>NC_058115.1:666250-1332500 GCF_914725855.1 Thunnus albacares
CCTGGCAGTGGATATGTTTTGAGACTGATTCATGAAACTCATGAAATGCAGTTAATAAAAGGTTAGAAAATGAAATGGACTGAAAGGATAGTTCTTAAAATGTCCTCCCACTCCTGTGTGTTTGAACCACAAGCATTTGTTGGTAATTTTCAGAATCAGAATCAGGTTTATTGCAAAGAAGGTTTGCACATACAAGGAATTTGCCTTGGTGTTCTTGTGGTGTGTAGTAGGCAAAAATATATGTGACATATAGGGTATTTATGTGTATTTGCCCACTCAATTGTAACATAATTTTATGTATATGAAATTGATTTTGTATCTTTACAGATACCCCCCATTCAGTTTAATGCATTACTGATTTGTGTAAAGGCACAAGAGCAACTGTGGGTTTGCGCTGTTCTTCAGTTGGCAGTTACACATAGAGTAAAGCTACTGAAAACCAGCAAAATCACTGTTTGTTTCCATTTACTCTTGCAGGTGGGTAAATGTAAAGTGTTGTGCTTTGTTATGTTGTTTGGGAGGGAACTGTAATGTATGGTAACTGCATACGAGTGGATGCAAGTGGATGCAACCATCACTAATGCTAACGTAACTCCTCAGGGATTGAAGCTGTTATTTCTATCATTTTTACAGTCTAACCTGTGACAACATATTAGCTAAGGTTGTAAGGACTATAACTGTTGGTGGTAGTTGTTGATTTTGTTTAAATATGTTGAATTGTAATTTTATGGGTTAGGCCTATTGTTTGTTGGATGATTGAGCTAAGCTAACTAACATATGCTTAAGTCAGCTGTCACTTGTTGCCATAGCAGCGGAAAACATTCACGTATGGTCTAATGGAATGTAAACATAGTGCAGAATCAAGCTGCACTGTAAATACAAATAAAATAAATGGTATTTAGCACAGAATGTGTGATTTCAGTAATTAGTAAACCTATAAAAAAGAGATTAATTTGTAATACCATTGAATTTATTGTAATCTTTGGGTTCGTATATTGTTTTCTATAAAATATACTAGTCATAAGAATTGCATATCATTGAATGAGTTTTAATAGGCTACTTTTTGATATAGAATTAGTCATTTAGAAACTTTATTATGAACCTATTTTATGTTTATTGGAATTCTGATAGTTTATTGATTTTAAATGGAATTGTTTAGAGAATGTATCGTTATTTTTGGGATACTGTGATTTTTATACAATACTGTGATTGTTACCATATATTGTATATTGTTCTAAGCCAGATGAGTTGGCAGTTATACCTAGAGTAAGGCTACTGAAGACCAGCAAAAATTACCATTTGTTTTCATTTATTCTTTCAGAATAAAACCATCCCTCTCTCTTTTTAAAAAAAAAAAAGTTCATCTTGAGTCCAGTGTGATTCGTGGGTGCAACATATACATAAAATTAGGTATTCCTAAATAATATAAAAGAGCAATAATTTACAATAGAAGAGAAATCTAAAATATATTCTAAGTGAGAGGAGCAGCTACAGGTCTACTTTTAAATATTAAATAGAAGAGAATGAGATGAATGTATAAAATATTGACCAGGAGCAAACAGTATATGCAGTGTTAGTCATGCATTAGCCACCACTGAAGATATTCACTATTCTTTCCAACTGTCTGGCACCCTTTTTGCACTATTTGTGTTCTACTTTGTGTTTTATTTTCTCTGTGGTGTTTTGAATGACTTTTCAATATATTTTGTCATTGTGAAATTGAAAAGTGTAAACAAAGTATGAAAAAAAGAACCATGTTCATGAGCCAAAGTCGAATAAAAATATAAAAATGACACTTCTGATTGATTGGGTTTATGGGTTTATGTAGCTTTCTAACAAGCTATACATCAGAATAGGAGGAGCTGAGACTTAAGACACTTGCTGTTATGTTTAAAACGTTTACTGAAGCAGTCTCAAAAGTCAGGAGATAAAGTTACTGTTCCCTCACTGCTCAGATGATGTGGCGGTAAACACCCTTAAATTAAAGCTGAAAGTCAGCACTTTCACCTCACAGTTATTGTTTTAGTTTGTGTGTGTGTGTGTGTGTGTGTGTGTGTGTGTGTGTGTGTGTGTGTGTGTGTGTGTGTGTGTGTGTGTGTTTGTGTCTATGTCACCTGCTGTCAGACCAGGCTTTCCACCAGGATCTTTCAGTATCTCTGCGTTGTTGTGATCCATCCCAGACGGTGCAGCTCAACTGTGATCAGACAGCATAGAAATGATTAGTGTATCATGCTGTTTGAAGGAAAACTGCCAGGATGCTTTGAAGGGTGACTCAATAGAGCAAACTGTCATAGCTGGACAAGCTACCTAAAAGATGATCTTTATATTTGAAGCCTTGATGAAATGGCTATACATTAATAAGATGTGTTATTTGTGGTGCATTTCTTTAATTTTATTTATACAGCATTTAAATAATTGACGGCCAATTTCATTTTCACATGACAATTTCGTAGTAGGCCTATGACGGTGAAAAGTGTTTCTTATTTGGCTGATTTCCAGAAGTGCACTTCAGGACAATTTAGAGATACTTGTACATTACTTTTCATTTTATGCTGCTTCAAACTTCTATTCCACTTTCAGAGGGAAATTTATTATTTATTTATTTGCACTTCACAACATTTATCTGGCAGCTATGGTTATTTTGCAGATTCAGATTTTATATTCAAAATATGTAATATATTTATAAAATGTGATGCATTGTTATAGATTAAACTACCTAACACTATATAAAGTGGTTAAAATTAACTTCACCTCAACCAACAGTAAAATGCTAATTGAATGCATTTGAATGCAAGTATTAGTAATAAAAAGCAAACATAAAATACAACCCTCACAGGAGGCTTTTTTCTGCATGAATACTTTTTTTTACTGTTTGCGTTTTTTTCGGATGACACTTATGTGCAGTACTTTATATAAGTACATTTTGAATGTACTACAGATGGGTGACAAATGAAAGGAAAAACCGGTGCAGGTCTGAATGCTTGACCCCTACAGTGAGGGGATCCGCTGGCTCTGTTATGCTGTGGGGAGCATTTTGCTGACATGGTTTGAGTCTACTTAGGGAAGGGTCACTGCAAATCAATACAAAGTTGTTCTGAGTCATCACCTTCATCCTATGATGAAACATTTCTATCCTGATGAGAGCGGTCTCTTCCAGGATGACAACGCCCCAATTCACAGGGCACGAGGGGTCACTGAATGGTTTGATGAGTATGAAAATGATGTGAATCATATGCTATGGCCTTCGCAGTCACCAGATCTCAACCTAATTGAATACCTAAGTGAGATTTTGGAATGACGTGTTAGACAGCGCTCTCCACCATCATCATCAAAACACCAAATGAAGGAGTATCTTTTTGAAGAATGGTGTTCATCCCTCCAGTAGAATTCCACTGACTTGTAGAATCAATGCCAAGGCTGAGGAATACCGTTCTTCAAAAAATATTCCCTCATTTGGTGTTTTGCTGATGGTGGTGGAGAGCAGAGGTCGCATTAACTAACATTTTCCGTCACTGACTGAATTTTTTTAACAATGACGGAAAAATCTGAAGGCCGTCAGTCATTTTGATACATTACACTGTGGGTGATCAAGCATAACTTTAAGTAATTCACACCCCTGTCCAGTCGGTGGCAAGTGTGCAAATGAATTAGCTATTATCTAGTCTTGTCTTGGGTCTCACGTGCATGACCTCGTTGTCTAGCTGGCTTTAGCAATCGCTACATACTAATGCAAAATGTCACAGCAGCTGAGTGTCCAAAGTTTCTTTAAAAAGCCCAACAGTTGTGATGGCATTGATAAAAGAGGTGAAAAAAGAGGGAATGATACGGTGGAGGATTGAGGACAAGCAACAACTGATCATATTTCTTAGCCAGCGGCAGCTAATGTTATGGGGAAAGCATGTGGCAGCAAGGAAGTCAAGAGGGAGCACCGAGTTCAGTGGGAGCAGGACTTCATGTGGCGAAATGTACGACAACATCTGTAGAAAAGCTAACATGAGTAACGGATTTGTCAGAGGCTGCACGACGATGCAGAAACATGTTCATTGACAATTACGCAATACCCTCTGGCACTGCAAAATGCACCACAGCAAATGTAAAAGATATGCTATCGGCCGTAGTGTAGCTATGGCTCGGGTCGTTGGGCTGGGAAGTGATGGAGCGAGTGTGATGGTGGGTCGAAAGGCCGGAGTTGCACAACAGTTGCGCAAGAATGACTGTCCTTACCTCATAAACATTCACTGTGGTGCGCACAGAACGGCACTAGCTGCCCATGATGCCTCAAAGGTTGTGTGAGAAATAGGTGCATATTTCACCACTATTAATAACATATACAAATACTACAAGATTGGAGAAATGTTCCCTGACTTCAAAACTTTGGCTGAAATGGCGCTGGCAATTCCAGTCTCCAGCGGTTCAGCCTTTAGAACAAAATTAAAATGGCCATGAGAAGACGCAAAATCTAATGACAATCGCCTCTGCAGCAATCTCCCTTGATGCGTTTGTTTGTGCAAAGGCGAGTTCCCAGTTGAAGTCCATGCAGACCAGGAGGAAGGTTTGAGTTCAGGCTAGTCTACAGCGGATCATTTGAGATTAAGTCAGTTAAATTCTTGTAAGTGGTTTGTTCATATTTTAAATGTAACTGTCTAATATTGTAAAATTGCATTGGTCATATTTGCCTGTTAAGGCACAATGGCTGCAGTGTTTTAGCGGCCCCCGCTGCCACTGCGGAAAAAAATGTGGTGTTGACACGAAAAGTGACTGCACGTCGGTGTTTCTGTTCATCATCTCTCCATAAAATAAATAAATGCATAATCTATAAGCTTGTTCTCTAAATTAATGATTAAAAATGCAAATGAATGAATGAAAATAAAAGCTAGTTAATGTTTTATTATCATTAAAAAGTGAAAATTAAAATGAGTAACGATAAATTGATTGTAGTGATGGAATTTTTGTGACCCTGTACGTCAAAATGACGGACAATGAGAAAGTCTAACGCATCTACTGGTGAAGAGCGCTGTCTAGCACGTCACTCCACTCTCTTGGATTGAGATCTAGTGACTGTGAAGGCCATAGCATATGATTCACATCATTTTCATACTCATCAAACCATTCAGTGACCCCTCGTGACCTGTGAATTGGGGCATTGTCATCCTGCAGGAGACCACTCCCATCAGGATAGAAATGTCCCATCATAGGATGAAGGTAATCGCTCAGAACAACTTTGTATTGATTAACAGTGACCCTTCCCTAAGTAGACCCAAACCATGCCAGCAAAATGCCCCCCACAGCATAACAGAGCCAGCGGATCCCCTCACTGTAGGGGTCAAGCATTCAGACCTGTACCGGTTTTTCCTTTCATTTGTCACCCATCTGTAGCAATGGTGTATCTTAACATAATTTTAATGCTACTCTCAAAGTAAAGTATCTGAGTACTTCTTCCAAAGCACATCTCAGTGAGAGGCAGGCTCTGTCTTAACAGCGGTACATACTCCTAAAAACTGACAGTAGTTTTACGTTTGTTTGGTTTAAGACAAAACAGGTGACATGAATTCTGTCACTTTTCTTACTCACCATTAGAAATGGCATCCAAACGTCCATCCCTGCTGCATCGTGGCCAGTAAACAGAGCTAACGCTGCTGTTGTGACACTAATTTGTCTTAATTCTTGAATGAGAAGGCAGCGTCAACGCCAGCTAACAACTAATTTACAGCTAATAATCCCGCAGCAGAAGCATTCTAATCAGTAGCAGCAACAAACAACTTCTTTATCCGTATCATTCATGTTTGGAATGACCACCGGAAGCCAAATATATCAAGTATATCATTACTGACTAACACATTTTGTAGGACATTTTAATCCACTGCTCATGGAGGAGGTGTGGTTAAAAATAGCATCTGTTGAGGAACTAGCAAGGTCTGAAAACACAGGATGTAGCAGCAGCCAATCAGGAGAAAGCGTCCTCGGTTGTTATGGTATGCAGAGAAAGAGCCTCCTGCTCCTTCTTCTTCTTTGTGATTTAATGGATTTAACCCAAGCCCCCAGGAACAGCACCGGGCTTTGAAGCCAATTTCTCATAGCGGCCAAACCGTGTAATTACAACGTCACGTGACACCATTGGGCCCAAAACGACTTTTCCCATAGATTTGACTATGGCTATTTGATTATTTGACCACTATGGCTTCCCCTTAGTCAAGACACTCTGAAACGCTCCCGATGGGAAAGGACACCGTGCAGAGTACAGAACAAAACCGCGTAGGAGCCGGGACGTGGCGTGAGCGCTCCCGGTGAAATCTTGGCGTCACGCCTGACCCACACAGCCTATTGACTGGGCCACACAACCAATCGCATCCAGTACATCCATGCAGCGAACGCAGAGCCGCCCCTTTCCGGCTACGTCACTTTTGGCTTGTTTGAGGCCGCGCATTTATCAGTTAGCCTGTCGGAAATACATACGAAGAAGAAGAAGTGTTGGCGGGTAACTTATCTGTGAACTGTTGGCCTCTTATTGTACACCAATGCTTATAGCCTGCTGTAAAGTCTCCTAGCTGACTTCCAGATTGCACCAACTTACCCACTATCAAGAAAATGTCTGACTGGATCAGAGGCAGACGACGTGGTGCTCACAGCAGCGAAAATGAAAACAGGTAAGTTTCGAATAATGTAGTTTCATCTAAGCTAGCTTACTTAAAACGGCCTTATTACAAATCTCCAGTGTGTCTTTGTCCACTTGATGGAAGGCACTATGTTAGCTGGGATTCTTGTTCGATACCTTGTTTTGTGGATGTGTTGCTAGCTACAGAGCATATTTACTAATAACTTGCTGAACGAGTGACTATATCTGTTCATGTTCCAATAAATACTCGCACCACGTCAAAAACTGCTATGTACACCTTCTCTCCTGCGCTAACTCGTCTGACTAGCTTTAGCCTTTTAAATCTTGTAGTAGCAAGTTGCTCTTTTCGGGGGATTTGTTTACAAGTTAACGTTACCGCTGCGCTCCCTGTTCAGTGGCATGGGAAGAAAGGCTGAGAAAGAGGCGGTAAACTGTAACAGTGATCAGTAAAGTTGTTCTAGTGTTCATATGTGTGCAGATAGCTGAAAGCTTATTTAAAGCTTATGTTTACAGAGGGACTGCGGGCAACAAGGACATTAAAGTTAGTGGGACATGACAGGTGATTTGCTAACTATACTTACAACCGAATTGATATGCATGAATGTGCTGATGATCATTCCTCCCGCGACCCCTCACTCGGCCGGATGGATGAACAGACGGTCAGAACAATCGGAAGTAGGAAGTAAATGGCGGGAGCATTAAACAAAAGAACCATTTTTTTTTTCACTGCGAAAAAAATCAGTAATGGTTCATAGTAACGATGTGTGACATTTATTATCGCAAATTAAAACGTTATAAGCCTTTGTTTCACACTAAGTGAAGGATATGAGGAGTGCTGAGCTCTCTGGTTATTTGGATAACTTAATCGTTTAGGGACAGTTTAAACTTTGACGCAGTGTGTGTCTCTGTCAGTGCAGGAGCTCTGCGGTGTTGCTCTGCTGCTGTGGACTGCAATTGTAGCTGCAGTTACAATTTACACTTCAAAACTAGATGGTGCATCTAGTCTGCAGGTTAGTTCTGCAGTCAGTGCTCTGGATAACCAGTGCAGTTGTTTTGTCCTTGATTGGTTATTGGTTTGTTTGACACACTGTCAGGTAGCAGCTTACTCTTGAATATAATTATGAAGATGAGATATTAAAATGAAGTTGAACATATTCTTGTGTGTTGTCACAATTGTTTGTTGTTGTGTCTTTCCTGTGTAGGAGCCAAGGCCCTTCACGATGGTCCCACTGCAGGAAAAGAGGAATTGATGGAAGCCTGCGGTCAAGTAGAGATGGTGGTTGTCGGGAAAACGATGGGAACACTGACAGCAGAGACAGACACTCCGACAGCAGACATGCCAGGTAAGAGTATACACCCACAACAGAATGTTAATTTAAATTTTTATGTGCAAATGAAAAGGTCTGTTTTTCGCATATTGGTGCATTCACTATGTCTTGCTTAAGTTATTGTAATGACTAAAGTAGTAATGACTTTTGCTCTGAAAAACTGCACACCCTTTACCAAAATAGTGCAGAACCCAATTCATCAATACTCACCAAAGCACGGCAGTTGGGTAGTTACTTTTTGCCATGTCACATTCATAAAACAATTTTGATCTCTTATTTGCTTAAATTTGCACTTTTTAAACTGTCATAAATCTACACAAAGTACTATAATATAAAGTAAACACACTTTATGAAGGGGAAATGCTGGACCAGGAATTTATCATCTCTAATATATACTATCTATAAAAGAAAGAAATATAACTGAGTGAACTCAGTGCAGGCTGCTCTACACTGGCATTGTGGCAACAACAACTCATCTTTCCCTTCAGTGTGTTTATGCTGTTATGTACTCCTTGTATTTCCTCCCTAGTTTCACGACTCCAGAAAGCAGAGGCCCGGTGTCTCGTTGTGGTGGACAGGCTGACTGGGGCAGCCAGGTGGAGGATGATGAGATGAGAAGGGATGTACACAGAGACATGCAGCGGTAACCACATTTTGCCTCTATATCAGTTGCTTTATCCCTGATCAGGGTGTGTATGCAGTTCTTGAAAAGTCTTAAATGGTAAATAGACTGTACTTGTATAGCGCCTTTCTAGTCTTCCATTCACTCAAAGTGCTTTTTACACTACGAATCACATTTAGCCATTCATACATATTCATACACTGAATGGGTACAGGAGCTACCATGCAAGGTCCCAACCTGCCCATCAGAGGAAATCTAATCATTCATACACTGATGACACAGCCATCAGGAGCAATTAGGGGTTAAGTATCTTGCCCAAGGACACAGTGACATGCGGACTGATCTTCCGATTAGTGGATGACCCGCTCTACCTCCTGAGCCACAGCCACCCCTGAGAAAACATTGACTTCAGTTTCCTCAAGAAAAGGCCATAGAAGTTATTTACTATTCATCCATTAAATGTACAGTAGTCTGGAAATGTTAGTTCTGTATAGTTCTTGTATGTGGTTGGTCAGGAGATGTCATACATCTATAAATTAAAAGTGGGAATATTTGGACATGGCAACAATCACAGGAAGCTGTTTAATCAGTCAGCACCATCAGGCCTAAAAATAATTGTAGGCTATACCATCCTAACAGGTTTTCCGTCATAATTTTCGTAATCGCCAATATCAGTGGTCTTAAATTTGACTTGGTGACCCTGTTGGATTCATTCAAAACACGCTCTTTATTGAAGGCCTGTGTGTGTGTGCACTCTGTTCAGTTACAGGAGGAGGATACTGGGTGCAGAGGTCACCCAGAGAGAGAGAAAGACCTCCTCTGGCTCCTCTGGGAGGTATGTCCCCTTCTCTTATATTGTTTCTCTTTGATTATTGAAGTCAAACAAATATTCATTTGTTGATAAAACACTTCACGTCTTGTGAATGCAGGTATACATGCTGTATATGGCATTTATCAGTGTGTCAGTAAGAATATTACTGTAAACTCTTACCTCTTTTAGATAATACCTTGTGTTTCCATAAATCTCTGGACATTTCCTGAACCATCCTTTATAGCTCAGTATTATAAGCATGTCTGTCTGCTGCAGCTGTGACTCCAGAGAGGGAGAAACCATGGAGACTGATGAGGCTGTGTTGGTACGGAGACAGAAACAGATCAACTATGGCAAGAATACACTGGCCTATGACCGATACACCAAGGAAGTTCCTAAGTAAGTCTATACAAACATACACACCCTCATTCAATGCAGCTCTGCAACTATTACAAGTACCACATAAAACACCCCAGTAGAAAAGAAGTGCTGCAGAGGCAGAGAGGGTTGCCATAGGACAAATGCAGATAGTCTTAACTGCTCTATCACAGATGTGCATCCACATGTTCTAAAGACGCCAGTGTTCAACAAATAATAACATCAGCATAATACATTAAACCCTCTGTTTCCATTGTTTTTACTCTTTCATTTTTTGGTTCCAGACACATGCGTCAGCCGGGTGTTCATCCAAAGACTCCTAATAAGTTCAGGAAGTACAGTCGGCGCTCCTGGGACCAGCAGATCAAACTGTGGAAGGTCAAACTGCACGCCTGGGACCCCCCTGCAGAGGAGGGCCAAGACAAAGTCCTTGATAACATGTAAGAAAACATCTCATCACAAGTCATCTGAAGCTCATAAAGAACACATCCTGTACATATTCTGTACCATCCGTGTGCTGTTGGTCATGTTCACGTGTTGTTCCTCCAGTGATGAGCTGGGTCTCGATGACGTGATGGACATTGAGCTGGACTTCCCAACCTTGTCAGACTCCCAGAATGCCATGGCCTCTCTCAACACGCACAACCTTTCACTGGAGGTGAGTTGTAAAGCTCAAACGTGCGTGATTGTGACGGCAGGGAAACACGGCTGTAATCTGAATCCTTTTAAAACTTGAACAAATTTATTTAGGTTAAGTTTTCAACATTTTCAAATTTCAGAAAATTTGAATGAATATAATTTAATTAAAATGATTGCTAGGAAAACCTAGTGAATTTTTTGTCAGTGTAGAGCAGTTAGCTGAACATGCAAAAATGTAAAGCTGCAACAGTAAATCAATAAATTGATTATTCAGTCGACAGAAAATTAACCACAACCGTTTTGATAATCAAACAATCTTTAAGTCACAGATGGCAAAAGTTCACTGGTTTTAGCTTCCCAAATTCACATCTAAATATTTTCATACTTTTATGTGATAATAAAATGATTATCTTTGGATTATGGACTGTTGGTCAGATAAAACCTGACATTTTGAAAAGTGAACATGGGCTCTGGGAACTTGTGATGGACATTTTTAACAATTTCCAGACCACACCAATAATCAATTTAATTGAAAAAATAATCTGTAGATGAACCGTTAATGTTAAAATGTGAAATTTGTATACCGGCAAATATAATTCAGCATATATGGAGATGAATGTTTCTAATAATAAATGAATAATGAATGAATTCCTCTGCTTTTTAAGTCAACACAACTTACTAAATCCAAGTAACTCTCAGAACTTTGTCTTGAATGATGACTGAATTACACAGAAACCTCTTAGGACAGATAATGATTATTTAACACTAGAACCACCAGGGGTCCATATATATACCTAAAACCACCAACGGGTCAAATTTACCAGTGCAGCAGGCTACCACATCTCTAACACTAAAACATGTGCTCTGTCATTGTATTAAAGCTTTGTCTTCACAAAGGAACGTCTTAAGTCAAGAAATGAGTTTGATTACCACCTGTGTTTTAGTCCTCTTGTTTTATAATCTCAGTGAAACATTATACAACATATCCTATACCATCACTCTCAGGCCATTTGAGAATAATCAAGACTTGTGAAGAAATAGAAGGGGAAAGGGAAACAACAGACATACAATAGAAGTAAATCTGCAGTGGGTCATTAAAGACAATACTAACCATAAAACTTACACTGTGTCTACACACAAAGTGTTTCAGCCATGTTTTTCAGTTGTCCATCTCATGCCGTCAGAGGCCCTGTTTACACCTGGCATTAACATGCGTCCTGGGTGATCTGATCACAAGTGGACAGCTCTAAGTACAGGTGTGAACACACCCAAGACGCATTAAGAATGCATTGAGATCTGATCACTCAGACCACATTCTGAGGTAGTCCTGGGCCACATTGAAAGAACCGCCTACTCAACTGATGTCCTCTATTTTCCAGCAGACTAGGCAGGAGAATTGCATTGCTGCCTCTCGGTCTGTGAACCCTCCGTCCAAAACTGTGTTCAACTTGTTTGATACCTAGATAAAGAAATGCATTATTTTGTTTTTCCGTTTTTGTGTGAATTTAAAAAAACAAACGAAATCCACTTCCTGTTTTTCCTGTTCCCCTAACCCTAACCCGTTTTTGTCTTCAAATCAGCTGTTGGAATAGAAATGAAACCAAAACCAGAAAATAACTTATTTTTCACTTGTCTGTCTAAAATAATATTCCAGAAACGACATTTAATTCCGTTTCCCTGGATAGTTTCTGTCCTGTCAAGTTGATAACTACAGTTTTTAGTTTTGCTGCACTACTTGACATAATGGAGCTGAAGATTTATCAGGAGGACGGCTGCTTTACTCTAAAAATGTCACTGTATGAATCTGGACTGTGTGTGTAACAGCTAAATTGGATGTGTTGAACACAGAACATTAATAACCATCAGATCCTTCCCCATCCTGTCAGCATGTCGGGAAACTTAAATAATCAATGAAGTTATGCTGCTGTGCCTCGTGCATAAATGCACACAGCATCTCTCTCAATGGGGAGATGCAGCTGCGGGGGGCATCTCTGCATATAACTCTGTATTTATTAAATGTATCGTTCAGACCTGGCACTAGAGTAAATCAATAGGATGGGTGTTTGATTTTCATGAAGGGGCACAATGCATTGTATATTTGTTTATCCTGTTATCAAACAAGTTGAACACAGCTTTGGACAGAGGATACATGGACCTGCAGTCCTCCCACTGGATAAAAACAACAACACATTTGGTCTTTACAAACAGAAATGATGTTTATTTGCATACAGAGCAATGAGGTGAGATCACAAGGGGTCACACAAGACACATATGGAGATGCATGTTAATACCAGGTGCAAGCAAGCATATTTTTAGGCTTCAAGTCTATTTCTCTCTGTTTTATGTGCATAACTACAGTCATTGTATATTGGGCTCTGAGCGCTCCCAAATCATGAGTGACGCATCGCTCAACACTGCGCCTGAACACCTCCAATGTAGACAAACAGACGGAGTACTTGCTGCTCTGCTAAATGCGCTGCTCATGCTATGCTTTCTGTGTAGACACAGTGTCTGAGATACTCATTGAAAAACAGGAAACGACAGGCTTTCTTATTGAACTCGTCTGCTTGTGTTCAGGGTGAAGACTCTTCGGGAACTCCAGTTAAAGTACAGAAGACAGAACCCACAACGGAGCCTGACATGGCATAGCTCATCCCTTGGCCTTCTCCAAGAAAATACATGTTCCACACACACATCTCAAATGGTGCAGCCATTTGCCCTGACAGCGTACCATGTTACCCAGAATGCCTCTGTTCCAGGTGCCAGCTACTTGATCTGCTTGAAGTAATGCTGCACCTGCACAGCTTCACAGTGTCTGTCTGTCCCAGCTGGTAGTTAGGAGTTCAACACTGTAACACATGTAGTATTCTTTTCCCATTCATACTAGTGCCTCTTAAAGGGAAAGTTCACCCCAAAATCAAAAATACATATTTTTCCTCTTACTTGTAGTGTTATTTATCCATCTAGATCAGATTTGGTGTGAGTTGATTGTATGTATAGTATGCCATATCGTGGAAGTGGATGGCACTCGGCTTGTGGTGCTCTTACTTTCTTGTAGGGAACTATTCTACCGAACTGCACTTGCCAACCATCTCACCATGCAGAAGGAAGTTTGCATCTATTCATCGTTGGCAGGTGTTGTTTGGTAGAAAAAAATAGTTCCTACATGAAATTGCTCACAACAAGGTCTGTGGATTATCTTGAGTAACTGGCCGATATCTCCAAAACTTGGCAACTCACACCAAAATGACCTAGATAGATAAATAGCACTACAAGTAAGAGGAGAAATACGCATTTTTGATTTTTGGGATGAACTGTCCCTTTTAATCCATATGTTGGGACCTTTTTACAGATTACTTATCTGCTCAGGGAGTCTTCTTTTTATGGCAGGATTTTACCGTTGCATGTTAAATTAAAGGATAAGGCTGGTGATCTTCTATACTTATTGTCAACAAATCTCCAACAAACTTATTTAACCATAGTCTTCAGGGTGAAGGAACACGGCACAGAGGAATAAGATACATCAGGCTTTGGATACACACAAAATACTTGTTAGTAGATCAGTTCATTGTTGGTTTGTCCAAACATGAGATTTGTTGATAATAAGAAATATGGAAAATCACTAGCCTTAACCTTTTATGCTTCAATCTGTTTAATAGCTTAGGGTTTGGTGTTCACAAAAAACACTTAAACCACTGATCTGTGTCCTGGCAGAGCAGGCATCCAGGTTTGTTGACGTCCATTTTGTGCAGATGTTCAATTACACCCTGTGAATACTTGCCAAATAGAATTACAAACTGATTGAACTCAAAATGTTCCCTCAATAGTTCAAAGGAGATGGGCAAACAGAAGTCAAAGTATTTTCCTTTTGATGGTTTATGGCTTACGACTTTCTTTCAGTTATGTACAATTTTAAATGCTGAAGTGCATAACTTCAGTCATATGGGCTGTGATTAGTTTTTACATGGGTTGTGTTTTTTAATACAAATGGTATTGTGTTTATTCTTATGGTTGTTTCCTTTATGGTGAAGACTTTGAAATAAAAAACAAACAAACTCAAATGTCTCTTTTGTGACCAGAATTTGATGGAGTGCTCCTTGTGTGACTGATTAAAGCTGACGTGGTGTTGGAACAAAAGCAGTTGCTGATTTGAATCAGTGTGTCAACTTTGTTCAGGTGTGCTTTACAGTGGAAACACTCAGCCCACCATTGCTCCCTGTGTAGGTATTTTAGAGTAAATCAATGGCAATATCCCTCTCAACAGCAGAGAGTGGCCATGGTGTGGGTATTGGGAAGGACCCAATGTATTGAAACAGCATGCTGGGTGACACAAGCTTCGGTATTGTCCACCCATCACTAACAGGAAGATACTATGGCATGGAAATGTTATTTAGCAAAGCAGAAGCAACAGGAATAATGGTAAAGACATAAAATGGGATAAGGGAAAAATGAATGAATAGAACTAAAGTGTTTATTATTGAACCATAACCCTGGTCAACCGTTTAGCATATTGAGTGGCAACAAAATGAGTATTGCATTCATAGTTCCAGATTTCAACGTTAAAATTGTAAAAAAAAATATATATATATATATATATCACTGATGAAACGTCAATTCATACTGGGGATGCTGGCAATGGTATAAGCATTGGAGTGACTGCACACCTGAAAAATACAGTTTTATCTGTTGTGTTCTGTGAACTGCACAGCTGAAGTAAAGACATAGACCACCAGCAGTCACACTGGCTTCTTTAATGTGGGTGTGCAGGTTGATGGCAAATGTTAATCTGTACAAATCTGCAATAAAGAAAGAAAAAATAAAAGTTCTACATGCAGTTTTCTGCAAATGCCTTTCTGAAAAGGGTGGCAAGAATACTGGGATATCAATGACACAGAAAGACATCTCTGTGATATACAGAAACATGTTGGTACTGGAAGGACGGTTCTTTATAAAGAAAAAACTTTGTAAAATAGTTAAACACTCAACTGGATCATACACACGCTGTAATCACCCTGAATCTGTTCAAAATGTGCTACTAGAATGTGGTGTATAAGGAGAAAAGAAGGAAACTATCAGCATTAAATGAAGCAAAATGTAGCATAACATTAAGGAAGCTCCTTGGAGAAACATAATGGGAAATATGTAGCCACCTAATTAAATACTTAAAGGAAACAGGCTTAGCTGACAGTGTAATTTTATTTAAACGTTTTGTGTTGTTTGTTTGCCTGCCAATCTACCGCTCCACACTCCAGTCCAGTAGGTGGCGGTAATGCGCCTTTAAGCTGGTTTGTCGACCGCCAATAAGTTCAGAAGAAGAAGAAGAACTAGCAGAAGCAGAGGGAAGGGGAAAGAACCACTGCTACTGTGCGCGTTAAATTGATTATAATCTAAAATTAAAAGGCATTGAAGACCATGCTGAGGGCTTGTCTGAGAGGAGCTAATTCCACAGTCCGGGTAAGACCATAATCTTCACAACTAACCCTCCTTTATTACTATTACCCACCGTGACGCCATTAGCGTGCTAGCCAGAGGAGCTGTCATTCAGTGACCCACAGCCGGCCTCAAGGTGTCACAGCGGACTCTCTGGTGAGCACGGCTGTGTTTTTCACCATCAAATGCTACCTAACGTCAGGTCTGAGAAATAACACGACAACTGAAGAGCCGGTGAGAACAGGACTAGACAATGTCAGTGCAGTGCTAGTAAGCTGGTTAGCTGGAAGTGACAGATGCGTAATGGCATTTCGTCCATAAGTGAGCTGGAGTTGAGCTCCGTGAAGCTTCAGTGGCGGTCTGATACTACAGTCATTCTGTCTCCTACTTTTTTCATTATTATTTCATATTAGTAAAAGGGAAAATGGCAAACATATTTTGTGGCAACAGATTTGTCTTTGCAATATGGCTAACGCAAGCAACATTTTTTGATTTGATTGCGATCTTTTCTTAAAGAAATATTTCAAAGTTACTTGTTCCGTGTTTGCCCGGGAAGAAGAACAAACTACATTTCTGGTTTAACCTACGTAGTGTAAAAGCAACCTGCAGACCGGCACTTAACTCCGTAAATATGCTTTTACATGTCGACTTCATGTTTGGAAAGGATCTAAAGTCACCACTGTAGTCGGTTGCGGCCTGTAGACTAGGGGGCGCAATGTGTGTATCCACTTAAACCCTCGGGTGTAATCCCTCCTCCGGCCACAATGCGTGTTTCAGTGGCTGAGAGGCGCTGTCCGTATTTCCACTCGTTGACTCCACGGGAAGTAATGACCGCAGAAGCAGCGATTCAACGTTTATTTTCATTTAATTTCTCTCATGCTTAAACCCCACCCCTCAGCCTGTCTGTCTCCTGTGTTCTGATAACAGACTGCAGGTTCAGTAAATCCAGATTTCTTTAGTTCTGCCTTTCTGTCTGAAATCAGTGCAGTTCAGGTCCATTCAGCTGCTGAAGAACGATGAGGCAGATATGTTTTTGAATGTATTCATGTATTTTGTATCTGTGCTTATATTTTATAGTTTAAGAGGTTATGTAAAGTTAAGAAAAAATTAATTAATTTCTAAAGACAATAATAATAATAACAATGTCTTTAAATAGTAAATGTCATTACTGTTTCATGGTCAGACTGCCTTTTATTCAGGTCAGAGCAGTTCTCTAAATTTAGTAAAACATTTTACTGTGTGAGTGTTTTTGAAACATTTGAAATGATCTGAAAATAACACCACCACCCCCCTCCCATGGGTGGTGGTGGTGTTATTTTATCATGGAATGCATTCCAGTACAAATGTATGTGAAACAGTTTGCTTGTGACAAAAGACGGGATTCTGACATTAAAGTGTAATCTAATATGGTTTTTAGAAACTGCACTATCATAAGCAGGAACTCTCAGGGAGCCTCTATATTAATGAGGTCTTCTATTCTTCCTGTTTTTCTGTCTTCCTCTCTGTCTGTCTACCTCTCACTTTCTCTCTCTAGAAGAACTATGGGAGAACTGATCTACTCAATCTGCAACACTGCCGGCACTATACAGCAGGAGAGAGCAGGTAATACACAATATATTCAGGCTTCTTGTGATAACTGTTGAATTTTAGTAAGACATTGTCACATCAGATTCATGTCTATCCATCGCTGTCTCCTTCCACCACAGTGGTGCTGCTGCTAAAGTGATTGCTACAGGCTTGGTGACAGTAGGTGGTGGCATTGGAGGTACAATCCTCTACGCCAAATGGGACCACAAGTTTAGGGCAGCCGTGGAGAAAAACGTTCCATACTCAGACTGGCTGTTGGGTTTGGCTTTGGGACCTGCTTCCCAAGATGCCGGCCTCCCCATCAAGAAACAGGTCAGTATGTATTCACAGCATCTCTGGGTAATGTGCTAAGGCTGTTTTGAAAATACAGCAGGTTGTGAAAGAGAGAAATCCACTCCTGAAGTTTAGAACAGAGCTGGGAAATTAATCCAATTGTTTTAAATTATGATTTTGAATTAGTTAAAACCTTTGTTTTGTTGTTCCTGCTGTGTAGATGGAGTTGGTCCAGCCTCCCTCTATGCTGGACAAACAGGTGAAGGCATCCAAAGCCAAGACAGAGAAAAAGGTGAAGGAGGCAGCAGAGAGTCCAGCCAAAGAGACAAGTCCATCCCCAACACAGCCTGCACAGACCATTGAGGGTAAGTCTGTGCTCTGGTTATGACTCATACATTATGTACTGGTAGTATTGTGAGTTGCCAACTGGTGTTACCTCCTGCTTTGAGGATTAAATGTAAAAGGTCTACTTTTTGATTGTCATAGCAATCTTGACAGTGCCTGGCTCCACCTGACTCCCAGCTAATCCAAAATGGGCAAAGAGGTGGAGCTGAGGCGGGCCGAATGAAGCCTGGTTACTGAAACAAACCACTGAGCAGCTAGCAACCTGTCACTCAAAGTGGCCACGTCCTTAATTATGCATAACTTTACAGCTTAATAAAATTTAAACGGGTGAGTTGTAAAATAAAAATTCACCCCCCATATACTTGACATGAAAGTGGAAATTAGCTGTAGAGACCAAAACCACTTTTTGTACCAAGCTGTAAACATGTTTATTTCTGCTGTAAAGTGGGGCATTTTAACATGGGGGGGTCTATGGGGATTGACTCGCTTTTGGAGCCAGCCTCAAGAGGCCATTCGAGGAATTTCAATTTTTTGGCACTTTGCACTGGCTTCATTTTTCAGCCCTGGAGGTTGCCGCTTGGTACTCAGTCACCATGTGACTTCAGTCATCTTGCTATTGTTTTTCCCCTATTTGCAGTTCACATGTTAACACAAACATACACACATACACACACACACATCCACATCTGTATATAGGTAGACTTAGTAAGATTCCATATTGTGTGTTTTTATTCTTTTAGTACATTTTAGCTAAGATTACAGATTGTGTATTTTGCTCTTTTATCTTTTTTGAATAAATGCTTTTGAACAAAATATATAACATAGATCTAGTCATTTTTAGACATTTTTATGTGGAATAGTTACATATTATACCTTTTTAATATTGCTTAGTGGTTCGGTACTATATAGATACAATTTATCTTTACTTTTTTAAAGGATTTGGCTGGCAGTTTTCTATATATATTTTTTAATATACCTCCATTAGTGTCCAAATTAGATTTAAGTATTAAAATCATGTCAGTGAGCCACACCTTTGCACTGGGTGACATGTTCTTCTATTACAAAGAGTTTGGTTACATTAGTTTAGAAATGGCTCAAAACACTAATCAGTGATCACATTTTCAGTCACCAGAGAATTGTTTCCTGTAAGGCAGACGTCTTTGCACATAATAGTAGGTAATAACCTACACTAACCTTTCTTAACCAACCAAAATAATAACATGCTAAGATAGCCTTCAGTACAAGCAGTGTCAAGTCAATTTTATTTGTATAGCCCAATGTCACAAATCACAAATTTCACAAATTTTGGTGGTCGTCAGATCCTAGGTTTAGGGTTGTCAGGGTATCCGCGGTCCTCACAGCCTTAAAAGGTCTTAAATTACAATATTGGCCCAAATATAAGAAAATATTTTATTCTGGAAATTACATTTGAAAAAGTAGAAGTTAGAAAAAATTTATAAATTTGTTATTGAAAAACCAAATTATTCAAAAAAAATATTTTCTTCTCTTTTTAAGTATTTTATTTTGAAATACGGAATCAGAAATGGCCCAGAAAAATATATCTATTCCAACAGCAACAGCAGAGAAAAGGGCAACTTTTGGGCCAGTCCTTAGGGAGGCAGGATTTTTCACTGAAATGCTTGTGAGTATTGTTTACCTGAGTTCTCAGGTCAGTCATGTCTCTCTAAATTGAGTGTTTTCATGTTGCTTGCCTTTGTTAGTAAAACAGCTAATGGCTTCATTTGTGGTTTTTGACCTGGAGGGGTTTGGGACCAGGAGGACTCTGTTAGCTGCTAGTGCTAGTTTTAATCACCTCAGGTTGACTGTTACTGATATTTAAGGCTTTTTACAGCTCAAAAGTAGACAACAGCCTACAGGTAAGAACAGGACCCAGCAGGGAGAAAGTCTGAGCTGCAATGTTTTACCCTACAACGCATTGTTATTGTCTGATTCATTTTAGTTTTGTTCAAATGTAAGTGTTTGATATGCACTATGTTGTTTTTATGCACCACAGAGATCCCTAAGGGTAAGCTTCTTCTTTACCATAGAATGCTGTGCTCCTGTGCCTTTCACTAGACTTTAGAACTGAAACAACTCGTCTATCAATTGATAAGTTGATAGACAAAAAATTAATCTTCTTCTGTTTTGGTAATACCAATATTCACTGCCTTTGCTTCTCAAAATTGAACATTGGCTAGTTTTCTTACTCTTTTTAGATTTTTGTCAATATCACTTGTGGCATTTTTTCACTTTTTTGACATTTTAATGACCAAACAATTGATCAAGAACAACAATCAGCAGCTTAATCTATAGTGAGAATATTAGTTTCAGCCTGATTAGACTTGCTTAGGACTGTACTGTAGTTTGTAGCCTAGAATTGCAGTTTTTAGAGCGTTACACTGTACAATAGCTCTGTGATAAATACTACCATGCTACAGTTGAAGCTGTTTGTGCAAAAAATGGATCTAGGTTTATTATCAGTCACTGAATAAATCTTTGTGCCTCTCTGGTGATCTGTCATGTGTGGGTCAGTGCCGTCATTACATTCATTTTGTCACTTACACAAAAATATACTGTTTATTTTTATTGTGTTTTTTTGGCCTCACTTAATTTTATTGGAGGCAATTTTTAGTCCTCCGTTTAAATGCATCTCAGTTCAAATAAAATTAACTTTAATTTAAAGTTTTTGATTATTTCACATTTTGTCCAGTTGGACCACAACATGACAACACACTTTGTTCCTTTTTTTGTTTTCAAGGGCTCATGAAAGGTGTCCACATGTGAGTGTTGCCACACATCTCACATACATGCAACCACACAAACTGCCTATACCTTTCTGTATTTATGTCCCATACAGAGGCTTCCGCAGAGGCAAGTCATATAATCTCAGCCATCAGTGAGGTCCCGTCAGTACCTGCTCCATGTGACACAGAGGCAGCAGCAGTCAAAGGTAACACCATTAGGCTGAACTTCACCACTGTACACTTTGATATGTTACAGTCAAAGTGGAAATTCAACCTTTGCCCATTTAGGTCAGTGTCTACTATCATAAATGTTTGTATCTGTTTGCTGGTTGTGTGTGTGTGTGTGTATATGGTGTATATATGTGTGTGTGTATATATCTTTATATATGCAATACCAGTCAAATGTTTGGACACACTTTCTCATTCAAGGAAACAGGATTGTCCAAACTTTTAAATGGCACTTTCAAGAGTGTGTGTGTGTGTCATATTGTGTCATTGTATCTGTATGTGTGTGATTTCTAGAGGAGTGTAAAGAGTGCCATGACCATGAAGATACCCCAGTGACAGCAGGAGTTCACCCTGACATAGAGTCGGCAACAGAACCCCTGAAAGAGCGTCCAGTAGAAGAAGTGGCAGCCAGACTTGCTCAACAAGACCAGGAGGAACAGGACCTCCTGGCATGTAGGCTAGCAACAATACACTCTACATCAATTTTGAATTCTCTTTTAACTCCTCCTCTATACTCCGTTCCACTCCCTGTCAGCCTCTCATGATTCCTGTCCGTGTGTGTATGTCTGCTTTTCAGCTGTATCAGCCAGTCTTGAAGACTCACTGGCCAGCTCGGCTCAAGCAACACTGCAGGCTATCGGAGCTCAGGAGGCAGCCCTGCAGGCAATCACACGACACACACTTAAACTGAAGGAAGCAATGGAAGCAGAGGTATAGAACACAGTGCCTCTGACCACAAGAATGTGATCTGATTACAGTAATGCTGGTACAGGTGTAAAAATGTGATTGGATTTTTGCGAATTAGTATGTTTTAGTCTTAGAGCCAGATGGTGGGCACTGAGCTGGGACTCCCAGTGCTATATTACATATTAATCAGGTCTGGTACTGTTACATTATCACTATGGACTGTCCACTGTGATTACCATCATTAGACATGTAATTACAACTGAACAAACAGCAGTAGCTTCAGAAAGTTTGTGGCTTTTGACTTTTGTCATAGTCACAGGTTGACATTTTGTTATTTTCTTGTTGGTTGCCAAACTTCAAGAAGGCAGTGCAAAAGGGAGAATAGATAGAGATACAAATGTGTGACAGTGGCGTCTTGCAGTGTGTTGAGAAGAGGATCGGAGTGGGCTGGCTCCCAATGATGAAACAAGTGGAGCGGCAGCGGGAAGCTAGTAGAGTTCACTGGGATTCAGGACTGCGTTGTTTCATGTTGGCAACAGAGGGCGTTCAGTGATGTTGTGGCCTGGTAGTAGATGGTATATCTATTAATGGCAGAATTATCTATGGTCATGAATTTATTCACAGATTCCAAAAATCGATTTTTTTTTTTTTTTATGTCGTTATTTAAGTTATGTCAATGGAACAAAAAAGGTGGAACTCAACCACAAGAGCACAGTGCCGCACCCGGACAGTGTAAGGCAAGCACACAAGATATTTCTCAGTTGATCTTCAAAGAAGGCAAGCATGTATGTGCATTTTAGATGTAATAGCTTAATAATTAGCTTTGTAAGACCAATTCAAAACTTCATACACCATTACACCAGATTAACCTTAGTGATCTCCACTGCACGAGACATAGCACAGCACTTTTTTTCTTTTTTTTCCCACCTTACCCCAGTACATGCAGACCAATCTGTTTTACAAAAGATACTGTATCTAGCCAGTGATGTTGGACAGTAAATTAGACCTTCATTATTGTCATACAGGCCGAAGACTGTAAGAGGCTGTTTGCACTTGGTTTTAAAATGCGTTGGTGATGTGAACACAAGTGGACAGCCAAGACACGTTGCTGTTCACTCCTGTGTCTATCATATATGCGTTATTGGGACTTAATAGGAGCAGGTTTGGTTATTAGAAAAAAAAATTATTAATATTAATTAATAATAACGGAGCACCACCCTGAGGTAAAGGACCAATAACCGGTCACATCCGCCATCTTGACTTATCTGGTCAAGATGGTGGACCGTGTGATTTGAACAGTGACAACGGTTAACGGGGTCTGCCAGTTTAACACGCATCTCTAACAATAGGATTACTTGGGGACAGAGCTGAGCACTGTAATTGAGTTATCTGCTTACCAAATGTGTGTGTGTGTGTGTGTGTGTGTGTGTGTGTACATGCAGGTGGGTTAGTAGAGAGGAGAGGGTGAAAACACCAAAGAACAAAAGATCTCAGCGATCGTGCATAGAAGTGGCACTTGCTTTTATTTACACAAACACATGGCGTGCAAACGTCCTTATTTGCCAGCTGCAGTCTGATTTCAACACATAGAACGCAACCCATGATCTCCACACAACGGCAAGCTAACACAAAACAATCCAAGCAGTTGAACAAACACAAACCAGTTCAGCGTGATAAACTCAACCAAACAAGCAGGGCCGGGTTGCACAGCAGTCTTCTTCGGATCCGGTAACATGCTCAGTTGAACACAATGAAAATCTCTACTCATCTAGGCGAGGTTGAGATGGTGTGGCCTAGAGACAGTCATGTACATATGGGAGTTACTTCCTTACGTTAGCCAGGTGAACAGCTGGAAGCGCAGTCCAAAGAGCAAGTGGAGTGTTTATACTCTTGGTGACATCACGGCCGAGAAGAGGAAATCCTGGGGTGTTTCTGGCAGGTCCAGTGCTCTCGAGCTGAGAGTTTGACTCTGCCAGATTTCACGCCTAGGGTGTGACTTGAGCAGGGCATGATGGGAGTTTGAAGTCCTTTTGTGTGACTTGGCGCATTTCTTTGTTATCAGGCTTTATGAGTACGCGCAGGCCTGCCTTTGCCTCATGCACATGGCATATGAGGCCCAACAGTGTCGAGCTGACCACTTGTGTTCAGATTTTGTTACTGCCTATGTCACTTCCACTAGAAGATCCAAGGACCCCTCGCACAGTTATTATTCCAGTCTGTCATCACTCACACAGGCTAGCTAAGAAAACAAAAATGTTTCAAGAACTAATGTGCATGTTCAGGCTATTCCAACGGTTGAGATTGTCAGGACAAAGTCATTTGGCGTTGGTGTGCTGTCATAAAAAAACCACCAAGTCCTGCAATAACATTTTTTTCCTGTTATATCCTAAAAATAACTTTTTGTTCATATTGTTAATAATAAATAATTAATTAATAACTTAATTTCATGATTTAGACATTTTACCCATCTTTAGCCTACATTTGTTAATATTTTGCTTAAATGATGACATTTTGAAAGTATGGCGAGTTCCTGTTTTCAATGTACCCATTGATGTACAGACAACTATCAATGGATTACTTTGATAATGAAGAAAAACACGTGATGATTCTCAAGCAAGTTCTGGAGTTCTACATTTTTTTCTTATTTCTGATCTGTTTATTCGTAATTGCAGTAGAGTTTTGCGCAAACTGCGGCTCATGTCTCACCTCTCTCCCTCCATCCTCTGGGAAAATCTCTGCCCTAGAACAACTAAACATTTTACCAGTATGACCTGTGACATGACACCTTTTAATGGGCAAAATAATGGTTTTGCAGTGGAGTGATTTCAATTCTTTTTAAATCCAGGTTCCACCTGAGGAGAAGTCTGCCCAGTGGAAGGATCTAGAAGCTTCTGTTGCTGATAGAACCAGCGCTGTGAATGATGCTGGAACTGCGCTATTGAAAGCCAAGTAAGATATACATCTAAACACACACACACATGCACACATGTTAGACACACAGGCTAACACAGGGCAGGTGTGGGGAAAAACAGGGCATTGCTGATACATTTTCTGGTCTTGCACCACTTCTCTTGTCAAACAGTTCTCTTAAGGCCTAAACGCACTGGGAGCAATAACTGACTCACGTCAATTCATGGCGCACTGCAAGCGTCAGATTTGAAATTCCAACACCACAGAACCAACACAAATTTGTCATCTTGTCCTTGTATTAAAAGGAGAAATGCAGAGGAGGAAAATGAAACTGAAACTGAGAGCGTCAGTGTCCACAGTAAATCATTTGTTGACTGTTTGATGGTTATTTATTTGTGCATTAAAACGTGACTGCTGTGAAATAATCAGAATATAACGTTTTATTTCTCTCATTCAGCGGTTTTGTTCTCACTACTGCTGGCTCTCCTTGCTCGACCACCGCCACGCTGTCTCTCTCTCTCTAGCTGACTTGCGCTATCTCTCTCTTTTTCGGCTGCAGAGAAAACAGCTTTGGGCGCTGGGTCCTCATTTGATGCTCCAAAAATCAAAACAAGGTCGGAGTAGGCGCATCATAATGCTTCTAGTGCGTGTTCGGCCATTGAAAACAATTGGTGTTATTCAAAACACGCGCGTCAGACACTTCCAGTGTGTTTAGGCCTATATGCACTTGTACTAACCCCTCCCTCTACTCTCCCATACTTCTTTCCCTGCAGTAAAGCTTTGGACAGTCTCAAGTCCATGATTGACAAGTCTAAAGAGTTGAAGGTCACTGCTGTTCGCCCACTCGTTTTAGCAGCAGAGGAGAATCTCCATAACATGGTGGTGGATTTGGACAAAGTGGTCACTAAGGTAAGGACGTTACTTTACACGTACAACCAGATGAACTCTACATTTAGGGAAACATGCTTATTCGCTTTCTTGCTTAGAGTTAGATGAGAAGATTTTACCACTTTCATGTCTGTAAGATAAATATAAGGCTACAGCCAGTAGCCAGTTAGCATAGCTTATCACAAAGACTGGAAACAGGGGGAAACAGCTAGCCTGGTTCTGCCCAAAAATAACAAAATCTGCCTACCAGCAGCTCTAAAGCTCTCTAATTAACACATTGTATCTAATTTGTTTAATGTGGAGTGGAGGCTGATGGGAAAATCATTAATTTTATTTGGTCATAAACAAGTATTCTATTGGGGTTAAATACTGAACCAATCCAAACTTTGACCTGCTGATAGCGCTAGTTTAAAAGTCAGGGATTGCCGAAGTTATTACGATTCATCTTGAGTTGGACATAAATGTCTATCCATGGCAATCTATCCAGTTGTCACCACATGTTACAGAGTGATGTCTCTTAATGCACAGTCTTTGACTAAACACAGATGCCAGATGCTGTGGAGGGCACATTAATCAGACAACAGCAAAACATTTTATTGTAGCTATTATGGAATTAGTTATTTAGGAACTGCTGATGTTATCTGCCTTCGCTGTTCATTTTAACCAGCAGTGTTCAGATAACAATAAGAAGCTGCTACCGATACGTACTCCAATGCTCTTTGCAAAAAGAGTGAGGAGAGAGAAAAGATTTGATATGAAATGCTTGGTCTCATCTTGACATTACCTTGATGCTGCCACCTGGTGGTTCATATTGGTGTTATGCACTCCCACCAACAGAGGGCAATGTGTCCATAGAAGTCTTCTATAACACCAGTGTTAAACAAAGCCAGATCACCAGCTAAACCTGGCTTGTTTCAGTAAATCAGGCTTATTTCAGGAAATTCTTTTTCAGAAAGGAGGTTTTAATAAGCCTGACCTAAGTTACCCTGGAAACATCTCCCTCCAGACTAACCTGGTCATGTCAGGCTAGTTTTGAGGTTGTGCTTCACCTTTAGTGTTACGATCATTTTAACACTGTGTTTCTTCCAAGTTCCTCCCCAAAGGTTCCTCTTTATATCTGCAATGTGAACAGTGTCTGTTTGCAGAACATATATTTTTATTTTCATCATATATTGACATGTTCTGCACGTAATGCATTATTAAAATCTGAGGAAATATCTTTTTCATTCTAAAATATCTTCACAGTGTTCCAGCCAACATACATGTTTTAAAATACACTGTAAAATGCACTATAACATTAAAGAGCCATATACTCAGAGATCCATTCATGAGAAATGCAGACAGTCAACTGGAAGCTATTTAAACAGAACTTCCATCATATAGAGGCTGTTCTATCACTTCTACAAACCAAATAACACAATTCAACTGATACAGAATTGATGTATTTAAAAATAGCTATTATCTCATTGTCTTGCTATAAAATAAATCACCTGACTGGATAATTTGATATGTCAAAGTTGTTTTAAAAGGATCTTGCATCCACTACATCTACATCTTTACATTATTTTTAGCACTAATTATACAAAAAGGGTTCATGTCACACAAACAGAACTTAAACTCACAATGTCACAATTACAAGCAAAGCTCAGCAACAAACTGAGCTATCAGAGGAGTACAACTGATTTGAGTTCATGTCTATTTCTGACAGTCTGAGCTGGCTGCTGACCTACAACATGCTGCTAAAAGTTCTCTTTGGCTTTGTGTTAGATTATTATATATTTAATACTTGACTGGGACATCCCTACCTGTGACTGCAAGGTTCACCATCCAGCTCAGCTCTTGCTGTGGGTATCCTGTTTCTCTGCACTGTCTGTTGTGAACTCTCACATATTTACATATGGTCACTCTTGTGCTTTAAAAATTGTGCAACAGTACAAAGAACGTGCTTGGACCCCACTTATCACCACCCCTCAATCTGTATTCTGATATAGATTTCGCAAACACAAAAATGAATTTTTCAGCTCCTTCTTCACCACAGTGGTCCAGTACAACTCCCATGTTACTGCTAACGCTGCACCAATCTGCCTGTCTACCTCATGCTCCATCTTACACCCCACTTGTGAATCGTCAGCACATAAAGCTGCCAAACTCTGTGTGTGTGTGTGTGTGTGTGTGTGTGTGTAGGTGCAGTCTGCAGAGTCAGAAGCAAAAATTGTTTCCCAGTACAGTGAACTGGTTAATGAAGCCAAACAACAGTTCCAGAGGGAAGTAAGCAGTCTTACTCCAGAGATCCAGGCCAACTGGAAGGGCCTCAGTAAGAACACACGCGCACAATCACAGAGTTATTCAGCATGTCCATATTCATATTTCTGTAGTTTTTTTTTTTTTCTGGCACTTTTTTTTACCATCATTAGATGATTGACAACAGGGTGTGACAGGACATGGTACAGTGTGTGTTTTTGACCAGTAGCTCACCTGGATGTTCAGTTTTACTTTCAGCAGGTATAATTCAGTGCCAGGAAGAACTATCCAGAGTTAATGTTTTATCATCTTTAATATCAGTGTTAATGGCAATGACAGTGCAGATCACTTGTGACACATGAAGCAATAATGTAAAGTGGAATGATATATATATATATATCCTCAATACTGTTAGTACATGAGATGTAATTGGGACACACTTATGCTCTTCCTGGTTCAGATACACATCTGAAATGGAGTTCTTTAGGAAAAATAAGACAAATTTTCAAAATAACTTTGTGTCTTTGCATGTGAGCTGGTAAACTGTCAGCGGATGACCTGAACGCCCTGATCGCCCACGCACACCGTCGCATCGACCAGCTGAACCGTGAGCTGGCCGAGCAGAGAGTCCGAGAGCAGATCCACATCGACGGAGCGCTGGAGCAGCAGAAGTTGGAACACCAAAAAGCCCTGGAGAAAACTGTTAACACCTCCCTGCAGCACGCTAAGGAGGACGCCCGGCTGGAGCAGGAGAAGAAGGTAGGGGGGGGGGGGGATGAAGGTGGTTCAGGGGTCGCTGAGCTTGCTCTTCATTTGGAGCCACGCAACAGTCACCAATTCATCAGTTCTTATCAATATAACTAGGCAGTATGAATAATTACATGTTTGTGTGTGTGTGTCTGTAGCTGTCTGAGTTGAGGGAAGTGATGGAGGCAGAGATGAGGACTCAGCTCCGGCGTCAGGCAGCTGCTCACACAGACCACGTCCGAGATGTCCTCAAAGTCCAGGAGCAGGAGCTGAAAACTGAGGCTGAGCAGGTCTTCATACTGCCCCACATTCTACACGCACATTACATTCAAATATCAGAGTGCACAGAGGAGGGAATTATGTGTATAGCAATAATTCTTGTATAGCAAGATCTAGTATATACTGTAAGTATATATACTATGTAAGTATATCTTTCACTGCTCTCTTGTCTATCTCAAGAGACTTCATGGTTAAATAAAGGTAAAATAAATGAAATTAAAAACTGTAAAAGTATACTGAAAGCTGATAGCAAATGCTTGGTCGTATCTTTAGTATTCTTCTTATTAGATCACATATGACATCGTTAAATCATTAAAACAACACTCATACACTGTAATTGAGGATTCTGGGAGCTGCAGTCTGTGTGGCCAGTAGAAAGCATCCGTCAATCCACTCTTTACTGGCTTGTCATGGTTAGGATGCATACTTCTAACAGCATTCCTTCAAAGCTGTGCTGTGGGTTGTGTTCAGGTCCTGAACAGTAAGATGCTGGAACAGGAGACCCACTACCGTCAGCTGAGCCAGGAACAGCTGGATAACTTCACTCTGGATATGAACACTGCCTATGCAAGACTGAAGGGGATGGAGGAGGCCATAGACAGTAAGATATATATATATATATATATATATATATATATATATATATATACACACACACACCCACACACCACTCTGGAAAAAGGCAGAATCAATGTTTCAAAGAACATCACATATGGATGGCAAAGTTTGGATGACATCATTAAGCCTGTTGTGTTAACAGCTTCTTGTCTTGTGAATGCAGGCCATGTGGTAGCAGAGGAGGAGGCCCGTAAAGCTCACCAGCTCTGGCTCTCTGTGGAGGCTCTCAACTACACTTTAAAGACTGCTGACGCCGATTCCCTCACTAAGCCTTTAGAGAGTGCCGCTCAGGCGGTGCGAGACAGCTGCCACGACAACGAATTTGCCCTGGCTCTGGCATCAGCTCTTCCAGGAGAATCCCTGCAGCGTGGTGTGTACAGTGAGGCCTCTCTCCGTGCCCGCTTCAACTCCCTACGCTCACTGGCTCGCCGGGTCGCCCTTATTGACGAATCTCACAACTCCTTGTACCAGTATTTCTTGTCCTACATTCAAGCTGCACTGCTGTTTGAGGATAAACAAGAAGCACCACCTGCCCAGCTGAGCAGTGAGGATTTAGACCCATTCAAGCTTCTGTCATATGCTAGCTACTGCTTGGAGCATGGGGATCTGGAGTTAGCAGCTAAACTGGTGAACCAGTTGAGAGGAGAGGCCAGGAGAGCAGTGGAGGACTGGCTGACTGAAGCCAGACTCACACTGGAAACCAGGCAGGTCGTCAGTTTGCTGTCAGCTTATGCAAATGCTGTGGGATTAGGAACCACCCAGGCTCCATAGGCTGCCACTCCCATTTAACCTGGCAGCCATTAAAGGAAAACTCCACTGAAAATGACTCTTCTGAGTATCAAATAGTGGCACAGTGTAGGATTTAAGTGAAGCTCAGTAGAGGATGTAGCTTGCTTCTTTGTGGAGTAAGGCAGCTGTTGGATTCACAACGGTGTTTGATACTCAGAAGAGATTTTCAGTGGTGTTAACTGAAGTTAACCAAGTGATGGATGTTAAGATACATTTGTTTTAAAGCACTATGTCACCGGAGGATTACTTGTATGATATAATTGATGCACCCTTTGATTCTAGTCTTGCCAATTCAGGCCCATGTTTGATCCAGGTATTTATTTTTTTGGCTTTGCCTGAAATGTTATGGAAAATTTAATTAACCTAACATTAAAGAATATGTCATGCTGCATTTTATTTTTGTCAATACTGTACATGTTACAATAAATCATGAACAAGAAAACTGTCTGTTAAATTTCTTCATTCCTCCCATACAACAGTTTAACTGTTACGGAGAGCTGAAGACATGACATCATATTTCCCCTAGCTTCTCCCATTCAGCATTTCTTTTAGCCGCCTTTCTGGAAAAATAAAATGTGTTCCTGGTTTACTTTCTATATTCTAGGACATACCGGCATACACTACAGCACCTGCTTTTAGACGTTGAAACCTTTGTGATTTTAACAAGGTTACAATTACTTTGTGAGAATGCAAAAAAACTACAGCTCCCATGAAAATTTACCAGGATGGCAGTGCAAGTACTCATCATCTTAGCTTGGATATATGCATAAATATCTTTAGCTGTAATCTCTGCTGTCTAAAACCTCTGCAGTGTTCACTTTGTCCTGCTGTTATTACACACATCTGAACTAGCCGTGACCCGTGTATGTATAACATTCATGGGAAGTGATGTTAATTAAAGGCAACTGAAATATTTACTTAGTTGAATAAACAATGAAAATAGATTTTTTTAAAAATCTATACATATAGCGATATAGATTTCTAAGGCTGGATTTTTTTGTAGTTTACATTATTTCAAATGTCATAGGGATTTTGAATAAGGTTTTCTACTTCTGGAACAGAACCTGGAAGATATTCATATCCGTGTGTGTGATTACTGTGCAGTTGTTCAGACTTGAACCCTCTGCTTTCTTATATATGTAAATTTAATTCTGTTACCATACCTAAGTGGTACAGTTCCCAGTATTATTTCTATGCACAGGTCAATTGCACATAATCAGTGAAGAGTATTAGTGACTTTGTGTGTGGTTTTTGTGACTATTCTGCAATTTGATATGACTGACCTGACTCACATTTTTCTTTTGGTATCCTGCGGTACTTCCCACTTATGTTTTTTCCCTCTGTGGTCTTGTTTTATTTTGCTTTGTTTTGTTTCTCTACACTTGCTGTCTCCCGTACTGAGATGGCAGCTCCTCACGCCATCACTGTTTTTCTCCTTTGCAGGGATCAGCCAAAACAGAGGAAGACATTTTGCACAGTTCTCAATCACTTACTAGGTGGCCTTGGGCACTAAGCTTGCAGCCACGTCAAAGCAGTGAGAAAAAAGAGAAAACTGAACTGAACCGAGGAAAATACTTAGGAATGAGAACAATGGCAAAAAACACACATAAGCAGCAAAAAGATCAGAGAATGGAAATCATTGGAGGATAAATGAAATTATTTCCCTAGTTTTTGGATTCACTTTCATGATGAATACAGAATGTGTTTTTTACATTGACATTATACTGAGCTCAATGTGACACCATAGATGATGTCACGCTAAGCAATAATTGTATCAAATTGATTCTTCTGGTGTTCTGGTGTTTACCTCTCCATTAGCCCCTATTTTTCATATATGCTTGTATTTTATACCTTCTATTTGGAACCTATTACTGTACCTCCTACATTTTTTTTATGGTTAAATGTTATGATGTATGATGAAGTTACCTTAAGATCCACCATAATGGAATGGGTATCCAGTTAGTCAGCAGTTAAAAGAAGCCACATTTTCAATTAATTTATTTTACATAAAAGTTAAATGATGAATAAGGCCTCCAATGTTTTTTCTTCTTTGGTGAATGCAATGCAATTACTTATGTTTGGGATAATAACTGACAGCTCTGAATAAATGAATAAATGTTAAAATTTCTTGGTTTTGATCATTTTCAGGTTAGACAAATTTTGGATTTATTAGACTCACTTGTTGCTGTTTCTTTATCACCACATTTTGACATTCTAAAAACCAGAGTAATGCAGACCTTTCCTTTCCATTCAAAATCTGCAGAAGTTTTAAGTTGAACCTTTGATACAATGGCCTGTTTTGTTATATAAGTGATTTCTACAGGACACAGCAGGTGAGATTAGACTAATCTGCAGGTGCAGTTTAAATCTCAGATACAGAGGACACAGTTAATGGGGTTCTGTACCAAACGATGCAGATTTAAACCCATCCTTAACTTCAACTAACCTGATGACAGCAACAGACCCGGTGTTTCCAGGATGCTGGTTCCCTCAGGCTCCTACCTGCAGTATGGTTCTCCTGACCCCCACAGGCTTGATGGACTGACTGAACTGAGCTGAGACGAAAGCAATATGTTTGTTTGTCCTTGTTTCTCTTCTTTGACAGAAATATTCAAACTTTTAAATAAATGTTAAGTTATCTGCTTCCTGTTATCTGCAAACCAACCAGCACCAGCACACCAGTTCTGTTAAGATCTGTTGTAATGCCAGGGTAAATAAACAATCAATCATCCCAACTCAGTTTGTATGATAACATATGCATATGTACATATGTGGATATCCTTAAAAAATAAAGGGTTGCAAAACAGCCAACAAAAAGAACTTATTTGCAAATATTTTTGTTTGGATTTACTACTGTTCCTCTACAAATCTTTTTTTTTTTTCTGTTGTTCCAGCTGATGTCCCATGTTCCTTACTGGATGGCTGTTTTGAGATCAGTTCAAAAGTTTAACTGTAAGCATTGTTGGCTGTCGGCAGGAGGACTGTGCAGTCATTTGACACATACTAATAAAACATAGTGTCATAGTGAGTGCTGCATAAAACTTTTATCATAGCTGGGAAAATAAACAACCAGTTGCCCTAACTCAACTAGTATATTAATATTCATCAATACATTTCTTTTGTCTGCTGCTCTCTCATACAACATGAACATGTTTTGGTGGATTTCTGTTTATTTACAAGAAAAATAATACAAGGAGAATCAACACAAAGGAATATCACAGTAAGTCATTAGCTAAATATAGCCTAAAACAAAACCTTATGGGAGGATTAATAAGCATATATTGCTTTACTTCTATATGAATAAAATAGCAGCACAAGTTAGTGTACCCTGCCCCCTTGTGGCCTAGAAAGTGTGCAATGCTTATTTAGGGAAAACCCAAAATATTCACTATACATTTAGAAATATGTACTGAATCTACAAAAGAACTGGACTTCTCGGCACTACCTTAGAAAGATCTTAGATATCTCTCTACATCGTCAGATTCACCCATTTATCTAATTATGTCTCTGAAGTGTTTTTTTCTAAGGAATTCCTCGTTCTTTAAACATATTAACTGCACATGAGATATGTTATGTATGATGCCCATATTTCTGTGTTATGAAAGCAGCAAGAGAAGATACAATATCATTCAGCAGTACCGCATGAAAAATATATTCTCATTTACCATCAGTTCTGACCTGAAAGGTGCAATCAGTAATATTTTTCTGTTTCCTTGCACAAAATGACAATCATTTAGGAACAGGGATCACAAGTGTTGCTGATCAGAGCCAGTTGCCCTTGTGTGACCTTGGTGGATACAAAGATATTGCACTTTGCATACAGACAGAGCCGGCCTGGCCGTGTTTTGGTTTTGAATGTTCTAAACTCCCATAGCCATGGTGCATTATGCATTTTGTTACATTATGCACCTCATTTATAAAGATACTATACTTTAAAATATCCCTAAAGTGTGTAGGCCATCCTTTCCACTGGAACAAATCTGCATTATCACATATGACCTGATTTGGACCTTGATCGTTTCAATCTGGTACCTGCAGCATGAATCTAAATGTTCTAGCAATGTCCCAAAATGTTAAAAAATTGGAAGTTGAGGAGGAAAACACACATTTGCTGATGCCTTTTCTTGGAGATGTCACTGAATATTCAGTGAGCCAAAATTTACTGATAGCAATGTTAACACTGGTACTATTTTGTTTTGTTTTTTTCCAGGTTTGTCCATTGGAGTCTTCATTCACAGTCATGGTGATGCCACATTACTGTTCTTTGGTTGATGCATAGCAACAGTTCATGCAAACATTGCCTACAGCGATGGTTAGCTTGGGCAAAAATATTTCAAATAGTTTCCCACTGTGGTCTGTTGTATTAGTGGTAGAAGGAGGAGATGAGTAGGTCCAACAGCAAAATCTGACCAAAATGAAACAGTGGCCTAGACTTTGTTTTGTACTGTTGAGTTTTGATTTTAAAATTCATATTCTGGGTAGGAAGTGTGTCATAGTCATGGTAGGTGTGACCCGGTTGCCTCTCTTGGTTTTGCCGGTCTTGCTGAGGCCAATGTACATGCCAGGGTGTGCAGCTGATTCATAGGCATTATAGTTGTTGGCCAGGAGGTTCTCCTTGAACTTACAATCATCATTGTAATGGCCCTGAGGAGAGGAAGAGGAGGATAGAGAGGGACAGCAGAAAACACATGGTCATTTATCCCGTCAACACTAATTATAGCTTCTCTAATGTGAGAATGTCCTGATTTTCTCTCCTTGGGTTTTGTGACTGTAAGACAACAGAAGAACAGAAGAAAACAAACCTTGAGGCTCAGAGAATTGTTTTAGGAATTGTTGATGGACATCATTTTGCACTTGTCAATGATTAATTGATATAACTAATCAATGTTTATTCAGTAATTTTAAGATTTAGGGTTCTGTTTTAATGATGTGAGTACAATAACCCTCATAAAGGCATAGGTCTGCACAAAAGGGCTGGTTGAATTTACATCTGATTGTATGACGATAGATTATCATCCTCTAAGCCCAAACATGACTGGGTAGAGGTTAGGGAATGATTGTGGTTAAAAGAAACCAACCATTACTATTAGTAAGAAATGGGATGTAAAAAGCAGTCCATCCACCCCTGACCTTACAAGGTTTTGAGGCTGCATAATGGCCACCACCTTTCATGAGTCATAACTTGCATTGCACCAGAGGTCTATGTCAGTTAGATATAAATGCCAGTCCTTTTTAAACATGTGAAGAAAAGTCAAACGTCCTGTTTTCAGTTTTGCTAACTTTGAATTGGTGGCCTGGCCCATGGCAACAACTAGCTCATTCACTCATAAACGGTGGTATTCAAGAAACATGAAACTCAGCACTCTCATCAACTGGGTTTCCAGCAGCAGCACACAGCTATTTTCAGTGAAAAACCTCTGATAAAGCCTGGTTTGGCATTTAAAAAAACAGTTAAAACCATAAAGTACAACTTAGCAAATTTTAGACATATTAGAAACTGTCTCTCTTTGGATGCAGCTAAGATATTTACGCATACTATGATTCTTTTCCATATGTCTTATTGCATTACATGTTGGGGGCAGGCTGGAGAAACAGCCATAAAACCTCTTGAGTCCTTATACAAACAAACTCTAAAAACTCTCACCGTAGGGTACTGGAGAAATACAATGTACTGAGCTTTGAGAATTTTAGATTATTTTCAAATTTGTGCCTTGTTTATCAAATCTTAAATGGGTTGGCCCCTCCTCCACGGTGTGACTTTGTGTATTCCTCTAGAATATCCTCTATACAAGATTGTACCATTTTGCTGTACTGCATTTGGGCAGTCACCTTTCTCTGTGAAGTCAGTGGAATCATAGGTCATTTTCCCATTTTGAGGTTGGGATTATTATAGAGTCATTTCAGTAAGACAGAAGTTTATAGAGTTTGGAGATTACTTTTTGAGTCTGTAATCTTCATGATTTCTTGACCTAGTTTTGGGGGGTTGAGTGGGTTGTTGGTTGTCTTAATCTTAGATTTAATGATGGATTTAAGTTGTTGGTACTGAAAGAGCTGATGTCTCCGTACTTCTGGAGTATTGTAGTATGTTGAAGGTTGTGAATTTATTATTTTCAAGTAGGTGATAAAGGTGAATGATTCCTTTGTGTTGCCATGTGGGAAAATGAATGGGAGTGTTGCCAGACACAGGGTCCGGATCGTACAGGATCAAATTGGGGTATACTTGCAGGGTGTTAATGATGATTTAGTGATTTTGTTAGTTTTCCATCAGGCTTTCAGGGTTGTAGAGATTACTGTATTTTTAAGAGGTTAAGTTTTTTAATTGATTGGGGTAGGGAAGTTAGGTCTGTGATTGGGAATGTTCTAAATCTATTCATGAGTTATTGTGTTTGGGTTGTCGAACCCATTTGATTAGGTATTGAAATTGATTTGCTAGGAAGTAGAGTGAGAAGTTTGAGGCTTCTTCAGATTCTGTAATGTTGAGAGTGACATTTTTGGTTTTTTATTCTTCCAGTAGAGGTGGCTGGTTAGAGGGTCGAGAGATTTGAACCATTTGTCTGTTGGAGTGGTGGGAAGCATAGAGAAGAGATAGTTAATTTGAGGTAGGGTTTTCATTTTAACTGTTGCAATTCGTCCTATTAGTTAGAGGGGGAGATTTGTCCATCATTTGAAGTCATCTTGAATAGGTAAGGTGTAAAGAATTTTGATCCAATTGGTTAATGACTCTCCAAAACCAAACTTACAAAGAGTACTGAATAGAAATGTCCAACTAACCGTAAAATGCTTTTTTGCTGGGAATGCTGGGAATCCATTCAGTCCATATGATTTTTCATGCGATTTAGGGCTTCATTGAGTTCTTCTGGGGTGATTGGTGCATCTAAGCTATCAGCCAGTTCTTTGGATAGTGTGGTTAGGTCCAAGTTGTTTAGAAATTATTCTATTTCTGATGGAGTAGGTTCATAACTGGAGAAGTTGCTGTAAAACGTTTGAAAGGTTTTATTTATTTCCTGTGGGTCCTGGACAGTTTCACCTCTGGACTTAATTATTGATATTATTGATAATTGTTTTTTCTTTTCTGTGTTGCAGTTGATTTGATTGATGTTTTGCCTGTTTCCCATCGTAATGACAGTGACATTTCTTGAGAGTTGTTCATCTCCATAAAGGATGCACACTCTTAAGTTATTAGAGTATTAAAGTCAGGGTCTTGAAGTAACAATGTATTGGATCGCCATCTCATGGGGGGTCTTATATATGATTGAATGTTTATGGTGAGAGTGACAGCAGTGTGATCACTGATGTGATGGAATTAATTGTGGTTTCGTGGATGTTTGGGCGAATGAATAGTCGACCAAAAAGAGGTCAATTCCGGGAGAAGACCTGGACAGAGAAGTAGAACAACAATTATAAGGTCTACAACAGTATAAGTCTTTGGAAATAATAATATTTATTGATTCATTCAATAAAGAAAAAAGGTATGGCAAGAAGATGGGTCATCATTATTGGGTCCACAGATATTAGCATATGTGAATTTTGTGTTGTTTATAGATACATTCATGATGATATATCTTCCCTCTGGATCAATAATAGATGAGTTATGAATCAAGGGTATATTTCTTTTGTTAAGATTATGTGCCTCTCTGTTTACTATTGTTTGCTGAAGAGAATATTTGAATTGTTTAGGTTGGAAATATTGTAGCTCTGAGTTTGTTAGATGTGTTTCCTGTAAGAAGTATATATCTGCCTTCAATTTGATTAGATGATTGATCATTTTGATTCTTTTAGCCTGAGTATGGATGCCACACACATTCCAGGTCACCAGGTTTAGAGTTTGTATGGTTATGTATTAACTCGATCTGCCTAGTAGAGTAGGTTTGTCTGACTCTGAATTTGAACACTTGTGAGCATGGGCAGGGGTGAGGGAAGAGTGGAGATGTAGCTGGATGGGAGATGAGGATGGTAAGAGAGGGACAGAAAAAGAGAGAGAGATAGAGGGAGAGAGAGAAGGAACAGGTGTGTGTGTGTGGGGTGGGGGTGGGGTGGGGTGGGGGTTGTGCCTGTGTGCGTGCGTGCATGTGTGCCTGACAGAGAGAGAGAATGCCTGATTGAGTGTGAGAAAGATCTGCAGTCGTCAACATTAACCCTCCATGATCATACACACAACATAGACAAACAGAGGTTAACACATAGAAAGCTACAGTGAGGTGAGCAGACAAAAAACACACAGATAAAGAAAAAATGGAAAGAGCTAGTGGGGTCATTAGAAAATGCATCACCAGTATGCTGCTTAGGGAGGCAGGGATATCAGTAGGAGTAATTTAGCTGTCACAGTAATGTACTACATTCCTGTCTGTTCAGAGGAGCCATTGTGTTGTTTTGGAGTTGTGAAATAATCGTCCATCAATATACAGTTTGTCAACCATGAGGTTTGTGTGCTTTAGGATTCTCTTTTAGGATGGGGTATAGTACTTTTAAACTTTCATTTATTTCTCGTGGTTACTGATCATTGAGTCCGAAAGTTGTGCCCTTCAATTCTTTTCATTTGCTTTTGATTAGTGTCTTTTGTTGATGTTTTTGTTGCTTGTGTACCAAGATGGTGGAAAGTAATGTCTTTGACGATGTCTGGCAGTATTTTGAGAGTTGTCATGAAGTCTTTGATAAATGATTCTGTTTTGTCCGGTGTTCTTTCGGGAATGCCTGAGAAGATGAGATTGTCCCACATGCTATGGGTTTGTATGTCCAAAATAGTCTCTTTCAGTTGTTTGTTTCCTTTAGTGACTGTTTGCATTTGTTCATTGAGGGATTTGACAGAGGACTGCAATCCCTGGTTTGTTTTCAGTGGTGCTGTGATATGGATGTGGGCAGATTCCAGACTGGAGCATACATCTTTTATTTCTTTGTGTAGTGGAATGAAGTCTATTTTTTTTAATGCTGGAGAGGATACTGACCTCAATTTCTGTGGTTCCCAAATCATCTGTATCAGTGGATGAGTCTGTTTTCTTTCATTTGTTTAGGTTGTTTTGGGGTGCCAGTGTCAGGATTCATGTCTATGGAAATATTGATCGATGAAGGCTTCTAGGTCTGTTATTTCTTTCACTGGGATGTTAATCTGATGTGTGTTTATGGCAGTAGTTGGTATGTATGTGTTTCCCAATTGGATGTTTTGTAGTAGTTCTTTAGAAATAAATTTTGCGGAGTTTGAAGTTTGTTTCTAGTGATAGGATGCTGCCATGTTGAATCTCACCTCTGTTAGCAGGTCTTGCCCACTATTGGCAGGGTATTATGGATAATAATAATGGTAGGATGAAGATCACGATAAGATTATTATTATTATTATTGTTAAAAAAATAATACTATTATTAATATTGTGCAATTTTGATGATGAATTATGAATTTACACTACATGTCACATTCACCCATTCACACACACATTCATAACCTGATGGCAGAGGCTGCCATGCAAGGTGCCAACTCTCATCAGGAGGAGGTTCTAATCATTCACACATACACTCACACACTGCTGGCACATCCTTCAGGAGCAATTTGGGGTTCAGTATCTTGCCCAAGGACACTTCAACATGCAGAACCCAATGAGCAATGAGAGCAAAGAAGGAGAGGAGGAGAGAAAGGAAAGTGTAATAACTTAGACATACATAAAAATGAGAAAAAAAACAAAAACAAAAAACAAACAAAAAAAAAAAATATATATATCTGCCGTGGCCCAGCCTGCCTGACCTCTATAATTATTTTAGTAGAGTTTTTCCTCTACCTCCTGAGCTTGTTGCTTTAATAACACCATTACAACCTCAATATAACGTCAATATATGACTGCCTGATGCTGCTCTCAGGCACACACCCACCCACCCACCCACCCACCCACACACACACACACACACACACACACACACACACACACACACACACACACACATATCACCTACCTACATTAACACACACAAACCTACACACATGCATCTAGTATTAAGTCAAAATTGTATTTATTTATTTATTTTTTGTTCATGTTGTTGTTTTGTCTGGGTTATTGTCTGGTCCTTTTGCTTCTCCCATTTGTACTGTCCCGTGTCATATATGTGTAGCCCAGCAGTAAAGCTCATTCATACTTTGACTCAGCGGTGAGTGAAAACACTATAAAACCTGTTAAGATGACTCTAAGGGGCTGATATTTATGTTAATTGGCGCTGATACCTATTAAAAGGTGCTAATAGTGTTCTATCTGAGACTGTGTTTTGTGATGCTAATAGTTTGTTAACTTGAGCCTAGCCACTTAGCTGGCATGATTATTTGGTGTTACGTGCAATTTATGTTTATTTTATGTTCATGGTAATTAAAGAGGTTAATATTTAGTGCAATCTCTCACTATTACCGGTGCAAGGAGAGAACATGATTTGAACTAATTAATATAAAATAATATTATTAATTGGTAATAATTCATGGGAGATTAGAAAATGAACATGATTCATGCAGACAGTATGACTGTAATGAGATATGTGGATCTCATCTGGCCTGTCTCTAGGTCAGGTTTTTGGTGATACCATAAAGAAAAAGGGGATGTTACTTCCTGCTGGACTCCTGCAAGGCTTCAGATCCCTAAACTCAGAGATTCCCAGTGTGAACTGGGTGGCGAGCCGAACCGAACCACTGGTATTGAACCTGAGATGCGTGCAGGGTTCCTTGGTTTCTCCTTTCTCACGAACTGTGCGGTAGGACTAAAATTAACAGTGATACACTGACATTTGGTCAGAAAAGGGCCCCAACGCAATAAGGACTAACTTTGGGAACAAAGGGTATCTTTTATTTTTATTTTGCTGGCTTTATTATTTTAGTTTGTTATTTTTCATACATTGTTCTCTCCAAAGAACTGTTGTTTTACATGTTGACCTTTCAGCTTGAAATAACAAGTGGCCACAAACATTCAAACCATTGTTGTCTGTGTCATTATTGATGTTCAAAATACTGGCTCTTAAAAGCTTAGTGTCTTCTGTTACTGGTCCAGTTATTACTATTGGCTATTACTTACCTGTGCTCTGTTATTACATCGTAACAAGGGTTACATACGTTTTTCTTTTATATGTTAATCAGTCATGCACACACACACACACACACACACACACACACACACACACACACACACACACAAAATCCAGTACTGCAAGTCATAAATGTCACACAAAGCAAGTCAAGTTACTCTATAAAGCACATTAAAAACACACACTGATTAAAGCCTGGAACATTTTTAAGACATGGTTGCGCAAATTAAATTATGCAAGAACAAGCAGCACAGACCCTGGTGACATAGAGCAATTTTTACAGGTCCAAATGCCAAGGAATTCAAATTGGCCTTCTAGGTGGCACTTTCTACCTGGCCACAAAGGAACCATATGATTTAGTAAAAAGCTGAACTATAATGATATAACTTCATAGGCTATTATAGGCTTTTCTGGGGTAAATACCTTGAACTTGGCGCATTGTATGCTGCATTTTCCTCCTCACTCTGTCATGTCATGCACCCCTCCCTCTCTCCCACGCTGAATAGAACGAAGTGTATAGAACAATTATGCCACCCCTCCCTCCTAGGTCACATCCACACAGTCAAAATAAAAACAAAAAATATACAGTATATTCTTATTTGTTTTTAAGCTCATACAACATACACCTGATCTCCCAGAATTACCTCAATTTCCCCAGTACTCTCTTTTCATTTATTTATTTTGGACCAGTACTCTGCATCCAGTACACACCTATGTGACATACATGTTCCTGTCATAAAGACTTTTGCCCCATATTCACTCTTTACAGGCTGTCTTAGAGGCCAGCTTGTGAGCTTCTTTCATACGAACTCTCCATCTCTCAGCCTATTCTCTGTGGGATCAGCATTGATCTTTTGCTGAACAAACATGGTCAGTGGCCTCTTTACAAGCATGGACCCCCTTTGCCAGGGAGACTTTCCAGTCTGCCTCTGTTAGATTTCTGAGCATGGCCAACAGTGCCCTCCTATTGAATCCTTCACCATTGGCTAGCAACACACCAGGTGTATTTCTGGACCCCTTACCTCTGCTGTATTACTGCTAATACTTTTCTTTTCAAACGCCTTGCCCTGTTCATGGTGGAGTTTTATGGAGAAACCAAACCTCCACACAAAATCTCCAAAAATCTTCCCTGCAGCGATTTTGGTGGCCTTATTTTGAGGGTTATAGCTTAGCAAACTGTGCAAGGGGATCCGTCAAACAAGGATATATTGATATCCTCCTTTACATTTCTGCAAAAGTAAGAAATCATTGAAAACCAGCTGGAACAGGTATGTGGTAACGATGTTGATGAGGTTGGTCTGTTATGGCCCAGCTCCACACCCATGATGAATTGCATGACATCCCCCTGCATATGAAGCCAATAAAAGTGATATCTGATGAAATTTAAATCCCTCTCTACTCCTAGATCACCCATCCCTTCATGCAGTTTCTTATAGACCAGATTATGGAACTTTTTAGGCGGGAGAAGTTGTGATTGGCTGGCAGTCTTTTGATACAACACACCATAATCATCAATGTGCAGGTTTTGTCTTTCTCTTAACCGATCAGCTGTTTCATTATTGTAGGCTTGTTTTCCACCCTCTGGACATATGAGATGGTTTGAGATGACCTATTTCAGCACCAGCCTCTCTTAGAGCCATTTTAAAGACTTTCCCCACTGTCATGACTTCATTGCTCTCCTCAGCTAACAGTGTGGAGAAGTTCACAGGACACAGGACACTTGCTTGCAACTGAACAGCCAGAGCCTGAGTCATGACCACAGGTAGGACAGCTCATGTGCTGGTTTTCATGTACTTCTATATATCCAAGGGCATGTGTGAGAGACCATCAGCATCCCTGTTAGTTCTGCCAGGATTGTACTTGGAGAACTGGAAGTCTGTCTGGAAGTCATCTTATTTTTAATCAGATTAAGAAGCCTTTTTTTTGTTTTTGTTTGTTTTTTGTTTTAGAATTTCAGTTGAGGACACTGACACTGACTACTTAGTTTCTCCCATCTTTTGTTCTACCTGCCATTTTCATCTCTAACTGTTGGATGCTGTCTGTAATGCTGCTCACTCTGTTTATTTTGGGTGCAACTCAGGTAAAATTGGACCCACTCCAATTCACTTACAGGGCAGGTAGGGATGTTGAGGATTCCACCCTACTTAACATGGTCCTGGATCATCTGGATGGTGCAAAGAACTTTGTACAGCTGCTTTTTATCGACTTCTCCTCAGCTTTTAACCGTATTCAACCTCACATTTTAGCAGATCAACTTACAAGCATCCATAACATTGACCCTGGCTTAATATGTTGGCTGGTTGACTCTCTGATAGATCTTCGAAAGTGCGAGTCAATGGCGTCTTAACCAATGTTCTTTTATCTTCTACTGGCTCCCCTCAGGGGTGTGTCCTCTGACTACTTTTATTTGATTTATACACTAATGAGTGTCAGTGTCATTATGTGGGCAGACACATCATTGAGTTTGCAGATGTCCTTGTGTCCCTGCTGAGTGACAATGACATTGACCATGGTCCAGTGGTAGATGATTTTAGTAATTGGTGTAAACACTCCTTGGACACAACGTGTGTAATCTGAACACTTCTTCCACTGTTACCAAGACACTTAGAACTTCAATTATATGCCTCATTTTGTGCCGAAAACAAAATCAGCTATGCGCAAAGCCAGAGCTTACAGTGATAGTGCAACTCACAGCTGTCTCCCTCTCTCCTGTGCATTGGTGGGCAGACTTTTACAGTGATGATTTTATTTAACAGTGCACTGTTTGGCACATCTGCCTGGAGGAAACAGTCCTCTCTGCATCTCCAACATGTCTGGCCACACTCTAGCATCATGTAATGGTTTAGCTATAATGGATGGTTAGACTGATCTCATACATAGGCAGTCAAGCTGCTAATTCATATTTTTTCTCCCAGGGTGGGGTAACAAATGTCACAGACTTAAAACCTCTCAGCATTCATAGAGCTATGCCTGTGCCTTCACACCTCCTACACCTCCTACACCTACAGTGGTAATAACTGTTCATGTCACTGTGTGTAAAAGCCAACTCAGCTTACAGGTACTGTAGAGTGAGAGCATATGCTGCACACAACTGTCTCTCTCGCTCTCTTTTGCACATCAGCACACAGTGAACTTTAATTTACTGACTGTAATTAATGTGCTTAGATATTTAATGGTACGCTTTTTGAAAAGCTGTCTGGAGGAACTACTTAGGCATCATATAACTGGTTTGATTATCAATTATTACAAAGTGATACGTGATTTAATTTATTGTTATTATTTGGAACCTGGAGTGGGGTGAAAACATTGTTGTGCTGAAGTCTGCCACATTGTCCCTGAGATGTATAGAAACCAGTGACCTGACCTGACACATCCCAGCATGGAGATGATTTGGTTTGACTTTACCCCAGTATCCATATTGTGTACAAGCTGTGGAAAACTTACATCTGTGCAGAAATGTTGACAATTCTAGTTCAGTTCACACATTATGTCTTAAGTCATCAAATTAGCAATTCATGATCAGTTCTTACCGAGCCATAGAGTTTCCCATTGTCGCTCATGGCGATGAAGAGGCCGCTTCTCACCCCAAACAGAGTCACCACTCCTCTCTCTACTGGGGAAATTTCTAGAAGGCCTGGGATGAAATGTGAAAAATGAACAGCAGCATATAGCATTATTAGATAGACAGACAGATAGATAGATAGATAGATAGATACTTTATTCATCTTTAAATTGGTTTGCAGCACAATGGCAAGGCATTTCATTACACCATCACAAAAGTCACCCATAGACATACTCATACACACACCAGGGGGAGGAGGATCGGCCAGATCAGCTGGACATCCTTTGTGACCAGGAAGGAGTAGTCAAAATGCATGGGGAATAAGGTGCTAGTGCATTACCTGTTTAAAAACTTAATGGCTTGTGGAATAAATAAACTGAGATCTATTTTTAGTAAACAGAGGGGGGCAATATCATTGCCCAGATGGCAGCAATTGAAATGTGGAGGCAAGGGTCTGCCTCTTGTCACCCACAATGTTGTTTGCCTTCCCTGTAGATGCATTACATACTGGGTAACATAATCCCTAACAGTTTACTGGCCATTGTTATTGTTTTTCTTCTGTGCCTCAGTAGCATTGCCAAACCATCCGATGCAGAAGGTTTCACTTTCAATAAAAGCACAGTAAAACATTTGGAGCATTTTGTCGTGGACATTAAAAGATAGCAATTCCTTTAGAAAGTACATTCTTTGTTGTGTTGAGTGCTTATGAGGTCAGTCCACAGGTCCCATTTAAGCTTATGGTTGAGCACAATGTCAAGGTAATTGTAATATGTAACAGATTGTATTGGATCCCCATTGATAAAAGTAGGATTAGAGGATTGCAGCTTTCTAAAATCAATGGACATTTCCTTTGTTTTAGAGGTGTTTAAGAGAAGATATGCATTCTCACAACAATTCCAACATCACAGTGTCAGCCTCAGCACTGTTGCCACTCTCAAAGTGAAAAAAGGTGTTGAGCTGATTTGCAATCTCCAGTCCCTCACTACCTTGCAAGACAAGGGTAGGTTTCCCGTGCCCTTGCGTGGAACATTGGTTATGATTTTAATTCCCTGCTATGCCTCTCTGGGATTGCCAGATACCGGAGAGGCCTCTATCTTTTGGTTGTAGCTTGTTACATCTTGCTGTACTTGTCCAGCTGTATTTGTTTTTTTTTTATTTATCTCTGTGTGTCCCTTCTAGCTGTTTCATTAATTTGTTTTTTGCTGTTTCTTTAATTTGTTAGACACCCAAGGCTTATCGCTAGGATAAACTTTAAATGCACAATATGTAATTTCTGCCGTTAGGGGTCTCTCAGTCAAAACAATAACAAAAGACAGAGTTTAATGACGTTGTGGAGTAGCATGGGATCATGGGAGTTCTTGTCTTCATTGTTGAACAACCAGCTTCTCCCGGTTAGGATTCCTTCAGTGTTCATTTTTCAGGAGGTTTTTACCGGAAGCACAATTATCTGCAGAGGTCTTCTCCTCTCCAAAACTATCAGACCCAGTGATTAAAACCAGTAAAAACACTGCAAGCAGTTTCACATTAAAATTTAGTGTTTCCCCGACGCTGTTCAGTGGTCACAGGACGTCTAGAGGGGCTGCTAGCTGAGCTGCTGCTAATGTTTGCTCAGCTTGTTTCTCTGATAACTTAAGATCCAGATGGCTGATGAATAAAAGCCTTCATTCAGTTAAAAGATATACTTAAAAACAACCAAGATCTAAAAAGGTTATTGTAAAAGTGTGGCTTAAAACTGAATAAAAGTTAATTTATGACAATTTCTGTCAGACAAGCACAATGCTGACATATTAACTTGTGTGCGTGTACCCTTTTTTATAGACGTCATAGTGGTGGACAACCACAATGCTGACGCATGCACACAAGATAATTATCATCTTGTGCGCGTATAGTCTTTGGTAGAAGGGTTATGACGCCATTGACAGGTGACCAAATGAAACAGACCATTACCTTGATTAAAATTATGGATCTCTGTAGATTTGAAAATTGTTGGAAACATTTGGGATACTGTAAATACACGACTTTATATATAACACAGGTCTAATCGTTTTTAGACATTTTAATGTGGAATAATTACATATTATAGCTCTAAAGGTCTTTGTAGGTATCACAGAATCTGAGTCAGATACTTCTATAACCTGATCATTAGTATCAGGGCTATTAAAGACCTCCCACAATATGCAGTCAAAACGTCCCTGCAGAGCCATTATACTGCCATTGTTCCACACTTTGACAACCCTTTTTTGAGGCTTCTCCCTCTCTAGTAGCCTCTGATAGACAGGGCAGAGATAGACCACACTGTGGTCAGATGTTCCTAGTGGTGGGAGCAGAGATGCAGTGCAGGCATCCTTGACAGTTCCATAATATGTCTTAGGTCTTTTTTTCCTGGTGGGGCAGTCTGCATACTGATAGTATAAATTCCTAAGAATAAACTTGGGGATATTGTGAAGCTTGTGAGTTTTCACTGAATGCCGTTGATGTGGTGATGCAGCGAATTTCGATGTTTCAACATGAAAAAAAAAACTGTTGTAACTTGACTCCACATTGTCAGAGCTTTCCCAAATTTCACATGTTTGATAAGAGTCCCAGTCTGAAGACACATACAGGCCATTATTGAATCATAGTTATAGCGCCACCTACTGGCAACAGAAAGATATAGGCCCTATACTTTTACATTTTAAAATTTGTTTGTTTCATAAATTGTAAGACCTTAATGATGCTAAATAGTTTTTTGTGTTTTCATCAAAAACTGTTGCCATGGCGATACAATATTCATCATGAAACAGAACACTATTTTTGAGGGGCTAGGGATGCTTGAAAACTCACGAAACTTGGCACACACATCAGAAGGGGTGTATTTTGTTGTCTGATATGGGTCTCGGGCTAAGGGTTGGGCAAGGGGCTCAATAGCGCCCCCTAAAATTTTAATGGAGGAGCTGTCCAGGTATGTTTCATCTATATGTACAAAATTTGGTAGGCAGATGTGACATAATGTGACAGCTTATAAAAGCTTCTTAGTGACAATATGCTAAGTCAAACAGGAAGTAAGCCATTTTGAATTTACTGCGCAATTTTTGTGCAGTTGAGTCATGACCACAGGTAGGACAGCTTATGTGCTGGTTTTGCTGTACTTCTACATATCCGAGGGCATGTGTGAGAGACCATCAGCATCCCCGTTAGTTCTGCCAGGATGGTACTTGGAGAACTGGAAGTCTGTCTGGAAGTCAGCTTATTTTTAATCAGATTAAGAAGCCTTTTTTTTGTTTTTGTTTGTTTTTTGTTTTAGAATTTCAGTTGAGGACACTGACACTGACTACTTAGTTTCTCCCATCATTTGTTCTACCTGCCATTTTCATCTCTAACTGTTGGATGCTGTCTGTAATGCTGCTCACTCTGTTTATTTTGGGTGCAACTCAGGTAAAATTGGACCCACTCCAATTCACTTACAGGGCAGGTAGGGGTGTTGAGGATTCCACCCTACTTAACATGGTCCTGGGTCATCTGGATGGTGCAAAGAACTTTGTACAGCTGCTTTTTATCGACTTCTCCTCAGCTTTTAGCTGTATTCAACCTCACATTTTAGCAGATCAACTTACCAGCATCCATAACATTGACCCTGGCTTAATATGTTGCCTGGTTGACTTTCTAACTGATAGATCTCCAAAAGTGTGAGTCAATGGTGTCTTAACCAATGTTCTTTTATCTTCTACTGGCTCCCCTCAGGGGTGTGTCCTCTTACTACTTTTATTTGATTTATACACTAAGGCTAGATAAGGCTCAAGAGATAAGGCCTGTGTTGGTTATCCCTTCCCACAGTGATCCTTACCAGTGTCCAGTCACTCCACAACAAAGTTGATGAGCTTCGGGCAAATGTCAAGTTGCTGACGGAGTAAACAACACTTGTCTTCTTGCTTTACACAACATGGCTAAAAGAACAAGACTCACAGTCCAACTTGGAAATTGAGGGCTTTGGAGTACCATTTTGCCTTGAGACTCCACAGTGACCAGTAAATCATTTGGTGAAGGCTTGTGCCTCTATGTTAACAAAAACTGGTGTAACACTGTGGTTACTGGAGACACTGTACACACCCGACATTGAACCCGACATTGAACTCTTATCCCTTCGTCCCTTTTATTGACAGAGGGAATTTTCACAGTTATTCGTCACGCTTGTTTATATTCACCTGAAGGCTAATGTTGACACGGCTATGATTAAAACAGTGCAACAGCTTCAGGGAATAGTGCCAGATGCACCAAACTTTGTTATGGGAGATTTTAATAACTGCAAACCAGGAAAGTCTTTGGGTATTTTTTACCCGTATGTTACTTGGACTTGGAGGTTACTGGACCTCTGTTATGGATCTGTGAAGGGAGCTTACAAATCCCATCATAGAGCTCCACTTGGTATGTCAGATCACAACGTTGTTTATTTAGTTTTGTCCTACAAACTGGTCCTGAAGAGAAACAAGCTGGAATGGCGTTTAGTTCCGGTCTGGTCTGAGGATTCTTTACAATGCCTCCAGGACTGTTACAGCTGTACCGACTGGGACTTGTTTGAGAACGTTCGTGTTGATTTGGATGAACTGACAGAGACTGTGTCTGTATATATAACTTTTTGTGAGGACTTGGTCATTCCCTGGAAATCAATTTCCATTTATCAAAATAATAAACCATGGGTCTCCAAATCTGCCAAAAACACAATTATCCAGCGGAATATTAGTTTTAACCAAGGTGATGTGACTCGGTACAGGAAACTTCAAAAACAAGTTAAAAAGGAATTTAAGATTGGAAAGTATAATTATAAAGATGAAGTAGAGAAGTTGCTCAGTACTGGAAATTCATGCCCTGCTTGGGATGGAGTGAAATCCATGATGGGGATGCAGTCCAAGAAGTGTCTCATCTCCCTTAATGGCCTGATTGTGCCCTTTCAAATGATCTGAAATTTTTCTGTAATCGTTTTAATGTCCATGATTTTAGCGAGGAGCTGTCAGTTTTTAAAAATGCTGTTTGTGAGCAGAACAGTGTGCACTTTGACAGGGGTAGGGTCCTGAAACTTTTCTGGGGGGTTAAGGAAAGGAAAAGTCCCAGCTGAACAGTTGGCAGATATATTCTGTTTTATTTTTAAGTTGTCTCTTCAACTCCATAGGGTTCCTTGTGTTTGGAAATATTCCATTATTGTACCTGTGCCATAAAACAATCCTCCAAAGTCACTGAATGACAACAGGTCTGTGGTGCTTACTTAATAATAATTTCACTACTATATACTATATACCTTGATATTCCTTGCTCTCTGAAAAGACTCTGTCTCTGTGTTGGGCGTCTGTCTAAGGCATTTTCGTCCTCCTCCCTTCTTTTCTGTTGAAGCTCAGAGTTCTTTTTTTTTCATGTTTTTTGTGTATTCAATGTGTTCATTGACAGCTGTAATATAGCTCCACTTTTTATAGCCTCCACTTACTCCTCTTTCGTTCAGCCATCACTGTATTCATGTGTCGGATTGGTGCCGGTAGTGAGGGTGCGCACTGCGGTGTGCTATGCACTGCGCATGTTCATTGTTTGAGTGCACACATGACACGACAACAACAGTGGAGAGGCAAAGAGTGCATGCACTAAGATGTGTTCACTGTTCACGATAACAGAGAATGTTGCACTGACAGTTCTTCTCTTTGATGAAATGGGTAAAACGTAGAAGAGGGAAAGTGAAACTTGTATTGATCCTATTGATGCTAAAATCGAACAAAATGTAGTATCTGCACTATTGATATTTTTTAGGATCGATCAGCCCACCCCTACTACCCAGTAGTGGAGTCAGTAAATCATCTTCTCTGTGGATACAAAGCTCCAGGGTTTAAATCCCCGAGTCCTACTTGCCAACAATGTAGCAATTCATGTATGTGGTATATCTACAAATGCTTATTGAGGTCATATTAAGTTGAAGTTTGCCTATTGTGACCCTGTGAAAATTTCTTCTTCTTTTTCTCTGCTAAAAGTGTTTGTGCAGCAAAAACCGTAAGACCTAGAAACACCAACATAGGCAGGTGGGTTGCAAATTCCATCCACTACTCAGGCACATATAATGTCACTCATTGATATCAAGGTGAGGTTTTAATCATCAATTTACATTAAGTTGTTAAAGAAATTTCAATATGTCAATCCATTTCAATTATACAAGGCAATTGTTTTTTTTTGTTTTTTTTTTGTTTTTTTTTTAATCAAAATAGCAACAAATGTAGTCATGTGAAACACATCTTCACTTAAGATCATAAGTTACATGAAATGCTTCTGAAAGTAGATTCATATACCTCAATAGAGCATCAGCATATAGTGATGACCATGATGAATTATTTTCAAGAAAGGTTGTGCTTCTTGTCAATTAAATAAGAAACAAGCACCCAAATGTTCACAATCTGCTTGGACCCTGCTCATTGCTGCTTGAGGCTATATTTTTGTTTTACTATTTTCCAGTATATTTAAATCACAGCAGAAAATGTAAACATTGCACTATTTGTTTCACAAAGTAACTTTTTCCACATTTTATAATTGTTTTTAGCATGGCTCACAGAAGGACGGTCCAGGGTTGGAGCCTGAGCTATCCTCCTGGAGCCACCTTGTGAAAGTTTGTAAGTTTTCTGATATTTGTGCTTCCAGAGAACAGACATGCAGGTTAGATTAAATGGACTCTGTTTTGTTTATAGGTTTGAATGTGTTTGTCTAGTGACCTGGTGACCATCCGGGGCGTGCCAATGCATCTTAGGATAGGCTGTGTTCCCCTGCAACTGGCATGAAGTGTTTCACTTATACTATGGCCACATTATCAAATTAAAACATATGTAAATAAAACAATAATGACAATAATAATAATTTTAATAATTGAAGATAAACAGAGTGATCTCTCTCCAGAGGTGGGCAGTATAGGGACACTTAAAAAATAAATGGATCAAATTTTCTTTCTCATTTTTACAAAATGAACAGGTTGGGGAAATGTCCATTTTAAATGTACTGTATTTAATAAATCATTGCAAGGACAATATCTATGTATGATCCTATGATGTATTTCTTTAACTTTATTTAGCAATACAAATACAAAGGGTCACAAAAATTATTTTTCCTAATAGCAATTGGGAAACACTGTCTCCAGGAAAAAACTGCATTTGAATGACAGCTCATATATATGAATGTGCTGTATGTATATGCATGTTTTCTAATTGTAAGGCTTTGAACCACACCGTTAAAAGGAGTGTAAAAGAGAGGTCCCTTCACAGTGAGTGACCTAGGAGGTATGTTGGGTGGTATATGTATGCTTATGGCCATACCACCCTGAACAGGCCCTCTTTATGGATCAGAAAATGAGTGGTAAGAGAACAGCAGGAAAGTGTTTGTTTGAAGGAGTTTCTTGTTCAGGTTAATCATAGATTTTCATTACTCTTTTGTTTATTTCATTTGGCTGTGTCGAAAAAAATCTGACTTATAAAACCATGCGTATGAACTAATCTAAGCATGTTTCCCTTTATAAATCACAGTTCACCTGGAAATGTGTGCATAAGGATCAGCCTCATATCCCACCGTCTGCACGCCCACATTCAACTATAAGTTGATGCAAAAACCTTCATGAATATTGATGTTCATGTGTTCCTTTCACTGGACCAATCAGTCTCTCTGGCTTTAGACACTTGCCCAATCAATGTTGAGAGTCAGTGTATTGGGCCCTCTCGCTCACTTGTGCTCGGGCAGCTGCAGAGGAAGGACCGCAACGGCTGTGAACAGACTTTTACTGTTTTATTTCCCCGTTTCTAGACTTTTTGAAGTTATGAGTGTAACCCAAAACAACCATATGCAACTTCAATGAACATTCCTGTGGTTCGTAAAGTAAGACATCTCTGGTTAAGTTCTTACAGGACACTCTGCAGTGGGTGAGTTACCAGTTGAGTCCCAGAGTCCAGTTTTAAGTAATTTTTACACCACAAATGTAATCTAAAATACAATAAATAGTGTATTCATTTATATTTACTCCAAAATCCAGCATACAGGTGTTGTGCAGGTGGTGAACAAATGTAAAGTCATAGAAACGGAAATGTTTATATGCTCCAAGCACAGATTTATAACATATAATAACTAAAAATCATCTTCAGTTCCCTTGTTTGAACCTTTTTCTCATCTTTGTTGACTATTTGCATAAAACATGATGTTCCAGTTGTTTTTACCTCCTTGTTCTCCTTTTACTTGTTTCTTGCATGGATTCTCTTCACTTCATAGTTTACATTCTCCTCCCACTCAAAAACACACCGTTTTCTCCAACAGTGATTGTGATGTACCACATGATCAGAGCTGATACTGATACAGGGTGTGCTCAGTATCACCTCTGTTTGGGTCCAAAGGAGACCCGACTCAACCCAGATAGACTGAGTAGAATGTGGATGTGGTCCGACTCGGGTACGAGGTTGGGTCAGTTCCTCAGAACTGAGTGGACCCGTGAAAACCTATACTTTAGGGACATTCATGACCAACAAGTGCAGGTGTGCAGACTTTGCATAAAGACGGCACATTTTCAGAGAGGTTCCTTGAGTTTAAATGTTTTAAGTGTGGCAAGACAGAGCATTACGCATGTGAGTGTGTGGATAGGAGAGTGACAGAGGGAGAAGATAAGAAAGAGAGTGGATGAGAGGATGGAGACGAGAGGAGAAAGGGAGATTGGATGGTGGAACAGGATAAAGAGGATGATAACATGGAGGAAGGACGGCAATGAAGAGGATGAGATGGAGCAGGCAGGAGGAGGTGAGGAGGGCAAGGAAGGAAATGATGATGGAGAGGATGAGAGTGCTGGAGTAAAGTAAAAGGACTGTGGAGTAAAAGAACCAAGACTGTGGAGTAGAAAAATGAGGAGGGAGGTGGAGAGAGAAGTAAGATCAAGAAGAGCAAAGATGATATGCCAGAGACTGAATGCTAAAAGAAAGGCAGAAAAAGACGGAATGGGAAAAATAGAGAGGGCTGTGGTCTGGTATGTAATTTTTGTTTAAAAATTCTTGGTTTAAACTAGGGGTGATGCAATATACTGGTATTGACAATAACCGTGATATTTAAAAAATGAAATGCTGATATCATGTTCATAATACACATATGATAATATTGAGAAAATATCCAGCGCCTCTTAAAACCCCTTAACGTTCTCATGGCCTGTCCATGGGCCGTCACACTGTTAACTACAAAACTATGCTATGTACACAACTCCTGTCTATAAGTAGGTACTCATGCGACACATCTTTGGAAAGCTAAGATTCTTGTGATTCGATTGATGCAAACCATTTCAAGATACAATCACAACAGCAAGTACAATCAACGCCTCTGTCAGGCCACCAACAAACAAACAATTACAAAATTCACATGATTCACCTATGAAGACTCATATTGCTCCACTGACTGATACAACTCGGAGACAAGACAAAAACGGTCTTGTTACATTGGCAAGGGTCCAGTCGATCCAATCCAGTAAAATATTTAGTCCAAAACATATTATTACATCAGTAAATATCCACGAACGGCTGTTGCATCATTTCAAATTAGCCAGCAGATATCCTAATCCTCCAACGTATTCTTCGTCATAAACCACGTTAGCATGTAAACATTGGCCACAGTTTGGTATTAAAATGGCGGCTGCACTCTGACCTTTCAATTGACACATCACTTGACCCAATAGAAGCTTCCATGTCCTGTCCACAACCTACAATAGCCAACAAGAGTCCACATTGAAAGGAGGTACCTGCCCCCCTTCTTTCGTGTAAAAACCGAGCCAACAGGAACAGATTCTGCTGATGACTGGCACTTCAAATAGCCAATGAAATTCCGAAAATAACCATATGCTTTATTGCTTTTTATAAAGCCAGAACATGGAAATTATGTAAATATAAATAGTTTGCTGTGATTTACTTTTTATATGAACTGCTCTTCCACCATAGCACTTGTGTATGCTTCAGTTACTCTGAGGCAGGGGTTATTTGTTGTCTCCTTTTTTTGGAAGACACCTGGGTCATTCTCATGAAATCATTAAAATACCATGGCAAATATGAAACATGTAATTTAGTAATATAACAAAATATCATAATAAAGACAGTAGTGTTCTCTACCTTTCACAAAGAATAATTTTAACATTTGAATCAATTATTTTTGTATTTTATTGCTTTTTCTGCTGAAAGTCTTATTACCACAATGCGTCCAGCTGTCGGAATGTATGTTGTAATTTAACCAGAGTAAAATGAAAATATTAAAAAAATAATAAATGGATGTTCTACTAGATGTTTTCAAATGACAGTAACATTACTAGCTGAATATTTGTGTATAATAATAATGAAAAAATGATGAAAAAATTAAGTGTCCATGACTGGTGTTCTCATCCTCTGCAACATTTTTGGAGGACTGTTTACACACACACCCACAAAGATTTTAAAATAAAGTTTGATTTTGAATGAAGTAACACATCTGCCAGTATCTTCAAGATGGCTACAAGGTTAGCTGATCTCTTTATATTGCTCTAGTTAAAAGTTAAACATTCTCTTGTCTGACTGCTAACACGACAGTACTGATTATCATTACCGATACAGATAGTTTTCCATATTTAGAAAAAAGTTTGATTCAAAATGTTTTTGTGAATATATACTTATATACTTCATTATGTCTAATTATATACATTGAGTAAAAAATTGCATTAGTCATCATGGCTTCTCTTTTGTTAGCAAAACACCCTTCTCACTTACCGCTACAATTTAAGGCCAGTTGTGGTAGAGAGAATTTCTGTTTCGGTAATGAGAATTTGATCATACAGACTATATTTTCAAATATATGTTATGAACTATCAATTTATAGCTTGTTTACTAACTTTTGATAATTTGCTTTATGTCCTGTTTCATTGCAGACAGTCAGCAAGTGACAAAAAGAAAGCTTTGGCGAAAGCTAGGCTGAAAAAATTCAGAGAAAAAGTTTACAGCAACCCAGAACTGCTGGAAGAATACAGAAGGAAGGAGAGAGAGAGGTTAGGGGTTGGAAAGGTCACAGCAAGAGTTATAATAGGAAGTCAATACCCCACAGTGTTATGAAGTCTACACATGCATGTGCACACGTCCACCACACACACACACACACACACACGTATGCCCACATGCTCTAACACACAATAAGTAAGCCATTTAGTTTGTACTGTAGGATGTCCACATACAGTCTGTAAGCCATTCAGCCCCTACTGTAGGATACTCTCTCTCTCTCTCTCTCTCTCTCTCTCTCTCTCTCTCACACACACACACACACGGCCAGTAAGACATTCAGTCTCTACTATAAGATGTGTCCATAACAGTTAGATTTCTCCCATATTTTGATAAATGCTCATTTCATGTCATGCTTCCTTCCCATTTTCAGATATCAAAAATGAAAGCAAAATGGTCAAATCAAGAAAACGTAAGATTTGACAAAGAAGCAACATGAAAAGAAGAAAAAACAACTCAAAAAGGTACTACAGGAGAAAGATACGGCTGAAAAGCTGTATTGGACATAACACTGTCAAGCAAGGAAGATGATACACTTAAAGATGTTCAAGCAGCAAATGAAGAAGTTATTTAAAGTCTTCAAGAAGACACAGCCTCCCCAAGAGAACATTCATTTTCACCTCAGCAGGTAAATGTCCTTGCCATCAACTCAACTTCTAAAAGAAAAGAGACATCTATACAGACACCAGGACCAATGAAGGCATCTATCCCAAAGGCGTTACCCAAAAAAAGGAACAGAAGAAAGAAAACACAGCAAAAATTGGTCAAAGTTGCGCTACACAGAAGAGAAGCTTCTGGAGAGGACCAAAGAGATGGTCAACCTAAAGAAAAGACTGAAAAGACTTGAGATGGTGGCCAAGATGAAGCAAGTAATTGTCAACATTGAAGGCAGAGAGGTCCAGAAGAAAAATACAAAGAGAGGTCATCAGAGAACATTACTCAATATCAGCCAGAGAAGACTAACGTGCACACTTGTGATCTGCTTCCTTTATTGAGATGATGTCTCCACTGCAATAAATGGAAAATCCGGAGAAGTTCGGAAAAAAGGCCAAATATTCCGTAAGAGAGCCTTAACGGACACTATGGCAAATCTCCAAAGATTTCTGCCTGAGAATCCCAGGCACAACCTTTCCAAGGCTCAATTCTTTAAACTTAAGCCATTTTGGATTGGCCAGTGAAGAGTCACAGACAGAGAAACATGTGCTCGCAAAACGCATGAAAACTTTGGCTTGAAGATAAAGAAGCTGCACCATCCCCAAGCGACACTGTACAGGCCAGTATGTGTAGTGACGATGACATGTCTTGCATGTACAAGACATGCAGCAATTGCAAGTATAAGACATTTCACACAACACTGGATCATCATAATATGGGAGGAGTGGGTCGCTAAATCTGTACCAATAAAGAAATGCAAAGATGCATTCACTGACGAGAATGAAGTGAGGAATGTGTTTCTTGAGAAAAGGCATACCACCAAAAGCTGTTGGATCTCAGAAGGGACCACCTCTCAAATTTCTCCAGACACATTTATAATATCAAGCACCAGTCTGAAAGACTGAGGAGATAAAGAGAGCCCCAGACACAGCATGATGTAATGGTTCACATAGACTACAGTGGGAACTATGCTTGCAAATACACCAGGGAAATGAAAGAAACTCACTTTGGAGGTGGCAACCAGCAAATAACCCTACATACTGGAGTTATCTATCTCAGTGGGGGCAGGGTGGAGTCATTTGCATCGCTGTCAGCCTGTTCTCAGCTGGCCCACATCTCAATATCGCAATAGAACCAAGTTTTACCTAGCCTCATCAGTGCCGTTCAAGCGAGTATTTAAACATGTAACGTCCCATGGAAAGAGTGCTCCTGATGGAGTAAACCTGGCTGACAGAATTGTGTCCTATGGTACCAGCATACCAGATGCCGACACCCTCTTTGAGCAGCTGAATCTCAATTCATCTGCGAGGCTCTTCAAAATAACAGAGGAAGACATCAAAACAAGTGACGAATTAGTACCGCTGTACCTGAAGGCAGTGCCTGGGACAATGAAAATTCATCAGGTGAGTCAGTTAAAAACAACATATTCAAACTAAATGTCAATAGGCTCAAGTAACTATACCTAAAAAGAGAAAAATGTACCTTATACTTAGCTAGAGGAAATACCCTGTAAACTGTAAGTAAGAGATGGTTTAAAACTGAAGTAAATTGAGTATTGAAATGTAGTTAATTACTGTTCATGTTATGAATGTATAATGGATGTTACTAAAAAGAGAGAAACTTATATACTTACCTGAAGGAAATATTCTACCAACTCTAAAAGAGAGATGGCTTAAGATTGACAGATACTGGATCATGGGATTCTAGAAGTTTCGTCAGTATTTGATGCGAGTGTAAAGATCTGTACATACAAAACAGCCCTTCAATAATAGTATTCTTTATACAGGCATTAGATGTTGCACCATGCTAATGAGTCCTGAGCTACTAGCTACTACGTCCATAAACTTCACATACATTTTTAAGCTAGTAGTGCTGTGTCACAAACTCACCAGCACAGCTGATGGAGGAGTGGAAACTGAGATATACTCTCAACTGAAGGGAAAGTGGTTAAGTTTTGCTGTGTATGGTGGGTGCCGGGTAACGACAGAGTGGAGAAGGGTTTGGGTTTTTCAGTGTGTGTGCGTGTGTAACTTGTCCCACAGTCTCAGAGTTCAGTTCACTCGGTAAAGGGTCTGTTTTTCCCCCCCCCATAACCCCTAATCAGTTCAGTTCAATCCAGTTTCACAAACATAAAAGAAAGACAGCTCAAAACTTCGCTCCGGGTTTTCAATCCCCCCCACAAAACAAAACAAACCAACAACTCTAGCAAAGCAACACAGTACATAAAACAAACCCAGCAGAAATGTCAGATATGTCGGACCACCATGTTTAGCTATATATCTTCAAACATTACAGTTACGGCTGAAAATGACAACAGAACAAAACAAGTTTCTCTGCAGTTCATATGAACCACCAGTCGTCTACCCAGAAGCAACTGTTGTTAGTGTGACATCATGGTCTATAGTTCTAATCAATGGCGGAGTAACATTTTTAGTGATGAGGCTTTTTTCATTTGAGCATGGCTAGGTGTGCTAGCATGCACATTCTAAATGTCTAGCTGACCAATCAGATTACTTGGTCGGAACTATTTATTGTATAATTTGGCTTTGAGTATGTTATACTATTATCAAATAATGGATGATGCGTATGTCTGAGATTAATGTCTCAGTTGAATTTCATCAAAAATTACAATTTTTCTCTTTAAGCTGATATCAACAAAACCAGGCGTTATCCACACCTGATAAGTGTCCTGCTTTTGTGATTTTGCCTGTGGATGCTTCAGTCCAAAACAATTTGACTTCGGAGACAATGTGGAGTCAGAAAAGGAGAATGCTGGACCAGTTTTGGAAGTGGGAAAGTGGGTCCTTGTACAATATGACGGAGAACTGTTCCCTGGCACCATCACACAGGTATGTAGAAATATCTGGTGATATGGACACTTTATGTTGTTGATGATAAATCCTAAGTCCTATTATATATTTTGTTATTTTATTATTTTATTGTACTTTCTTTCCAGATTGTCAATGGTCAATATGAGGTCGACACCATGAGCTGTGCTGGAGCAAACACATTTTTCATTCCATCCATCAGGTACTACTTTGACAACATAAAAGCCATCATCCCAGAGCCACACTGTCACATTCTCGGCTCGACACATCTGTGTGTTGCCTGAGATCTGGGCAAAGTAAACAAACAAACGTGTGTAAAACACTGAAACTGGAAGGAGAAATTGAGAGGGAAATGTATATGAGACACAACTAATCAACATTGGGGGAAAAAACAGTACCTGTTCCCAAATTAACTGGACTGCTTCCATGAATTAGAAGTGTATGGCGTGCACAGTATAGTATATGCATTTATATTTGTTTGATATTTTAGCTGTGTGCAAATTGTACACGTCTGTTCTTGTTAGCATGGTTATTCAGAATTAATGTATCCCCATGTGACAAGTATTGACAAATCAGAATGTAGTATTTGCCTAAGGTAATTTTTCAGTCCCATGGTAAAATGGGTTGTGTGTTTTTAGCATATGTTCTAATGTTGCCCTGTTTAGCCCTGTTCTAATGTTTTTGTATGTGTTTTATGCGTTCTCTGTTTTTAGCCTATGTATGTTATGTACTTTTAAAGCACTACAAAATGAAATTGATTGGATTTGAATCCATGATTATGCCAATGTTATCTCATTTATTATCTACATTTAATTTTATAATGTTTTAACCATAACTCAGTCTTGCTATATTTATTATCATTACCGAAATCATCAACCTAATTTCTGAAACCTTTCTATCATTGCTGCAACAGGTGTTCATTACATGTTAATTAAATGAATGGAAAAATAGTAGATTGCTTTCAAATGCATATTCAGAATCTATACACGTTCTCTCAGGTTTGTCACATCATTTTGAAAATATGTCAGGTTTCAATGAAATATTAAAAATATTAGGTTTTAGATTGTGGAAGGTGTGGTAATGAGAGAAATAAGTCAAAATCAAATAAAAATGTTAATTTAAAAATATATTTTATTTCAGAGTTTCAAGTAACTGTGCATGACTGTTAATTCTTACTGTTAATTTTTAAAAATGTGAAAATGTATTAGCTTCCTAATGGTCTTCAGACCGTTGCGGTAATGAGTTTTTTAAGGACTTGTTTCGGAAAATATGTTCAAAAAGGTGTTAAATTGTCAGTAAATGTTTTTAAATTAACACTCACAAACAATTCAGACCTTGTCATTAATGCCTAAAAAGCAAATTTGCTGATGCAAGTCTTTTTAAAGATTTCATGTTTCAAATCTTTGAAACCAAGATTTCGTGAGAGTCACCCAACTAGACATATTCATTTTCTGTGGTATTGTTATTAAATTTGAACTTGGACAAGGTAAGGCTCCATTCTGTGGTCCCATTGTGTTTTACAGCTAATAAGTCACAGCTATAGGTCATCTGCAGGCATCTGTTTTTAAAAAAATATTCAGGCAGAAAAAACAACCTTATACTTCAGTGTGTTAAAACTCCTTTCAAACCTTGTACAGTTATGGTTACCAACTCTCTCTCCACCTCCCTACACTCATATTTTGAGTATAATTCATTTGCCAGAAAAGAGGCAAAAAACACATTAAACAAAGTTAAAGATGATTTGACTGATAGCATTATTTATCTATTTTTTTTATTTCCCTTTTGATATCGTGATAATATCGTTATCATGAATTCTTTTGGCCACGATAATCATGTTGTGAAAATCTGATATTGTGACAGTCCTAGTGTAAACATTTATTTTCTTTGGTTTGCTCTCATGGCCACTGTAACTTCTGTAAATGTAAATGGGTTAAGGAATAGAAGGAAGGTGAAAGAGTTGCTGTTTACATATCGGAGTGAGATTTGACCAAGTGTAGCATAGTACATAGCGTTTGTAGGAATATGGAAATTATATGGTTGAGAAGATGTAGTGCCAAAGGAAAGGGCTGTCTGATGGCAAGGTAAAGCGGTGAAAATATTCTAAATATAGCATACACTTAAACTGATCTTGTGTTTTTTAGGTGGGCCTTTTGTTAAGGTGACTAAAATACGTCCCGTCCACAAAAGTACATTGTTTAGCTTCTGTGCCTGTACTCCTGTCTGCTTCTCCAAACTGGGAACGTGCCGACCCAAATCTACTGCAGGTAATATACTGAATATGGATAAGTACCTTATACAACACCACTTCAAAAAATATAAACTAACCTTTTTATCTTAATCTTAATGTGTTTTATGACCATTCTATATTTTTGACAGGCCCTTATATCGATTAGCAAAGTCTTGGAAAGTTAAAAATTCAGTGAGTATTACATAAATGAAAAACATATTCAATGCCTTTTTTTTTTAAACCAATCGTAGTCATAAGATAATACAAATTTTAGACCTCCACATTTTTCCAATAACTAACTGGGGCTATGCTACCATGGGGCACTGTCTTTCAAATAGTGTATGATCCAATTGTTTGGAAAAACAAGGCTGATAGTGTTGAAATCTACATTGTGCATACCACCATTTCTTGTGATTGACTTCCTTTTCATATATTTAGTGTGAATGCTGAAAGCTGAAAGCATTCACACTAAATAAGTGCTAAACATATTAAAACATTGTACCTCTAGCGCCACCTTGTGGTCAGTTATTACACGTTTAGCCTTTTGGCTAATAACTCATGAACCGTAAGACCTATCAAAAAATATTTGGTCAGGACGTTTCTTGGATGATGCTGATTAGATTGATATAGGCCTCGCCCATTTGCGCCTATAAAATTTTTCCACCATTTTGTTTTTTTTTAATAAATATATGTTTTGCCTCTGTTGGCACGTATTTCATGCAATCTTCACCAAACTTGGCGCATACCATATTTAGAGGACCCTGAACACAACTTATTTATTTGTTCTCAGATATCACTTACGGTTTGTCTGTTATTGTTTAGCAAATTTTTGAAGGCGTGGCCTAATGCACTTACTGGTCAATAACTCCTCAATACTGAATCGGATTGTGACCAAATTTGGAAATGTCATACACAAGGTGACCTTACAGACGTGTGTAACATTTCAAAGGGGGAGCTAAAGTAACCTTATAACATGATATTTCAGCAATTCTATTGTCTTTAATGAAATGAAACTTGGTACACAGGTTTTCCATGAGAATCTGCACGACATACTGAATCATGGCACCAATAGCCTCACCTTGTGGTCATAAACAAAACACCGCCATACTACTTATTAACTGCCAAATCTCTTAAATGTAACATGCCATGGTAATTGAATTCTATTTGTACAGATGGGGATCCTGAACAAGTGTTTAGTATTTTCAGCAATGCTTTGCGATTCCTTTCAGTTTTCAGCATTCACACGCATTTTCCGCAGGAAATGCATTTCTAGTCAGTCTTATTTTTCTCCATGAACTTAACTAAAAGTGAGTCGATCTGAGCACAAGTTTTAGCATCTACAAAAAGTGTAAAGCAGGATATGCAAGTCCTGAAAACCCTCTGCTTGGGAGAGCAGAATGTAGCCTTGAATCATTAGATGTTGTAGCAGGTAAATCAGCTGCTGATTTTTCCAATTTAGGTGAAAAGTAGCATTTAATTCTGACAGTTGAGTTTTTGCATGTTGTTATACCTAGATAATTGTATACTATTTACTGATATCTTGTTTTACACATACATTAATTCACACTTATTCAACTTAATTTTAAGATCAGAGCGATCTGCAAGTATCACAGATCTGAGTGTCATGTTCCAAGAACAAATATGTCATCTACTATTGGGCCAATTATTTAACAGTTCTTCCAGGACAGAAGTTTTCTTGTGATTATTGTGGCCAAAAATGCTTGATTTATAACCAAACTTAATTTTTTGAGAAAATGCTTTCCTCGAATATTGCGAAACGATTTGTGATGTTTCACGTGCTGTTTTTGTGGTAAAATTGTGGGAATTGGAAAAATTGCAAGCAAAGAAAAATAATGTGTTTTTTTAAAAAAAACTACTAGCAATGAAGAGTTATATGTAATCACTTCATTTGATTAAAAACAAACAAACCATATTTCAGTGCTAATTTTTAAATTTATTTTCTGAACATGATCATATAACATAAACATAAAAGTTATATGATATAATAATATAATTTATACTATTATATAATATATAATACTGTACTTGAGTTCAATTTATATCCTTGCTGAATGCACACTCCAATGATTGAAGTAATTTGACAACATGGAATGCAACAATTAGTCCAAATCAAATCCAAATCAAAAAAGGTGGCATACATTAACAAAACTGAATCAAAATGAAATGGAAAGAATCCCAGGGGATTCAACAAAAATAAATATAAATAAATATAACAAGCAAACAAAATCTACAGCCTCACAGCAAGCTGCCACCCTTACTCTCTCCACAGCTATAGAGCAGTTTTTGCCTTTTACCTTCTCAGCCTTACCTAAAGCTCCTGACACACCTAAAGACCAGCTGAAACCTTCAAAGACTGGACAGACCACACATTAAGATTGTTTTCGCCAACTGGCACTGATTTTTTAGTCTTTGACAGTGAAGATCATAATCATACAGACAACACACTGAAACACTGCTCTGTAATGACTGGAGTTTTGGTGGGAGATGACCCCATACCAATTATCAAGTGTTTTTGTACCAAAACAAACATAGACGCAACCAGGCACTTGTACTAATACATTCATGATTAATAGGCTGTCCAGTTTGCGCTGAAAAGGCTAAGAAGTCAAATTGCTTTTCCTCCATTTCAGTTGTCCACTGCTCTCTCACACTACAAACCTTTCTGCTCACCATTCCCCCTCTCTCTTTTATTTTCTCACTGGTATGTCTTCCTCACATTTACACACAAGTGACATCATTGGTCGCCGATGTCAGTCGCAAACATCAAACATCAATTATCAATGACTGGCGAAGTGAAGACTTCTTCTGTTTAAAACTATTAAAACCACAAAAATCAGCACAATGCATTTACATTTACTTAGTCTGCTCAAGGTGGAGTCCGTTTGAACTACTTTTAATCTATCATATTGCATCATCATTTTTATTTGATTATCATATGTTTAGTTTGTTTCTCTATGACGTAAAATTGAGTAAATCCCCCCTAAGTGCAGAAGTATACAGTTGCATTAAATGGAAATATTCAAGTAGAGTACAAGTACCTCATAAATGTAATAAAGTGTCATACTTGAATACATGTTTATTTCTTTCTTCTCACCACTTATATTATGGAGGTTGGTGGTTGCCATGGATACAGTCATTTAAATGTTTTCTCTCTGCTTCCCTGACATGAACTGTTCACTGAACCAGCCAGTGAAAAATAACTAAATTCAGTTACTCAAGTGAGGTACCTCTACTTATTATTATTATTTTCATTTTATGCTATTGGTAGATTTAATTTCCATTATTCCATTACATTAGATAGAGAACAGATGCTATCCATCTTCCTTCATCTGAGCAATGTGATTCTAGCAAGGTTCCATCAAAGTTGTGATTAAATAAAATTACAGTAACAGCAGAATAGTTTGAACCATGGCAGATCTGTGGGATGCTTCAGTCAGTTCAGTTTTGCGTTTGTCGTTTGTCAGATCAATATACAGTCAAGACTTTGGAATAGCTAAGCATGAATAGAAATACATTTTTCTACTGTGTGGTGATCGCTCACGTCATCATGTCTTGATGATGTCAGCCTTGATCATGTTATATTGAGTAGGAATCACTGCTGCTTTTTAAAATCTAGTTCACATTTGTCACATTTTTCAGTGGTGCTGAAGTGAATTCCAGATCATTTATCCAGAGGACAAGATATTATTGCACAGACTTTGTATTCAGTTGTTTAAGATAAGCACTTACAATATTGATAATTAATTGATTGCTAATTAAAAAGTAGTGATCAATTATTATTTTAACAACACATACCAGGAATCACTGGTACTAATGGCCCTAATTTGATGACAATCCTTATTTCATAATCTTTGCTTTTTCCCTGACATAAAAACCCAAAAGATTAGATCTGTACACAAACTGGTTATGGTTATTTTGCTGCTTTAAATGGATTTCAACAGAAATTAGCAAAATTACTTACTGTATCTGTTTTCATTATGCACACCTGTGATCTTTCCGTTTGGTAAGACCTGGATGTGGAAGCCGATGCCCACATTACAGTAGAGCCTTCTGAGTCTCTTTATCCCCAGCAGGTATTCTCCATCTCTAGCTGTCACCTCTCTCCTGTCCCAGGAGCTGCTGCTAGCCTGGACCAATGACCTGCTGATGACTGGGAGAGGAGCAAAGGTGCTGCACAGGAGGATCCCATACAGGAGCAGAGGTAGCTTGGACTTTAACGATGACATGCTCTGCTCACCAATCCCAAGAGTCATAAGGTTACACAGCTATTGTACTATTGAGCCCAATTAAATGTTCTTAGTATGCCAAAAAAATTCAGAAAATCTTTCCAGCTTCAGTCTCGCAGAGAAATACCATGAAGCAAATGCCTCATCTTCTGTTTCATGCTGCCACGTATATATATAGCATATTTTGACATCTCTAAAAATCAAACCTGTTAGGGGTCCATTTTGCAGTCCAATTTCCAATGATTTGTCTCCTGCTTCCCAATTTCCCAACTCAGGTAGGCCCAGCAGACAGACAGTAGACTTATATGTGCTTCATATTACATCACACACCACCTGCTGTCTTGTTTGTCTGTGAGTCACAGATGCTGCAGAAGCACACAAACAATGAAATACGTAAAACACATAGTGACAGAAAACAAAGAGGAACACGCAAGTACACAGAAACATAGTGTACTAAATATATTAATGAAGAAATTTGATGGTGAGACAGATATAAAGGGCCCCTGCAGTAATGTTCTCTATATGATCTGAAAATAAATATGTAGTTGGTTCATTTTATATATACAAGGGAAGACCAAACATTTCTGGAATTGTTGAAAAAATTCGTTATAAATCTTTCAGTAGTCCCTTTCTAATAAGATGTGATACACTTTCCCTAGCACTTCTCCCTTTCCTGGAAACATTTCCTGTAGTCATTTTGTGTGTGTGTATGTATGTGTGTGTGTATATATATATATATATATATATATATATATATATATATATATATATATGTGTGTGTGTGTATATGGCAGCTTTAGCTGCACTGTGCCAAGCCGCGATGACATGTGTTTCCACTACGTCCTCACAACAGGGGATAGATGTGCTTGGTGGCAGAGCCAACCACAGCCAATCCATGATGCCTACCTACTTACACCCATCCACCCATGTACGTATGTGCATGGATGTATAAAAACAATTTGAATTAAGTGAAATTAAAGCAGAAAAAGATTTCTTTTCTTTTCTCTCTCCATTCTTCTTTCCATGTGGAATTATTATATTCTTATTGGTTTACTTAAAATCTGATATAAACGGTGATTCATACTCAATCCAGGATTACCAGCAGCTTTCAAACAGCTTCTCCATTACAAAAATGTCATGGATTACACTAAACCAGTCTTCAGCTGTGGGAAGTTGTACAGTCAATCAAGTAGGATGGTATGGTCGATGGTATCAAATGCAGCAGTTAAGTCAAGTTAAGTTAACACTAACTCTATCAACAGACGCTTCAGCGGTAAAACTACCCGGTGTAAAATGTTTACTGCAGAGGTGGGTGTTAATAGTGATCCTCAGCTCTCCTTCAAAATGGCTCTTCACGAAATCAATCCACCTCTTCTTCATCTCATCATTTCCTTTTTATGCCAAGCCGCGATGACATGTGTTTCCACTACGTCCTCACAACAGGGGATAGATGTGCTTGGTGGCAGAGCCAACCACAGCCAATCCATGATGCCTACCTACTTACACCCATCCACCCATGTACGTATGTGCATGGATGTATAAAAACAATTTGAATTAAGTGAAATTAAAGCAGAAAAAGATTTCTTTTCTTTTCTCTCTCCATTCTTCTTTCCATGTGGAATTATTATATTCTTATTGGTTTACTTAAAATCTGATATAAACGGTGATTCATACTCAATCCAGGATTACCAGCAGCTTTCAAACAGCTTCTCCATTACAAAAATGTCATGGATTACACTAAACCAGTCTTCAGCTGTGGGAAGTTGTACAGTCAATCAAGTAGGATGGTATGGTCGATGGTATCAAATGCAGCAGTTAAGTCAAGTAGAATGAGAATGGAGTATTCACCTTTGTCAGCCTGCATGAGAATGTCATTTGTTACTCTTAATAGTGCTGTCTCAGTACTTTGTTTGTGATGAAAGCCGGATTGAAATTTATCAAAGATTTTATGATCCTCAACCAGGTTCAGGAGTTGGTCAGTGACAATTTTTTCAAGGATTTTGGATAGAAGAGGAAGTTCGGCCTCTAACTCTTTAACTGGGCTGGGTTGAGAGAGGGTTTTTTTGAAGGAGAGGCTGGACACTAGTGGTTTTAAAATAATCAGGTACAGAGCCAGAAGAGAGAATAAATAATAATGGAGAGTAGGGTAGGACTTAATACAGGAAGGATGGATTTTAGAAATTTAGTCATATCAAATGAGCTGGAGGAGGGACGCATTTGGGTTACAGTGTTTAAAAGGCACTGAAGGGTAATAAGAGAAAATTCAGACAGTAGAATAGGACAACTGGATGCAGTGGGGGGTAACACAGTAAGGGTAAAATGTGATCTGAGACCATCGATCTTGCCAACAAAGAAAGATAGGAAATTTTCACAATCGGTAGAGGGTGAGGCAGGAATGACAAGAAGAGAGGGATTTACAAGATGATTGACAGAGCTAAACAGAGACCTTGGATTATTTCTATTACTGTTAATTAAATCAGAAAAGTAAGCCGTTTGTGCATCAGGTAAAAACAGGTAAAAAAACTGCTTCAGTGTTTTTACCTGTTTTAGTCACCAGGTTGGTTTGTTCTGGAGAGGGGGAGACCTCTGCGGATAATTAAGCTCCCTGTAAAAACATCCTAAACGATGAACACTGTAGTAATCCTAACCTGGAGAAGGTGGTTAACAATGAAGACAACAACTCCCATAATCCCATGCTACTTCACAACGCCATCAAATTCCGTCTTTTGTTATTGTTTTGATTGAGAGACCCCTAGCAGCAGAAATTACATATTGTGCGTTTAACACTAACTCTATCAACAGACGCTTCAGCGGTAAAACTACCCGGTGTAAAATGTTTACTGCAGAGGTGGGTGTTAATAGTGATCCTCAGCTCTCCTTCAAAATGGCTCTTCACGAAATCAATCCACCTCTTCTTCATCTCATCATTCTTCGGAAATTTAAATAAGGAGACCAAGCTGTTCTGTAAATTCTGGCATCAAGGGAAGATGCATTTGTGGGATGAAGGCATAGTTTAGCAAACTGTAGGCTGTAATAGTGAAGGCTGTTAGAGGGATTCACACATACTCATACTCATCCAGGTAAGTAGTATTTTTTAGTGCTAGTGCAGAGGTTACTGAGTATGGCTCCAGTGTGTCATCTATGACTTCAGGGCTGTCCAAAAAATCCTGAACACAAAAATGGTGAGAAACCGTTTAATGGTCTAACTCCACAATTCAGTACTACATAGTTCATAGTCTTTTCACGTTTTCAGCAATTATTTTCTAACATGATAATGTGTTTAAAAATAAATCTCAGATTTTCCTTTTTATGAACTTTAAGGCTATCTCCATTCCCACCTTTATGAGCAAAGTAACACAGAGTTATTCCAAGAGTTTATGTGCAGTAAGCAAAATGACAATGAGACACCTCAACAATTCTTATACCGAGCCATAGGAATGGTGCATCAGACCAGGGCTTAGGAGCTATCCTTTATCAGTGACAGAACAGCAAATTGAGAGTCATAGGATAAGGTACAAGGACACTGACACCAGCTGAACACAATTACCATCTGCATAGAGGAAAACTGGAGTTCCTAGCGTTGAAATGGGCTGTGTGTGAAAAATTCCAGGATTGCCTGTACTATAATGTCTACCTATGTCATGAGCACATCAAAGTTTAATGTTGTCGGCCATTGATGGGTTGGGGAACTTTCAGATTTCCGGTTTGACATCAAGTACAGGCCTTGAAAGTTAAATGTGGACACAGACACACTATTTTGTTTTCACTTGGATATGCAGAAGTATGAAATGGCTTATACAGAAGAGCTGTCAGATGATGCAGTGCATGCTACATTAGATGGGAGTCAGGGAGCAAAGCAGAAAGATGTAGCCTGGGTTGCAGCACTCAACATTTCTTCCCCAAACTCTCACTAGCAGCGTCATTCTCATCTGCCATCTATCAGCCAAGATGATCTTGTGAAAGCCCAGAGACAGGATCAAGCCATAGGCAAGATAGTTGAATTAAAGGAGTCAGACACAAAATTGAATGATGAAATACTCAGAACAGTAAGTGGAGGTGCCTGGAAACTGCAGCATGAGTGGAGCAAGTTATATCTGGATAATGACCTTCTTGACAGACGAACAAATGAGCGAAGGCGGTTAGTCCTCCCTGCAAAATACAAGACACTTGCTGTGAAACATCTACACAGTGAGATGGGCCATATTGGAACAGAAAGAGTGCTCCACCTTGCAAGGGAGATATTCTACTGGCCCTTTATGGCTAAGGAAATTAAGGACTTTGTCACCTGAAAATGTCCATGCATTAAATCAAAAAGCCTGGCCCCCATCACTTACACTGAAAAAGCATATGGGGGGGATCTTTTAATTGTCGGTATGAACAGGAAAAAATATTACATCAGTTACAGAGTGGGTAAAGACAGTGCAAATACAGATGCTCTAAGCTGATTACCACAACACATTAGGAAAATAAAGTGAAATCCTGCTCACAGTGCCAGGTTAATCAGAGACTGGTTCCATCAGCCCCCTTGCATGCCTGGGAGTGGCCAGACCCACCCATGGTCCAGGCTTGATGTAGATTTTGCAGGGCCATGGGCCGAATGTTCCACATTCTGGTTGATCCACACTCACAGCTCCATTTCACTGGCCACTCTATGACAGAGCTGTTAATGAGTCACAAGCCTAAGTTACTTCTAGAATGGGGCAAAAGCAAGATAGACAAAAAGAGAGACATGACTGTCATCCATGAGAGGGAGTAAATCCAATAACAGTGTTTATGCAAAGATTTCAGAAGCAAAAAACATAATTAGGATTAACCAATCCCAGGGTGGCCCTGTGTCTTTTGTTGTCAAGTTGGAAGATGGTCATCCACTGGTCATCCACTGATGACAGTGCATGTATGTTGTTCAACATAATTTGCATAAAATGCTTGATTTAATTATTGTATAATCAATAAGTTCTTAAGCTCGGCTTAAATTAAATGTAACTTAAAGAAAATTATGAAGCACAGTAAAGGTTTTTAAAAATAATAAAAATGAATGCATCACCTAACATTAAGGTTTTATAACATTTTATCCAATCTGAATCCACTATGAAATCGACTGATTGAATCTAAGTTCAGCACTGAATCCTCTTAAGGAATTGAAATCCATTCAATTGACACTCAAAGATGAAGTTGAATGCTGCTGGCTGAGAAATCAGAAACAGCTTTGAATGGCAGGCTTTTTTTTTGTCAAATTCAAATTCAAATATAGATTTGCTTTATTGGCATGAATGTGACAACAACAATATTGCCAAAGCACCAAGAATCAATGAAACAAAACAACATTAACACAACATTAAGATTGATATATATTACTTTTATGTATACAGTATATCCTATGCATGTATTTGTGTGTGTGTGTGTGTGAAACCAATTGAGTCCCTTTACAGACACTAAAAACGCTCAACTGAAAGGCCAATAGCTATCACCAATGCCATATAGTACAAAAGTACAATTTGTTTAATTTAGATAGTTTTGAACATTTTGCAGATGCTTGACTCATCTTTAAGGCCTTACATGGGCTTGTACCTCCCCCATTGAGCCAGTTCATAATGCAGAAGGATCGTAGCAGCAGGGCAGCAAGGCCAACTACCAGAGGGGACTGTGTTGAACAATACAGGCATAGCAAGTTTGGACAAACAGTCTTCTCAGTCAGAGCCACCCACTAATGGAATAGTCTACCTACTGAATTAAGAGAAGGCACTAATTACCTAACCTTTAAACGGAATGGCTTAAAGGAAACCAAACTTATAATCATGATTAATGATACTACCTCCTCTCTGGCATTGCCTTTACATACTCTCATTGTTTTTATATATTGCTGTTACTTCTCTAATGTATTTATGTGTTGTATTGACTATTGTATTGTAGCACTTGTTGAAGCATTGTATTGATGACATTAGGTCACTAATTTGTAATAACCTGCCCAGGGACTGGATGATAATGAGCCCATTACTTAACTCTGGCACATTTACAGAAATATTGATTAATGTGCACTGTCCCCGGTAAATAAATAGATAAAATAAAATAAATGAAGGACTCACATTGATATTAACAGCTGATTATACACTGTTCTGCACTTAATTTGTAGATTTTTTCCTAATTCTTTCATAAAAACTACAATGTAATGAGCAGATACTTACGGCCTATAGCAGACTTTCTCCATTTCCCTTATAAATAGAGCAACCAGCTGTTTCTGTGGGAGTGAAGACAACCTTTTGTCATCTCTAACTTTCTCTGTGATCATTTGTTTAGAATGTCAATATAACAATCACATAGCTGTCGTCATTAACCCTTATTTCTGTTAATTTTGTCATCAGTCATCTAACTTATTTCAAATTAATGTTACGTTATAAATAAAAAACTTTTAAAATTTTAACTGTTATTTTTTTGTTGTTGTGGTTCGACTGGTGTTGAGCCAGGGTGCCAGTTGCACATCAATGTCTGACAAAGATATCTTTAGTTTTTGATGCATGCCATATTGTTTTTAAAAGCCGACATGTTTATTGCCATAGGTAGGTGTCTTTATGATGCACAGGCATACATCCTTAAAGGCGCCAATCACGACAACATGGAAGTGTAATTGGTTAAATGAGTCACCACAGGAAACTCAATACCAAACTTAATTAAACACGGACAGTGTAGATGACCTTACATTCGGTAAATATGATTTTCAGTCTCATTACCACCACCTTTGTACAAACTGGAGGCCTTCTAGTCCAAGATTTTACTGAGGTTTGGAGTCAAGGAATGCTAGGAGAGGCACAATGAGATGGGAGTTGAAAGTGGACATCTGTCTGCTTTTAATGCCTAGAAGAGAATGAGTGATGTAGTTATGTTTGAATATTGTAGTGTACTGTGGAACAAGGGAAGTGTCATTACAGTTACAAGACCCATTTCAATTGGGCAAGACATTTAACGTTCATATTATATCTATGACACAGTCCATCTTTTCAGCAGGACTCTGCTTCTGCTGCTGCTGGGCAGCATACAAATAGCTCAACTGTAGCAAACAACAATGTGATTCATACCAACAAATGTTGGCCTATCTTGTCTACATACACATACATAACACAGCAGCAGTGGAGGGTTAATATCATGTGACATGTGGTGCGTCAGTACACTGCTCATGTAGGGCTCATTGCTGGGCTCAGAGGGAGAAAGAGAGACAGAGACATTCACAGAGTATGTGTGTACACATATGAAGGACTAGTCACCCCACCAGGAGAAAAACACATAGTAGTTGTGACGTGGGAAACCATTTAACAACATCTGCTCTGACATCAAACCTGTTCAACAGAGCTTCCCTCAAGTCATGCAGGATAAATTGTGAAAGTGACAGGCCTAGAGATTCCTGATAGTCTGGGTTCACAGATATAATGTGGGAAAGCAGTTTTCTTTGGAATTCATTGATAGATTTTCTAATTGTCTCCTTTGGTTTTCCCAATTTTTTCCCTCTAAACAAGGCTGCAACTCTTAATCATGTTTGACAAATGGGCCCCTATGACTCATCACTTCTTAAGCAAGGCAACACACACATATTGGCCAAATGTTATATATAAATATATCTTATATTCACATTTTGTTTTATAAATGCTTCAAATGAAGAAGCACCTAAGCTCCATCAAATTTATGCTGGTGTTGGTCACCCTGGGACTCTTAACTGCTTGAAGGAGGACCACACACAGACTTGTTTGTTTCATCAACTTATTCATATATAACAGCATTGTGCTGAATCAAAGCCCAACATTTCAGCTCACACCCTCATCAGGGGCCAAACAGGAATAATGGGTTGAATTATACATTTTCAAGCATCACACAAGGCATCCTATAGAATAATTACATCATTCAGTAATCCAGCCACCATCTGTGTCACCTGTATTGTTACCAAGCGGGTAGCTCCAGGTCTGAAAAGTGAAGCCAGTACGGAAATGACTTAAACCTGCATTCTTCCTAATGGCCAGCAGGGGGCGACTCTATTGGCTCCGAAAAGAAGCCTGATTGTATGGAAGTCTATGAGAAAATTACCCTACTTCTCACTTGATTTATTACCCCAGTGAACAACTCAGTTTCCTAATGAGTTTAAATGGTAAATGGTAAATGGACCTTTCTAGTCTTCTGACCACACCCACCCAACTCACACCACACTCACATTCACCCATTCACACACACTCATACACTGAATGGGTACAGGGGCTACCATACAAGGCCCCAACCTGCCCATCAGAGGGAATTAACCATTCACACACATTCATACACTGATGGCACAGTCAATTAGGGGGTTCAATATCTTGCCCAAGGACACCTCGACATGTGGACTAGAGGAGCCAGGAATCGAACCGCTGATCTTCCAATTAGTGGACAACCTGCTATACCTCCTGGGCCTGGTCTCAATCACTGCTTTCAAGTCCTCTTCAATACATCATGATGTTGATTTTGTAAATTATGGTTCCATTTAGAGTAAAATAGACAATTAAGCAGGGTATGTTTCAGGGCCTGGCCACGCTGTGATTGACAAGTCTCTACCACAGTGACAATGTTGGTTAGGTGACTTAACCATGGTGTAACCCCAGATTCAGAGTATAGGCATAGAAGCCGCTATTTCACAGTGTGTTTTAAGTTCATGAAAAATCATACTGACATTTTGGTCACTGTGACGGCCCCAGAGCCTGTTGCCTCTGTTGCCTTTGGTCCAGTGGTTTGTCTGTGTGTTGCAGGTCCTTGGATGGGTGGAGCCGACGTCACTCGAGTACTAACTGGGAACCCCTGAAAGTATTTAAGCCTGGCTCTGCTGGTAGAATCACTGATTTCCTATGGTTCTGCCTCAAACCTGATGAAACATCAGTTGTTTGTGTGGAACAGCAGTGGAGACTGCCAGAAAACACTGAAAAACGCAAGTGCTGTATGTGCCTGGCTCTGCTGGTAGAATCACTCATTTCCTATGGTTCTGCCTCAAACCTGATGAAACATGAGGAGTTTGTGTGGAACAGCAGTGAAAACAGCCAGAAAACACTGAAAAACACAAGTGCTGTGTGTGCGCTGGCTCTGCTGGTACAATCACTTGTTTCCCATGGTTCTGCCTCAAACCTGATGAAACATGAGGAGTTTTTATGGAACAGCAATGAAAACTGCCAGAAAACACTGAAAAAGTGCTGTGTGTGCGCTGGCTCTGCTGGTAGGTTTTTAACATATTACATTGCTGTTCTCTCGTTGCGAATATTGGTAAGTTATGGAGGAGATTGTGAGAGCATTTGTGGAGGTGCCCTCTGAAAAATTTTTGGATCAGTGCACAAAGGATCAGCTGGTTAAGATAGCTGAGTTTTACAGTTTTGATGTGGGTGATAAAAGATCTAAAGAAACAGTGAAGGCCAATTTGAAGGCCAATTTGGTAAGGATGAAAGTCCTTTCTCTGCGCACACTGAGGACATGCCTCCGCCTGTAATAGTGGGTTCTGGGGCTGGCTTGACTTTTGACCAGCAGAAGGAGTTACTCCTGTTGCGCATGCAGCTAGAAAAAGAGGAAGAAGTTGCAGTAGAAAAGATGCGTCTTGGTATTGAGATGGAAAAGGTGTTGTCATTGGAGAAGATGAGGCAAGAAAGTGAACAGGCAAAGCTTGAGCTGCAAAAACAAAAACTGATTTTGATTAGAGAGGGGAAAGTTGTGGCTTATGTTCTGCTCACTGATGGTTCCTCCATTCCAAGCGGGAATCCGGGGAGGTCCATGGATGATTTGGGGGATTTGAAGCATTTCTGAAGTTTTTTTGGAAATTCTACCTTCAGTGTCAAAGATGTGTAATGTAACATATATGTCATAATGATATTTCCCTAACTTGTTTTCTATCAATTTGTTCAAGAAATGTGGTCAGAACAAGTTAAATGTAATACAGGACATCTTATTAAAGCATCAGAATTGTTAAATGGGTTGAAACCTACCTTTAGTAACAAAAAAAAAGCTTTTTAAAATTAGCTAGTTCTGTCACATTTGCTGACCAGGCACACTGCCATTTTGGAAGTGATGTCATGGGTACACAGATTCACACATTGACACATGACTGCACTAGGATGTTCAGTAGATGTCACTTAGGGACTTCATGAGTTAAAATCAAGGATAAAGCTGTATAAGGAATTTTCCAGAACACTGAAAGGGTTGGTGACACCTGTGTCACCATGGGTTCTTATGGGTTAAGACAGCAGCTGAGGTCGCTGCTTTGGCCGATGACTATGATTTGACAAATGGTGGGGAGTGTTCTGTTGCGTGGGGTGGTGTTGGACATAGGGAAAATTCCTCGGCCATGGGTGTGTTACCGGCGCCAGACCTAGGGGAAATCTGGACCGGCAGCAAAGGTTACACAGGCAAGGGTGCACTGTGTAGCCGATAAAAACATGGTCTGTGGACTGTGGATTAATAAGGGAGAGAGCCAAAGTTAGCGTCTTGCTCTAGCCGATGCTCATTTAATATTGACACAACAGTATAAAACTGTACATATTTCTCAGTTATGTCAGTTTCCTGAAACCTACAGCTACAAGGTTCATATTTCACATTCACACAAAACATGTTACAGAAATAAAATAAATGTTGGAACCAAATTCACAATAAACAATATAAAACATTTTGTCTAAAGAAAAATAACTTCACACAAATTCAAAATATGACTTACATTTCTAAATAAATAAGAATAGGCTTAACTACAATATAATGTAATATATGTATAAAATATAATATACAGCACAAAAATTATATTACCCAAAACACACATTTACTTTACTGACATTACTACAATCACTCCTATTTTAACACATACACCACAGTTATACTCATCCTACACTGATATAACGTACACAAAACCTTTCTGCAACATTAGCGTAACACTCCTTTGCACTTGCACTTAACCTCTTAACAAAATGGCGCGACTCTGCCTTGTTAACGAGCGACCGGAAGTGAAACTGGTTTGAATATAGCATCTCTATTTACCATTAATTCGCGACTGACTGGCTTATACTCTAAAACAATCTTTTAAACACATTTTCGTATGTTACCACATACAAAGGTCTGTAACTTTCGCTGACAAAATAGTAGAAAACCGAAATTCACGGAGGTAACTATTATCAGTGTCGGCGCCCACGAAACATACAGCAACAAAAATACGTTTCAAATACATCTCTAAACCATGTCACAACTTCACAGAACGATTTCCAATGCATTTACATTAGTTAGTAAACAAAGCTAATCATAGAAAAGCAAGTTTTAACATACCTGTGGATTAATAAGGGAGAGAGCCAAAGTTAGCGTCTTGCTCTAGCCGATGCTCATTTAATATTGAGCTGCGCATGAGCAGAGCAGATACGAGTGACCTCCCTCAGGTATCCACAGTGGCATTAGAGCGCTGCCTACTGACATCTTTGAGTATTGACCTGATGTCAAAACTGTATAAACAGAGTTAGATTAGTTCAAATAATTAACAAAAAATTAGGGGGTGTCTGTTTACATACAAAACTTAACATGTGGCATTTCCAACCCATTACAGGTGCATGGTCTCGTCATCCAGTGAGACCGGTTGGGCTGGAGCAGAGACATGAACGTGGGGCTCCTGACTTTGACAAAATTTGTATATTGTCATAAACAAGGGCACTGGAGGAGAGACTGTTATGCTTTGCTGTTATGAGACTGTTAGTGTTAGTGTTAACCCCAAGCCAGCAATGTTTGTTGCATCTGTCTCTGAGCAGATGTCTGAGCTTGCATGTGGTGAGTTGAAACCACAAGTGTCTAGTCCGGAGCTGGAGTCTTACTCAGTCTTATATCACTGAGGGTTTTGTCTCGCTGGTAGGGAGTGATGAGAAAGTGCATGTGAAGATATTGCGTGATACTGGTGCTTTTGATTCATTCATTTTAGCATCAACTTTACCATTTTCAAATGACACTTACATGGGTACTTTCATTCCGGTGCTTGGAATGTGCTTAAAGGTTCTGTGTGTACCTCTCCATAAAATTATGTTGTTCTCTGACCTGTTTCACAGTGAGGTGGCGGTCGGCGTGCAGCCGGCTCTGCCTGTGGCTGGTGTTATGATGCTCTTGGGTAATGATATAGTGGGGAGTCGGGTGTGGGCTGATGTTGCACCTCCTGCTATCGTGGCACCAGCGCCCCTGGTTAGCAGTAAGCCTGACAAATGTGAAACAGAGTTTCCTGATGTGTTTACGGCATGCGCTGTGACACGTGCCATGAAGTGCGCACAATCAGATGAAATAAATTCCACTGAAAATGATGATATCCTGCAGCAGCATGTTGTCACATATCCTGATGTGCATTGGTCTGTTTCTCACAGTGAGCTGGTGAAGGAGCAGCGTGCTGATTCGTCTCTGAGGGATCTGATGGAGAGTGTGCTTCTTGGGGGTGAGGTGAAAAACCATGCTCAGTGTTATTTCCTCCAGAATGAAGTGCTAATGAGGAAGTGGGTACCTCAGTGGGAGCATATTGTTGGTAAACCTGTTTACCAAATTGTGGTGCCTTTTAGGTTCCGTAGTGTGGTGTTGCAGGTTTCCCATGATGAGTCTGGCTGTTTAGGTGTAAGGAAGACTTATGACCACATCCTGAGGTATTTCTTTTGGCCATGTCTGAAAAGAGATGTTTGCTTACATAAAGTCATGCCATACATGTCAGCTAACCAGTAAGCCTAATCAGAGCCTAAAACCTGCTCCGTTGTGCCCAATACTAGCTATAAGTCAGCCTTTTGAGCATCTTATTATTGATTGTGTAGGTCCTTTGCCTCCCTCTAAATCAGGTGCTACTTATCTGTTGACAGTGATGTGCCAGAGTATGAGGTATCCAGCTGCATATCCTTTACGCACAATCACAGCCAGGTCTGTCAGTTTTTTTCCATCTTCGGTGTCCCCCAGAGTCATTCAGTCTGATCAGGGTTCTAACTTCGCGTCCCATTTGTTTACACAGATTTTAAAACAACTGCACATTAAGCACAACCAGGCGTCTGCTTACCATGCGCAGAGCCATGGCGTCTTGGAGCGTTTTCATCAAACGCTTAAGTCAATGTTGCATGCATACTGTGTCAAATGTACAGTGACTGGGAAGAGGGTTTGCCCTGGCTGTTGCTGGCTGCTAGGGAGGTTGTCCAGGAGAGCACGGGGTTTAGCCCCAACGACCTTGTGTTTGGTCATACTGTGCAGGGTCTTTTGGCACTTTTGCAAGACAATTGGAAAGAGGCAAAACCACCACAAAACCTTGTTGAGTATGTCAGTGGCTTTTGGTATAGGCTTTATAAAGTCCAGGAGGTAGCTAAGAACAAGTTGGCATCAGTACAGGGAAATATGAAAAAACTTTATGATTGCCAGGTTGAGAATCGTGTTTTTCTCCCTGGGGATCAGGTGCTTGCTTTGTTGCCCATTGTGACCTCTCCATTTCAGGCAAAATTTTCTGGGCCATATTCAGTTGTAAAGAAAGTGTCAGATCAGAACTATGTGATTGCTACCCCCGAGCGTAGGTCCTCAACTGAGGTCTGTCATGTGAATTTGTTGAAGCTGTACTACATTCGTGCACATCAGTCACCTAATCACGAAAAACAGTTGTCTGGTGCCCGTCCTGCTTGTTTGTCCGTGTCTGCGTCCCCTCATGCTGTGGCAGGGCAAGGGGGGGAGGACTTGTCGGGCCCTGTTGAGGGTATACTTTATGGCCGCCTTAAAAAGTCTCTGCAGAATTTGGGTAGCTTATTTAATCATTTGGAGGTTGCCAAGCGTGATCAACTAGCTGTTTGATTAAGCATTATCCATGTCTGTTTGGCAACACACCTACTCGCACACATTTAATTGAGCACAACATAGATGTTGGGGATGCCAAACCTATTAAGCAGAGGTTTTATTGTGTTCACCCAGAGTAGCACAGATATCTGGATGTAGAGGTCAAGTTAATGCTTGATAGTGGCATTGCAGAGCCATCTTGTTCTAGCTGGACGTCCACCTTGCTTGCCTGTGCCAAAGTCCGATAACACTCCCAGGTTTTGTTCAGACTTTCGTAAGGTCAATAATGTCACAAAACCGGACTTTTTTCCACTTCCCCATATGGAAGACTACTGATCAAGTTTGACTAAGTTTGTTAGCAACTTTGACCTTCTGAAGGGCTATTGGCAGGTTCCGTTGTCTGAAAGAGCACGTGAGATTGCTGCGTTCATTACGCCCACGGGGTTGTATTCTTATAATGTGATGACCTTTGGTTTGCGGAATGCGCCAGCTACCTTTCAGTGCTTGATGAACAGGGTTGTTGGAGATCTGGAAGGTTGCTCAGTGTATCTTGATGATGTAGTCATTGAGAGGTTGTTTGACTGCTTGGCTCATGCGCATCTGACTGTTAACTTTGCCAAGTGCAAGTTTGCGAAGGCCACAGTTTCTTATCTTGGTCATGTGGTGGGACAAAGCAGAGTGTGCCTGGTGCGTGCAAAAGTACAGGCTATGTTCCGCTCACAACCAAAAAGGATTTCATGGGTTTTTTGGGATAAGTTGGTTATTATCATTGCTTTTGTAGGAACTTTTCTTCTGTTGTTTAGCCTCTCACTGACTTGTTGAAAGCTAAGGCCAAATATGTGTGGTCCTTAGAGTGTCAGGAGGCATTTGAGAGTGTTAAAGCCCTCATCTGTAGCACTCCTGTTTTGGTTGCTCCACAGTGAGAGAAACCATTCAAACTGGAAGTAGATGCAAGTTATGTGGGTGCAGGGCCAGTGCTGTTACAGTCTGATGATTTAGGAGTGGATAAGCCAGTTTGTTTCTTTTCGAGGAAATTTAATAAACATTAGCTGAATTATTCAGTCATTGAAAAGGAAACACTAGCCCTGATTTTGGCTTCGCAGCATTTCAGTATGTATGTTAGCGCTGTCCCTGTCGTGGTCTTCACTGATCACAACCCTTTAACGTTTTTGAGTTCCTTGCAGTGCCCTAACCAGAGGCTGATTTGCTGGGCTCTGGCCTACGAGCAGGTCATAACAGTCACCTAAAAAAGTCTTGTTCATCGTTGGGTGAACTAAACGTACTAAACTAAACTAAACTAAACGTTGGGTTGTACTAAAAGTACAGTCAGATGGACATTTTTTGCGGTAAGTACATTTAGTTTTAATGGTTTCAAGCATGTTTTTTACTTGGGAAAATTAGCATTAGCATTATCATAGTATTATCATCACCATAAACTATGCCATGCTAACCAAGCTAGCAGCTAGTGTTAGGGTCAACTCCACCCTCTCGTCCAAAGATGGTCACTTCTGGCTCCAAAAATCCAAGATGGTGATGGTCAAAATGCAAACACGAGGCTTCAAAATGGGACTCCACAAACCAGTGGGTGACGTCACGGTGGCTACAATCTTTTTTCTTTTCACAGTCTATGATTGTTACCTGTGTTTGTTTTATATATTATGACACTATCTTGTGGTTAAATCAAATCAATTCAGCCAAAAGAACAAACAAAAAAATCTTATTCCAGTGCAATTTCCAACAAACTGAATCAAAGCTAAATAAGAACAGTTAATCTGAGCTTGTAAGGAAACATCTCAAGCCTAGCTCTTCATTCTGTCTATGTGACAGTGATAATATGTTTAATTTATATATCCAAAATGCTTCACGTTTCAAAAGCAATAGATCCAGATTGCCATCTATCTATACATAGATCCATTAGATCTATTTATCTATCTGGATCTATTGCTTCTAAAGCCTCATACAGTTTGTTGGAAATTGAATTGGAATTTGATTTTTTTGTTTGTTTTTTTGACTTGATTGATTTGTTTTGATTTAACCACAAGATGGTGGCACAATATGTAACGCAATCACAGGTAACAATACAGTTGACACAGATGATGGCCTGATAACTGTTATTAGGTTGATGTTATTAGGATGCCTGAAAATGTATAAAAAGTATTTTTCAACCCAGTATTCATGTTTTGCCCTTTATGACGGTGTAAGCTGAAACAGGCTTTGATTCAGCACAATGCTGTTTAAATTAAGAAGTTGAAATATGAAGAAGAGTTGAAAATGAAAAAAAGAAAAGCCTGATGAAGAAAAAATAAACAGTTACAAGTGTGGTAACACTTAAATCATAAGAAATTTGATAGAAGCTATTATTCTTCAGTCTGTGAGTAGGAGTAAAAATGGAAAAACCTTTACTTAAGTCCAAATACCATCTAATAGCAGTTTGTTAAATACGGGTCTAGAGACTATAGCTATACTAGTGTCCTCAGCAGTAACTGCAGCATACTCCATAGCAGTGCTTGAGCTAACATCACAATGCTAACTTGAGTGGAGTGAAAATATTAGCACGCTAATGTTTAGTAAGAAAAGTATAGAAAAAGCTGAATGAAAAGCTGAGATCAAGAAGTGGCTGATGGTATGCCACTCTTGTTCTAGTGGCATGTGTTGATTCTGAGAAAACCATTTATAATTCACACACAGCGGTATATCATAATCATCAATGGAATATGTCTGTAAGGATCTGTATGGTGAGTGGTGTATGATGGTGACATAGGCCTGTAATACAGCAGCTGCATAACAAAAACCAACATATCAATCAGAGTCTATATATGCCATTTGAAAAAGAGTGGCACCATCAGCCACTTTCTGATCTCGGCACTACTGCTGAATATTGCAATATTGATATTTTTGCCGGAGCCCTCTAAATTAACATAGTGGCGATGAGGTCATGTCGAGGGCGTTCCCAATATAAGATGCTCACTCGTGCTACTCAGAGAACTGTGGTCATGTTACTAACTCAAAGTCATTCCCTTTCATGACATATGCAATTAAATGAGAAGTTGTCCAATACACTATTACTAATATAGTACTGTGTAATAAGGGTTGAGAGTATTTGATAAAGCCTAATCTATGTCATGCAACATTTAACAACATTGTACTATTATTATTTACCTCCCAAACATTTCTGTCCACCTGTTATAGGACCTACTTTCGGAGCTTGTGTTAGTTCCAGATGGTCAAGGCATTGGGTCTTACTCGTCTACCATGAATGCACAGTTATGGTCTACCTAATGCCTCATTACTTCAGTAGTCTTCTATTAACTTATTGGACACTTAATTACTTACAGTCTAACTAATGAATAAAAAAAGCCCTACACACACATAAACACTTGTCATTGGGGTGGGTAGTAACTTATTACAAGTAATGCAAATGAGTAAAAAAAAAAAAAAAATTAGAAATGGTAACTTTTCACATTCCTTTTAAAAACTGTACTTTTTACTCAAGTATTTTTTGGGCCAGTATTCTACTTTTAACTTCACTATATTTGCCATTTATACTTTTGTTACAACTAGTCTGTTATCTACTATGCATTTTGCTGCATTAACTGAAATGAGCTGTCATCCAAGCTGTGTGCACACAGAGAGCTTTAACCAGTCTCCCTTGCAGTACAGAGACATGTGCTTGTGCCAGATATTAATGAGCTGGGCATATGCAAAAATTGAGTGAATCAGGCAAATACTTTTTCAGTTTAAGGTTTGGTTGTTGTACTAATGTACAACACACTGTATAAACATCTAAGTCAGATGATCACTGGATTGATTCTGATACATAACATAATGCTCCTGTGCAGACCATAGCTTTCTTTTGATGGAAATTAGGCTATTTCTTTTCTTTAATTCTAAGTGGTTGCTTTTGTTTTTTTTTTCTAATAGCGATGCCTGATGGTGAATTAAATAGAATGTTTCCAGTGAAACTGATCTTGGCTTTCACTCAGTAGGCTACCAGTTATTTTTTCAGGAAACAATCATTTTTGAGAATTCAATTCAATTTCATTTATATAGCGCCTTATCACAACAAAAGTCATCTCAGGGCACTTTTCACATAGCGAGAGACACAGACATAGTAGACACATAGGAAAAGAGCAAATATGAATCATTCAACAATGGGCTGCTCTTGTGTTATTGTCACAATAATTCTTTCTGTTGTAAAGATTATGTTCATAGATGCTTTAGGAATAATCATATTTTTTTGGGTGCCTGTGCTATTGGAGAAGGCAATCATATGCAGTGCCCTTCATATCAAAGCAAGTGGGTTGGTTGGCTACATGTCCATATCAAGATAACAGCAAATACAGGTGACAATAGTAGGCTAGGCAGCTAACAAATATAATATTTTAAAGTGATCTTATCGATACTTTCATGTAGATAAAAAAAGTAGAATAATTGCATTAAACAGAAATAGCTAAATTAGAGATAATCAACATGCAAAGCAAAGTGCATTCCCTAGAAATAACCATGTCACACAGTGGCTATTTCTAATCTGATGCACAGCGGATGTAACTTATTATTCCAAAAAGAGGCTTTAGACTTGACTCAGACTCTTGACCAAAGACTTGAGACTTGACTTGGATTTGCATAAATGACTTGTGAAGATCTCTAAATAATATTAAAAAACAAAGTAACTTGTACTTTGAGTAGTTTATTGACCAAGTACTTTTATACTTTTACTTGAGTATGTTTGTCAAATGGTAATTTTTACTTTTATGTGAGTGTGGCAGTAACTGTGCTTTTACTTGAGTAAAGATTTTCAGTACTCTACCCACCACTACGTCTCTTGCATATCTATTAGGGGTGTGCCCGAATATATAAGTACATTATTCGGCAAAGTACAAATAGTGGGGTTTTTTACAAATATTTGTTCCATACAAATATTTTGAAAATTATTTGTTTTTGGGAAGAAAAAATAAAACCATGTCAAATACCAGCGTACAGGTCGGTTACATCGCTATCTCAGTCTCTCTCCTCTGCTCCACTGTTACGTCTATCAGCAGGTCTCAGTGAGGGGGGTCACATCCACCTGCTACATGATGCACATTTCCTAATTTGGACATCACTCCTGGAGTTGGGGGTGTTCCCCAGATATAAAGCTGAGCTACTGACACAAGCGAAGTGCTCTCAAGGGACACTCCATAACCTGTTGTTCCCCTTCTTTCCACAAAGTTAGATTGTAAAAAGTAGGCAATAAATGAAAATTGCAACGCAACAATCACCTTTGGAGTTCTTCCATACACGTTACATGCTGTGCTGTCTCTGTGTTATGGGTGTATAAATAGGTAAAGGTCTGTCTGCAATGAGGCAATGACTTTTAGCTCAGTAGTCAGCACAGTCATCTATGAGCTGGGAAACTCCAGTTCGAGACATGGTGTGGGGACCTCCTTCGTCGGGTAGTTTATTCAAGAACACTTATTGTAACACTTTAAAAGTGTAATTAAAAAAAAAACAACAGGATTTTTAAGCCTCTTTCCACTTTTATTCGCATACAAATACAAATACAAATAATTTTGCTGCCTCAACAAATATAGATACAAATACTGGGCTCTCTGCACATCCCTAATATCTATGCTGGAAGGAGAACATATGTGGGGAAGAGACAGGAGTAAGAGGTGCATCAGCAAGATGGAAAACAATCTTTTTTAAACATTTGTCTTTATAAGATAAAATTATTTTGGGTAATATATGTCTATAGTTAATAGACTAAAAATGTTATGATCAAAAATCATTACATGTTCTCCCTTTGTTATCGTTGCTATCCTTATCATAGTTTTTGTCCATGTCAGAATCACAAGACTTGATGTCCTCAGTTAAGAACTGCAGAAGAATATTGTCATTACATCTGTGACACATTGCTTTTGGCATCCTGCTGAAAGCATCGTCTGCTAGGGGTAAAGAAGCTGTGTTGAGTTCCTCTTGAATTTGGGAAAAATAAAGGTGTGTTTTCCCTCCCTGGCTTGCTGCCTTCAAAATCCATTCGCTGTAGCCACTGTACTCTGGTACAACCAGTGACATTTTGCAGCTGCCCCACCTTCTTATAGAGAACAAAAAATGAAATATCCTCCCAATAATTAAACTATTAGTTCTCTTAATGGCATCCAAAATCTGTTTACAACATACAGAACAGAACATTGTCTGGCTTGTCTCCTCATAAACTAACCAATCACGAGTTTCTCCATTGTCAGTTCTTCTCCACTTCTCATTTTGATCTCCATCTCTTTGGCCTGGGTCAATCTGTGTTGTGGAACATCACAAATCACTCGGTATGCTCCTTTTATTTACCCACCACCATGGCTGCCAGGTTGAGCAAAGGCACTTGCCACTTCACAAATTCACCAGTATTTGGCTTGTGGCCAGTGCTAATTTCCATCCCTGCTCACCAACATTCCAAACACAAAGGAATTAATACATAAAACTGATAAACACAACCCATCTTGACATTTGAGAAGCTGGAAGTAACAAATGTGTAGGATTTTTTCTTGTTAATTAATTATTAAAATAGTTGTTAATTTTTTTTGTGACAACCCACTATTCTATTAATCAGCACTTCCAGTCACCCATACTCCTTTTGGAATAAATATGTCACTGTGACCTACCTGAGGATTTAGAAGTTCTGTTCAAAAATGCCAATTTTCTTCAATCCAATGTTTCCCATACCTCGCTGACACCCCTATATGCTTAACTGCAACTGTTAAGGGGTTGGAAAATGTAGAGGTATCTTAAATAGCAGGGCTCCATGTATTGTGTTGTTATTGACAAGGAAATATCATTGTATTGTGCAATGCAAGCAAATGTTAGCCAATATCTTGTTGACATTCTGGCAAATGACCATAGATGGGTGCTGAAATGTAGGAAGTTAGGGATGTATTGATATAAAAGTGAAGGCTGGGACAGCCACATGGTCGGTCAGGTCTCTGAGCTCTGGTCTCTGATCTCCGATCTCTGGTCCTTTTGGCCTTTTTTTTGCCTTTTTGACTCCTTTAAATCCTAGAGAGGGTTTTTTCCTTTTTAACTTTTGCATTCAAGTTTTTGTATTTTACTTTTTATATTTTGTAATACTCATTTTTGTAAAAACCAAATAAAACTGGTTTGTACCTTTATACACTCCAACCAAAGTTCCTGGCTTGTGCTCATCTCTGAGGTCTTCTGGTTAGCTCTTTAAGGCAAGCAAAGATGCTTCTCCTGAGATATAGCTGACATGAGATCTAAATTTATTTATATTGAAAATGTATAATGGAACTTGCTAAGGATAAACATGCAATGTTTATTAACTAACAGTTTTGGACAGGTTTAGATCTGTTGATTGAATGAATGATGAATTCAGTGTAGAATCTATAACAAGCATATCTGATTGAAAGGTTTACTAGATGCATTGAATTGACAAAGATGTTAGGGTCAGGGCATGGAAGCCACCCAATAAAACCGGGCAAATGGCCTCAACCAACAGAGTGGGCCTCCTCCAGAGATAGCCTGTTAAAGGGTCATCTTGGAGTACTTTCAAACCTCCAACACCTATTTGCACCCATACACTTTTATTGTGACACAGCTGTCAGGCATTCCTGACTAAATAGGCCCATTTTAGAATGGTTCAATGACAGCTGGTGCTTATAGAAGCCAAGCTGAACTTTTGTTACCTAAGCAGGCTAAGGTGGTCTTGTGTAGATTTTGGTATCCTTCGATACCTAGGTCAGAGGTAAAGGACAGCCATTTGCTGGTGTCTTATCCACATTGGCAGGGAGTATCGGTTATCTAAGGCAGAAACCATTACACTATGACAACCTGAATACTCTCACACTGTAGGTTTTTATGAAATTAAATTTATGTACAGAATACAATGCTGCACCTGGTTTTGACATCCTCCATTTTCCCTGCAGTTTTGTAGCCACCAATATTTAGTAATAATAATGTAATTGATCAGTTAAAAAATGTCCTTGTCATAATTACAAATGTATGGATCCTGTACCTCTGATTGTGGGAAGTGCCAGGGACACTGGGTGCAGCTTCTCCATGAATGGTTAGTAGGAAAAGCAGGTGCCTTGACGACTTTCAAAAAATTTCAGCATGATTACCCTATGAACACATATGGTCCCACAAATAAGTAGTATGACAACCTTCAGGTATATTGGTTCTGAAAAGTTAATCAGCAGAAAAAATAATACAATCATCAGATTCTCATTCAATGTCGTTAAATCCTGATTGGTGCACAAAAGTGCATTTCTGACATAAATGTCAGAACATTTCCAACTAAAACAATTCAAACTACGTACACGTAGTTTAGCAATGCATCACCACAAGGTTGCATGTTTTTTTTTTTGGCTGTACCAGTCCATCAGTGGAATTTGTCTAGATATTGTGTACATTATTTTACATACATTTCATTTAACCAAATTTCAGACATTTACATATCTGGTATCTGCGGGACATTGGGAACTCCACCAATATATAGACTCCTATTAACTTCTTCTCTAGAAGAAGATAAATAAGCGATGAAGGTTCAAAAGATTTGACGCTTTTCTGACGTTATTCTCAGACACCTCAAAGACAATTAACAATTAACAATTTCGATGGAAAAATATTCCATCTGGTGTATGATTTGTAAAGATTGAAAAAGATTTGTAACCAGTTTCCTAAACTGCAACTCTGTTTTCTCTTCAGATAGTTGGCGAGCTGCTGTTTTTTTTTTTTTTTTTTTTTTTTTGTATGCACAAATAGTGGTGCAAAGAGAACAATGCGAGTGCCATTTTACTGTCCCACTGTTGCTTCAATAACTTCAAGTCAATGTATTTTGCCTAAAACTATTGTTAATGCTAACTCACATTAACAATTGCTTGGTGTGCTTGACAAATACTTTTTAAAGATTAGCAGTCCACTGTTGGGTCAGTAGGGTCCAAAAGTCTGTGACCACTTCCACATGGGTCTTATTTCTCAAACCATCTGTCATTACCATCCCTCACACATGCTCACTTATAATTTCCTTGCTGTCATTCCCCTGGGCGTCAATTAAGATGTCAGCTTTTCACATCAGCTGGTCACATCTAACCAATAGTACAGTGACACACCTTCATTATGATTCATATTCATCATGAACACTAAGTATTTATGCAACAGCACTTACAAGCAGACTGTTGAGGGATAAAATATGAGACAGTTTGGCTGTGAAATGTTGAGTGTATGACTTGTATATGACTGCATGTGTATGTATGGGTAAGTCTGAGTATGGAAATGTGGCTGGTTTAGTGGCATTTGTGAACAGGTAAAATCGAAATTAAGATTGAGATTGGTGATAAATGGAATCCAAGTTTTCAAAAAGTGTGACATTTGTTTTTTTTTACAGGCAGTTATTTTTTCCATTTATATACAGTATGTTCTGCGAAAAAGATTTAACCAATAATTGATGTTTACTGTTTGTTTGGTTTTCCAGTTTGTGAGGATGACTTTCTTGGCAATAGCTAGGGCAACCAGTGTGGGTTTTGTGTGTTTTGGTGGAAGTTCAACTGACGATAAATTGCCAAGTATACATCATGGCTGCAGCCCAAGATTGAGAACCTTAAACCTTAAACCAAAAGTGTTGTATGAGTGGACAAAGCCATAAGGAGTGGAGGTAGTCATCTGTGGTGCCAAGAGTGCATTGTGAACATTTATCTGTGATGGAGAGATCCATTTTATGCATTTTGTTTTCTTTTGTTTGTGTTTTGAGTGATGTGTGTTCTATGGAAGATTTTATACTGGATTAGTTGTAGATTTGCATTCTTTGTCATTTCAAATTAACCCTGTGTCCAGAGGCTGGTGTCAGAGGGGACAGATAAATCTCTTTCCCATTTAACAGTTGGATGTTGCTATCTATATTGGAGATTTATTTATATAAATTTGAAAGAATTTTGGTGGATGTAGAATATTTCACAATCTGCTCTGCTGGTTTGAATGGATTACTTAATATATTGCTTTTACTTTTAATGACTGATTTAATTTGTAGTTATTGGAGTTTCCACCTCTGACCCCGAACCTCTGGATCAGGTCTTTAAAATGAGAAAAATGACTATTCTTGAAATAGATGGTGGAGATATGTGATTACTTTTTGTTCCAATTAGGGATGCCACAGTGAGGACATTTTCCCACTGGTTAATAACACCGGTGTTACCGGTTACACCGGACATTTTATATGATAAGATATTAGTTGCTGATGCTCAATCTTTAGAGCACATACTTTGATCTCTGATGTTATATTTTTAGTTAAGGTCTTCCCTTTACTCAAGAGTTAGTGTCGGCAGGTTTCAGGCTGCTGCTAGCAGGCTGTTCTCGATGTACAGCCAGGCTGCGGTGCACAAAGACGTGGGGACCGCAGAAACCTGCCTGCCATCTGGAGAGAGACACTACAAGAGCAGGCCGAGCAGGCAGAGAGTGGAGGAGTTTCTGATGAAAACAAGCACAGCGACCCGGGAGGCCCGTGTTTACAGCAGAGAGCAGGAGGGAAGACAGACGTCTTACTCCACTATTCTTTACTGCAACTCTGCTGCTGCAACTCTGCTGCTGCTGCTGATGGTCACGAAGCATACACTTTCAGTTTATAATAGTAGCGTCTGTCATCCGACTAAGTATTGATAACATGCTTAATACTTAACAAATCAGAGGTTTTTTTTTGATGAACGGGGGTGCTGATATGTCAAAAATGAACTTAATGGGTTTTATTTCTATAAAAAAAAAGCAAAGCGACAGTATGGGCAGTGGGCAAGTAATGTAATCGGTGTATGCCCCAACACCGTGTAACACTAGTAACACCAACTGCTGTGGCAAGCCTAGTTCCCATGTGTTTAAGTGAAGGGGAAATTTGTTGAGCTGAAAGTCCAGGTTGTGCCAGAGTGGGGTGTACATGCAAGGAGTCAATTGTAATTTGCTAATTTTGAGTGTTTTCCAACCAGGCTGTCAGAGTTTAAGACTTAGGTGGGTTTTTGAAGCAATTGTGATGTTTTGTGTTCGAGATTTTTATGTTGCTGCATGCTGCTTGTTCTCTTTTAATCCAAGATATATGAGCCAGGTTAGAGTGGATCCATTTAACAAGATACTGTAATTGGTTTGCCAGATAGTAGTGAAGAAAATTGGGCGCATCTAGGCTCCCTCTGAGTTTATTTTTCTGTAAAATGGAGAGACTGATTTGGGGTTTTTTAGGTAGAACTTTCATCTTGACGGTTGCTTCATGTATGTCATGACTTAAGTCTGTTTCAAGTCTGTTTCCATCACATACACCAACTTTTCCACCTCAGCCAAGCATTTACATACTGCCAAATTTTCTACTCAGGGTTTTTTTTATGCGTAAATTGAAAACTCAAATACAAACAGCTGGATTGAAATGCATCGTCTTTAAATGCCATACGTACTTCACTTCAGTACAAAAGCTGACATCAAAACCACTTAAATCGGGTCCCAGACTAGTCCAAGTCCAGGCAGCGCTGAGTCAATACTGAGTCTCCCCCCAAAAAAGAGAAAAGAAAAACAGTGCCTATTTAGTCTGAGTAAAAAAATGTAAATCATTTTAAAAGTAAATTATCTTTAGAAACCATCTTAGAACCAGTTCTGATGGACCATAAATCCAGCTTCAGCCCACGATAACAGGAAGGTCATGTTTTGAGCCTCACATTCTACACTTTGAAGGCTGATTATGATAATAATAAGACTCAACATCCGAAACTTTAACATTTCTTTGGCATATATATCTATATATTTGCAGAAAAAAAATGTAAATCAGTAAATACACATGAAAAAATTAAAAATAAAGCTTTTTTTGGTGGGTAGTAAAAACAATTCTTTTCAGGCCAAATCAGGCATTGCAGCGCACCACCGCAAGGTTGAACAGAGGTGTGTTGGCATGTTTATTTGTGCTCTAGAAGACAATCAGAAACAATCAGTAAAATAATGTTACTGATCTGATTCACCAGCTCTCTTGCTACCACTGCTACCTCTCTTCATTCACTCTCTAGCTCGACCACAGCTAGTCTCTCTCACTCTTTTTTAAAATGTGTTGGGAAGCCAACAGCAAAGCCTAACTTTACTTTTAATTTTATCAAACAAAGAGAAATCTCCTTCCCTCATCTTAGTAATATCTTTGTCCTCCCTCACGGCAGGGTTGTACAGCTCTGATCAGTCTGATTGCCAGCTGTGATTGGCCACCGCAGTGTGACGTCAGGTTGCGTTTCTCCAAAGGTTGACTCTGGATTAACTTTATTGCCGTAGGCCACTGTGGCACCACTGTGTCCAAAACCCCCGTAGCCTAAATGTACTACCTCCATTCAAATGAATGGGAGGACTGATGTTTATTGTGTATCTAGATGCATGGGAAATGATGTGATACAAAAAAAATACAGATGCATTGTCAATAATACAATACACTGCAATTCAATGCTGATTCTTTATGATTTGATTCAGCCATGATTTAATATTGATTCGGCTCAGATTTCATACTTTTACTTGTTAATTAGCTAAAGTGTATTATTAGTCATAATCAGTGTTTCTGCTAATTAGCAATTAGCTTCCAATGCTAGGGTTGTCTTGGGTAGACCGCTCCCCTCTGTAATCTTATCATTTGCAGCCACATATTCATGATATATGAGCCGAGGTCTCTGTTGTGTGCCACTGGTTTACCTTTATGGTATACCATATTACATGTTCTGGCTCTTTTCAACAGGTTCAAGCTCCCCCTGGATGTCTGAGCTTGTCATCTTATCTCTGAAGGTGAGTCCATACACCATGCAAAGTATCTCTGATCTCACTCTTCTGTCCCTTCCCACAGCTCATGATGTCAGCGGAGGGTTGGAACGTAGGTTGACTGATCAACCCTCTTCACAGAGACAGTTAGGTGGAACACTGATAATAATACATTAATCTGCCTTGAATAAGGTCATGGTCATTTGTGAACAAGATCTCAGCGATACTTGTGAAGTCATGGACTGTGAAGATCTGTCATTGAGTGAAAGATTATTTTCTATTCTGAGAAATGAATAATTTCAGTTTGAGCCATAGCAAACAAATGCGCAAACATTACCAGACTACTGCCCACATGGGCTGTTTTTGAAGCAAATATGGATTTCAGCATTCAAAAGTCAACAGGGTCTAGATTTTTATGAGGATGTGATTTGGTTTGGAGCCGAAACAATTAGTTCATCAGTGGGACTAATTGGTCCTCATTTAACATCAAGTAATGGAAGTATTTTCAAGGTAACTTGAAAACTTGAACTTTGAACTTAGAGGAAAAAATAACTAATTTGTGCTCTCAATTTAATAATTTGTGTTTTCAAATTAACGGAATTCACCCTCCTGCCATCCTTTCATCCTGCACACACCTCCATTATAGACTGCTAGAATTTAATAAGGTTTTGATCTTGGACTAAAATGTATGGATGTGTTTTGTAATTTGTGGTCCATCTGGTGCTTTAACTACAGCCATATATCCATCCGGTCTTTTCACCTAAACTCAGATTAAACTTGGATACTTGACTTGCTTCCTGTCTCACAGACATTCCCCTGTTATCTGCTGAGGGCTTTCTAAGAGGGGACATAAGATCATACAGAGACCAGGTACTACATCGGAACTCCTGAACACTTTGAACTTTGAGCTGTTTTTGCACAGTTTTTACTTTTTACTTATAGGCGTGTGGCATTTGTACATGTCTTATGGCCAATCCACATAGAGAGCGTTTTGAAAAGTGTTTTTAAGTCCGTTACTTGCATGTCTCATCAAACAGATTTACTTCCAGTTTTATAAAAAATTATCAATCCACACTGACTCTGAGGCATGGATCCCTCCACCTTTTTTACACTCTGAGTCTATTTTTTTCTCCACTGGCGCATTTAGTGAAGCGTCATCTCCACAGACAGCTGTTTAAATCACACAAAGCTCCTGCTGTTTATATACTCTGAACTTATTAGCAGTATCTAATTCATCAGGGCTCTAGTGTGGCTATAAGCCTGCCAGTTTCACTATAGGAAGATTTGCTGTGGTGGGCAAACAATGTTGATTACTTCCCGTGGAACCTACATGAAAACTATTTAAGTTCTGCTGTCAATCAGCCTGGTGAGAACAGTTTGGCCAGCCACTGTCCTCTCAGATGAACAGATAAAATGCTTCAATAGCACATCTCGCTTTTGATGTGGCTTCCCATTTAGGGCACTCAGAATGCCATCAACAGGCTTGAGAATGGTAGTATATGTTCTGGGGCAGTTTTTTTGCAAAAGAAAAAAAAGTTTAAAACCTGTATGTTCACAGGTTTTCAACACAGGGAAAATATCTGTACCGTAGACTGTCTATAAAAATGGACATGTCTCTACTTCCTGTTGCTATGGAAAAGTGGAAGCAAAATACCTTATCATCAGAGGGGTAAGTTGACCAGTATGATGTCTGCGTTCTAATTTGACTGAGTTATGACTGTGTAACTGTTATGAGTAGTTATAATAGATATGACAAGGTGATTTTAGCAAGAATCACTAAACCCCTATTAAATCCAACAGCTAAGGAAGCAATCTTATAGGAGATTTGTATAACAATGCCCTGTATATATTTATGCCACATAACCATGGTATCACATACAGTATGTATGTCAGCAGGAGTGTGAGGATTTTCCCTGATCTGTAAGAAAGTAAAAAGCACTTCAAACATGTGTAGTGATCAAACTGTAACTATCCTCTGTAATATTTTGGTATAAGCAGCCTCTTTCCATCATTATTCGTGACAGATGAGGTCTTTTTACAGTCTGGACTAATAAAACATAGTCAAGATCAAAATCAATTATTTCTTCGTGAGCTGAGCTCTTTGTGACACCAGAGAAGGTGAATAAACACATCAGGTGTCCTGCTGCCAGTCATGAGAATTTGATCTCCACACGTGGGTCCATGTAGTCCAGATGAGGCAGGGTGACATCACCAAAGCTGTCCAATCAATATGTTGCCTGTCAGTTCATGCGACTTCTTTTGTCCTGATGGTTTATTTGTAATAAGTCACTGTGAACATGTACCAAATGAAATTTAGGGATTGAAAGCATGATTGACACTATACACATATTACACTTGTATATGTCTTATGCCTCTGTCCCTGTCATTATATTCCTACCACTGGAATGCAATTTGTACATTTTGCTTAAAGGGTGCTTTATAATTTTTTTCTTTTTTCTCATTCATAGCAGTGTTGGGACGGGTAGGAGTGCGTTTGGTTATTAGTAATAATTCATAATTATCATAGATATTTATGAATTATGAAATCAAGAAATTATTAATATCAATCAATAATTCAGGCACCAACTGTTGGATCTGTGAGGAGCACAGTTGATTATTCAATTACCAATGATAATGAATTAATTATAACAATTAATAGAATTATTAATGAATTAACAATTACAGGGCACCACCCGGAAACTAGGACCAATAACCAAAGAAAGTAGTCTCATAAAAGAGTTAACCTAGAATGTTAATATCTGAGAGGTATCAACATTCAAAGGTGAACAAAGAAGGTATGAATTTGAGCTCTGACTCCTTCAATCAGCCACTTTCCACAATATGTTAAACACAATAATGACAAAAGAACTTCTCTTTAAAGATATAACAGTATTTATGAAAGTTGGCAAGATTAACAAAGTTAACAAATGCTCTGATCAATAAACTACTACTAACACAAACAGCTATGTACAGGGTTGAATACATGCAGGTGAATGCATGTGTCTGTGTGTGTGTGTGTGTGTGAGAGAGTCTTGTGAGAGACAAGATGGTGACGTGATCTGGCGTGATGACGTCGAGGGTTTGGGACGCGGACGTGACTATGGGAGGAAGTCACGTCACGTGATAAACAAATGGCGGAAGTATGGAAATGTCTTGGTTAGACAATAGCAAGATGGCACCGCCTGGTGGTCGGCGTCTTGCACTCACCAAATTCTGTGAAAAACACGTCTCTGAACGCGGATAGCGAGGAACGAGTCCCACACTATCTGACCATCAGATGTGTAAAAAGATGTTGGCGTGTGTGTGTGCATGTTAGTCGCAAGATGGGGAAGAAAGAGGAGAGAAAGCGACTGTGAGAGGGAGAGAAATGGTTCCTATGACCACAGAGAGCGTGCATACGGACGGCAGTCTGTAACGCACGTTGTCTGGTTTCTGATCGACAAAGCAACTTACTCTCTCACTCACGGTGGCACAAACACAGCGGTAGTCCCGAGCGGGACAAACACAAAACAGTCTAGTGTGGTGAACCAAACTAAACAGGCAGCAAACTTAAAATACTCCTTAGAGTAAAGCAGAGCAAATGGAGTCAGCGGTCCGTCAATCCACACAACAAAACAATAGCAATAAAGCTGAAAAGCTAAAAGCTAAACAACAGCACTGATGCTGAAACTAACACACAATAAGACTGCCTCTGACCAGACTTAAGCCTCTTACTTGGTCGCTTCAGAAAGCGAGCAGGGTGCGTGTTCAGTCCATCTTTCACTCCGGCTTGGATGCTGACGGTGGCCGCCCTCGCGCTGTCAGGGAATCTCACAGCAGCTGATTCTTACCTATGTTAGCAAAGCTGACTCACAGAAGGATGAAGTTCCTCCTAGCTCAGTTCACAATGAAGGCGTGTCCATCAGGGTGCGTTCACTTTTTAAAGGGCTGGTGATGTCATGGCTGTGTCATTATGACGCTCCTCTGTGCAGGAGCGTCTCTACCAGAGACTGTTTGTTGAGACTGTTTCCTGTTTAGCACCTAGGTGCCAAATTTGCAGTGCATCAGTGGAAATAGAGTCCAAAATGGACTCCCATTGTCTCTGGGAGTCTGGAGTCCTGGCACCTTTATCAGTCACAAAGCTTTAGCAGGCTGATTTGGATGTTGGTGGCCCTCCTGCACTTACATACCTCTTTTTTTCCCTTTAGTTTTCAATTTGTAGTTTATGCTGTCTTAATTCAGTTTTCTTTGAACTTTATATCTGATGCACATCACACTCACACTGCATACAGTACATCAGCAAAGACATAAATGATAAAACACAACACGACATCATGACAACACAACTTTAGTTTCATACATCACACTCAGTTTATTTAGTATTTCTGACAGTACATTAGTTCTATTTGTAACATTGATTTGTACAGTCAACACTTCAATAAGGTTTGTCTTAAATTGTTCTAATTCCTATTTCTTTTAAGTTTACCAGTGCTGAGGGTGCCGCTGCTGGAAGGACAGAGAAAAGCAGTGGCCCCAAAAGCAGAGTTTTTAAATACAATGTGACCAGTCAGACTGTACCAAGTACCCACCACATCATGGGGGATATTGTGATTTCCAGTTTAGAGATTTTGTTTATTTCCTTATAATATATTAGGTTTTTGGTACTTTTGTTGTATTTGTTGATTTGATTTGTTGAAATATTTAAACTGACAGACAAAATGATAAAATGTGTTAGTTTAGTTGGTAGTGCTTGTCCCTGTGACCCCTTTGTTTCTAAAATGGTCCAATCAGCCACTATATATGTCCCACTTTGTGTTCACTTGTTACGTTAGTTAGGTAGACCACTTTGATGGACCCAGAACTTCTTGTAAACATTTTTTTTGTTTGTTTGTTTTAAAACTCGTTTTTAAAAATCCACCTGGGACAAGAAAAGTTGTTTAAGAAGAGACAGCTATACAATGGGAACACATTTACAAAGTTGTGTAAAATCTGTTCTCACTGTTTTATCAAACTGTTCTGAAGCTTAGATCATTATTTGTACTTAACACCTCCTGTTTATTCTATTTCTTTTACTTTATATGTATGACATAGTTATGTTAATTTATAGATTTATTTCACTATTCATACTGAGCTTCTTGGGCAGAACAATTTCAAAATTTCCTTCAGGAATAAAAAACATTTCTTATCTTTTATCTAACAGGCTTTTAACAAGACACATCCTTATCTGGCAGGGAGATCCATATCTCTCACAGTCCTGTAAACAAGTAAGAAAGCTAATGGACCACTGAGAGGTGTTGACTAATGAGAGGTAGCCTGGTTGGGTCCAGCAGAATTTAGTTTGAGGTCAAATCCCATAATTTCTCTGATCTCAGATGTTGCATGCAAGGGATATAAACAGATAGCGGGCAAGTGAACACCTATTGGTCACTCAAATCTAGTGATAGTTTGTCTTATGACTCAAAACACTGATTACACTCACATTCTGTCCTTGTTCAGTTTGCACTGTCATTATTTTTGGCATTAATTAACTTTTTGGGATATTTTACAACATCAGTTTGCACAGAATTACTGTCTATACAGTCTGTCTGTACAGGAGATGAATGTCCTTCACTGTCTGTCCATTAAAGTACATGTTACTGAAATTGGATTTTAGTAATTCTTTTGAATTAATGTCTGTATTTTTGTTTAAACATTGCCTTTAGAAATTGTGCTCCTAAAGCACTTTGGATTGAAGCAGTTTAACTGCACATGACATAAAGAGAGAGGGAGGTAGAGAAGCAGAAAGAACAGCCATAATGTGGCATATAAACACAGAAGGATGCTGGGAGAACTGCTACCTCCCCTTCTCTTTCTTACTGAAGCAGAAAGCTACAGAGAACTAGGCTCCTATACATCCACATTACAGTACAGAGTACACAGTACCTAGAGGGGGCAGTAGAGCTCTATGGAATGAGGTAACTAGTTCAGTGGTGATGAAAGATAAGATAAACGTTAAGGATCTCTGTGGAGAAAATGAACGTTAACATGAAAAGAAATGGTCTCATTTAAGACAAAAACAGATAAAGTTTGAAACATTACAGGCAGAAGGAAAGAGAAGGAAATGATGGGACTTATGTGCATAAGTATGAGGCTGAATGAATAGTATAACACAATACAATGAAATGACTTGTCTGAAGAACAGATGAGCTAATATTGAATAGTGATATTGTCAAATCCCTGCCCTTAGATCTGGATTAAGGGAGACCAAGCTTGGTTTACTCACTACTACTACGACTCTGATCCTCATCAGATCAGCTGGAGTAGTGTTGGGATTTTCTTCCATTTATTTTATTATTCAAATGCATTACAAGTGATCATGATTTGCAGTAGTGCTGGTCATGCTCCTGCACTTTTACCTGTCAGGAACATTATACAAACACAAAAGCCACTTTATTTATCAAGTCTAAAACAACAAGTACTTTAATAAAACAAAAAAATGTACAGAATGTTGTGGTCACACATGGAGGTCCAGTGTTAAAAACTGAATGAATAAACAAGGCATCATAAAAAATAATCATATGAATAAATAGAGATAAAATATATAATACAACCATGAAACTGTAAAATAATCCAATACATTTTAAAAACTGATCAGTTTCAGTCTCCACAGTCACATCACTCAGAGCATCATTCTAAGAGAACTCATACTTTCAGATCAGAGTGCAGGTAATAACTGAACAGAACAGTTGTTTAACATCCTTTATCTGCCCATGTTTATTTTTATGGTTTTGTAGAAATATCTTCTAAATATCTTCATCTTGGATTGGATTTTATGAGAAACTTAACACAATTTAATTCAACTGCTTATATGTTTAAAGTGATAAACATATTTTGTATTAGAACCTATCTGATGCTCACCAGAAACTATGGATAAAATATTTTGCTCATGCCTTGGGACTCCATATGAATACGAGGGGACACAAATCTAGCTCCAGTTTGTTCCTCTCATGTATTATTATATATATTATATTCAAGTTACAGTGGTAAGCACCTGTTTCTCTGAAGATGAATACCTGGAAAAGTTTGATAAACCCAGAAGGTCATTAAATAACACTTACCATATTTCCAGAATCCTCAACCATTCTGTCTGCTGCAAAATAAAATCATTTTTAACCCATTCCTGAAGTTGCATCTCTGTTTCCTAATCCTAACAAAGATGACACCTGGAATTTACATGTATTTCATGTATATTGCTCAATACATGAAATTAAAAAAAAAAGTTACAATTGTCTATATTGATGTTACTTTTTATTGTTTTATATTTTCACATAAAATAATGTGTTAGTATTTCTGTCATTTCTGGCTACATAGATAGGAAACAGGTTAAAAATCTTTATTGTGCAGCGGACGGAATGTTTTTTCATTCAGATGGTTTGAAGAGTCTTTGTTGAGTCTTTATTTTGTCTTTCAAGATAGTATGTGTTGTTAAATGACCCTCTGGATTTTTCTATCGCTTTTTATTTCAAAGAAACATGCTTACAATTTTGAATTGAATGTGATGCCAGTACATGAAAGAAAGCTTAGACAAACATATAATTTGGACGATTTTTTAAATCAGCAGATTAATTGATAATCAAATAAGTGTTAGTTGCAAGCCTAAAAGACAACCCGGGGAATATTAACTGAAGCTCCACACCAAGTTTTGCTCAAAAAAAAAAAAAAAAAAAGAAAAGCAGCAACGGCTAAAACTGTGTTTGGCCTCATGGAATTGGTATTTTAAGGCATTCCCGTTCAGAGAGGCTACTTTGAAAAATTTTGCACCACTGATGATAATTTGCAACAGGATCCGTAACTATACCCCGATGACACAATTTGACCCATTTGCAGGGCACGTTTTCATAAGATGTGTCATGTGAATTATGGTGACGCTCTATTCAACTGCTAGAGACAGGACATTGTGAAACCTCTCCTCTACACATTTAATAAGATGACAGAAATGTTTGGATAATTGAGGGTCTGTTGTTCTACACATTCTCCAGTCCTAGCACACAAAATAAAACATTGGAGGCCTTGATGAAAAGAAAAATCAGGCCTAGTGAGAGAATGCAGACATGCTGATGACACTGAGCAGATGGAGGAGGTGAGGCAGCAACATGGAGCGATGTGTAGGCAGATGGTTGGATATGTGGACAAATAGACGGACTCAGTGAATGGGGGAGGTATGGATGCTTCATCGGTTCTCAGCCTGTCTCCCTAGTTGAGTTGTTAACCTCTCTGCTCCAGTGCTGATATGGCCAAAAAGCCAGTGTGTACACACAGTGCCAAGATGCTAATAATCCAGTTTCATGCTTGACAGTCTCAGAGAGTCCAGACTTAGTATGCTTCATCGCTTCTATCAGTGGCTCTGTGAGGCGTGCTCAAACAAGAGATGGTTCCTGAGCAGGGGAAGGAAGCACAGAGGGCTGATCTTTGCTTTCTGCCCTGCTTAAGTGAACTGGTTGTCTGAAGTAGAGTCAGGCCTCAGCCTCCTTGGTTCTTTGAAGTCCTGATATGAGCAAGATCAAAAGAAGCCTATGAAAAGCCTTCCACATGGCTATGCACAGGAGGACAGGGTCAGTGTCAGCCCATACAAGTACTGCATCTTCACTATGATGCCACAGCAGGGTAAGACATCATTAAACAGCTTTGTAAAAGTGTGATTTGTTCCAGCGCACCCTGCTTCTAATTTGAGAACACACAACAAGGTGCACACCACAGAAACCTTTACTACAAATCCTAGAGGAAAAGTCAGGGGAGCACCAAAGCCACCAAGCCTCATCCTGTGGGGACTGTGAATGTCTGTACAAAATGTCATGGCAATCCATCAAACACAGTGCAAAAATGCATTTTGGATATGAGACTTCTTTTGCTTGAACCAAACATAATTTGGCAGCCAGTGCATTTTCACTTGATAATATTTCTTAAAATAAGTCGAGATTTCCAGTTACTAGAAGTCTTAAAACAAGATCAAATCACTGAAATATCACTGCTATACTTGTTTCTGGACAAGTATAGCTTTTAAATCTATAGATTTTAAATCTATATATAAGATTATCTCACTTGCTTAGAAATAAAGACTGTAAAAAATCTGGACATAGCCACCATGACATCACCAATTGGTTTCTGAAGAGCAGTTTTGAACCTCAAACTGGGACCACTGCCATCTTGGCAGTGCCTGACTCCACTTAACTCCTGGCTAATCCAAAATGGGCAAAGAGGTGGAGCTGAGGTGGGCCGAATGAAGCCTGGTTGCTGAAACAAGCCACCTAGTGGCTAGTGACCTGTCACTCAAAGCGGCCAGCGACCTTGGTTCCTTAATCCTGTTGCGGTACATACCTTTGACAGTATGAAAAGTCATTCTGTATTGGCTACAAGCAGCTCCTGTATGTACAGGCAACAATCATCTGGATTACTGATATTGCAGAAATAGAGCACCTCCATATAACAATGTAGCATTTGGGAGTGTAGACACCTCTAGTTAATGGACAAAATAGCTTGCTACTGGAGATGTTACATAATTATGAAAATAGCTGCACTACTCCTAATGTTACTGCAGTAAAACTACCTCCTGGGTGAAAAAAATGTTAGCATTACTCTCCAAACACCCTCTTGTCAGGCTTAAGTGTGCACTGCAGGGAGTGACGAGGTCGGAGCCCAGACACAGGAAAGAATCACTGTTGGCTTTGTTTTTTTTCATGGGATTTGTTAACAATAAGAAAATTATTCTTATTTTAAGTTCAGGTGATTAAAACTGGTTGAGGTTAGGGAAAGATCATGCTCATTGATAACTTTTAAAATACTGATTTCCACAATGAGGCAGGACGTGAACCCAGGCACCTGCTATCAAAAACAAGTGCCTTTTACACCCATTCACCACTCCAGCTTCCAAACTCCACACTTGTGAATTTTCCACTTGAATACATTACACATTGGTGTGTGTGTGTGTGTGTGTGCGCATTTGTGGATGTGAGCATGATGTAGCTTTGTGATTTTCACAGTCCTGTATTCTTTGTGGGTCCTGGTTGGTCTTGCTTTGGTGTGTAAAGCTGTGAAAAATCCTGTAATCCTGATCCTTAAAATGTTTCTGGGTAGCTTACAGGAGAGAAAGGAGAGGAGAGAAATATCTTTCATGATGTTTTCATTGAAAGCACTGAGCTTTAGAAGACACAGTTTACACAGAGCTTACAAAGCTTGTTTTCTAAACAGCCACAGACAACTTCTTTACAGGCTTGTTACACTGCTGTGCTTCTTCCAACACACAACATAACACAACAAGGGAGGTGACGCTTTCACCTTCTTTCAGTGGCTCAAAAAAAAAAAAAAAACCTCAACAAATGGGTTTTTATGGTTTTCTTCCTTTGCCTCCATCCTCCTACTGTTTACTGCACACATCTGAAGAGCAACAGCACACATCTCTCTTCTGAATGGGGGCAGCAGGGAAACAGAGCAGGTGAAATTGGACGCAGCAGTAGTTGTAGCTGATAGCAAGGATGAAAGCTTCACAGCTCTTTTCTTTGCTGTCTGTTAGCAAATGCTTCTCTATTAAAAGAGAGATGGGCCTAGAAAAGACAGCACAAGAAGAGTACACACCAGGTATAACGAACAATAAGAGCTCAGTAGCTTTTGAATATATAACCTTGTAGTTACAGCTTCAACAGCTTCAGTGTGCTTTCCATTAATTTCAATACACTGTGGAAATCTACTTCCAGACTTGACGTCTGTTTGGGCTATTACATTAAATGTCTTGTTTGATTTACCTGTCTTGGTTACCTTATCATTGCATATTGTAGTAATGCAGTGGAAATAACTGACTCATCTGAATGTCTTCTGCTTAAAATGGTGCATTTATGTGCTGCAAAAAGCTTTACAAAAATAAACAGCTCAACATCACTGCATTGACTGTGGAGGACCAAAAATGACCTTTTGATTAACAAATGCATAATGCATCCAGATAAATGTTGAAATAAACATGCATTTTAATCAATAAATAAATATAATATTGTGTTAACTAATCTTTGATTCTTAAGGAAAATAAGAGAAGAACTGACCTTTATAACCCTCTAAGTGGGGGTTTGATCAGTGATGCTCAATAGACTCAGAAGACCTCCTAAGAAACCATTTCAATAATTTGAATTATGACATGAACTAAAAGGATGAACTGACCCTAAGGGCCACTTGGACCGCAGAAAAACAACTCCCACCTTAGATGGAGCACAGACTTTTCTCACCAAAGCCATAAAACTAACCTCCATTCCTGAGGACTTTGTGAAGCCTCCCTGCAAATCTGAGGCAAACCTGAAATTCATATAAATTAAAGGTCTAATAATTATGTAACTTATATCATGTTATTTGTCATGTAAATATAAGACGAATGGTCTAACTTTCATAGGTGTATGATTATCTACTAAAGAGATATAAGACTTAGATTTTATTAACCTTTTATACTACAGGTAACAATATTGCCCTCTATTGACAAGAGTTAAATTATTTTATGTGAAGAGTTAATTAATGTTTGACAACCATGTATTTTATTTTAAAATCACCCAAGTGTTTAACTTGTGATCTATTAACCTCATAGACAATCATGTTTTAGTAGTTAAATTAAATACTTGGTTGTGTTGAAAGAATTAAGTTTCTGAAGTAATAAGAATGTAAAGATATAATGTTTGAAGGATTTCAGTTTAAAGTTTTCTTTTAGTCACATTGAATGCTTTCATATCATGAAGTAAGGGTTATGTTCAATTTATATTTAAATATGTTTCTGAAAGTAATCTAATCACATAAATCTTGCCTAACTTTATTTTCCTTTCACTATGGTATGAAACTTTATTTCAGAAAATGGTTTAAGATGTGTGAATAGTTTGAGAAAGTTGAACTAATGAAGGTTATATGCTTAAACATCATGAAGTGTTAATATGAAGGTTAATATTTGTTATTAGAAGAACTGACTTATTATGAATCATGTAAACTGCTTAACTGTTTCTTGAATGGTTTTACAAATATGATACAAGCTGCAGGAACGTTATTAATCAGAAATATCATGAATGCTTGGACATTATGAAAAGAATGTGTTTACAGCTTTAATGTGAAATAATAGGAAACAGTGACTTGAAGTGTGAGTTTCTGCATGCAAAAACAGAATTAGATTTCCCCAAATTCCTTTACTTCAGGAGGTGCAGACTGCAAAGCACCAGCCACACCTAAAGCCCCTGGAACAAAGAAATTGAATATTCATCAATAATTCGGCTCGAAAACCTTTAGAACACACCCAAACTCCTCCCGTTTTATCTTAACTTATAAAACAGCCTCAAAGAGATTCCTCTTTGAGCTGGCCTCCTTGAACTTGAGAAAATTCTTAAGACATCTCATTTATTTGTTTTTCAACCAAATATATCCGTATTTAATCTTTTATGGCAACAAGTTAATTTATTTTGTTTTATTTGTAACATTAAGTCTCGTATTTCCATGTATAGTAATTTAATTTTGTACAGTATTTCATTTTGAAGTAGACACTGCTGAGGATTTGAGCGTAGTCAGACTACACTTTATTCAACACTCAACTTAAGTTACTACAAGTCAACCAAAACTGAATCTTCAACTTAAACTCTTGAAGAAGAAGAAAAGGAGAAGAAGAAGAAGAAGAAGGCTTGAAACTGAACCTCTACCTGCTCTCTGAGAGCAATACTGCAAACCAGAAGTGAAGCCGGCCTAAAGACTTTTTCAGAGCAGCCTGACACAGCCGACAGCTGATCCGGGCTCTTTCACTGCAACACCGCTGGAGATGCTGCACCAACAACGCTGGACCTGCCAAGATGAAGCCTCCACCACAATGCATCACTTCAACAATAAGGCATAACATGGCTTTGTGATCAAGGGTTGATGTCAAATAACATAAATTAAATGAAAATATTTAGAGAAGTTGAATTAGCTTTCCCCTTCGCATTCCCTGGTGCAACACGTTAAGGCTCGAGTCACGCACTTCAAGCCACTCTTGCTGAATAATTTTCTTTATTATTTTTATTATCATTCTTAGACCTTATTTATTTATTTATTTTACTTTCTTTTTATTTATTACTTTCTGTATATTATCTTATGCTTTATCATGTATCCTCAAGACGTTTAGCTATTAATAAATGTCTTCATTTATCCTAAAAGTGTTGGGTTGTTTCTTTGAGCTGCAGTCAACAGAGTTCACTGTTTGGGACAAGAACTTAGGATCATGAGACTGATTCATTGATTAAATTGAAAAAGGGTTACTGCTTCCTCCTGGCACTAACAAATCCTAATCAATACGGAGGTGCTGCCCCCAATAATGAGGTAATTCATTAATAAAGTATTGATGCCTACAATAGAAATGCTAAAACAAATAGTTTGAATGAATCAATAAATGAATATTGGTAGTTAATTGGGATATAAATAAAATAAATGACATTAATTAAGGGCCGAGCACTGAACAGTGTGAAGGCCCTCTTGTAGTTGAAGGAATTATTATTCTCTATTATCATTATTATCATTATTATCATTATTATTATTATTCCAAAAGAAACACATTTTTGAGGGAGCAAACGTGATTGATAACTTACAAAACTTTGCACATATGTCAGAAGTTGTGAAAATTTTTATATTTTATGGGTCTTGGTCACGGATGTGCCAAATAGCTCGAGGGCGCCCCCTAGAGAACTTCAAATTTGAAGCCCCTCCTTCAAAATTGTTGTACATAAATGACATTTGGTAGGGACATGTATCATGGAGAGACACACAAAAAATCTTCTCGGAGCCATACCCTAAATCCAACAAGAAGTCGGCCATTTTGAATTTAATTGCGTTTTTTGTGCAGATTTTGCCATTTGCAGGCTTTGTGTTTAACAAACTCCTCCCTTAATAAGAGTCTCGACCTGAACACATCTATGTGTGAATATTGAGTCATAGTCATAGTGTCACCTACTGGTAACAGGAAGTTAAAAGTGCTGTACTTTTATGTCCTCTGCCGAGCAGGTTGAACTGATCCACCTTGAATTTGGGTAGAAAAGCTTTAAGACCTTGATGATGTTATATTGTTAAGATTGTGAGTTTTCATAGAACTCCATTGCCGTAGCAATGCGGTGAGTTTTGATGTTTCGCCATTGCATAGCAAATTGTTGTAACTTGACTCCACATTTTCAGATCTTTCCCACATTTCACTTGTTTGATAAGAGTCTCGGTCTGAAGACATGTACAGGCCAATATTGAGTTATAGTAATAGCGCCACCTACTGGCTACAGGAAGTTATAGGCCCCATAGTTTTACTAACTACTCCTAGCAGGTTAAACAGATCCACCTAAAATTTGGACAGCTGAGTTGTAAGACATTGTTGATGCTAAATAGTGAAGCTTTTGAGTTTTAATCAAAAGCTGTTACCATGGTGACATATTATTCACCATGAAACAGGAAGCTGTGTTTGAGGGGCTATGGGTGCTCGAAAACTCACAAACCTTCAGAAGACATGTATTTAGTTGTCTGATATGGTTGTTGGACTTGGGTGTGGCAAAATGACTCAAGGGCGCCCCCTAGAAAATTTAAAAGTAAAAGCTCCCACCTTTAAATTTGACGTAGATGGATGAAATTTGGTAGGCCCATGAATCATGTCCAGATGCAGAGGAAAGCCTGTTGGAGCCATACCCTAAGTCCAACAGGAAGTCGGCCATTTTAAATTAACATTGCAATTTTCGTGCTGTTTTTGCAATTTACAGGCGTTGTATCTTAACAAACTCCTCCCAGAGATTTAACTCAACTTAACTTTACGATGACAAGTTATCAAAATCTTGAGTTTTTATCATACACTGTTGCCGTGACGACGCAGCAAACTTCAGTGTTTCGCCATGAAGCGGGAAGTTGTTGTAACTTGAATGTACATTGTCCAACCTGCACCAAATTTCTCATGCTTCCTAAGAGTCCCAGTCTGAACACATCTACATGTCAATATTGAGTCATAGTCATAGCGCCACCTACTGACAACAGGAAGTCAGGCTGATGTGACAAACATCATCTGATTAACATGGAATTTACGTGGTGTGGTCTACACATGATATACAGCAACATAATGTATAATTGTGGGTGCTCTCTAGCGCCACATAGTGGACATCGGAAGTCATATTTAACTCCTTCATGCAATGTCCGATATTCATGAAGATGCATATGCCTTTCAGTTGACCTCTACTAGATATGTTGCTGCATTAATGACCCTCTTCTGTAGCACCACCTACTGACAACGGGAAATTTAGCCTTATGTGACAAAAATCATCCAATTCACATGAAATTTGCAAGGTGTGGTCTACACTTGAAATATAGCAACATGAAGTATAATTAGTGAGTGTTGTCTAGCACTACATAGTGCACTACAAGTGACATTTAATTCAATCGTGCAACGTCAGATAAGGGCCTGGTCCTGAACACATCTGCATGCCCACAATAAAGCCCTTCGACAGCAGCGTGCCCGAAGGTGCGAGGGCCTGATCATCGCTGCTTGCATCCTTGATTATTCTTCTTCTTCCCAAAGAATCGCATTTTCAAGGGGTTAAAGGTGCTCGAAAACTTATGAAACTTTGGACATTCATCAGAACTGGTGAACAATTTAATATTTTATGGGTCTCGGATGTGGGCGAGGCAAAATGGCTCCATAGTGCCACCTACAAAATTTCAAATTTGAAGCCCCTCCTTCAAAATCAACTTAGATGAATTAAATTTGGTAGGCACATTTATCTTCTCCAGATGCACAAAAAAGCCTCTTGGAGCCATATCCTAAATTCAACAGGAAGTCAGCCATTTTGAATTTAATTTAAATGTTTGCGTAGATTTTGCCATTTCCAAGCATTGTATTTTAACAACCTAGAGATTTAACCCCACCAACTTTAAATTTGGTCAGTGTGGGCATCCCCTTTGTGATTCAGTGGGAGTCATCATTCACTTATCTGATTCAGAACAGATACAACTACTATGAAGTAAACATATGTTGTTCATTTGGCAACATTTGTGAATGCTGAAATTTAGTCCCATTTTCTTTAATCCTTATTGATATGAAGCTTATTAATTATTATGTTGTAGAGGAAATTAGGAGGCAAGTGAAATTAACAGACCTATTCACTTTGCTCTTGTCAGGACATCATCCCCATGACATGAGAGAGAAGTATGCTTGAGGAATAGTTGTTCCCTTACCTTATTCCAAAAATGGATATGTAAGTGTAGTCCGTGTAACCGTCAGTTTTGTTTTGCTCCGTCGCCATTACACGGATCTCTCTCTCACACAAACCCGATCACGCAGGTGCGTAGTGATCTGTCAATCATGTTCAGCTAGAGGCAGGACTTAGCAAACTATGAATTCTGAGTGGCTGATCATCTCTACACTCATTCAAAAAAAGAGGAAGAGCGCTTCATCTATGAGCAGAGGGTCATCAAACCAGCTGTCTGATGGAGGGCCAACATATAGTGCTGAGATGACCCTGAGCAAAGATCAATGCAGGGAGGCAGTTTCTTTGATGAAGCATTCCTCTGATGATGCCACTATCAAGCAGAAGATGAAGATGACATTTGAATACGGATGTAACATGGTACACTTATTCACTTGCTCCATATTGGGATATAGAATATTAGGATATTTGGACTATTATGTACTATACATCTGATTATCATGATTATGTACACTACATCTGGTCACTTGATATTTGGGACCAAGCACAGAAGGTGTCATTATTGCGGGCAAAGCACTGAAGATGCAGAGTCACCTATTGTAATTCTGTGTTTTTTTGTTTTTGTTTTCTGAGGTAGGTGTCTATGGCAGCCCATAGAAGCAACTGGTCACTTTTTATGAAATGTGGCGCAGTGCAAATGTGATCCCATGACCTTTTCTCTAGTATCCCCTTCAGGTCAAATTTTCTGATTTCAAATCTCCTCAGCCGTCGTACAGTCACAAAATGTGCTGTGAATATTCACAACCCCTAGAGGGAGAAACTTGTTGATTTTGTTGACCCTGTGACCTTTCCTCCAGTGACTCCATATAGATTGATAGACTGGGTCATCAACCCAGTCAAATGTTATATGTTAAAGTAATGGCAAAATGGGGAGACTGTTAGGCCCTGGCGGAGGTCTGCACTCTTCTAAGTGACTTCCTCTAGTTTCTTGTGGCTATACGTGTGTGAATGTGTCCATGCAGGATTAATACAATTGTTGATCTCTCTCGGTGGCCTACTACATTAAAGCAAAAGATCATCCAACAAAGCTAGGCTCTTCCTTCATCGAGTGACCTTAAAGAGCTGATCTGTGTAGCAGAAGCCACATCAAATGAAGAGGACATGGATGATGACGCTTTTGCCTATGGTAGTTTCATTAATTAATTCTAAAGATGCCCCTTTTTAGTCAATTAGTTGACTAATTGGTCTGTAAGATCTCTGCTAACTATGACTTTAAAGGGGAACTATGCCCAATTTAATAATTCATACATTATACGTTATTCCTATGGTCTATGACAGTCCAAAAATATTGATGAAAATGACTAGCTCTCTCCCAAATCCAAAAACTAGAGTGCTAAAACTGCTGGGAAAGATGGTAGTGGTGACACTGAGAGCACCCAGTCCACTGGGACCAAAGAAAGGTGTACACAAGCTAGGGGCTATATGTTTTACTTTGAGAAATTTTCCACCAAAGTTTAATTCATCTTTGGTAAACATACATTTGTGTGCACTTTTTCATGCCCAGGATATTAAACCTATGGGTTTAATGCAATACTTGAGCCAATTGTCGATTGTCATCCTAAAAGTGCTTGAAAGTAACAGGATTGAAGTTCCCATGTCCAAATGTCCTGTTCATGGCAGCACTGTGAAAGTCACTGGAGATAATCCTGGTATACATGGATTGTTTGGGTTTGTGCAATCGTTCAGTGCTTGGAATTGCTGTTGTTTTTGAGTGTGATATTGTGAACAAAAGAGGTGTATGCGGAACATTGCCATACCAAGCAAACAAATCTAGCACTACCTCATGTCTATGGAGTGAAACTTTCATGTTTATTGAATTCTCTGCAGTATTTCAACACTGCTGATAATTTTGCGGTTGATATCATGCATGACATTTTTGAAGGGGTTACACAGTAGTACACAGAGAACTTTTTGACTGCCAAAGAACTGGCTGGCAGAATACAGTCCTTTTAACTATGGTTACACTAAGAGGAGAAATTGTTCTCCTGCAGTAAAATTGATTGATGGAAGTAATGATTTGGGCCTGAATGCCATACACTCTTGGTGTTTATAGCACAACATGCCATTGATATTTGGTGATCTAATGTGGAGAAATGACAAGCACTGGCATCTTTTAATGTTGCTTTTACAGATAGTGAATATTGTATTTTCTCCTGTCCAAACAGGGGGTATTACCATCTATCTGAAACACATTATAGTTGAGCATCATCAGCTCTTCAAGAACTTGCCTCCTGCTAAAAATCTCTTGCCCAAACATCATTTCATGATTCATTATCCTTGATGGATAAGGAATGTTGGACCAATTCTGCACATGCGGTGTATGCGTTAAAAACATTACTTTTTCAAGAAGCTACTAAAGAGTTTCAAAAATATCACTAAAGCATTGGCCAAAAAGCATCAACGAGACATGGCATTGCACTGGGAATCTTTTAGCCAAGACTGATTAGCCACTGGTCCAGGAAAGATGGTAAATGGTAAATGGACTCTACTTGTATAGCACCTTTCTAGTCTTCTGACCACTCAAAGAGCTTTTTACACTATGAGTCATATTCACCCATTCACACACACATTCATACGCTGAATGGGTACAGGGGCTACCATACAAGGTCCCAACATGCCCATCAGAGGAAATCTAACCATTCACAGACCAACTGCACATTGACATTGGCATGCGGACTGGAGGAGCCAGGATCGAACCGCCAATCTTCTGATTGAGGGATGACCCACTCTACCTCCTGAGCCACAGGATTGGACAGGAGTGCAACTTAATGAACTGAGTGAAGGTCCGAAGATTACTGCCAAACTAAAGCTGCATTATTTACCAATGTTCTCTCAGTGAAGTGGGTAAAGCACCATGGTACTGAATATTGCCATGACTTAATTGTATGTGTTGAGGTAGCCATTGAAATGCCATTGTTTTGTAAGATCAAGACTATTGTTGTGAAGGATGAACAAGTTATTCTTATTGGTTCAGATGTAGAAACCATTTGTTTTGATGAACATTACCATGCACTCAAAGCTAGGTGGGGCAATTAACGTGTTTGATGTCAAAGAGTTGTTCTACTTCAAACCAGTTTATGTTCTAGTGACATATGGAACAACTGATTGTTCCCTTTATATAGTACCATATTGCCATCTAATGCAGCATTGAGCAGTGTTTTTAGTGAGGTGCAATGTTTTTACTGTAGTATTAAAAAACTGTTGAATAAGTGCTCACACATTTTAATGAAATAGGGTTTTCATTGTAGTGGGCAAATTTTAAAGACGACCATGTTTGTTTCCTTCTCTTCTGGAGGGTATTCCGGGAAGCAGGATGACATGATTTGGCTATAGTTATATTTTAGAATGGACCGCTAAAACTAAATGTAAATATTCAGTTATGAAATGTCAGTCAAATTTTCATGTCTAATTTTGAACAAAATCTAATGTTAGTTAAAGGTTATTTGTCCCCTTTGACAATTCATTTTTATAATGGTGGTTTGTTGCCTTTTTGTGATTTGTTTAAACTGAAAACCTTTCTTCTATGTAAGATCAGTTCTAACACTTCAGAGGATAATTCTAACTATATTTACACGAGAACAACTTTCACCATCATCTGGAATCTAACAACTGATTCAAATCAAAATTGGGCCACTATTGAATGTGTTGTGCTTAAAGGCACTTGATTTGGCGAAGTTCAGAATTATTCAAAGTGGTGAGAAAACAAGAATTGGGCTCTGAACAACATAAGGGTGATTTTAAAGATGCTTCGACTGGTTATTGATATTCCTATTGTATTGCTGCTGGGAGAAATGCAGCCAATTCAAGTGCCTAAAACACAACTCATTCAACAGTAGACCTGTCACTTTTCATTTGGAATATTATTTGATCATGGTAAGATGTTAAAATGACAATATATGTTTTGGTATTGTTTGCAATTATGGAAAGACATAGAGCTGGCTTGAGTGTGGGAGGGGTGAGAACACGTTTTAAGTAAGGAATTCTCATTACATCTCATTTTGGACATTTCAACTATTTCTGAGGAAACAGACAGCCCTACCCAGTAGTAGCTCAAATGGCAATATTATGGTTGGAATCGGAAAAAAATAAATTAAAAATAACCAGGATTATCCCTCAAGTCTTAAGAGAAATTGTAAAAATTTCACTGTATTTTAAGAGTCATATTTTAAAGTTTTCATTAAGTCTGTCAATATTCCATGTCTCAGGATAAGAGCAATGTACTTTTTGTTGTTTTTTACAACCAAATATAGTTTAGAGATGAGTTTCATCTCAAAATTGCAAATATGTCCAACTCCACAATGCACTTGTTCTATCAGAGTAATTTTTTCATGCTCAATAAATGAAGACATGGACATAATTAATGGTGATAATTGTTCTTTCCTGTTACCTGCAAACATTTTATGGTATAGTAGTAGATTTGGATATACACTGACAGAAGTAAATTAAAAAATCAACACTTAGTGTAAAGTGGGAATAACACTTATAAGGAGTAAATAAAAGATTTAAAGAGTTAATTTTGACTGGTGGGAGTAAGCTTTAAATTAACACTTAGGGCCCTATCTTATGCCTGGTGCAAAGCGGTGCCAAGTGCAATACAATTGTCTTTGCTAGTTTATGACTGACACACTTATCATTTTCCCATCCAGCGCCCACGTTGTTTAAATAGCAAATGCAACTGTTTGTGAGTGACATAAGTAATTCCGCTGAGAGTGCATCTTTTCTAGGTTCAAGGTAAAAGTCCATAGCTTCCAGTCCACCATCATGTGGAATGTTGGTATACAAACTCTCCACATCAAAAGATACCAAAAAAGAGTTATCAGACATAGAGATGTCCGCCACCAATTTTAAAACATCTCTAGTGTCCACCACATATAACGGTAGTGTCTTCACAATGTCTTTAATGAAGTAGTCCACAAGTTGGCTTGAAGGTTCAGACAATGAGTCGCTACTTGCTACAATCAGTCTACCAGGAGGATTGTCCAAGCTTTTATGTATCTTTGGCAATAAGTAGAATGGGACGTTCTATTTTTAAAAATTCATATTGACTCTTAGTAATCCACTTGTTCTCCAATGCATTGTTCAAAATTTTATCTCTTTCTCATGTGTCTCCACTGGGTTTTGCTGCAATGGTCTGTAAAAAGTGTTATTACTTAACTGTCTTAAAGCTTCAGTTACATAGTCCTTTGTGTTTTGTATTACCACAGTTCCTCCTTTATCAGCTGGTTTTATAACTTTTTTGGATTATTCTGCAATTAATTCAGAATTCATTCATTCTAAAACACATCAGTTCGATACCTTTTTCCACTTATTTAGTGAATGTAGTAAGTGTGGGATTGGGGGCGCCAGGAGGCATGAAACTGGATTTTAATTGAATTTGTTAAGAGAGTCTGTTATTCCCCCAGTTGCTGCATTTATCTTACTGTGGAAGGAGTGTTTTAAATGTAGCTGTCAGAAAAATTTATAGCAATTGATTTCAATTTAAATGCATTTATTTTATTGGTAAGGACGAAGGATAGTCCACGATTCAAGACATTTAGTTGAGGGGTATTCAGAGTGTAATCAGAGATATTAATAACCAAGTGTTCCTGCTCCGTGTTGTCATTCCTCTGATGGGATTGATGTCGCCTCTGTCCCCTTCTAGTTCTCCTGTTTGCAGACACCCTTTTCCCTTAAAAAACATTCACCCGTGGAGGAGGCACTCATTTGCCCCTGATCACTCGTCTCCTTCTGGACAGCTGCAGTCCTAGTCTCGTCTTGGTATGTGTCTGTGTCTTGGTTTTTGGCTGCATCAATAAGAAACTGACAGAAACACCATTTTACACTCTACAAGTTTCCACCCCGACCATATGATTAGCAACATCCCATATGGTCAGTTTGTGAGATTGAGAGGACTATGTAGTAAAGCAGAGGATTATTAAACTAAGGCTGAAGAAATGTCTCAGTGTTATAGACAAAGGGGGTATGACCAGACACTTGATTGATCAAGCTTTTGAAAAAGCTCACAGAATGGATAGGGAAGAATGATTAAATCCTCCCCCTAAACACAATGAAAACAGAATAACTTTTGTGTATGAATATTGTACAGCATCTATGCAAATCAAACAGATTATAAACAAACACTGGAAAATCATGGAATGTAACCCAAGTTTGAATCATTTGTCATTCTCTAGACCTCGTTTCTGCTTCAAAAGAGGCAGAAATGTCAGAACTGTTGTCAGTTCTATGTATAAGGAACCTACACAAACTAATTGGCTTTCTCAACAAGTGTATGGAAATTATAGATGTGGAAAATGTGTGCACTGTTGAAACACACTTGATACCAAGACATTTAATCACCCTCATACAAGAAAGAAATATGATTTAAAAGAATTCATTAACTGACTCTCTACACATGTCATATACATCTTGAAATGCCCGTGTGGCTTAATGTATGTAGGCCAAACAAAGCGCCATCTCAAACTGAGAGTTGCTGAGCATAAGGCTGCCATTAAAAATGGAAATATGGATTATGCCATTGCTAGTCACTACAAGGAGAAAAACCATGGGTCGGCTACTCCTCTCAAATTTATTGGCGTTGAAAGAGTGCGACCCAATCCAAGAGGTGGTAGTTTGATTAACCTGCTTTTAAGAAGGGAGGCATTTTGGATTCATGAATTGAATCTATTGAACCTTATGGACTTAATGAAACACAGAATTTGAGCTCTTTTCTGTCATATGAAAATGTTATCTTAATGAAACACAGGATTTTGGTTCTTGTCTGTGATATGTAAATATTAATTTTTATCTCTCTCCACGGGTAATTTGGACTTTTAGGGAGAGATGAGGCACTAGGTCCCCTGGCACTCACCCTTCCCATTTAGTGGTGTAGGAGGACAGCTGTTTAACCAATAGTCTATTCTGCTAAGGAAATTTAGCCAAAATATCTCATTTCTAGAGCTGCCATCTTACTTGTGTGACGTCATTTGCATTTGGAGTGTGTGTAGTAGAGTAGGGGGGCCTGATGATGGCCCCTAGACTTGACCGATTGCCCTGCCAACAAGAGCTGAGTGAACCCAGGAGCTGCGATGGAGGTAAACCAGCCAAAACCAGTCAGTAAACAGCAGCTACAGCTAGCAGTGAATCACAGATGAAAATGTACACTAGTGTCTTCCATCAGGAACTGCTGCGGTCATTTGGCTCATTTGTAGCATCTGACGGCGGTTCAAGGGCGGCTGTCAATCACAGTTGTCAATCATGATGTCACATCCCCGTTTTATATAATCAAATAACTAATTAAAAACAAACTTATCAGAAAAATGAGCACTTAAGCATACATCAGCATGATAAGAACTACCTAAAATGACAGAAACCATCTTTGGGAAAAATTTATTTGACTTGCACTTTTTTAGTTAGATTTTTTAGTTTGGCCCATGTCACATCCGCTAACATGGAGGGGGTGGGATTTATGACCTATACTGCAACCAGCCACCAGGGGGCAATCGAGATATTTTGGCTTCACTTTTGGGGACCTGTCATGTCGTCCATCTTTATATACAGTCTATGGTATGACCATACATACATACTTATTGTAATCATGATCGATACAGAATTGCTACCTTTGTTTTCATGTTTGTAAATCGTCACAAAAAAGGTTAAAATACCATCATATGACACTACATATGTGATTGTATATGCCCCTGTTTTGTTTGTTAATTTGGCTTTGCTGTATTTTTTTCTGTTTTCTGTTGTTCTGTTTCATGTTTTGTATTGACTGTTGCTCTTACACATGTATGTGTATATATTGTATGGATATATTTATATTAAAAAAAACCTTGTGGAAAGCCTGAAACCAGAAGAGTGGAGGCTGTTATATCAGCAGATTCATGCCCATGCCCAAGCTCAACTTACACTGAGCTCATAAAAGTGCAAAAACATCACAGGAACAAGTGTTTGACACCAAATAAACAGACAAAATTAAAGAACTGGGAAAACTGTAACAGAATAGACCCAATTAAGTCACAATAACATAACTGACAAATACAGATGTGGCATGGGGAAGAGCAGCCGATGGAGGATGAAGTGAAAGGTAAAAAAGGGATAGGTCATGATAAATCTGACAACTGAAAGAAAAGTGATGAGAAAGAAAGTTAGAAATGTGAAAGGAAAAGAGCATCATGACGGGATAAAGTTCATGGAAGCAAACATGGAGCTGAATGCAGACTGCCGGGTATGTGTAGCCTATATATGCGTGTGTGTCTGTGTGTGTGAGAGAGAGAGAGAGAGAGTGAGAGAAAGGAAGGATGGTGGTGACTAATCAGCCCTGTTAGTAAACACTTTGAGATTGACAGCCAAATCTGGGGGAATATAATTGACTGGGCTTAAAGGCTCAGGCTTTTCTCAGCATACAATTTCCAGAGTGCAGTGGTGTAAATCACAGTTAAACCGCTCTCTAGTGTGTGTACTTTACTTTAGTTAAAGTGTGTGTGTGTGTGTATTCAATTTGATTGAGAAGGTGACAGCTCTCTAATAATAATAAGGACATATAAGGATGTGGGCACCAATATGTATAGTCACCCTGGTTAAGTCTGTCTTGTGCTGCTTTGAATTGGAGCTCCAACAGTAGCAGATGTGATGAGACATGCATATCAGCACCTGAACAGGCTTGCAGCTGGAAAAAAAGAAGTTAACAAAGTAGATTTATTAAAGTGGATATAAAAAAAATCTGCCCACGCATTGAGAGCTACAAGAGGCATCTAAACACATGGAAGTGCATACACAAATACACATGGTTCCACAGGAGACACATAAAGAATGCAACCCATTGTGCTTCTTTCGTCTTTCCCCTGTTTGTTTTCTGCTGATATAAAATTCCATTAGCAACAAAGGTGTCTCCTCTCTCCCTCCCTCTTTTGTCTTCTCTCTATCATTTTTCTCTCTCCCTCTCTTCCTCTGGTATGACTGGCAGACTGGAGCATAACTGGAGACCGTCATTGGTTGAAAGGGAGTTTTTCCTCACTGACCACAACCTATGTGAGTAAACATTACAGCTTTAAGCAAAGTCATTTGCACCTATTTGTTTGAAAATGTCCAAATGTGAAATTCTTCATGTGAGGCAAGCACCAGCTGCACTTTCAAACATGGTTGGTTACGGGTGCTACTGTTGCCAGTGAGAGAATTAGGGCAATCTAATCTCATTATATATATAGGAAATGTTGGGTTTGCATCAGTTTAACTTGAATCTGAAAAATATGATCAGGAGCATAAAAGTCAAACTAAACTTCAAACCACAGAGACTGAGTTAGTGTAAAAGTACTGAAACCTTAACACAGGTACACAAGCAGAGTGGACAGCAGAGCTGAGAGGTGGAGACAGTGAATCAGGTGAAATGGAAGATAACATTTTACTCCAGTTGACGACTACTCGACGCTCGTTATTGTAAGTGGAATTAAACCTTTGCGAGTAAAAAGCCAAGAGTAATTTATCAAAACACATGTTTAACAAACAGAAAAATGTAGAAAAGAGATATTTTCATCTGCTTTGCCGGCAGTCTTCATCCACTGCTGGTATGGTTTACACAACCAGATCACGCTGGTTAAGCTAACAGTTGTTATAAACAAGCTAAAACCAAAGCTGTCTGTATGTAGCTGAAACTGTTTAGCTTAGTTTGCCACATATCTTAAAACTAGTCAAATTCTTGTCAACTTAGCTACTGGTTGAGGTGGCAGTCCCCCCTCCCAAACCAGCCCCTCCTCTCTACCAGAGGTACCTGCAGCAGTGAATCACATGAGCAGCAGAGGGAGGACAGAGGACAGGAGGAATGGCTGATCTGACTGATGTCTGTGTTCTTCATTCTTTCTAAACTTCACTCAGTATTTTCATGTCAGAAATATTATTTATTTTATGGACATGTTATTTTTGTTTCCATTGAGCTATCATCGAATTTATAGAGTGACTTTGCTGTTGTAAACATTACTTTTGCTGCTCTAGAAACTCTAGAAAATAATCAATTCTTATCCTGTTCTTATTAAGGATTACTTCAGGACATAGTGCTTACTTCTTCAGTGAACATATTTGTTCCACTTTTCTTTGTGCTAATGTCTGAGTGTACTGTGAAAACTACAACTGCTACAACTACTGTTGTTTTTTTTTAATGCATAGTTTTTAGTCAAATAACATCAATTTTTGGGGGAGGAGAACCCCCCAGACCACTTGACTGTGTTGAGGCATTTCATTTTTTGACACTTATTACAATGACCCTGTTATTGCATTTTTGGTATAACCTTAAACTTGTAACCATCTATGTTCATTATCTTTGACACTGGATCAGAGTAGGGAGTAGCCTCATCTTGGAAATGCTACAGATCTTTTTTTTAATTAGTTGATAGCTTTGATGACATTCAGCACTGCATCCCACTCACATTCTGATATTTTTTTGGTTTTTTGGAGCCAAGGAAGAACGTTAAAAAGTCAGCACTCAGCTTCAATCGATAATGTTAAAAACTACAAACCAAGCCAGAAATCTTGGTGTAGTCATGGACTCAGACCTGAATTTCAACAGCCACATTAAGACAATTACAAAGTCAGCCTATGATCACCTGAAGAATATATCAAGAATTAAAGGACATATGTCTCAGCAGGATTTGGAAAAACTTGTCCATGCATTTATCTTCAGTAGACTTCACTACCGTAACACTGTCTTCACAGGTCTCCCTAAAAAATCAATCAGACAGCTGCAGCTGATTCAGAACGCTGCTGCTCAAGTCCTCACTAAGACCAAGAAAGTGGATCATATAACTCCACTTCTCAGAGCTTTACACTGACTTCCTGTCTGTCAAAGAATTGATTTTAAAATACTGCTGTTGGTTTGTAAAACACCGAATGGTTTAGGACCAAAATACATTTCTCATCTGCTGCTACATTATGAACCATCCAGACCTCTCAGGTCGTCTGGGACAGGTCTGCTTTCTGTCCCCAGAGTCAAAACTAAACATGGAGAAGCAGCATTCAGTTTTTATGCTCCACATATCTGGAACAAACTCCCAGAAAACTGCAGGTCTGCTGCAACTCTCAGTTCTTTGAAATCACAGCTGAAGACTTTTCTGTTTGCCACTGCCTTTTATTAAACCAAATTTGAGGGTCAATATTTTACACTGCACTGTAACTTTTATTCTCTTGTTTTATCTGTTTTATTACCTTTTACTTTCTTTTTATTTCCAAATTCAACACTTTTTAATTGTTTTTATATGTCTTTTTACTTGTGTTGCTTTTATATTCTGTTTTGATGCCTTTTATGCTCTATGTACAGCACTTTGAATTGTTGAAATGTGCTATACAAATAAACTTGCCTTGTCTTGCCTACTTCTCCACACCTGGCAGAGGCTTGAAGCTGGGAGTGAGGAAGTTGTGGCAGTTTTGTGTTGGCACAAAGACTTGCCCAGTCTCATCACTGACCAGCTGGGGAATGTTCACATTGCTCTCTGATGTAGTGTAGCTCACAGCGTGGCAGATGTTTTCCAGGCTAGAAACTGGTGTATGATGGAACCTGTTCTTGAACAACCCAAAAGTCCAGTCAAACTTGGTTTGCCCCAGACTTGGTTTAAAAAATTGAGGGACACACTGTCATGAAGACCCACCATGCATCGCCAAGCCAGGTACCATAGCATGACCTTGTTCTTGTTCTGTCCAGAGCATGGACCTTAAAAACAAGACAAAACAACACAAGAAAGGAAAGAATGAGTAAAGACTTATTCTGACTGATTCACTAATTATACAATTATTTTTTAATTATACATGTATTAATTATGCACCTATCTTGGTCAGTACCTTTTTTCACACGCACACACACACAGATATGGATTTATGTATCATTCTGCTATTCTTGCATTATTTATTTTTATTCTTGCATTATTTATTTAGTGTTATATTTCCCTACAATCTGAAGACATGGCACTAACAACAATTCACCCGGCATGTCTGTTGAAAAATTATAATTGTGATAAAAAATACCTGCTGCTCATAGTCGAAGCTGTAGTGCATGGTGAGGTCTCGGCTACAGGGTGGATTTGCCCCAAGCTTGACACCCAGCATACCAATTGTTGCTCTGCAGCTTGCAACGATGTCCTGGTATGCCTGATGCCTCATGCCAAGAATGCAGAGGTGTTGCTCCTGCTTCCTCAACTTTCAGACTGTCATTGTTTCCCAATGACAATGTTGGGGGTCAACTGCCTCCACAGCTTTTGAAATTTGCTATTGCCGGCACCACGGTGGCCTACACCAATGTTTAAGAGGGAGAGGAATACTTGAATTGAGTACTTGACATCTTGAATTGATTTTAAAAATTGCAAATTCTAATGAGTGCAAAATATAACACAGACCATCGTCCTGCATCTGACTTTTTTTTATCTCCGCCACACTGATGTCATGGTCTCCGTTGTGGGGAGCACCTAGATGTCAGACCTTTTGAAACCAGGGATGCACCCAGGGAGTAGCATGTTGTGGACGTCAGCAAAGTTTGTGATGAACTCCTTGACACGTCCACCAGACCTTTTTATCCTCAGTACCATTCCATTTTACTTATAAAATTTAATAAGGTTGGTGAGCTTGTTTTGAGATATTCTGGAATAAATAACCATTATGCCAGTTAGCTTAAGTATGTTATATGCATACCATTAACAGTTTTTAAAAGTGCTTCATATAGAATATATTTTAAAAGTTAACTCGCGCATGCAGAAACTTGAAGATTTCCCAACACATTTGCTGTCCATCAAGGAAGTAGGCAGTCCTGTAATGCTTGTGCTCTTTCTGCTGGCTTCTCTTGGAGCACACCGTGTCCTTGAACAGAGTTATATGGGAGCTGATCCTCCAAAGGAGAACCAGGTGTTTTTCATCTATGAAATGACATGACATAAAATGAAAAACCAAGTCATCACAAAGATTTTAAGCTGTCTTAATCACGTTGAATCATTGTTGAATCAGGCCTGATCATTTTCATATTAATAAAGCCCCATATTCCGAAACAGAACTTATATCACCATGTGATATCAGATGATTTAACAACCTATACTTTTACTATAGGTTAGGCTATTTGCTTTTCTATATTTAAAATGATTTTCTCACCTTTTGTGCTAGCACATAGCTTTTGAAGGCTTTCTATTTTGCTGGATCATCCAGTGAATACAGTCAATAAAAACTGTTTCAAATGTTACTGCACGACCAATTCTTGTGTCTTGCTTCTTGCGCACCATATGACGATGTTGATAGGTCAGAATTTTTAAGTTTTTTTTACTCCTTTTACTCAGTGTACAGTTTGCGCTGCTGCGCAGAGGAACAGAAGCCTACTGTTCACTAACTAGTTACTTTTAACGTAGGTCAAGATAAAAACTGTGTCGAAATAAAGCAGTTTTATGTTTGTTACAAAAAGACATTGTGAAGAGCAGGAGGAAGCTCAAGTTCAGAGCCAAGCAATAACAACACGTAACATTACATGACTGCCAATTCAGCAGCAACAAGCTGTACTGTTGAAAGACTGTTTTCAACTGTCAGTCGGATAAAAACTGGCATCAGGGCTTCAGTGATGACATACAGACTGAACTCTTTGTCCCTGCTCTCCTTTGAAAGAGAACTGACTGAAGCATTGGACTATAATGAAATAATTTCAGTGTTCAACACCAAGCCCCGTCGTCTCCTGCTGTAACCATCAAAAGTGAGCTAATTTACAATTTCGGACTGTACTTTTTGCCCCCCCTGTTTAAGCTTTATGTATCTATAGGACAATAGAAAAAACAACTAAATTAATGGCCGAGATAAATGAAACTTTGCTTATATTAGCTGTTGTTTCAGAATCATGGACAGCACTGTTTGTTGTGTGTAGGAGTGCATGCACCACACACAACATGATAAAAAAAGTTGTTGCATGGTTAAATCAATTAATTTTATTTTATGAAAATAAAAATGTCCCCTTGTAATTTTTAACTGCCCATTGGCATTGTGCCAGGCTATGTTAAAGTGTAATCTTTAACATTACTGAGCATGTTGTTGCCAGTTTACCTCTATCCATAGGCTGCGCTGTTGTTTTCATAATTATGTTGTGGTGACAATGTAATTGTTACCTGGACTTTTTAAGTATATGAAACACCACACAACAGAGCTGCTAAATTACACACAACATTGTTAGTCACTGATAACACTTACTAGACTGCTTTCTTAGCCTGCTCCAGTGATTTTAATAGCCTTTACAAACAGAAAAAACAAGCATCGTGTAGCTGAACTCAGCACTTACCATTAGTCATTTCTTTAATTTGGTCGCATTGTCTCACCATCTCCTCTGGCATGAAGAGCTTGTAGCCAGCACCACTGTTGAGTTTGCAGCTACACTTGTACTCTTCAGCTGTTTAACACTGTCCTCATTTAAATAACTTAAACTAACTAAATAACTAACATTGTATGCCATCATCGGGTCAGCCATGAGTGTAATATCTTCCTCCTCGCTTTCCTCCATCTTACTTTTACCGTCATGATTGGTGCAATCTTAGCCAGTGGGCCATCTGAGTCAGACTTGGAGGTCAAGCCACTGTCAGTCTCTGCTCCACTATCCTTCTGCTGTCAACCACAATCTGTATCATCCGTCAATAAACTTTATTCAGCCTTGTCAATAAAAAGGTGTTTGGGGAGAAAAAATCTGACCTTAGATCATGTTTCTTCAAAACTATACTTTGAATGCATTCAATACATTTGAATTTTACACTGATGTTGACATTGTATTAAAGCTGAGACTTTAGTTATGCAGAAACACAAAATAACCCAAAACAGACAAAAATCCATTTTTTCATGAAAAAACATCTTTCTACATTTTGATGTAACACATCACAAATGTATTTTTCAAATGTGATTAAAAATGTACATGTTTACTAAGGAGAGGAATACATTTTCATAATGTACCAGCCATTTGTCAGTGGAAGTTATTGAAAGTTGTCTTGTATGGGGAAAAATAAAATTAGGCTTATAAAAATGTAAAAATAGCTGATAAGTACTTATTAATACATGTGTCTTCTGATGTTTAAAGAAGATGACTAATAGATGAAAAAGCATAACCAAAATGCAGAATTCTGTATTCACTACATTACATATGTGACTGTAGAATGTGACTGCTCCTTACATTTAAAATGTTGATATTTTGGGACACTAAAATTCAAACCGTTGTTAATCAGGCATCCATCCATATGTCCCTCCATCCATCTATTAAATGATATACATCCCCTGAGCGAGAAGCAGCGCTCTGCTGCATTATTTGTTGATCTCTCCAGGGTTTTGGATAATGCTGACCGCTGCATTTTACTAAACAAATAAACATTGCGTGCCTCCTTTACTCTGCTTATCCCACAACAAAGCGAACTAACCTAGTTGATAAGTGCAAGTTGGCTGAGTGCCTTGAGTATCTGGATGATGGTCTTGATCTCAATGTGAAGCCCAATGTTGTCACGATCTGCTCCTCCAGTCCACCAGAGACCCTCAGCCTTTTCTCTCTGTTATGTGAAGACTGGACTTTGTTGGAGAAGGCTGATTTGAGTAGTATCGTTTTAAGACTATCTGGCATGATATTATTTAAGTTGCCTTTATTAGATAGTCTGTCTTTGTTTTCATTCTGGTCTGTGCTCACACAGCTTATACTCAGTCTCAGTTATTAAGACTTTTTTTTGGGTTTTCTGTTTATTATGGAAGAGAGAGGTTGTTGTGTTGTTTGTGTATTTGAGTTGTATTTATGTGTATTCTGTGGTGGTTCTATGCATGTCGATTGATTATGAAGAGGATTGTGTTCGGTTGGGTTTTGTTTTTCCTCCTGTGTTCCTGTGCTCCTCCCCAGTCTCTGCCCTTCTACACACCTGCCCTGCATCTAGCCTAGTGAGCCCTGCCTTGCTCCGTGTTCTCCCCACCTGCACCTCATCTCCTCATCAGTTCAGTTAGTATTTAAGTTCAGCCTACTCCATCGCTACTGTTGGGGCTGTAAAGTGGTGGATAAATTGTTTTGAGTATCACACAACCCCAGCAAAATGACTCGTTTCACTATCAGAATTGGATCCATTCGATCTGATAACATTTGGAAAGTCTAGAAGAGCTGCATGGTTCAATTATTTCATACCCATTAAAGTTAGCAGAGGGCTAACTGGTGGAAGTCTCCCCGTGCACATTCAAACAGCCAGTGCGGGAATGTCCCTCCCAAAATAAGATTTAAAAACTCTGTATCCTGTGAAATACAGAGAGATTTATCTGGCTGTTATAAGCGTAAACAGCATTGCGTGAACTCGTTTGGCAAGGGCTTGTATAATGGAGGATGACAGCTCAAACTGTAACTGTAGTTAGTTAGGGGGTAGGTGACCACTGTGGTGCATCAGCAAGAATACAGGGATGCTGGGATGCTCTCTTCAATGGTTTATTAATACCAACAGGTAGGTATATACAGGTGTGTGTGTGGTTCTACAAACAAGAATAAACAAACAGCATTAGCTCACAGGCAGCAACACTGCTGACAGGAATCATTAAGCAGTGCTAATGCTAATAAATCGTAACAGCACCTCTCATAACTCTACTTAACCTAGAGGTAAACTGCTGATTAGCAAGTCACTTGTATTACAAAGCCCCGTACACTTTAGCATGAGACCACCGCCGTCATAAGGCACTTCAATAATAATCATGACATCACTGTTAATCCTAACATACACAGCAGTACAGCCAGAGTACGAATATCAGAATATGTGAGCAATTACATTTCCACCATGGCAGTAACAGCCACTGATTACAATTACTATAGCGAGTGTTAGAATGTGGCTAGCGGACTTTATGCTAATAGCTTTGGTCTGAATCGAACATATTTACATCGCTAATATAAACTCAAAGGCACAGAAAGTTACGTTACACGATCCACTTACATGTTTCCGAACGCACACGTACGAGGACAGCTCGTGAGTGGCCACTATTTACAATATACATTCGACTGAAAACTTTACAGCCAGTTCTATGTGTTATAGTGTACCGTCCTCCTGGCCTGTACTCTGAATTCCTATCTGAATTCTCAGAGTTTTTGTCGAATTTAGACTTAGTACAGATAGAGTAATTATAGTACGTGATTTTAATATTCATGTGGACGTCGATAATGACAGTCTCAGTACTGCATTTATCTCATTATTAGACTCAATTGGCTTCTCTCAGTGTGTAAATAATCCCACTCACTGTCTTAACCACACCCTAGATCTTGTTCTGATTTATGGGATTGAAATTGAACATTTAATAATTTTTTCACAAAATCCTATTTTATCAGATCATTAGTCAAAAATGTCCTCGCTAGATGTCTATCTGATAGTGTTGTAGATAAATTTAAGGAAGCAATTCCATCAGTACTGAATTCATTGCCATGTCTCAATACTACAGAGGACTCTTATGTTAACTTTAGTCCCTCCCAAATTGATAATCTTGTTGATAGTGCTGCAGGCTCATTACAAATAACACTCAACTCCATCGCCCCCTTAAAAAGGAAGATAATAAAACATAAGAGGTTAGCTCCATGGTATAACTCCCAAACCTGCAAATGAAAGCAAACATTGCGAAAATTGGAAAGGATTTGGCGTTCCATCAAAGTGGAAGAATCTCGCTTAGTCTGGCAAGATAGTCTTAAAACATATAGGAAGGCCCTCTGTAATGCCAGAGCCTAGAATAGAGAGAATAAAAACAGCCCTAGGTTCCTTTTCAGCATGTTGGCCAGGCTGACAAAGAGTCATAAACCTATTGATCCATGTATTCCTATAGCTCTCAGTATTAATGACTTAATGAGCTTCTTTAATGATAAAATTCTAACTATTAGAGATGAAATTAACCACCTCCTGCCCTCAACAGGCACCGTTCTCTCCCCAAACACAGGCACCTTAGAAACAGCTGTAAATCCTGACATATATTTGGACTGTTTTTCTCCAGTCGACTTTTCTGAACTAACTTCAATGATTTGTTCAGCTAAACCATCAACCTGTCTCTTAGACCCCATCCCAACTAGGTTGCTTAAGGAAGCCTTACCCTTAGTTAGCACTTCTTTACTAGATATGCTCAATCTGTATTTAGTAACAGGCAATGTACCACAGTCCTTTAAAGTAGCTGTAATTAAACCTCTTCTTAAGAAGCCTACTCTTGATTCAGGCATTTTAGCCAATTATAGACCTATATCTAACCTTCCATTTCTCTCTAAGATCCTTGAGAAAGCAGTCTCTAATCAGTTATGTGACTTTCTACATAACAATAGTTTATTTTAGGATTTTCAGTCAGGATTTAGAGTGCATTATAGCACAGAGACAGCACTGGTGAAAGTCACAAATGACCTCCTTACTGCAGCGGACAAAGGACTTCTCTCCATACTTGTCTTGTTAGATCTTAGTGCTGTATTTGACACAACTGACCATCACATCCTTTTGCAGAGACTGGAACATTTAATTGGCATTAAAGGAACTGCATTAAGCTGGTTTAAGTCCTATTTATCAGACCGATTTCAGTTTGTACATGTTAATGATGAATCCTCCGTGAAGGCAAGGGTTAGACACGGAGCTCTACAAGGTTCTGTACTTGAACCAATTCTATTCACCTTGTATATGCTATATTATTAGGAAACACTCCATATATTTTCATTGTTATGCAGATGATACCCAATTATATTTATCAATGAAGCCAGATGAAACCAATTAGTTAAACAAACTCCAAGCATGCCTTAAGGACATAAGGACCTGGATGACCTGCAATTTTCTACTATTAGACTCAGATAAAACTGCAGTTATTGTGCTTGGCCCTAAACACCTTAGAAACACATTATCTAATGATATAGCTACTCTGGATGGCATTACCCTGGCCTCCAGCACCACCGTAAGGAATCTGGGAGTTATCTTTGAATAGGATATGTCCTTAACTCCCACATAAATCAAATCTCAAGGACTGCCTTTTTTCACTTACGTAATATTGCAAAAATCAGGCACATCCTGTCCCAAAAAGATGCAGAAAAACTAGTCCATGTATTTGTTACTTCTAGGCTGGATTATTGCAATGCCTTATTATCAGGCTGCCCTAACAAGTCTCTAAAGACTGTCCAGCTGGTCCAGAATGCACGTGTACTGACTAAAACTAGAAAAAGAGATCATATTTCTCCCATTTTAGCTTCGCTACATTGGCTTCCTGTAAAATCTAGAATAGAATTTAAAATCCTTCTCCTAACTTACAAAGCCCTTAATGGTCAGGCACCATCATATCTTGAAGAGCTCATAGTACCGTACTATCCCACTAGAACACTGCGCTCCCAGAATGCAGGCTTATTGGTGGTTCCTACAGTCTTTAAAAGTAGAATGGGAGGCAGAGCCTTCAGCTATCAGGTTCCTCTCCTGTGGAACCATCTTCCAGATTCGGTCTGGGGTGCAGACACCCTCTCTATGTTTAAGAGTAGGCTTAAAACTTTCCTTTTTGATAAAGCTTATAGTTAGGGCCGACCAGGCTCACCTTGGATCAGCCCTTAGTTATGCTGCTATAGGCCTAGACTGCTGGGGGACTTCCCATGATGCACTGAGCTCCTCTCTCCTCCTCCTCCTCTCCATCTGTATGCATTCATGTAACATCAATGCATGTCACTAACTTGGCTTCTTCCCCGGAGTTTTTTGTGCTTTCTCATCTCACAGGAAACCCTGGGTTCTGGGCCGAGCCTTTGCGGTCCTTCACAGTCCTGTTGGCATCCTTCCCTGGCTGCTGCTGTGTCATTGTCATTATTGTTATGATTGTTGTTATTCTGTCCCCCCCTTTCCCTCTTTCTTTCTCTCTCTCAACCCAACCAGTCAAAGCAGATGGCTGCCCACCAAGAGCCAGGTTCTGCTTGAGGTTTCTACCCGTTAAAGTGGGAGTTTTTCTTTACCGCTGTCGCCAAGTGCTTGCTCATGGGGAAATTGTTGGGTCTCTGTTAATTAAAGAGTACGGTCTTGACCTGCTCTATGTGAAAAGTGCCTTGAGATGACTTTGGTGCTATATAAATAAAATAAATAAATAAATAAAAATTGATTGATTGATTGATAAATATGACACAAAGCATACAATGTTTACTTAAGATTGCAGCCGGTGTATCCTGTAGTTACCCTGTAACTAAATCTAAGAAGGGGGAATTACCACTGCATACTGTATATATAACTTACTCCATAACTACAGAGAACAATGTGAGAACATGGTAGAACAAACTAAATTAACCACACAGTTTTCTGTCAGAAGAGCATATTAACCATATATGTGCATTGTGATTGGTATGTTTTATCTTGCTATATTTATATTTTTTTCCTGGATGAAAGGAGGCTGTGCACAGATCTGGAAAAAAGGCAAGCTTGCACCTGCAGGAGCTGTGCCGGTCAGAAACAATTGCCAAGGAGTAGACTCTCAACATGTGTTTACACCGAAACACAAGTGAGTGACATCTAGGGTGAGTGAATTCTGACCACCAATGGTAGGTGGAGCCAAGAGGCCATTACTGAGTGTCCAGTAATGATGTTTGCTGGTGAGGTGAACGACGGCTGAGACTGTCTTAAGAGGCCGACAGTATCCATGACAATACACTGTCCCCTGGACTTTTGTTCCAAAGTAAACACACAGGTGTACCTCGTAATTATTTAAGTACCCCAAAATTATAGAGGAACAATGTAGTTTGCTTGTTTGTTGGTAATATGTTGGTAATAAGGTCATTTTGAAATAAAATTACATCAGATTTATTAAGTGCTGCGTTTGCTCTTGTTTGCTTAGTTTTATGGTCATACTGTACCCTGTAATAATAGAATAGGAACCTGTTAGTTAAATAACTACAGTATAAGATTCAAGATTTAGTTTATTGTCATTTTCCTGTGTACTTGCATACACAATAAAATGGGGGGTGGGGTGGGGGAGTGGGGGGCACAGTCTATAATGATCCTGACTGCTTGCGGCTAAAAACTATTTAGCATTCTGCTGAATTTGGCACAGATGCTCCTGTACCTCTTCCCAGACAGCAGGAGGGAAAACAGACTATGAGAAGGCTTGTGGGGATCCTTGATGATGCTGGAAGTTCTGCGAACACAGCACTGATGGTAAATGGAGTGGGGTACCATTGGTCTCACTAGCTGTCTTCACTATCCTGTTCAGATGATGTTCGGACACTTTACAGGTACTGAACCAGGAAGTGAGGCTGTAGGTTAGAATGCTTTCAGTGTTGCCTCTGTAGAAGATGATAAGGAATGAAATGGGGAGACTTGTCTTTTTAAGTCTTCGGAGGGGATGGAGCTACTTCCGCACAATGACACAGATGTAGACATGGACAAAGATACTGCATAGTTGGAACTAGGAGAGGCCACCATAAACGTTGGTCGCACTGCCATCACACCAGCTCATGGAGAGAAACAGAATGCCACCAACAAGAACCCTTCATTTCTCTTCACAAAATAACTCTTCAGTTAGCTTCCCCGGTGCAGTTTCTCCTTTGGAATATTGGTAACAGTGGCAGGTAGCAGTTAGCAGTTGACAGCTAGCTAGTTGTTTTGATTTATAAATTATATCCAAAGATATTTCCTCTTCTGTTCTTGATGATTAAAAGATTACACTGTAACACTGAATAATCATGCTGTAGGTTGTGGGCTGTTATCTAAAGTGTTACCGAAAATTGTACTGTAAACTAAAATCAAACTGCACTGGTTCACATCTGTTCGCTACTTCACATGTCCCTTGTCGCCTGGATGGTCTCCGGAGTCCAATGGACTTTGTAGGTAATACACAGCGTAATACATGTATCCTTGACACATGACTCCCATACCAGTAAAACACCAGACCATTTGATGCCATGTCACTATCCGATCCCAGTAACATTAGGCTATGGAAGCTGCCAGGACATTGCATCTTTATTTCCCACTGTTAGACCCTTATTAGACTTTCATAGAGAGTCATTTACAACATATTACAAAAAAACTGTACCATAACCTAAAATGAAATCACATATCTGCTACTTGAGACATACCAACACCTTCTTTGGCTGGTCCTGTGCAATGAAGTCTAGAAAAAAATGCTGCAAGCTACTTAGACTTCAGACCATTTAATGCTGTGTTACTATTAAACCCTGATAACATTATGGAAGCTGCTAGGACACTGCATCTTTATTTCCCAGACCCTTATTAGACTTTCTTAGAGGGTCGCCATAACTAGATCTCTATTTAATAGTAAATAGTATTACTGGATGAAAATGGTTAATTGATGTACAGATTTGCATATATTAGAGACACTTATAAAAACAATCTGAGCCTGTCAGTGGCAAAAACAAGCACTTTTAGTGGACATACATTGATGGCGCGCTATTGCCCCAAAGGATTAAATTGCAGTCTGTTTCAAGGTTGCCGGCTGAAACGCTCTTGCTCAATACTGGATCGATTTCAAAAATTGTTGTCCTCATTAGACACTTTGACACAAAAAGATGGGAAAATAGGGTCTAGGTTGAAAAATACATAAGTTTCCCTCTAAGGTGAAATGAAAACAACAAGACACAAACAGTACAGTAGCATAATGTGATGATATGAATGATAAGAAATATCCATGGAAGGTTACAATTTAAATTACTTGTTTTTCAGTGAGAATAGTAAAATAATGATAACAGCATTTCACCACGTGGCTTACCCTCACACTGACTAATCAGAGCTATGGGCTACAGAAACCCAACAAGTACATTAATAACAATATGCAGTTCACTGATAAATGCTGCCCAGTTATACTTAGGAGATGTCATTCCATTTTTTTCTTCTTCCATGGTGATGTAGATCAAGCTCAGCAGTTGGCTGCTGTTTTCCACATGGCTACTCTGATGGAGAGCTCATGATGTTGGTGGTGTTGTTTGGCTGCTGAATAATCAGACATTAGTAATCATTACAGGGTGGTGGAGCAGGAGGCTGCATGTGCAACCTGAGCAGGTGTTGCAGTCATGGCTGGCTGGAAGCTCAGTAAACACCGCCACACACAGATGGGGATGGGGCCCCAGGCTTGTTGGAAAGCGACTCCGGGCCCTTCACACTGGAATAAACCTGTATCTCACAGTGTCTGTGTGCTTGAAGCGGGAAAAGCTGACGGCTCCATGCTTTATCCTGGATTTCTGCCATGCAAAGCTTTCTGCTACGCTGCTCCTGTTTTGTCATTCCTTGCAGGAAACTCCCCATCCCACAAATAATTAAACTAAATAGTCAACAGTAACAGATCTGTTGATATCTCTTTGTGTTTCACAGTTACACAAAGTTGCCAGATTAGATTCTTTAGAGGGAACTCCACTGATTTTCCACATCAGTGTATGTTTCCAGATGTAGAAGAGTTCTACTGCATATATGTAAAAAGTAGTATAAAGCCTTTTGTGTCTCCACAAGGAGATGTCACTTGAGTCAGTGTGGGTTGGTGTTGAAGACTACAAGTTTGAAAGAAGTGAGGTTACCAGACCACTGTAGCCTGCTCCTCATCTCTGCTGGAGGTTAGCAGCTCTAGGCTACATTAGCTGCTACTAGCAAAACTGTCCTGACTCGCGGTTGGAAACGGGGACTCTGGGTCATAATTACTATGGCTGCTAGATGGCATCTGTCAGTCAAATGCAACTATATGTAATTTTTGGGTGACTGATGTAACAACCTGTTGTGTCATTTTCCGCGGGAGGACAGTCTCAAAAATGTATTGAGGTTCAGTACCCAGACCTCAGTCAGTCAAGCTCTAGAGGCTGATGCTTGGTATGCTTTTTGCATCCATATTTCACCATCTATTTTGATGACAAAATATGTATTATACAGTAATAATGGTCAAAAATGTGAAGTGATATAGGATACTGCTCTGCTGTATTTAGTAATCTCTGACTTGTCAGGTATGAGCTGGGTGCTGGTGTTGGATTCAGGGCATGTTTCGGAAAGAGGGATGAACCTCTGCTGCCAGCAGCTGCTGGTTGGAGCCTTTTTTCTTTGGCCACTGAGATAATATTGTATTTGTGGATCAGGACAAAATTCTCCAAGGATTGTGTTTCCCCATGACTGACTAATTGATTTCTGGGAAAGGGCTGGTGTGGGGTTGATATGTGGGGGCTGTTTACTCCCACTGTGCTTTATTTGTTGACGGAGCGGCAACTGGCTGGAAACATCCAGTCAAACACCTGGCACATGTAAACAAACTGCTGCCGTCCATTATTACACAGATCTGGCTTGCTTTTACCAAGCTATTGACAATCTAAGCTCAAGCGTACACAAAACCGGGCATGTCTATGATAAATAAATGTAATTTTCTGAATAATATCTCAGGTGTGCGATATTAATGTCAAAAGCCAGCTTCTCTTCACACGTCAGAGATTATCACAGTGATTCATTTCAGGAATAACAAGCTTTGATAAAAGATATTTTCATGCCGGCGCAGGTAAAACCAATTACACAGCCCACACAAACAACAAGGTCTGAGATTGCAACCTGTGGGGAGTCATGGGTATTGAAAATAGAATTTTAGGATTGGGTGTGCAAGCATGCATGGCCCATTATAATCGGGCAGAAGTACACAATGAAAATTAAATTCCCTCTGACAGGAGGCAGCTGTGCTGGAATGCTGCTGTCCACTTGACCTTTGCCCTCTGTGAATATGACAGGCAGGCAGTATGGGAGAGGCATCTGTTGAGATATTTACCCTTGGTTGGCTTCCAAAAACAGTCCAGCCAATGCCTGGTGTACAGGTGGAGTCAGACACAGCTCTGCTTGTTTTTTCCCCTCCATCCCTCCCTGGCCGCAGTTGAAATAAAAACAATTCCCTTTGACGTCTTCTCAGTGATTTGGGGTGGAACTCTTGGTTTCACATCTAGAGTTGTGAAAGACACAGATGCAGCTTGTAAAGCCTCATTAGGATTCAGACAGATGGAATTTTCCTCCTTCTCGCTTGTGTTTTTTCTCTCCTCATTTTGTCATTTATTCGTTTGTTTCAGGGTGCAGGGCACAAGGTGTTGGCTTGAGAACACAGGACAAAGAAAAGCCCATATGCTTTTAGAAAAAAAAAAAGAATTTTAATGGAATTTCTATACTTGAAAAGGTTATTTGAAAGTAACTACAACAGCTAAAAGACTACTATATGAAAGCTAACATGCTACTCAACCTCTACCTTTCTCAGTCGTTTATAGCTAGACAAGGAAGACAGAAAAAGAAAAAGTCAATCATCCATTTTAGCTGCTGACAACCATATAATTGCTTTTTAAAGCACTGAACTTCTCGTTGATCATTAATCGAGAATGCCTCAACATGTTGCTGAGGCCATTTCCCCAGACATAACAGGTTTCTGATATGCATGTTGCAAGCTTCATACTTAATAAAAGCCACTGCCCTCCAACATGGATTAACATTTACAATTAGCATTGTTTACCCCTAATTTAAACCAGACTCAGTCAGTTAGTCCTTGGATTTAAAGCTGAACTGAAATTTTAACTCATACAGATTTGTGCTGTACGAATTCAAAGAGGATAAAAATGTTTCGGACATACTATTGCATCTAAGCTTTGATCCTCTGAGTGAGCATTTCCCATGGCAGCAGCTGAATGACAATTAAGAGCCGGTGTTGCTAGGAGACATGCTGTCAACTTTGGTGTGTTAGTGACTGAAGAGTGTCACACTGTAAGCCCAATTTTGCCAACTGAGTGATTTTCTTGTTAGATATGACAACTTTTATGACACCTTTAGTGATATTTTTTCCAGCTAAAAAGTCGCTAAATTTCTCCTTGTTATTGAGGAGCTACACCTCACAGTGCAGCACCTCACTGGCAGGTGAAAGAAGCAGCTGAATGGAAGCGGACAGCTTGTTTCCCAGTTTTGTGCAGTTCTATTACTCAAGAGGGATGCCCTTTCTATTGGGTATTCTGACAAAAAGCTACTTGTAAAGTATATGTCATGGGATGAATATGATTTCTTTATGATTTTCTTTCTAGTTTTTGTCAGTACATGTGCAGCTGCATTTTGGACCAGCTGGAGAGTCTTTAGAGACTTGTTAGGGCAGCCTGATAATAAGGAATTGCAATAATCCAGCCTAGAAGTAACAAAGGCATGGACTAGTTTTTCTGATTAAAAGAAGGAATGCAATATATTATATTTTATGTGAATAGAGGATATGATTCTGTTGGTGCAGCAAGTATGCTATAGGAAGACAACCTTTTTTCTCTCTCTCTATTCTATAGGGCAGAGTGGAGCCCAGGATTGTACATGACTGCAAAAAGGCAGCGGAATGGGTTAAAGCAAACCAGCATGTGTTGTGGAGTTGCCAGATGCGCTGAAGATGGGGGAAGAACTGGTAGAGGCTGCACAGATGTACAAAAAGCTTTGGGTTGAGGAAACAAGTGAGGGCCTGGACGAACATGAGAGGGAATCAATCTCGGAGACATTCAAGTTTGTATTTTACAACATTGAAGACGTGGAAGTTTTGTTAATAAATTACAGATAGCCAAGGGTAATGCTGAATGGACAACTAATGACTTTGAATACTAGTAGTAGAGCACTATTATTGTTGTGATATGCTGTGTTTGCTGAATAAAGGGCAACAGAACGTTTGACCATTTTGTCAGTTTGTGGGTTTTTTTTTTTTAAAGAAGCACTTAATAATTCAGTTTGATTATTGCATGAGGAGCACACAGCTAAGTTAGTGCATTTGAAGATAAGCCTTTTATTGACCCCCACCTTAAGGGCAAATTTTTGTATTCTAACAGCACAAGGACAGAAATAGTACAGGTAAAACCAAATATGAAATGAATGGTGGTTAAGAAAAAGAATAGAAAATACACATGGGAAGCTCAAATGAAAAAAATTATAAAGTCAAGCAATATACAACTTAATAGTTAAAAGTGAGTAAAGTAGCAGCAAAGTATAGTATATGTTCTGCACTTTGCCTTTGTAGGGCAGTGTAGTTAAATTCATATTTAAAAGGTATTTTGAAAGGTTCCGTGTTTATAGTGGTGTAACCCACATAAAAGTATTGATTTGATTTGATTTATTGATTGGGACAGTGTGCAGTTTTAAACATTAAAGATGCACTGCACCAGAGTTAGCTGGAAGCTAATTTGCATCTGTAGTCCCCCACAATCAAAACATACAACAGCACAATAACAAACAGTACAAAGCAAAGCAAAGAAAAAAAAACACAGAACACACCATACAAAATACAAAATACAAAGCTATACACAACAGCACATCACATACATCCGCAATGTCAATTAGAAATTAATAATGTAAATTAGACTCAGTGCTCACACAGCTGATTGGTCTTAAGTGGACTTTTTAGTTTGGCCTTGAATGTATTGATTGAACTACAGTTCTTCATATCATCAGGTAGGGCATTCCACTGAGTTGTGGCTTTCACAGAGGAAGCTGACTGCTCAAATGCAGTGTGACAAAATGGTATGGTACAATCTTGTATAGAGGATATTCTGGAGGATCTAATGGAGCTTACTGAGCGAGTGTACACAAAGTCACATAGTGGAGGAGGGGCCAAACCATTTAACATTTTATAAACTAGGCACAAATTGGACAATAACCTAAAATTGTCAAAGTATATGGGCACTAATGGCTTAACTCACGAGTCAGGCTGTTTTCACGCTCAGTGCATCCTGTTAGCTCACCCAGTGAGAGAGTGCGTCCCTGTTAGCACCAGATTCCATTGATCGAGAGAGAAAGGTAATGCCTAAATTCCACCAGGCGAGTGTGCGCTGCGTTCCGGCTCTGACACGGCCGCCGGAGCTGATCGCGGCCACTCTAGTCAATGCTTGTGATCCCACCGGGCACACCGCGACATGTTTCAGAAGCGGCTCTCTGCTCCGCTGTGCTAAAGATAGGCTTGTCTATTTTTGATGGAGGCCACGTCAAGCAGCACAGAGCAGATCGAGCTGGGCAGGAAGTCAGACACAGAAACAGCATTGAGCATTCGGTCAATTTTCAAAATAAAACACCCTGTGCAGACTCCCAATTGTATATCAACAATAAACGCAATTAAAACAGACAAATAAAGAAACCATTGAACTACGTAGCCTACTTAACCATAGTAGAAGCACAAAAATCAAGGAAAATGACCAAACCAGTGAAAGCTGAGCAAGTTAACAATATTGGGCAGTTTAGTTGCCCTGCTACTGCAGTAATTACGGTAGCCTTAAGGCACTTTATCAGCTTTGACTAGGCTGCTGTAATTACTGTAGTAGGAGTGCAACTGAATTTAAAAGGCGGTTGGCTTCCCCGCAGTCAAGACACTCTGTTTCTGACATGCTCCCGGTGGGATAGGGTGCTGTGCAGAGGATGGAGCAAAACCGCGATGGAGCCAGAACGCAGCGCTCACATGCTCGGTGGGATCCCAGCGTAAGCGTGTGAAACTGCAGAGCTAAAAACTCTGGTTGATAAATAAAAAAGCACGGGCGTTGGATTGTGTTTTTGGCTGGACCAGCCACAGACCAGCCCTACAACCCTGAATGTCTGTCTGTCACTGATTGAGTGATGAAGTTAAACTGCTGGTCAGCCAGCTGAGTGTTGGAGTTTCCCATTGGCTGCTGCTCTTTCAAAATGAATCTGCGCAAAATGATGGAAGTGGAGGACAGCAGCAGGACGCATAGTGACGCTCCGTGCTGTGCTTGCATTTTATAACTGCACTAATACCAAGACACTAGCTTTTTATTTCTCTGATGTTCTCACATCACAAACGATGAACAGCATTAAAACTATAAACTGTAACAAATAATGGACATAGCTACCATGACATCACCCATTGGTTTGTGGACTCCTGTTTGGTTTGCATTTTGACCAGTGGAGGCTGGTCCATAGAGGCGGAGGAGGTTGATCCTCCTCTATTTTTTGAGAAGCAAGAGGGAGATCAAAATATAAAAAAGAATATTTGGTTGAAATAAAGCATTGTCAAATCTCAGTATTATTTGTAAAATATTTTTTCTCTCTTCTTTCGAAAAAATCCATGATTGAAATTCTGGTTAAAATGCCTCAACAGCGACACCTACAGGGCAGGAGGAGACAGAGCAGTGTGTGTGAAGTGGTGGGGGGCAGTGGGGGAGAGTGGTGGGAGTCGGGGGTAGAGGAGGACAGGCGCCTGCTGTCCTCCTTGGAGCAGGATCTCTTACATCAATTTAATGTACTTCATTTTTTTTAATGCTAATCTATGATCGGCAAAGACACGTAAAATGACGCTCCAAGGGAGGATGTCCTCCCTTACCAATCAACAACCAGAATGCAATATTGACATTGCGTTGGTCCAATGATAGTTTCCAGATTTCATCTTGAATTCTCTCCACTGTAGACAGAGTAGCAGCAGTAGATAATGAGCAGTAGTAGTAGCAGATAGCTCCTTGTGTTCGCCAATGCAACAGTTAGCTTGTTGTAGCAGCCTGAAGAACTTATACATCCATGGAAGGACTGTTAAAGACTGTTGTTAAACTAACTGGAGAATGGATTTGAACTGTGCAGCGCAGCAGCAGCAGGACGCTGTCGGGGAGGCTGGAGAGAGAACCAACCAGAGAAACAACCAGGAGAGCTTGTTTGTCATTATTGCATCATATCTGACTGGTTAACAAGCACCCACAAAGTTTTGTTAACTAACAAACAAGATGACCAACAGCAACAAATGGACGTTATGACATGAATATTTCATCTCCATGATAGAAAGAAGAAGACATCAGATAACGTGAGTCAGATACAGCTTCTCTCTCTCTGTCACTTTGGTCACTAATTTTATCTCCGATGGTTAAATGTCTCTGTGGCTGTTGTGTGAATTTATCTCCTTAACACGAATGCAGCAGAGATGATATAATGTGTTGTCGGTAGTTTGCTACCTACCTTGTTGAAGTTACAGTAGGCTGTCTAGACTCACTCATTCATTTGATGTTGATCCCGTTTTTAATTGAGTGGTTGTTCAGTCACCTGTTGATGTTTTGTGATTTGTGAATGAGTGTGCAGGAGGTCTGGCTGCTGGCTTGTGACAATTTCTTCAGTGCGTTTTTAAGCTGAGTCGTATATTGAGTAATAAACTCAACTAGAATAACAAGTGATAACATGTTAGCTTTGTTGACTATATTTTGTATGTCATGCATGTAGATAAGAGTGTGTAAGTCATGTATTTAATAAATGCATTAATACTTTCTGATGAACCTACACTTTTAGATCTGTGAATGTTTTTAGTGTTCAATCTCTTTAGTGTTCAGCACTGATCTGTGCCTGTATCACATTATAAACTTTGTGGTACTTCATATATTTCTGTACACTAAGAAAATACATAGGAAACACTTGTAAATCATGTGATATATTGTCTGTTTCTGATGAGAACATAAATCTGTTATCACAATAGAATAATACTATAAATCTGAATTTCACTTTGTTGGTAAAATGACACATTCTGAACCACGCTACAGCTAAAACAAGCACTTCTTTGTTTAGAAACAATATGTATATGCTAAATGTCTTTAAAGAAGCATCCTTTTCACCACTCTAGGGTTTTTGTTTCTGATAGCAAATTGTTTTATTTGCATATAAACTTGCAGCCCACCCGTCCAATTTCATCAGGTAGAGACAATGATAAAGTATGATGCAGTTTGTTGTAAGATGCCATGTTGGTTTTCCTCCTGTCCTCCCCAATTTTTTGAGTCACCAGCTGCCACTGATTTTGACCATAGTCATCTTGGATTTTTGGAGCCAAATGTGACCGTATTTGGACGAGATGGTGGAGCTGACCCTAATGCTAACTGCTAGCTAAGTTAGCATGGTGCATTTACAGTCTATGGTTAACTGTGATAATGCTTATGCTAATGCCAGTATTTGTTAGCAAAAAACACTTAAAACAAAATGTATTTACCGGAAAAAACTGAACACCCGATTCCTTAGAGGGTCTATTAGTACAACCAAACACTGAACAAGTCTTTTGTAGGTCACCAAAATGTTTTAAACAACTTTTGTGAACTGAAAACACACTGAAATAGTGACAGCTCCGGCTACTCTGTGAATCTGGGGTTACGCCATGGTTATGTTACCCCTAACCAACACTATCACCGTGGTAGCAACTTGCCTGTGACAAGACCCACCTGTCACTAAAAGTAGCCATTCCCTTAATTATGCATAACTTTAAGCCTTATTAAAATGAAAACGAGTGAGTTGTATAAAAATTCACCCCCCATATAGTTTGTCATGAACGGGGAAATTGGCTATAGAGAAAAAAATTGTTTTTTGTACCATGCTGTAAAAATGTTTATTTCTGCTGTAAAGTTGGGCATTTTAACATAGGGGTCAGTGGTGTCAAATGCAGCACTAAGATCTAACAAGACAGGTACAAAGAGAAGTCCTTTGTCTGATGCAGTAAGAAGATTGTTTGTAACTGTCATTTGTGCTGTCTCTGTGTTATGATGCACTCTAAATCCTGACTGAAAATCCTCAAATAAACTATTGTTATGTAGAGAGTCACACAACTTATTGGCGACTGCTTTCTCAAGGATCTTAGAGAGAAATGGAAGATTAGATATAGGTCCACAGTTGGCTAAAACACATGAATCAAGAGTAGGCTTCTTAAGATAAGGTTAAACTTAAGAAAGGTAAGACTTCCTTAAGCAGCCTAGTTGGGATGATCTGACCTGAGACTGTGTGGTCTTCTGGGGGGAACGACAGAAAGAGCTGAGTATCATCAGTATTGCAATTGTATGAGAAACCATGGGAGGGAATTATTTCGCCAAGTGAGGTGGTGTAAATTAAGCTTTCAGCTTTAATTTTATTTAATTTTATCTTAGGGTACAAGAGTTCTTTTCATTGTCAGGATTTTTCAGTTTTTGTAAACTGTAAGAGAAATGTTGAATGCACTGTAGTAAATGATCCAACTGTTTCGTTAACCACTTGATCTTTTCATATTTACTCCTCTGAGCCCAGGTAAACAGTAAGTTGTCTCTTTGAACCCAGTTTCTCTTAAGAGTATAATAGTGATATTTTACACAGTAACAACAACAATTAAAGCTTTGTGTTAGTACATACTGTTACATTGTATTATCATGTTTATTTTATGATCCTTACATTACAAGCACACTTTTTTTAGTACAATGTAACTACCATGTCATTAAGCATTACTTTCTTTGACAGTTCTCTTGTTTCAGCGTACTTATTAAATAAAATATCATGTTTTAGTTGGTAACACTATGGAACATATGGTACAAGTTTGTCTATCTTGCATGGAAAAGGAAACCATCCATTTTGATGAAAGGATGTGGTAAGAACTTTGTAATACCATGGGAATAAACACTGCTTTCTTTTACAGTACAGTTTCAGTTTATGCACTCTGTAAATTGTAATGTCTTACTTTGTAATTTTGCAGAACATACATGGTAAAATCTATGGTCCCCATTTTTAGAAATCCCCACTCAAAAACATGTTTTTGCCTCTTTTTATTTGCCTCATTTTAGCTGAAAATTTAGTTTTCAAAATAATATTCAAATGGCATGTCTGTGAGAAAAATGTTTTTGTCATTATTTTCATAGAGAAGAGAAACTGTTAAATCACTTCTTCATTATTCCTTTCAAAGAATGCTAAAATTGTTAAATTTTCTGAATAAATATATATATGTATATGTGTATATATATATAAATATATATAACGGAGTGTAAGAGAAACTGTATATTGAGGGGCTGCATAAAGGGCCAGTATAAGATACATTTTCTGAACTTAGAATCATGCTAAGCTACTCTAGTGGAGTCCAAAAACAAAAATTTAGAGCTGAAATGAGCAATAATCGGTCCTCTTTAATGAAATGGCTTAGCTGTGAACTTCATGACATGGGGTAAACGTCCCTATTAAGCCCACGTACCATATAAGCCCACTTGCAACTTAAAAAAACACATAATTTTTTGCTGTTTGATATTTCTTCCAATGATATTTCTTCTGCTTGTTACATAAATGACACTTTTTATTGAAAGTCAATCAGATTTGTCGATATTGAGTTATCGAAGCATATGTGTGACATGTGCCTGCTGATCCCAAAAGAAGTTGCAAGAAAACTTTGGTGATTTTGGTACCCTCAGAAAATAACATTTTTTGCATATTACTACTCTTGTTTTTGGTAAATACTCAATTGTTATCAAAATTTAAGAGATGAGTGATTTGAATAAGACATATGTTTGAATATTACTTGAATCGAAAACACTGTTTCTTTTGAAATCAAAATATGAGTTTTAGCGTGCCAGCAAACAGACCACAGACCATGATAAGTATGTATAGTTTCCATTTTTGTATGCAGTTTATATTATTATACTGTTAAATAGATAATTAATGTGTATGTTTATCTTTATTTATTTTTTAATTAACATTTTTATCTGGTGGGCTTAAAGGGGACGCTACCAAAAAAATCAGACTGGGGTGGACATAAATGAGTACAGCTAATTATTTCTCTACATGATCAATTAATACTCTTCATGTTATGTTAGCACACCATGTATAGATTTATTTCATATAGTTGTTTTTTTAATGTCATGTGCGTAGAATAAAATATTCTGTCTTTTAACCATAAATTCACTGATGTTCCCCTTAAGCCCACCTGCTCCCATTAAGCCTACTTGATTGTGTTTCAATGGGGATTTTGTCACTTTTGACTTTTGAACCATTTTCCCTAATTCCCTAATTTTAACCTCACCTCATGAATCAGCTCAATAAATTAGATAATTAATACCCTTATTTAAATATCACTGATATTAAATAGGTCAATTAATTCTGGACAGGCCCATATTCTATCCTAACATAAGCAATATTTTTCTAATCTTTACTTTTCAGATAAGTTTTAGTTTAAGATGAGATAATAAGCTTCAAGATGTTATGACTGATGTCTCCTCACAATCAAGTGTATGTTTTAATGTTACTCCACAATGAACTGAATGGTTTTAAAACATGTTCTTACAATGTTTTCAAACTACTAGCCTAAATATGATTAACATTTGAAAATCAGTTAAATTTATTGTTTAATTGTAAATCCTGAAATTGACTCATTTACCATCCTTAGAACATGAGTATTGTTTGTTAACAGTTACTTAATGCTTATTATTGTATTAACTGTTAGTTAATGCTTATTACTATGTTAACTAATGTTAATAGCATCTCTATAAACTATTAAATAATGTATAAATTAATACCTTAGTTAACATGAGCACCATTAGTAAATGATTACTATACACATTAGTTAACTGTTAATTAATGCTTATTACTGCATTAACTAATGTTAATTAATGTATTCTTATTGTGAATCGTTACCAACTAATGTCACCAACTAAGTCAGCGAAAACCACTAAGAAAAAGACTGAAGTCAGAGTTGCCTTCAAAATAAAGGCCCAGATTACCGCACTGGAAGTGCAGTTTCTAAGTAGCCTCACTGTGTTTGCGTTCGACCAAATCTAAAATCCTTCTTAATGTAAATGTTTAAAGAAAACATTAATAAATTTTGCTGATTGAGTAAAAATGTATTAAATAAATAATGTTAGGCCAAATAACTATTCTACTGCCTATAGCCATTAGTATCTCAGATATTATTTCTGTTTTTCATTGCTGAGAGACTATTTATAAACTTTACGACGTGTAGCCATCAAACTAAATTGTGATTAAATTTCTGTATGAAATGTCTACATTTATGAAAGAAATCAGTTAACAGTCATTGTAGCTGTACTGGCTGGACTCATACTGACTCTCTGCTGTCCAAATATAAGGATTCTGGGTGTTTTGATTTTTTTAGGCTCTAGTGTAGTCTTTATGTTCAGAAATGTGTAATTACCAGTATTATGTGTGTAATAATTATCCTACAATAAGCAAAATCCCTGTTTCAATCTTCATGTGGTTTCCCATGCACACTCTTGTGTTTAAACATAGAGGACAGACAGCTACAGAGAGCAGCAAATACATCCAATAGGTAACAGGAGTGTCCCCGGTTTGACTTGGAACTTTGTGGCATGTCATCCCTCTTTCTCTAACTTCTTGCGCAACCTGTCACTGTATTGTTCAAGTATCTGATGGAGGCAAAAATGCCAGTAAAACATATTTAAGTAATACTGAAATGAAAATGACCATTGATAGAGTTGCCTATAATAAAGTACTACATGGTATTGTAGCTGAAAGATGTACAGACTGTATAGCAGCAGGGTGACAAGTGAAGAGGGGCTAATGTCTAGCCCAGTAGAAAGTGAGCTCTATGACACAGCACTATGAAACTGAACCTGAATCTGACTCTTAACTACAGAGGAGGGGTTGGGGGGTCTAAAAATAAATCTTTCAAATTCTGCTTTGACAGCATTTCAGCTGAGTTTTGTACATGTATTTTTTTAAAATTAAATTACATTTTAAAACATGAGTGAAATCAATCAGTTTTTCTTTACTTTCCATTTTGTATTCCCCAGAAACCTTCCAGGACAGAAAATGTGTTTCTATAGTATAAATGCACTGAAATTGTGTTATTCCTGAAATTCTTTACGCTGGATTAGTTAATGGTACCTTGTGGAGTTATATTTAAAGACAATAATTTTCACTAAAACACACTATTTTATGATCTAGGCACACGATCTGAAGCGCATGGCGCAAGTGCAATTAGGGTGTGTCCAAATCCACTTTTGGTTTGTTTACTGGCAGAAAAAGTAGTCGCAGTGCCAGGTCCATGGTTCAAAGGGGTTGTCCTTAGTCTCTTAATTAATCATGGGTGTGTTTTGAGTGTAACATGCAATAAACCAATCAGAGTGTCATCTCCCATTCCCTTTAAAAGGAAAGTGCGCTTCCACCTTGCGGGATTGCTACCATAATGGTGCATTTGCCAAGTAGTAAGAAGGAACACTTTTCTGCAAAGGAAACGGATCGGCTTGTGCGTACAGTTTCAAAGTGAAAGCGCACAGTCCATAACAAGCACACTGGCCCCTGCTGCTCCTTAACCTTCCTGTGGCCAGCCCCACATCACCAGTTTAACAACCTGTTCATTAATTTGTTGCAAATTTATTTTCATTTGTTTTTTGAAAAGGTTTATTTACAGCTTTATAGCTTTAATTACAACTTTGGTTCTCTTTGAAATCGTTTTGTTCAGTCATGGAGTAACATTAGCAGGGTTTTAATTGCTGAAAGTATGGAAACCTGATCACTGTACTCTCAAAAATGTTAAAAATTATTTGTTAAATATTGTTCAAAAATTAAATAATTAATTAATTTTAATTAATTAATATTAATCATATAAAAATCATCATACATAGTTGTCAGGACTTGATCAGCTCTCCAAGATGCTGATCCTGCTGCTGGCAGCACCTGCCTATGTAGGTGCACATTACTGTCTTGATAATGCGCCCTTAAAATAACAATGAAACACTGTGCCATTGACTTCAGACCAGGTTTTTGTTGGTCAATAGGGCAACCGCTCCCTGCTGCCTCAAGATAGCAATACACCAACAATGCGCCTGACCACAACTCATTTTAAGACCAATATGCCCATGGACACTCAGACGGATGCAAGTACATTTGCTATTTAAACAACGTGGGCACTGGATGGGAAAATGACAACTGTGTCGGTCTTAACCTAGCAAAGACACTTGCATTGTGCTTGGCGCCCTTTGTGCCAGGTGTAAGATAGGGCCTTCGTGTGTATTCAACAAATGTGTTGAATGAATGTCCTTCCAAATGAAACATCTGCCTAAAAACATTGCTCCATAGTGCCAGAAGTGGTCAGAAACTCCATGTGGTAACTTTATATTTACAGGTGACATTTAGACAATATCCTCTATGCAGTGGAAATATTATGGTTTAGTATATCAGTTCAAACCATTGTGAGGTTCGTTTCAATTAAATTTGGAATGATCTCAGCTGAAAAGTGTAGTTCCCAAAAGGTCAGACTACTCGCTTTTAATGATGAGTGACTGAACTTTAACACACTCCAAAAGAAAAATACTCGAAGTGCTTTAGGATGTATATTTATGTCCCTGGGAGCTGCTGAATAATGCATCAGTACAACAGAAGGTGTGCCTGTGTGTCCCTTTAACCCATCTGCTCAGTTTCCTCTTATAGAACGAACCTGTGTATAGGTATCTCAGTGACCTGCTCTTCCCTTTTAGTGGGCATTTAAAAAAATAGACTTCAATTGCTGTATTTCAGTTAGTGTGACATGGTGTTCAGGCATAGTTGCTTTAACTTTCTCTGCTAAGTTTGATTTTACAATTTTCTAATCCACATGCTGCTTTTAGGAATGGCGTCACAATGTTTCTATGATTGGTAAGAATGCACAGAGATTTTATATATATGCTTGATTAGTTATAGATAAAGCATAAGGCTGGTAATATTCTATATTTTGCTCATTGTTAACAAATTTGCATACTCAAACCAACAATGAATGTATCCTAATACGTATTGTGTGTGTCCTCTGTGACATAGAGCTCCATTGTTGTCCAAAAATGATTAAACAGATATTATTGAGTCACACTGTTGCACTGGGTGACATGTTCCTTCATTACCATGAACACACACACTGTAGTTTATTTTGATTCATTTTCAATAACTAGAGCACCAAATGTGGATTAATCTGCTGTTGAAAATAGTCCCTAACAAATCTACTATTCAGTAACCAGCTGTTTTATACAGAAGCCATGAGAGAAAAGTGAGGAAAAAAATATTTCTGGAGATGCAATTTCTAAGTCTGATCTAAATTCTTTCTTTCTCTCCTCTGTTTGTGACTTAAGAACAGGTGAAAAAAAGGTTTTGCCAGGATACTTTTTCTAAGTTCCATAATATTTTTTTTTCATCTGTGAAACAGGTGAAAATTTTTTTTTGCCAGGATAATTTTTCCAAGTTTTTTTTTCATCTGTGAAAATAGCAGGTGAAAAAATATAATATTTTTTGTCAGGATTTTTTAACTGTTTGTTGTTGTAATACTCATTTTGGCCACAAGAGGGCACAAGTGCACCAGTGCTACTCTGATTAGTTATGATTGTACAATGTGTGAGTGCATTAAAATGACCCAATTTCAGCTCACTGTCTCTATAAACTATAATTATTCTTCTCACTTTCAGTGGTGGATTTTCCCCTTCTCTTTATTTGCCATGATATATGATATAAGATTATTGCAGATTGAAGTAGAGTCATTTCATTTGAATGAATCATTCTTTCTCTTGATAAAATCTATAGGAAAAATACAGTATGCACAACTCAATGGTCCAAGCACCCCTGAAGGTTCCATTGCTGGCCAAGTACCTGAGCCTGATCAGATGAGGACATGACACGTTTCCAGCTTTTCAGTATTGTGTCAGAATTGTACCTATAGTTTTGGAGGACATAATCAGACAATTACACAACCTGATTAATTTCACTGTATGCAATCTCTTGTAGACAAGATATTACATAATTAAACCAAAATCTGTTTAGTGACAAGTCAGTTCTATATTATGTAATGCCAGCCAGGCAGTAAGCTGAAGACTTAAAAGACCCTTATCATCAGTATCTCAGTATATTTTGTTACAAGACATTTCTGCGATAGAAAAATGTTTCCACTCAGTTCAGCTTTTACATATGCACCACTCAGTGGCTTTTTGCCACAAGGTCTGTGGTTACCATGCATCCTCATAGTTTATTTTAGAGAAGATTAAGATAGCCAAAATAGATGATCTGTTTATTGCTCCAGAATTAATGGCACCCATGGCAAGTAAAATATGAAGCACATATACTTTATATTACCACTTTACCAATCATTTGAGCATAAACCATTGTCCATTACTTGATCCATCTTTCAGGCCTTTTCATTTTACCTTAAAGGAGCAGTTCACCCAGAATTCAAAAAAAATATATTTCTGCCATAGCCAGATTGCTATATATCCATCCAGATTATTTTGGTGTGATTCACCTTGTTTTGTAGATATTTGCCAAAGAGGTCTCATCCCTCCAATACAATGGAGCTGAATGACATTTGGTTTGTGGTGCTCAAAGCACCAAAAAAATTCATTTGAAAAACTCAAAAGCAATGTCTCTTTACAGAAATCATGATGCGTTTACTCAAGATAATACACAGACCTTGTTGTTAGCAGTTTCATATACGGACTATTTTCTACCGAAATACACCCCCTATGACAATGAATGGGGGTGTGCTTCAGTAGAAAATAGTCCCTATCAATCAAGACATTGCTTTTGAGTTTTTCAAATGTATTTCTTTGGTGCTTTGAGTACCACAAACTGAGCGGCATTCAGGTACATTGTATTAGACAGGAGATATCTCCAAAATGAGGCAAATCACAAACAATCTACATGGATAGATAGTGCTCCGGGGATGGGGGACAAAATATTGCTTTTAATTTTGGTTGAACTGCCCCTTAAAGAGTGCGTATGATTTTGAAAACACTGTAGGTGGTTGGTGCTTCACAATCCTAACACCCCATGACTTAACACAGGGATGTCTGCAGTATACAAGAGTTCATCTTATCTGAAATGTCTGTTGCTGAACCTAAGGCTCATGGTCAAATTGTTTGTCATAAGAAGATTTTTAAAACATTCATCATCAGAAACCTATTTGCGTTTCATTTGCAGTACACACATCTAAGAAAGCACCATTTACAAAAGTATAGGCCTTCTGGCAAACAGTTATGACAAGCCTCTGGTGTTGTTGCAGCAAACTCCTACTTACACATGCAAAGTAGTTTTGTAGTAAAGTTCTGGTGGCATTCTGGCAAACAGTTATAACAATGTGTGGTAAAAAGTGTGGCACCTGGGGTTTATTATTGTTTGCAACAGTTTGTGGCAATTTCTTTTACATTTCTCTGGCAAACACTTGCTCCTTATAGACACATGAACTTCAATAACTAAAGTTTAGATTCTAAATATATATAATCATGTATATTCTAATGACAACTGCCAAATTATGTTTTATTATAAATGTTTATTTATTGATCATACAGTGATTATGTCTTCCAAAAGTATAGTTACAACTCTGACACAATACTGAAAAGGTGGAAACTTGTCATGTCCTCATCTGATCAGGTTCAGGTACTTGGCCACCAATGGAACCTTCAGGTGTGCTTGCACCCTTGAGTTTTGCGTTCTGTATTTATTTTATTTTCTCTCTGAGAACTTTCATCTGCCAATAAAATCAAGTTTAGCTCACTGCTCCAATATGTTTGGATAGCTTGGGTCATATTTTATAACACCTTACCTACACACAGCTGATCAGGTTTGAATTTCTCCCCAACAGTGTGTAGGTCTCATTCTACCCTCTGTGGAACAAGACAGCATCATTCAGTCATAGTTGTTGTTAAGTATTTTATTCATTAAATAAATAAAGAAAGCTTATAAACCTTACATGGCCTCCTCCTTTCTCGATGTGGATTACACCTCTAGGATGGAATTACTGGACCCACAAGTCAAATGTTGGACCTCCCTCTGGAATATTAAACAAACAAAAATGAGCTAATTGGCCTCAAGGGTGATTTAGATCACTGATTCTCAAATTGGGGTTTTTATAAGGGGTCCCCATAAAAATGGGGAGTAGTTTAATTTTACTAATATTCTATTCATTAGAAGTAAGCACAATGTATAAAAATGACTATTCTGATCAGAGGTTTCACTCTCTCCAGACAGTACAGACAGTTATGGAATTCTCTACTAAATCATATCTAATAACTATCTCCTCAGATAGGGGTCACCAGGATAAAAATCTTATCAAATGGGGGTCCAAGGCTTGTTGTATATCAATTTGGGGGTCCTTGGCATGAAAAGGTTTGAGAACCAATTGTCTAAGTACCAATGGTTCAACTGTCAACTGAAGGACAGATTAAGAATAAGCATCGCACCATAACTGCAATATTCAATAGACAGTATCCAACTCTATGTCATATGAATAACCATATTAAACTAAATTGCCAAAATTGAAATGTATCCAGAGTGTTTATTCTGTTGTGTATAGCTATAATTAAATGTACAAAGTTATCCTATTCCCTTTGCAAGTGTCCAAATGTCCCAATCATAAGTTTATTTTTTTAATCTTTATTTGTAAAACATCCCACGCATAAAGGGTGAGGTGTCCCTGTTACCATGACTAACGTTACAGTAAACTAACATAAGCTATGCAGTTGACTTAACCTAGGTTGTAGCTTTTAGCAGTGAACAATATGTTATCCTGCTAGCTAGCGTGCTAGCATCTGTTAGCCGTTAGCTGTCAGCCCACTAGCTAGCCTTTTTTTCCCCACCTGTTCTTAAGTCATAAACACAGGAGATATTCTGACAGTAAGAAAAACGGATATCACCTGCCTTATATTCTTATAAGTATACTGTATATGTGTTGCACCCATGAATCACACTGGACTCAGGATGAACTTTTTTTTTTTTTTTTTTTAAAAAAGAGGGATGGCTTTATTCTGAAAGAATAAATGAAAACAAATGGTGATTTTTGCTGGTCTTCCGTAGCCTTACTCTAGGTATAACTGCCAACTCATCTGGCTTAGAACAATATACAATATATGGTAACAATCACAGTATTATAAAAAAATCACAGTATCCCAAAATAATGATACATTCTCTAAACAATTCCATTTAAAATCAATAAACTATCAGAATTCCAATAAACATAAAATAGGCTTATAACAAAGTATTAGAAATTACTATTGTAATATATTCTAATATATCAAAAGGTTTTAAAACTCATTCATTGATCTACAGTTCTTATGACTAGAATATTTTATAGAAAACAATACTTGAACCCAAAGATTACGATAAATTACTATTAAAATCACACACTCTGTGTTAAATACAATGTATCTTGGCTATATTTACAATGCAGCTTGATTTTGCACTCTATTTACATTCCATTAGGCCATTCGTTACTAAGGCAACAAGTGACAGCTGATGTTAGCATGTTAGTTAGCTTAGCTCAATCGTCTGACAAACAATTCAACATATTTAAACAAAATCAACAACTACCACCAACAGTTATAATCCTTACAACCTTAGCTAATATGTTGTCATATGTTAGTTTAGTATAGAAATAACAGCTTCAATCCCTGAGAAGCCACGTTAGCATTAGTGATGATTGCATCCACTCGTATGCAGTTACCTTATGTTTTTCCGTTACGCAATATACTATCATCAAACAAAGCACTGTGATGGCCAACCAAATACCTGTAAGTGTCATTCCTGTTATTATTTTGTTATTTGAAAAGCGCATTGTAACTGTGCAGTGTTACATACTCCAATACAATCATGAGGTCACCAAGTCAGGTAACTGAATGTGACTGGTCGGGGGAGGGAGACAGACGTGACGGAATATGGAACATTAGCCTGGGACGCTCTCTCGACATGGCACAGCACAACCCTCTCTCTGTGGTGTTTTTTTCACACTGCATGTGTTTAAACCTCTGGGTAATCCTAATAGCCACTCTGCCCTCGGACCTTACCATTTTTTCCCTCATGTGCACTTTCTTCTGGTCTTATTGGGCCTGATTCTACATGGTAATCATTTGCATGAAAAGTATTGTGTGGGAGTTGCAGTTCAAAGGGAGTTGAAATGTAAGCTGAAGGTCAAGCACTGAAAGGGTTTGAAGTGTCTGTTAAAGTATTTAGAAGAACTGGGTTGTCAGTTGTCTAAAAGCGTTATTCTGAGTACATCATAAATGACATATGGTAGTAATGTGTGCTACAAAACTGCAGCCTCAGTCGCAGTTTTGTACTACGCCAAATGATCACTGTATGTATTTGAGTAACAACCGATGCATTTATTAATGTGGCTTGAATTTGAGATGCAGCCTAGGCCACGTGACCTTTACTGTCTGGTTAACTTATGTTTAAATTGTCTGCAGTAGAAATGCACATACAGCAAGATGCAGACCACTGTAAGCTTAAATGCAAGTCCATCAAAAGTAAAAAACGTTGCACAACTCTCCAGCAGTACACATTGCTTTATTCACCTAACGTTTCGGGCCATCTTGCCTTAATCAGTGTTGTGCCTTATATATTAGGAAAACGGAAGTGGCCTTAGGCACCGCCCTGATGGAGACAAGATAGCCATTATTGAAATTCGACATTCATGTAAATTCTTCTGACTTTGTTGATCCCTAGACTTTTCCCATAGTGCCTCTAGCAGCTTAACATTTTTGGTTCAAAGTGAAGTATCTCAACAACTATGGGATGGATTGCACAAATTTGGTCACATATTCAAGTCTCCCTCAGGATGAATTGTAGTAACTTTAATGATTTCCTGACTTTCTTCTTGCGCCATCATCAGGTCAAAATTTAAATTTGCCCAATACCCTGGTTTGGAGCCCGACCGATACTGGATTTTTCGGGCTGATGCTGTACCGATTTTAGTGGGTAAAATATTTTTTGCAATGATCCCTCAAATATCAAACACTTGTGACAAAGATACTGCATGTAATGGAGACAGGATATTTTACAGTTTAACAATAAACTTTATTGTCCAAAATTACATCAATGCACTGAAACAGTAACATCCACTGGGAATTTAATAATTATAAATAACTACAAATAAAAAATAGAACTATATGTATATATATATATATATGTATATATATATATATATATATATATATATATATATATATATATATATATATATATATAGATAGCTAATAATAATAATTTATAATTTTTTATAATATATATGATATATAATTGAAGATAAAGGATCAAATATATATTAAACGCTGCCTTGACAATGTATATGCCAGTACCAATATATCTGTGATAGGCTAATATCGGACAATTTTATCAGGCTATACATATATTGGTCAGGTTCTACTCTTGTTTATGACTAAATATCCGCTAAACTAATGACATTTCCATCAGCCTTAGCTATACTTTCTGTTTAGCGCTAATTAGCAAATGTTAGCATGCTAACTAAGATGCTAACAATATTAAATACTACCTGCTAATCATCAGCATGTTAATATTGTCATTGTGAGCATGTCAGCATCTGAAGTTAGCATTTAGCTCAGAATGTATTGTTGCTTGGATTGCATGGTTGCAAGACAATTAAGTCCAGGCTGTGATCGGATATATCTCCTGAACATCATATTTGGGGCTCATGTAGGGGCAGAAGAAAGTAAATCATTGGAGACAGGGTCTGAGAATTTCCCCAATATCCGTTTCAGTATACATAGATTTCAAAACCAATAACATGAAATTACACTGTAAAGTAATGCTTCATTAGAAACAAATGAAAATCTGAAAATGCCTCATGTTCCATTGTGGCAGAGGGTGACAATAAAGCCAGGGTATTAAATCAACTAAACCACAAAGGTACTAAGCCAATATTATCATCATCTCTGCAAATATGCCAACTCTCAACAGTCACAACTCATATATGCACATCTCACACTCTGATATTCACACAGTAATCACTTTCATCTGCCTTCCAGTGCAGCTTAAATGATGATAATAAACCTCCAGTATGATACCTGTGTCTCGATGGTGATTACTGTTGTGCTTTTGTTGCCAGTGGCACAAAATATCTGGACAATAGAAGTACACATGACAAAACTCACCCATTCTTTACAATAGTAATTAGCAATTCTAGTCATAATGAATCAAGCATAGAGCAATTTATTCTACACAAAAATATATTTCTGATGAAATAATGTGCCATGTTTCCCAACATGACAGCCAAAGCCACTTTCAATGAAAGAAACCCTTTTTGAACTGCTGTAATTTACATGCATAATACAACTTAATGTTTAATTCTACTAAGATCATTAGTGATGGTAAATTATTCAGCCAATCTGCCAGAAGTGCTTTAAATCACATTAAGTTGATTCAGACAGCAGTGAAAAGGATTTAGGGCTGCTCCCTATTACACACATTTAAGCCAAGGTGATGCCATCATATTCAGTAAGTAAAGTGAATAAATATCCACTGTCAGAAGCTATAGGTTACTAACGGGAGTAAAAAAAACACTCCCCTCAATTACTTCTGACAGGAGGCCTTAAATTGTTGAATCCACCTTTAAAAAGTAAAGCACTAAAAGGAAGTCATCAATAAATCAAAAAACTTTTATAAAAGCCAGTAAAAAAAGGTTTCACATGTTATCAAGGGTCGGGCAGAGTACCCAAACACTGCACTCAAGTAGAAATACTCTTATTTTATAATATCAAGTGCTCAAGTAGAAGAAAATGCAGTCATAAAAGTATCAACTGACCACCAACCTGACAAGTGAGTAACATCAACAGTAAAAAATGCCAGAACACTACTGTTTATCTGATGTGGAGATATCATGTTGCCCAAAGATGACGTTCTTCACGTAAGGTAAGAAGGGAACATACTCCTGTATTAACCTTAAATGTCTAACAATATTCCCAGTTTGTGATGTAAAAATTCAAAATTAATTTCAAGTGTGTGTATATATATACAGTGCTGCTTGAAAGTTTGTGAACCCTCTGGAATTTTCTGTATTTCTGCATAAATATGACCTAAAACATGATCAGATATTTACACAAATCCAAAATCTAGACACAGTGAACCCAATTAAACAAATGAGACAAAAAAAGTAATTTTTTTCATCTTTTTCATTTATTTATTGAGGAAAATTATCCAATCTTACACATTTGTGTGAGGCAAAAGTATGTTAACCCTTGCTTTCAGTAACTGGTGTGACCCCCTTTTGCAGCAATAACTTCAACCAAACGTTTCTGGTAACTGTTTATCAGCCCTGCACATCAGCTTGGAGGAATTTTAGCCCATTTGTCCTTACAGAACAGTCTCAGCTCAGGGATGTTGTGGGCTTCTTTGCATGAACTACATGCTTCAGGTCCTTCCACAGCATTTCTTTAGGATTAAGGTCAGGACTTTGACTCATCCATTCCAAAAAATGATCTTTCTTCTGCTTTGACCATTCTTTGGTAGAACGATTTGTTGTTTAATGTCATCGTCTTACTGTATGACCCACTTTCTGTTGAGCTTCAGTTCACAGACAGATACCATAACATTTTCCTGTAGCATTTGCTGGTTCAACTCAGAACTCATAGCTCCATCAATGAGTGCAAGCTGTCCTGGTTCAGAGGCAGCAAAGCAGCCCCAAACAATGATACTACCACCACCATGTTTCACAGATAGGATAAGGTTCTTATGCTGGAATGCAGTGTTTGCTCATCGCCAAACAAAACGCTTCTCATTCAAGCCAAAAAGTTTAATTTTGGTCTCATCCATCCACAGAACATTGTTCCAATCACCCTCTGGCTTATCCATGTGGTCTTGAGCGAACTATAGACGGCAGCAATGTTCTGTTTGGAGAGAAGTTTCCATGCAACTCTGCCATGCACACCATTGATGTTCAATGTTCTCCTGATAATGGACTCATTAACATTGACTGTAGCCACTGCAAGAGAGACCTTTAGTTTCCTAGCCATTACCCTGGGGTCCGCTGTGGCCTTCTGGACTATTACACGCCTGCTCTTGGTGTGATCTTTGTTGTCCGACCACTCCTGGCGAGGGTAACAATGGTGCTGGATGTCTTCAATTTGTATATGATCTGCCTGACAGCCGACTGGTGGAGTCTAAACTCTTCAGAAATGGTCTTGTAACCCTTTCCAGCTTGGTGAGTATCAACAACTCTTCTTCTAAGGTCCTCAGAAATCTCCTTTATTTGAGCCATGACACACTTCCACAAACCTGTGTTGTGAAGCTCAGAGTTTGACAGTGATGACCCAGATTTCTCTTCTTAAATAAGGCAGGGCCTCCCAGACTCACACTTGATTGTCAACCCATTGATTGAAATACCCAACTCTAATTTCCCCTTCAAATGAATTGATAATCTTAGGGGTTCACATACTTTTGCCACACACAAATATGTAACATTGGATCATTTTCCTCAATAAATAAACGAACAAGTGTAAAATTTTTGTCTCATTTGTTTAACTGATGTCTCTTTATCTAGTTTTAGGACTTGAGTAGAAATCTGGTCATGTTTTAGGTCATATTTATGCAGAAATAGAGCAAATTCTAAAGGGTTTACAAACTTTCAAGCAGCACTATACACACACACACACACACACACACACACACACACACACACACACACACACAGACGGGTAAGCAGATTCGTTCGCTTGAAGTTATGAGACTAGATCTGATGGTACAAGTGTGCGGATTTTCCATTTTTTTCAAGACTTTCAAACTAATGTATTTCAGTTGGAAGTATTTTTGTGCCTTTACCATGTTTTTTTTCCCTGTCAGTCAGGACTCAGGAGCAAAGAAGCCGCTATATTGATTTTTCTCATTTGTTATTTGTTTTTTTAACTATAACCACTACATTACTCAACATTCAATCACAAGATTTTATCCTTGTTTTTGTTTCTTCATGTTAGTTTTATCAGTAGCCTAGAGTCAATACTCAGGGTGGACTGGATGACCTGCTGCCTGCAAGTAGCCTATTTTTCTCACCATGTAAAGGCTTTCTTTTAATGATATCTTTAACATTTCTCAACACAAAGACATGAAGTGTGCTTGATAAGTCAACAATATGATAGGTTAATGGTAAGGCCAACAGTTTTAATTATTATTTCTCCTTAGATTCTGAGAAATATATTTTTTTGTCAATTTTTGATAGCAGTAGGCAATGGAAGCCTATGATGGGCGTCATTCAATTTCAAACTGCCACTGCTCTTTTAATTTTATATTTCCAAAAATCTGTGGCTGAAATCATCTTTATTAAAATAATAATAATATTGAGCCACATCATCCAATAAAGCATTCCAATATTTTGTGTGTGTGTGTGTGTGTGTGTGTGTCAAATTTTTTACCATGGCCATATAAACTGGATCAAACTGAACTTTACATTTCACATCCCTGCACATCCGTTTAATCCCTGCACTTGTCACTCATATATTTCATCAGACTTTGACTGTAAGTTGTACACTGCATTCAACCTCCACTGTTACATAATTTAATTATTTATGCACATCACATTTAATTTTTGCTTGTTACCTTCATATATTTCATACACTTCATTTCTTTGTCCATAGCACAGTCCATAGGAAAGCAAAATCCAAGAAGAGATCTCATAGTTGTCTCTTTCATTTCTCCTAGACACAAATGAGATATTTTTGAGACTAAAGTGAGACCAAAAGGCTTTTTTTCCTACTTATCAAATTCAACTCAGGAGAAACAACCACATATAGGGCCCTATCTTATGCCCAGTGCAAAGCGGTGCCAAGTGTTTTGCTAGTTTAGTTCATTTTCCCTTCCAGCTCCCATGTTGTTTAAACAGTAAATGCACTTGCACCCATCGGGGGTGTTGGTTTTAAAATGAGGTGTGTTCAGGCACATTGTTGGTGCATTGCTATCCTGAGGCAGTGGAAAGCGATTGTGCTATTGACCAACAAAAACCTGGTCTGAAGTCAATGGCGCAGTGTTTCACGGTTATTTTAAGGGCACATTATCAAGACAGTAATATGCATCTACGTGGACGTGCAGCAGTGCACAAACATGCAAAAGATTACAAATAAAAGGATTACAGTGTGAAAGATTATTATTGTATACATCAACATATTTTACAAAATACATTTCATAATGCTTAGTGATAATATTTATCAGAATTAACTAATTGCAGTAATGACTAAAATAAAATTTTCTAATTATTTGACCAAATCGTGGCAATACACGTAGGTATTTAAACAGACGAATCAGACACAATCAACTTTCCTGCTGCATCAATACATGATGATATGAGGAACACATGAGGAAATAAATGAGGTGAAAACAATGATTGATTAAAATTAATGATTTAATTAACAAATATTGTTTAACATTTTTGAGAGTACAGTGATCAGGTTTCCATACTTTCAGCAATTAAAACCCTGCTGATTTGACCTGTTACTCCATGACTGAGTAAAAAGTTGTAATTAAAAAAATAAACCTTTTCAAAAACCAAACGGAAATACATTTGCAACAAATTAATGAACAGGATCTTAAACTGAGGTCTGTGGCTGGCCAAGGGAGGGTTCAGAAGCAGCAGGGGCCAGTGTGCTAGTGTGTTATGGATCATGTGTTTTCACTTTGCGCACAAGCAGATAAGTTTCATCTGCAGAGAAGTGTCCTTTCTTACTACTTGGCAAATCCGCCATCATAATAGCAATCCACCAAGGTGCAAGTGTACCTGGCTTTTAAAGGGAATGGGAGATGACACTCTGATTGGTTTATTGCATGTTATGCTGAAAACACACCCATGATTTATTAAGAGACTATGGACAACCTCTTTGAACCATGCACCTAGCGCTGCGACCATTTTTTCTGCCGTTAAAATGGCAAAAGTTGATTTGGACACACCCTAAATGCACTTGCACCATGTGCTTCAGACCGTGCGCTTTAGATTTAGTTAAAATAGGGCCCAGAATCTCATTCATGTCTTACTCTGATCAAAACAAGAGATGTCTAAATCATCTTAAACAAATCTAATTTAAGTCTCCTGAACATGGGACAATGAGATCAGAGAAACAGCTCAAATAAAACTCAGCTATGACTCCTAGGATCTCATGATTCTTCTCAAATATATCTGTTTTCTCATAGTGACCTCAGGAGAAACAACCACATATAACTCATCTGTGTCTTACTCTGATCAAAAGAAGAGATCTCTAAATGATCTTAAACAAGTGTAATTTAAGTCTCCTGAACATGGATCAGAGACAGCTCCAAGAAAACTCTGCTATGACTCCTAGGATCTCATGATTCTTCTCAAATATGTCTATGTTTTGTCTTAGGGACCCCAGTGTTACTACGCATTCCGCCGAACAGACTGAGTAAAGTACAGACGGAGTAAATTAGCAGGCAAAGAGAGTGAGCTCAGAGAAAGGCTGGCTCAGAAAAAAAGCATGCAGTGCCAATTAATTTGCTATTGGTCAGGTAGGCTGTCACTTCAGTTCAGTTTCACTGATTGGCAGTCGACTGCATGAGTGACCAAATAACATACAGTCGTCAGGTGGTGGCACACCCCTATTTGGACCGTTAACTGTTGCATGGACTATGGAAACTGAAGTTGAGGAGTGATGAAGTTGCAGGTAAGTTTTCAACTTCTTACATATAGTTGTGTAACCATCGACAGCAGTATGCATTAACACCCTCAATAAAAAAAATCTAGCTTCCTTTAAGCTTAGCATCGCACATTATGTTCGTCATGCCTTTTTTCACTTACATAATATCACAAAAATCAGGCACATCCTGTCCCAAAAAGATGCAGAAAAACTAGTCCACGCATTTGTTACTTCTAGGCTGGATTATTGCAATTCCTTATTATCAGGCTGCCCTAACAAGTCTCTAAAGACTCTCCAGCTGGTCCAAAATGCAGCTGCACGTGTACTAACAAAAACTAGAAAAAGAGATCACATTTCTCCCATTTTAGCTTCACTACATTGGCTTCCTGTAAAATCTAGAATAGAGTTTAAAATCCTTCTCCTAACTTACAAAGCCCTTAATGGTCAGGCACCATCATATCTTGAAGAGCTCATAGTACCATATTATCCCACTAGAACACTGCGCTCCCAGAATGCAGGCTTACTGGTGGTTCCTACAGTCTTTAAAAGTAGAATGGGAGGCAGAGCCTACAGCTATCAGGCTCCTCTCCTGTGGAACCATCTTCCAGATTCAGGGGCAGACACCCTCTCTACGTTTAAGAGTAGGCTTAAAACTTTCCTTTTTGATAAAGCTTATAGTTAGGGCCGACCAGGCTCACCTTGGATCAGCCCTTAGTTATGCTGCTATAGGCCTAGACTGCCGGGGGACTTCCCATGATGCTCTGAGCTCCTCTCTCCTCCTCCTCTCCATCTGTATGCATTCATGTACCATCATTGCATGTCACTAACTTGGCCTCTTCCCCGGAGTTTTTTTTGTGCTTTCTCTTATATTTGTGGATCTTTTTCACCACCTTATGTACGTACAGCTTTGTGCTTATAGGCTCAGTCAATAGAGGTGTAACGAATGCTGATGATAGTTTAGTTTTGAAACGAGTCTGTTTCCACCTCTCTCCCTCCTGCTTTTATTAAAAGATCAGCATTATTATATTCTAGAGTGCTGTTCTACTTTGTATATAAAAGCACCACATGAATACAAGCTATGTATTATCAGCATAGAGCTAGTTTATTATTAGTGTAACAGTATACTTACCTATATATTAGGAGCAATTTATTTTGGATTCAGTGCACATTGATCCTCAATACTTACAATACTATAATGTGAACCCTACCATAGTTTATTTGCCAATGGATTCATGTATATTTTAATCAACATCACTAATATGATTGCATAAACATTGCAACTTGGTTCTTGAGTCCTAAACTTTACCAGTTTTTGAAAGAAAGGCATTTCATTTGATCAACACAAAAAAAATCTTATTGTCCAACTTACGCAGCTCTTTCCTTTATGTCCAGTGGCCCATGGTCTGCCTGGTATATGTTCAGGGCATTCTGCAAGGAGTAGGGGTCCAGGCAGACAGGCTCAAGGCTTGGATGAAGAGTCAGGCTCCTCAGGAAGCTCTCCACATCTATTCTGAACCTGCTGGAGTATGTGTTAGTAGGTATTTTAGTGCTGGAGATATAGTACTCCACTGGTTATGTATTCATACATTTGTTTTTCTTTACATACGGCATGCAGCAGACATTCTGTTCCTCCGTGGGCATCATTTTGCATTCTCCACAGGTGCACCCGTACAAGTACAGTTCAATGCGCAGTGTGACTAAAGATAGTCAACTATATGAGTTTTAAATTCTATATTGTGAACAATTGCACAGTTAACTGAACAGATTAGAGAGTATTGTGTTGCTCAGTTTGTGTGTTGCAATGATGACATTTAGCAAACCATTTAGCAGGTGAGAAGACCTGCAGATATGTGTATTTGAATGAAACTGACAATACGTGTTAAATTTAGCTTTAGGCTAATATTGATTATGGTGGGGGTTCTTGCACATATATATTTGGTAATATGCAAAAAACAAAACATGATGGCTGCCAGTTTGATCTGTGACTATATAGACAAAACTATCTGGTAATGTGACAAATATGTTTGCTATGTTTATTGATAGCCCAGCTTTCTGTGGCTAATGTTATGGTTATGCTAGACAGTAATACATATTGTTAACTTATAAATGGGAGGAAAAAATTACCACAGACTGAGAGGAACGAGGTTGATTCTCAGGTAGGTCAGTGTCTTCTGGCTCAGAATTGGATTCTGGCTCTGGTGGCTCAATCATGTATGGATGTGTAGGCAGAAGAAAGTTGCAAGACAAAGTAGCATCTATTTTTCAGGTCGTAGTGGTGGTATTTGATTGACAATTCAGCGGGGCATGTTTTCAACGCATTCGATGGACGTGCCCACAGCGTTTGAGAGCAGAGAAAATGGCTTGATTTTTCATGATTTTGAAGTCTAATTTTATATACTTGGCGATTTTTTTAATTATTCAAATTTGGCAGGGTTGTTAATAACACACTTCTCTGTGGTGTGTCAAACTCAGAAGACATATTTATTTTTGCTTTACACAAACTTTAAGAAATACGTCCAGACATAGAATGTGCTCTGATTTACATATTAATTTTGAACTGACACAATTCAAAAACTGGGGCCCAATACTCCCTTTCAAACTATTGCAAAACGATGAGAGCTGTACAGACAATAAATAACATTTTGCCCAAAGTACATGACAAACTTACCTTTCTGTTCTGAACAATGGAAACAGAAGTAGACAGTCTAATGAAATTGAAAAAAAATACTGTACACTCCATTTTATGCATGTAAATACAATTATTGTGTACCGGGCTCTGAGTGCTTTCAAACATGGGTGACCCTGCGTAGACATGCAGACAGAGAATTTGCTGCTACTGCTGCTCTGCTAACATTACCTCTCCTTTGAGTCTACTGCTCTGCTCACGCTACCTCTCCTTTGAGTCTATCACTTTTTGTCTCCTCTTTTTTGTCAATGAAAATAAAGACAGATTTGGTGAAGTTTTTATTTTTCAAGGTATATTTTAGTCTCATCTTTTTTCGTCAACAATATTGCATGGTGATATGGTCGCAGTTAGTGTTTAATGATAATGGTGCTATCTTGTCAAAGTCTCATCTTACTCATGGATAAAAAGGTTGTTGATGAACATATTTAGTCATAGCTTTTGTCATTGAAATTAACACTATTTCCAGGTACTATTGATATATCTTCGGCGTATGTCATGATTAACATAGCAAGTCTTCACTTCACTGTAGGTGTCTTCTAGTCTATTTTTGTAAGTAGTAATAGTTTTTTTTTTAAGATATTACATTCATGGTATACTTAACATAACTTAAATTTTTTATTCAAATATACTGTAATCATGATATTCAATTGTGGTGTTATATTTATTGCTTACAGTTGACCAGTGCAGTTGACAACTTTACACCTCAGCTGTTGAAGTTAAAGTTACATAGTTTTGAATCTATATTCAGAAATGTTACGGTGGCTTAAAACAATAAAAGCTTAAAAGTTTGACAGGGGTTTCTTACAACTCTGTCCACCTTCTTTCTGTCTTTTACGCTCAACAACTACAGAGCCTGCTAATGTTAACTACCTATGTGAAACTGACCTGAGGCAATCACCTACATAATTTATCTAGAACAGCAAAAAACACTGCCCACAGTAACATCAAAATTACAGAGTGGTGTGTGTTTTTTGACAAAACCGTCTTTAGCCAAGTATAGTTAAGACACTGGCATGCAGAGAGCAAATGAACCGCACAACAGCTGAGAGTTTCTCCTCTGTTGTTTGGCCAACTCACAGAATTAAAATTCGCTATGGCTGCGTAAATCTGCAGATGACAGTGTAGTCAGTGAAACTTAGAATATGCTTTTTTTTTTTTTTATAATCGCACTCTTAGGAATTGGGTTATTTTTGATATAAAAACAATTAATTTTCAACACTAGATAAAGGTGAAGTGTTCCATATACAGTAGGTGTGCCATGTATTCATCACTATTAAGTTGTTCCCACCATGGATCCCAAGTTCAGGTTGGAGAGGCCAAACAGATATTGAAATATCATCCTTGATCTTGGGGACAGTAAATTCTCTTCAACTCAAGGTCCACTTATAAGCTTTTTTGGGGAGCTTTAAACCACATCTCACCATCTTAATTCAGAAAATGGAGTAGACTCATGTATTGTCACTTCACTGACGTTCCATAATTAGGTCACAAGGTGACTGGTGGCTATATGTAGGGAGGGAACATGTTATTGATATTTAGCTCTAGCCTTAGTCATGTCAAACATATAGCATTATGTGACAGTGTACTTTCTTTTGACCTAGTTTACAGTTTTGACCCCTGCCATGAGCCAACAGAGTGTCTGTTTGAATGTGATATATTTTTTCTTCTTTCATTCAGTACAGTACACCACTGAGCTCTGATTCCACACTCTTCCTGTCCTCTTGTCTGTTGTCATGTCTGTGTTGTCTGCCGGGTATGAAATAGGTGTAAACATGAGCCAACTTGATCACTCCATCTGCTCTGCAGTTTGCTCAGACACTGATAGATCTGCAGCATCAGAAATATCAACAAGCATATTAATGAAATATGTACAGGGCTCACGCTGGCTGTTTCCTGTGGGCCATTTAGCAGAGCTACGGTTTGCTTTGTGTAGTGTTCAACAACCTGCTCCATGAGGGAGGTATGAAGGAGAGACCAGGACGCCATGTGTCAGCTTTCTGCAGATCAAACAGCTCCACACCAATGTTAATGTGCATGAGTGTTTTCATTCTAGGATCCCTCTGAAGGGATGTTCTTAACATAATCAGGGTTATAGTTTAGGGGTTTGCATTTAGGATTATAGGGATTTAGGGTCAAAGTTAGGTCCCAAAATATGCGAGTTAATTTATGACACATTGGAACCTGGTTCAAGACCTTGTATATTTGTTTTGTGGCTAGAATTCTGTATAGCAGTTTAAATTTAAATGCTTGCACATGGGACTCTGTAGTTACTTGAAAATTGTAATCAATTACTCAGCAGAAAATGTTAAATCACTTGTGACTTTACTTTTGTTCCTCAGAGTTGCATTTAAATGACTCAAAATGCTCCACACCCACACACTTTTGTATTTAACACGTAGAAATTTTGGTTTAACAAGCAGGCAGGAAACAGTTTGGAAGGATTTACTGACCATCCGACAGTTAGCATAGCCTCAGTGAAGGCACACAGCACTGCAGAAGTCTTGACCTTAGCTGCATGATTCACACACCCTCCAAAAAAGGAAAAAAAGGAAAATAATAACAAAGAACTTAGTAGAATACAAAAGTACAAAACGGTGTAGATGAATGAAGAATGCTGTGTAAAACCTTCAGACCAAACACATAAGAGAAGATGTGGGCAGTGGTGGCCTCAAGGTTGGAGAAGCTATTAAAAAGTCCTGTGTTGCTGTTGCTGCAGCTGCTTTCTTGTCTTCTGGTGGAATAAACACCCGATTTTTTCTACAGTTTATGGGTGGGAGGAGTTTGTTTTTTAAACATTTAGGATTAAGTGGATTTATCTTCAATCTCACCTCTCAACCCAGCCGGGGGTAACTCCAGAGTCACACATTACTTCAACTGGTGTCATCAATAATAAACATCTTAAATGCCAGTGAGTTTATATAATTTTAATATTACACAATATGTAGATATCCATGTGTAAAAACAATAACATTGCTGTATTTATGCCTTTAGATTACGTTATTTTGAGTATGGATGGAGCAGCTACAATGTTAGCATAGCTCTGATCGATCTGAACTCCATTCAAAAAACAAGCTTTTCAACAGTTGTTTGCTTGTCGTCTTGCAGATAGACCTGACAAAGGATGAATTCAGGCTATTAATGTATTTCGGCATCCTTTTGATCCATTTATTGCAATTAAATCTATTTAAACTCAAACCAGCCATTCTGAACAGGGCTGTTTAGACAGGATAAGAAGGCTGCAGTGGTGCTTGATCCTTGTGGTATTTTGACCAAAACATGTCAGATAATCTTATGAGGCCCCAAGGAACTGTGTTAACTTGTGGAAAAGGGGTATAATATGGCCTCTTTAAGTTAAATTAGAAAATCTGTACAGTAGCAGAATAATTCCACAAGTGCCTTTTCATTATTTTATTACTTTATTTTCTGGTAATCTTATGTTATGATTATACTCAAAGTATCATTTATCCTCTCAATATGTTGTGTTGCAGGTGCAAGTTGCTGCTTTTCAGTTAGTGTACAAGTGCATCGACTCAAAATCCTGAGTCAACAGTAACAGTTGATTACCACCTTCCTGTGACAAGTTTTAGCAAATGTCCCATTTTAGGCAGAAACACTCTAAAGAGAAAATTACCAAGTCAAACTTGGATCATGACAAGGGATTGATATGGATTTTATCGATGTTACTACTCTTATCAATTCTCTTATCAGTTCTTTTTAATTGCTTTTTAAAAAATATAATTTTAAAAAAGAATAAATTCAGAACAGGATTACAATTGATTTAGTTTAGTAGGGGAGCTGACAAAGAGCCAGCAGGTAAGTTCACAAAAATTTGCCAAATGTTAAGATACATGACAAACTAAGCTCAACATTTAGGCTTCATACAGACAGCTTTGGTTTTAGCTTGTTCAGAAAGTGTCTGTGTGTGTGGAATTTCATAAATCACATATCTTGCTTACTTCAAAGAGTGTTGGTCATCTTGCCTGGAACACTTTATCACTTTATCATTGGTGTGTCTCAAACCACTTAATGTCTCTTATATCAAAACATCTTTTCAATTTTCATTCTCACCACCTCCCTGTTCTTCTTCTTAACATCTGAATGAAGTTCCACTCTCACACTCTCAAGGCTTTAGAGAGTGATTCTCCTGTAGGATAGGAGGGGCAGTAGTTCACTTCAGACGTTCTTGGTTTTTTAATGCTGAAAGCAGCGCTTGAGTTCCCCTCTAGTTTGTACTTGAGAGAGTTGATTGAGATAGAGGCCACTGATATCAAGACAAGGAATCTCCTCACAATGCATGGAGGGTTTCATCCCAAGTCCAGCACCCTGAGACTGTACACTAAGCAGAACAAGGGAGGCCAAGCACTGGTGAGCGTCAGAGCAACTGTCCAGGATGAAACAACCAAGATCCAGGAATCAGGAAGATGGCCCCCAAAGATGAGCTGCTAAGTGAATACCTCAGGCAGCAGAAACCCGATGATGCAGAAGAGGAGGAAGAACCATCATGGAGGGACAAGCCCTACACAGCATTTACCACTGACAGATAGAAGAAGTGGCTGATATCAAGAAATCCTACCAGTGGCTGGAAAAGGCTGGACTGAAAGACAGCACAGAAGCACTAATCATGGCAGCACAAGAACAGGCACTTAGTACAAGATCAATAAAGGCGGGGATCTACCACACCAGACATCACCAGTCATCTAATTCACATATCAAGATACAAGCCCATTTGAAGAATATCTATCTGGAGAACCAGAGCCAACTCATTCTCCTCTGCCAGGAACACTAAAAGACCAACAGATGTAGTTCTGTTTTTTATTTAGATACACACCTAATCCTGACAGATTAAGCAGTTTATCATGCTCTCTTTCTCAATTTGGAGAAAATAATTTTCTTTTCCGACATTTTACTCTACATTGCAATGTGCTGCGGTAATTAACTAACAAATAGCGCAAAGCACAACTTTTGATGTGATCACTGACAGCATCTGAGCTGAATCAGGCAGATTCTGGTGCAACCTACCTCATTATCAATTTAGTTATCATAGTGGTCTTAACATACTGCCTCACTCATTTAATGTATGGCCTTTGTTGTGTCATAAAACACATGGTCTTCCCCTTTTTCCCTAAGGTTGATGTTACATGTCATTTGAGTGCAGTTAAAACATTAACGTGTGCGACCCTGTACCAATTTGCGGTGAATTTTGGCAACACAACAGCAGCTAAATATAAGGAAGTAGCTATCAATTGTAGCTATGAGTTGGTCTAAATTTACATTCATTACACATTGTTATTTCAAACAAGAATGATGCTTACTGAAAATTGTCATGTTAGACGTGACTCCCCCATTTTGTTGCCGCAGAAATGTTTCAACAAAGCCAATATTTTCCTATTCCAAAAACACATGCCGTGCACCCATTATGTTAATACAAATAATAAGATATTTAAGGACTGCTAACATTATGATAGCTAGTGAATGGTAGTTACTGTTAGTGTTAGTGTTAGTGTTAAGACTGACTCTGTTTTGTTGATATTACTGGCAAACAATACTTTTTAAAATACGTAAACAAGCATGTAAACAAACTTCATCTAACTCTGACTAACATTTGATAGGTGTCAATTACCTTCACCATGTAGAGTGCAATCTAAATTCATAGTAAATCTTCCAAAGTGAGGGAAAAGATGGCAGAGGATGCAATTTCCACAGTGACAGTTTTCTGTCCTGGAGCCTGCCCCCAGGAGGCGGGATTTCCCATATCCGGCTAATAAAACATAACTACTTTCATTCTTCAACATGACTGAAACTAGCAGAATTTAAATCCTTCAAGATTGAAATAATTTTAAAAGATTTAAACATGTTAAGAAGAGAAGCATGAATCAATTTTGTAGACTATACGAACTACATATTTGTAAATTTAACAACCCTCCATCTTCCATTTTTACATTGTACATTGCCAGTTCAATCCCTGGACCGGCAGGAAAGAGACAAACTTAGCTAACTGTTGTGTTTACAAACACAAAGGCATTTAATATTGTGTTTACTGCTGTGCTTTATTACTGTTGCTGGCCCTCCTCACCAGCAGGTATCTCCAGTGGGTGACTGTGTAGAGGAGATAGGAGGAGACACAGACAAGTTAGAAGTGTATGCACAGCGGGTACAGAAGTATTCAGAGTACGAGCCATGTATGCTGTGGGCCCTTTCTTCATCCGCCAATACCGTTCATTACATGGCGGAAAATCTTTGACAACTACATGCTAGTGATAAACACAAGAGGAGACGCATGGCCGGATGCAAGACGACGCGCAGCACTGTGGTCAGTGCAGTCTGGGTCAACAGCTATTCTACACTCTGTTGGATCAAGGTACTACATATGAGGAGGCCATGGCGGCACTTGAAAAACACTTTGTCCCAAAAGGGAATGTGCTAGCATGCAGACACACATTCAGGCAGCGCCTCCAATGAGCTGATGAAACCGCAAGCCAGAGCGTTTTGGAGTCGGTTTAACACAATATTAAGGGAACAAATGAAAGACACTTTATCAATGATATTCACCCTAAATTTGGTCTGTAATAGTTAGGCTACAGAGCAAAACTCTTATTAATTTACAGTTGGCGAGTGGGGAGCTTGGGAAGTGATAAATGCATGTGTGTGTAAATAAATTTGCTTACGCGTGATCACTATATTCCTCTAAAATAGAGTGAGTACCTTTTAGAAGAAGGCAGCTAGTCCATTGTTGACAAACAGGAGAGCGAACAGAGCAACACACAGAACAGGTAGGATACACCGGGATAGCCGGGCAGTGACAAAGCCAAACAAAGGCACCATCATACCCGGAAGTGAACTGTACTGTATAACAAGTACGCCCAGGCTGGAAAACTGACTTCTTTCTTGCTCCCCCACTTGTTCCCTGAGTGAGTTGACGCTGCATACACAGCCATAGTCCCCAGTCCCCCGCACCGGTTAGGTATCCCAACGATAATCTCCTGTCAAATCTCCAAACAGATGATGGTCCAGACAGCTGTGAGTGTCAATCCCCGCTCAGTTTACAAAAAAGAATTACCTGATCTTCTCACCATTTTTGTAGATTGTAAAAATAAAAACAAAAACTTTCTTGCATCAAACGTCCCAAAATATTCGAGTACCTCACTCCACACAAACTTCCTTTGTAAACAGACAATGGGCTCTTGGTTGCCAGGTCCAAATCTGAAGTCATTACTGGCAATAGGATGCTAGGCTATATTTACTCCACCTCCCATTTTACCTCTTTTTTTCCATCAGTGGCTATGGGTTGCAAATGTCACTTTTAGAGGACAAAATTAGGCTAAGTCAGAATCCGTGTCACATGCTCATGTTTTCTTCCAAATTGAATGTTTCATGCAACATCCCATTTCCAGTGCCAGCACAGGGTTACCAGTTACTCATTTGGCTATTCTTACTTCCTGGGCCCTGTTCCTCAAATGTGGTTGAACTAATTCAGGCTAAAATGCTGTCAGGGTAAATTCTCATCCAGCTAATTTGGTTCTTTGAATGTAATTTGAGGATTGATTTGTTAATCCTGGATGGAGTTATCTTAAATAACAAAGGCGAAATGAGTAGTAGCATGATCAGCATTCATATTATTGGCTGATTGGAGTGCTGATCATGGAATGCAGTTCATGGACATAAATATCATTTTATGTGTTCCTGCATTTTTACTGCTGTTATTTTGTTCTTCATCAGTGAATGTGGTTAGACTGCCAGTGATGTTGGTCCATAATTGGTAAGGTTCCTAATTGGATATTCAGCATCTTTGAAGTGATAATCATTAGCCTACTATAAAAATGAAACCTTAAAAAGCAGCTTTAAATGCATAAAGAATTTTTTAGCAAAGTGAGTTCTTTTTTAATCAATAATAAATTTTATGTTTCAAATGTCATGTGTTGTTGTGTTTTTTATCATGTAAATATGTGATTATCAATAACCTGCATGTTCTCATCTAAAATCATCATTATATCAACATTTTGTCAATATAAATCAAGGAAAGTGAGATATTTGTAGGGTAATGATTCAGCTAACTGTCAATACGCCTGCATTTTGCAGGGGCTTTTGTCAGGGCTTAAGGACTTGTTGCTATGACAACAGTTCCAAATGGATTTTAAGACAACTTCTAAAAAATTCAAGATTCAATATTTATTTATTATTATCATTTTACAACATAAGGTTGTATGACGAAATGTAGTTTGTAGTCCCTTCATGCTACTCACAAAAACAGAAATTAGATATTGTCATCATCATCATCAATCAATCAATCAATCAATCAATCTTTATTTATATAGCGCCATATCACAACAGAAGTCATCTCAAGGCACTTTTCACATAGAGCAGGTCAAGACCGTACTCTTTAATTTATAGAGACCCAACAGTTCCCCCATGAGCAAGCACTTGGCGACAGCGGTAAGGAAAAACTCCCCTTTAACGGGTAGAAACCTCAAGCAGACCCCGGCTCTTGGTGGGCGGCCATCTGCTTTGACCGGTTGGGTTGAGAGAGAGAAAGAGAGAGGGAAAGGGGGAGGGTGGACAGAAGAAAAACAATGACAACAACAAACAACAACAAGCACAAGCATCAACAGACAGGGAAGGATGCCATCAGGACTGTGAAGGACCGCGAAGGTTCGGCCCGGGAGTCAGGTTTTTCTGTGAGATGAGAAAGCACAAAAAACTCCGGGGAAGAAGCAAAGTTAGTGACATGCATTGATGTTACATGAATGCATACAGATGGAGAGGAGGAGGAGGAGAGAGGAGCTCAGTGCATCATGGGAAGTCCCCCAGCAGTCTAGGCCTATAGCAGCATAACTAAGGGCTGATCCAAGGCGAGCCTGGTCGGCCCTAACTATAAGCTTTATCAAAAAGGAAAGTTTTAAGCCTACTCTTAAACATAGAGAGGGTGTCTGCACCCCGGACTGAATCCGGTAGATGGTTCCATAGAAGAGGAGCCTGATAGCTGAAGGCTCTGCCTCCCATTCTAATTTTAAAGACTGTAGGGACCACCAGTAAGCCTGCATACTGGGAGCGCAGTGTTCTAGTGGGATAATACGGTATTATGAGCTCTTCAAGATATGATGGTGCCTGACCATTAAGGGCTTTGTAAGTTAGGAGAAGGATTTTAAATTCTATTCTAGATTTTACAGGAAGCCAATGTAGTGAAGCTAAAATGGGAGAAATGTGATCTCTTTTTCTAGTTTTAGTCAATACACGTGCAGCTGCGTTCTGGACCAGCTGGAGAGTCTTTAGAGACTTGTTAGGGCAGCCTGATAATAAGGAATTGCAATAATCCAGCCTAGAAGTAACAAATGCGTGAACTAGTTTTTCTGCATCTTTTAGGGACAGGATGTGCCTGATTTTTGAGATATTACGTAAGTGAAAAAAGGCAGTCCTTGAAATTTGATTTATGTGGGAGTTAAAGGACATATCCTGATCAAAGATAACTCCCAGATTCCTTACGGTGGTGCTGGAGGCCAGGGTAATGCCATCCAGAGCAGCTTTATCATTAGATAATGTGTTTTTAAGGTGTTTAGGGCCAAGCACAATAACTTCAGTTTTATCTGAATTTAGTAGTAGAAAATTGCAGGTCATCCAGGTCTTTATGTCGTTAAGGCATGTTTGGAGTTTGTTTAACTGATTGGGTTCATCTGGCTTCATTGATAAATATAATTGGGTATCGTCTGCGTAACAATGAAAATTTATGGAGTGTTTCCTAATAATATTACCTAAAGGAAGCATATATAAGGTGAATAGAATTGGTCCAAGTACAGAACTTTGTGGAACTCCGTGTCTAACTTTTGCCTTCACGGAGGATTCATCATTAACATGTACAAACTGAAATTGGTCTGATAAATAGGACTTAAACCAGCTTAATGCAGTTCCTTTAATGCCAATTAAATGTTCCAGTCTCTGCAAAAGGATTTGATGGTCAATTGTGTCAAATGCAGCACTAAGATCTAACAGGACAAGTATAGAGACAAATCCTTTGTCTGATGCAGTTAGGAGGTAATTTGTGACTTTCACCAGTGCTGTTTCTGTGCTATGATGCGCTCTAAATCCTGACTGAAAATCCTCAAATAAACTATTGTTATGTAGAAAGTCACATAACTGATTAGAGACTGCTTTCTCAAGGATCTTGGATAGAAATGGAAGGTTAGATATAGGTCTATAGTTGGCTAAAACACCTGAATCAAGAGTAGGCTTTTTAAGAAGAGGTTTAATTACAGCTACTTTAAAGGACTGTGGTACATAGCCTGTTACTAAAGACAGTAACAGGCTGCACAATCACACCTCCAACTACTTAAGCATGTTATTTGGTTTAATGTTAACAACATGACACATTTTTCTCTGTGACTTGGCATCAGTCTTCAAGCCTCCAAAAGGTGCCTTACCCGTCATTTTCTGGGCCAGCTGACTGTCCTCCCTGCCTCTGCTCTTATTATTATCAGGTCAGTCTTAGAGATGAAAACAATCATTCATTCAGTCATTGCAGCAGGTAGTGACTGGACCAATGAGCTGATGCAGTGTACTTACAGTATCAGAAACCTGTACAGACCCTACATAGAGGTTGGTGTCCACACTACAGCTGCAGCTGAGGGATCCTCTCTTTTGTGGACGTTGCTGCGAAGTATCATGAACCTGCAGTGATGCTTTTTGTGCTCAAAAAAAGCTTTGCAAAGAGGAGGTTCACTTTTAACTCATTCTTGGGAGCAAGCTGTCTGATTCTGCTGGTTTTCATCTTGTCTCCTCAATATTCTTCTCCTCCTTTCCTCCCACTGAACACTGATCTTTGCTGCTGCACTTATTGCCTCTGTCCAGATCTACTCTAGCACCTCATTAGGCCACAGCATAGAGAGCTGTGATTTGCAGTCACATAACCTCTGCAGCTGTCCAGATATTCATATTTTCCCTCTGGACATATTGTGACAGGACACTTGTCAACAGGACACACTGAGGATTCTGGTCAAAGCCACCAGTGTCAGAGAGAACTCTGAATCAGTGGCCTTTATTAGGGTCAGTGCTGTGTCACTTAAAAGCATCACTTGTTTAGATCTCCTCAAATGTGAGAATATTGTAGGTTTCTTTTCTGCTCGTCCATCTTGTTATCCTGAGTGTAAGTACATAGAGTCTTATATTTACTGACTCCTTATACTATAGTTCATAGTTCCACTCTTGTTGAACCTCCACAGAAACAGAATCACTGTGTGCACTATGAGTATTATCTTTGGTTCTAGCAAATATTGAACAATAGACTGACATTTGGTATCACATACTGATACTTCAGTAAGTAATCTTGTCAGCTACAAATAAAGATGCCCACCAAAGCCTGATTATGAATGGGAATCAGTTGTATTTAAAAAAAAATCTTTTTAAGGTCCCTTCTTTAAAGAAATCAGATAATGTGATAGAGCAGAAAACATGATGGTAGTGTAATGTATGGATGTGCATGTGGGGTTGCCCCTCTTTTCCCTACACCAGGAGCCTACCTCAGAACATCTGCTACTGAGACGAAACCATGTTATTCAGCAAAAAACAGCTGAATAATAATTATATAACTTCATAGTCTACTACAGGCTATTTTAATAGTAAATACCCTAAAGTTGGTGCTGTCTTTGCCGCATTTTTCGTCATCACTCCCTGTCATGTCTTGAATTGTCAATGTCAGTGCTAGCTGCCATAAGAACAACATAACCTGCCAGTATAGTGGAGAGACGGTATGAAACATTTATAAAACACTTGTTGAACAAGCACAATATAAATTTGCAGAAGTTTGCAACATCTTCCACTGCTACGGTCACAGTCAACTCCTTGTGACGTCGTCAAAGTCTGTTTCCACTTCAAATAATCTTTCTTGTAAAACTGCCATCAGGGGTTTGGGTTAGGGCTTCATTTATAGCCAGGCGTCAGATATGATGGGTTGAGTTTAGGGTAGGTGAAACACAAATCAATGGGGGTCAATAGCTGGTCCTAGATACATAAAGAGTTATTATACCAGTGGTGGACTTTTATGAACAAGCTAAAAACAAAAGCTAATATTCTGTAACTGTTAAGCCCATTTAGCTACATATTTATTAAAGATTTGGCAAATTACTGTAGACTGTCAGGCTAAGACCAACCAGCCCCTCTTTCCTCTCTCCTTCTATCAGTGCTACCTGCCTAGAAGTGAACCCATGAGTATTAATTATGATATTTCTTGCACAGTAATCAAAATGAAACAATCAATTTTGATGAAGTACCCGATCACAAGTTGTATCAACAATAGTAGTAATATTGATTGAATATTAATAAAACCCATCCTTACTTGTGGCTATGGTGTCTTGGGCAAAGGGCACCACCTGGATTTTACAGTCAGTGCTGCACTCAAAGGGCAGTTAGTTCTGACTTTTTAGGTTTATTTTGGGCATTTTTTTGCCTTTATTAGACAGACATCAGGAAAAGAAGGACAGATGGAGAATTACATTTAAGAAAGGCTGGACAAAGACCGGCAGTTTTCCAGTTTATGGCCTGTACTTTAACTCTTACGCTACCAGTTTCAACTTTGACCTTGTGTACTCTTCTCTCTGAGACGACAGTTGTCCATGATGTAACCTAAAAGTGACCTGTGACTGTAAAAAAGGACAGAAAATGTCTCATGCACCCAAACCCTTCTTTGTCTTATTCTCTGAAAGTGGATAATTGCCAGTACCATTTTGTGTTAAACTGAAATATTGTATTGTATTTATTGGAGCAATGTACAGTTTTAACCATTGTTACCATTTGATGTACTGCACCAGAGTTAGCTTTAACTAATTTTCATCTTTAGTCCCTTACAATTAAAACACATGACAGCACAATAAGAAACAGTACAAAGCAAAAAACACACACAACACATTATACAAAATACAAAGCTACACACAATAGCACATCAAATACACCCACAATGTCAACTAGAAATTAAAAATGTACGCTTGTCAAATTAAAAGCAAGATTATTTGAGATTATATGAGAGGACCATGAGATGAAATTTAGATTCAGTGGTTAGAGAGCTGAGTAGGTTTTAGCAGATTTTTTAATTTGGTTTTGAACGTACTGATGGAATTGCAGCTCTTCATATCATCCAGTAGGACATTCCACTGAGTTGTGGCTTTCACAGAGAAAGCTAACTGCCCAAATGCAGTGTGACGAAATGGTATGGTACAATCTTGTATAGAGGATATCCTAGAGGATCTAATAGAACTTACTGAGTGAGTGTACACAAAGTCATGTAGTGGAGGAGGGGCCAAACCATTTAAAATTTTATAAACTAGGCACAAATTTGAGAATAATGTAAAATTCTCAAAGCTCAGTCAATTGTTTTTCTCCAGTACCTTACAGTGATGGAAATGCATTGGCTTTTTGTCAAGAGCTTTTAGAGTTTGTTTGCATAAGGACATGAGAGGTCTTATGGCTGTTTCTCCAGCCTGCCCCCAACATGTAATGCAATATGACATATGGGAAAGAATCATAGCATGCATAAATATCTTGGCTGCATCCAAAGAGAGACAGTTTCTAATATGTCTAAAATTTGCTAAGTTGGACTTTATGGTTTTAACCGTTTTTTTTCTTAAAGTTCAAATTTGGATCCAGTGTCACACCAAGATATTTAAAATCAGTGACAATGTCAATCCTCTCACCTTTGATGAGAATATTAGTGTTAGGAGGTTGTACTATTGTTTTACAGAAAAACATACCTTTTGTCTTGTTTACATTTAGACTCAGACATGTTTGATCAAGCCAATGTGTGATCCTTTCCAATGCAATGGTTAGCTTAGCAGTAGCTAACTCAGCTGTTTTTGCATGTACGTACACAACGGTGTCATCTGCATACATTTGTACTTCTACATCATGATACTGTTGAGGGAGATCATTAATATATGGGCTAAATAATAGGGGACCTAACACTGACCCTTGTGGAACACCCATTGTGCACTTCATGTTACTGGATGATGTGTCACCACCTTTAACACATGGTATCCTATTAGATAAATATGAAGACATTTTTGTCTTTTGTCTGATATTATTGGAAAATAAAATGAGCGCTCCTAAAAGCTACAACAAGGAAACAGTCTGAGCCAACAGCTATAAAGTGATAAAAGTTTGCGTAAATGCTATTTCTGAATTTGAGAGGTGGCTTACAGTGTTAACATGCATTTAGCACTCCCACTATCCTGCTAGTATACGTTACATTTGTTTTAGTTGTGTCTTTCTGGAGGTGTGAGGTGTGGGTGTCAGGCAATGGTAGGGGAAACACTGCACATAATGTGACACATTTTTAAAATGACTTTTAACTTGTCTGGTGGAACAAGTAAATTTCTCCTCCACTTGTCCTATTAGAAAATCCACTTGTCCCGGACAAGTGGACGAGCCTTAATATCAAGCCCTGACATATCTTACAAGATTGGTTGTTTTAAGATAACCTAACACTATCCATCCGAACATAGCAGCCTATCAGGATATAGCACATATGTGCAACACTGTTAAATAAAGTTATTACATACTTTGGTAATGTAACAGAGTTCAACATCATGCTTCTTACATATAGGCCTTATCACCACTCAGAACCCAAGCTCCTGTTTACATGAGCCCATGAGGCCCATGCAGCACACTGTGGTGGATTTTTTCCATTTTCTTGCATTGTTGATCAGCTGACAATTACATGATAATGAATTATTAAAGGTAATTAATTGTGTGACTATTTGATCACCTATGTGTAATCATATAAATTGTGTATTTAACCTACATGTGAGGACAGGGCTCGGCTGTGTGTGAGGGCCCTAACTGTGGATGACGTAAAAGGACATGTACCCAGTAGAAAATAAATTTTGTTGGGCAACGGCTTGCTTTTTGGAAAGGTCATATAAGATATTGCACAGCCGCATAATTTTAATTATCACTCCACTGGGTGCATGGGAATGGCACATTTTAGCAATATTATTATGACCAGGGTGGCGATAAGGGTAAGTGTCAAGGACACATGGCATGCCTAATGTTGCAGTACCTGCTGCCTCTGTGACTGACAGCTCTCTTTACCATTTTCATATTTTGCAGAGCCATGGGTGATGACATCGGATGGGGAATTGTGGGAAAAGCTCCACAGCAGGAGGAGTTGAATAGAGAATATAAATAAGTGTTTGTGATTTGATCATTCAGTTTCTGTATCCATGGATTCAGCCTCGATTTGCTGTATTCTGCTGAGAATGCAGTAAATCTGTTTTCACTTTGAACTTTTGAACTCTGCTAGATTCAGTGTGCTTTTTTTGGACTGTTGATTTTATTCTCCAATTTTAATAATATTATGTTGTGAAAGACCTGAAGATTTTATTGGCCCAGCTGCAGGATTTTCCACAACATACTTTGGTGAGCCAGAAAGAGGTTCCGGGGCCCGTGTTCCTGTCTGCCTACAGTGAAACAGGCGAGCTCACAGACAGACTAGAGCCTTGACCAATGAATGTAGATACGGTAAATAAGTTCAAAATACGTACAGCAGGAAAATTGTGTCTGGCGTCAACACTGGGCCTCTGCGATAAACAGCAGTCTGTGTAGATTGTGCTCTGTGATTGGTTGATGCTTTTACTCGCTGTGTGAAAGCTCAGAAAAATCAACCTTGGTCTGAAAAAAAATTAAGTCGCTTTTTCGCTACATGATATTCGCATTCTGTGTGAAAGTGGTCATGACAAAAACAACAGTTTGAAAAAATATTTGATGTGCTAATTAGAAAGAGAAAAACACCCTTGGTGTATAAAGGCCTTTGGACCTCAATGATGTGCACACTGCATTTTGATAAAAAAAAAAAAACAACAAAGAAAACTGAGTGTAGATATAATTTTTGGTTGTTTACAAGAAAACTCCTCAATGTACTTTTAAACAAAAGAACCTTTGTTAAACTTGGGCTGAAACCACAGGAAAGATATATTTTTGTTATAACACCTTACAACGGTTTTTAACTGCTGAGACACCTTGTATGATGTTGTAAGTTAACATCAGTCTAACACTTTACAATGCTGACACATAACATTATGAGAGAACTTTTTCAACCTTTGCATGTCTCACAGTTTTACTACATGTAATTGAACACTTTTCTTACATTTACTCTACCAAATTAAGCTTTTGAAATAACTGAAAATGTTTGGAAACCTTTTAATTAACATCATTCCAATTGTCAGAAGGGTCGCAGGTTTAGACTGATATGAGAGAGGAGTTATTTTCTATTTTTGTATTAATTAAAACTAATTAAGTTCATAAACATTCACTCTTTGTCCCACAAGCCCAGACATCTTTCTGTAATGACAGGTTCTCTGTACTGTCTAATTAACTTGTGCATTTTATTTAATGTCCTATACTGTTGTAATAGTTTTTCCCTGAATTGTGATGGTGTTTTTTCTCTATGGAAGTTATTTAAATTGTTATGTAGCAACTTTGGTAATAGTTTGTCTGAACTGATGTTTATAACACAGGCATAAATATAGCTGAAAGTAACATGAAAGAAACATTTATAAATGTTTAAGACTGTTAACATTAAATTCAATTCAATTTTCAGTTTGATTTGATTTATATATTGCCAAATCATAACAAAAGTTATCTCAGGGCACTTTTCACATTAAGCAGGTCTAGACTGCACTATTTACTTCACAGAGACCCAACAATTCCTCCATGAGCAAGCACTTGGCAACAGCAGAAACCTCAAGCAGAACTGGACTCTAGGTTGGGTTGAGGGCAGAGAGTGGGGGAGGGGGGGGGGGGGGGGCCGGTTAACATCATCAGTCTGGTTAAATCAAAGGGGAAGCATAGTAAATGGTAATTTTTTTGCATTATAATCTTGCATAGTGTAAGATGGAGAAGATGCTTCTGTGTTGCCTTCATGCAGTTATGGTTGCAATTTGTATTTGTTCATTTTCATTCTGTCTTTAAATTCTGCACAGCAAATGATTTGGAGGTAGTTTGAGATAATCCAATGGGAGATTAGGGTGGGACACTATTCATTTATTTGGAGAAAAATATTAGAAAGATTTATCTAATATTTATAAAATGTAAAAAAATTTAAAAAATCTGGGACAAGATGCCTCCCAGTCAATAGATCTCTCTGTGTAGTCTGATTTTGTGTGAAAATGAATCAAAGACACAAATGCCATTTTCATGAAAAGACAGGAAATCAACTCATGCAATGATTGTGCTACTAGCTTGTTTTCTGAGAGAAAAACCTAGATAGGTGCATGTATCATTCAGATATTAAGAGATTAATGAAGAATAAGTTATCAGTAGCCTAATTACAGCTTTGTAGCCTGAGATTTCATTTCTCCATGTGACTACAAAATTAAATAAAATGCACTTGATCTTCCAGTAAACTATACTATCTGTAGGTGATGGGGGTGTTTTTTAGATTGAAAAAATATTTATCTTAATCTTTAACAACTATTTAATACTCATTTGGCCATCACATGGCCTTCAAAACAGTTTATGCATGATCCTGAAATCATATTCAGATACCTGCTTTGTTTTCAGCTAACTGATGTTTTCATGTCATGTCATGTCATTCCATCCTTCCCTCTGTGCAGTTTAACAAATATTTATCCATAACATTTTCTTTTACTTATTTTAGGACAATAAAAAAGAGTTTTAGGACTCATGAATGGACAAAATTATTTGTTAAAATGGAAATATTTTTGCAACGGGCTAAATATTGATAGATGATGGTTGAAACTATAACCAAGCTGGTTCTGTTGGGTTTCATTTTTTCAGATACTCATCAGGGGAGCAGTTCATTTTTCAGTTTGACTTCCTCTGCAAAATAATGACTAAACCTTTGGGGGTTAGGGTTAGGGTTAGACACTGATGAAGGATCATATCTTTGTACAGTAACAGGGACAGTGATGAGGAAGCTGCACACTGTCTTTTTCTTGCTAAAGCTTTTTTCTTTTCTAAAATCAATGTGTCACTCTGAATGACAAATAAAACCATGTCTATACAGAGATCAGATGTTATCTGTAGAATGTATTATCACCTTTATTCTATGAGCTAATAAACAGACTGCAACAATAGTCAGTCTACCTATTATTTTGTGTGTAAAAGGGGAGCTTTGGTGATGATGTTAACACTTCTGGAAAATCATCACTAAACAAAATAAGTCAAAACCTACAAGCCAAATACAAAGCTACTGTGTCCACTGTCCACAACAACTACTGAAGGCCTTGAATCATTTGACCTTAATAAGTTAGTCACTATATACATGTTGTTTATGTCATCAAGCCTCCATTTGATAGTATAGAGGTACTAGTATTAAAATTAAATTGTGACATTAAAAATCAGATTCATTAAAATTGAACTATAATTTCCACTGATAGTTCCCAAAATATAGATCTAAAAATAATAGTTTTATCTTTAAAAAGAAGCTCCAGTGACAAACGATGTTCATTCTAACTGGAAAAAATTGTAAAATTGTACACCCCAAACTTGGCGTAATTTGAAATGGCAGGCCTATTTGGAAACTGAATAATTTCATCTTAATGTATGTCTGTGGTTTGAAGGACATGGACAAGTCCAGCTGTCAAAAAATGAAATCTGATTTGAACTTTAAGAAAATTCCTTCACTGATGATTTGTTTTATTTTACATTTAAAATTAAATACAAAAATTCATAATTTTATTCATAGGATCTTATCCCTTGTCATCCAGCACCCCTAAAGGTATGAAGGTGTCAACAGAAAAGCAGCAAAGCTTCATTTATGAGAAGCTGAAAGCAGCCAGTTTTGGCTTTTTTGCCTCATGTCAGTGAAGTCCATTAACGGATGCATAGCCTTGTTATTTTAGAATTAGATTTCCAAATTTCATACATAAAGATATGCTTTTAAAATTTTGCTCATATACATGTTAAATTCTGTTATTCTAGATTTGACATGAGAGATTGGTGTCCTGATCTGTTTCAAACCCTGGCCATGAAAGCTGTGACCTTCAGAATTCTATCAGCAGAGAGCTACTCCATTTATTCTTCACACATGATTGGAGAGACTTTTCATCCCTTCTTTTTCTCTCCTTCACCGTACTCAAGGCCTCCCCTGGACCCTCCCCACCACACAAAAAGTCCTTACCCCTCCTCCCCAGTCCCCGCTTACCTTTCCACCTATCAGAAACAGATAAAGTCTGGGCATGGTGATGGAGGTGGAGGTGCTGACAGACGGGCAGCAGCCAGGGGGCATCCCTCCAGAGATCTGTCAAGGCGGTCACCACTTTGTTTAATTATGATATTGATTGGTGCTGAATAGAATTAGTGTGTGTCTACAAGCAAGTGTGATGTGCCATCACTGCTGAGGCCAAGCTTCACAAGACCTTCCTTGCAGACAACCTGATATTGAATGGGTGTTGATACATAATTGCATATGCCAACTTTGGAAACTAAACTCGGGGCATATTTACTGCCGCTTTTGCGTCTGTTTTTCAGGTGCAGATGTGACACACAGCAGTCATTTATGTGTTTGCAGGGTACATCTTTCTCTTTATTACAATGCATTAAAGGGATGATTGCACGAATAATAGGAAGAGGCAGAGAATGATAATGTATTCTTTTGGATTTACTAAGGTCATAAATTTGTTACTGAGTTTTGCCGGGAAAATTCTCCTCTTAAGTGAAAACATAAACAACCCTGTCGCATAGAAATTACATTCATATATGACTAAACTGTAATTCAATTTCAGTTTCAATTCAATTTTATGTGGTGTAAAGCACGCCGCCACTGGACTCTAGAGCAGTGGAGACACGTTCTCTGGAATGACGAATCGCGCTTCACCATCTGGCGATCTGATGGACGAGTCTGAGTTGGCGGTTGCCAGGAGAACGGTACTTGTCTGACTGCATTGTGCTAAATGTAAAGTTTGGTGGAGGGGGGATTATGGTGTTGGGTTCTTCTTCAGGAGCTGGGCTTGGCCCCTTAGTTCCAGTGAAAGGAACTCTGAATGCTTCAGCATACCAAGAGATTTTGGACAATTCCACACTCCCAACTTTGTGGGAACAGTTTGGGGATGGCCCCTTCCTGTTCCAACATGACTGTGCGCCAGTGCACAAAGCAAGGTCAATAAAGACATGGATGAGAGAGTTTGGTGTGGATGAACTTGACTGGCCTGCACAGAGTCCTGACCTCAACCTGAAAGAACGCCTTTGGGATGAATTAGAGCGGAGACTGAGAGCCAGGCCTTATCATCACACATCATTGTGTGACCTCACAAATGCGCTTCTGGAAGAACGGTTAAAAATTCCCATAAACACACTCCTAAACCTTGTGGAAAGCCTTCCCAGAAGAGTTGAAGCTGTTATAGCTGCAAAGGGTGGACCGACGTCATATTAAACCCTATGGATTAACAATGGGATGTCACTTAAGTTCATATGCGAGTCAAGGCAGGTTTTGAAGCCAATGTAATGCTGGCTGAATTACATTTTCTGCCAACATAATGAGAAAATGTTAATGTATTTGGCAGAATGCAAAAATTTGAGCAAAATGTTCGGTAACAATGTATATTATTTTTCTGACAAAATAACCAATCTTGTAGTACAATATCCACTGGTAGAAACTACGGCAATGTTAGGCCTTTTTATGTTTAAGTCCTGGGAGCACAGGTTGGGGAAAACACTAACACTAAGAAGCTCAGCACCTTTTCAGTTGATATGTTAACAGTTGACTGTTAACAGTTGCTTATTCCCATATCCAACGGTTACGGAGCAACATTATCTGTCCACCTGGTGAATATAAGTCCAATATTCACTCTCTTTTAGCTCTGTTTTTGCTCTCTAGCAGCTCCTGAGGGAAATATCTGGCTCTTTAGCTGCTTCATGATGTTCACCGGCTAGTTTACAGCTAACTGTCTGTTTGCGGTTTGGTGCTGAGCAGGTAGTGTACAGTGGCTTTTTAGAGCTTTTTCTCTGAAAACAGCTGCCTGCTGCGACTGAAAATGATGCTATGAGAACACTACGATTGAAACAAAACAGTAAAGTTGCAGCTGGACAGCTAAAACTGAGGGGAGCTGCAGAGTTACTGATAATTCTCTGTAGCTTCATAAATATGTGCCATGCACAACACATTACACACTGACAGCTCAGACAGTTGTATTATAGAAATATTGATTATAGTTGCTTTAGGTATAGGTTTATTAATGAAAACTGATTATTAGAAACAAAATGAAGCAATGAGGCTTTTATTTTTATTTTTAGACAGGGAGTTTTGGTGTGTATTCATTAAACTTGAATTTGAACTTTACCACTTTACCATGTGGTGTAATTTAGAAACTTACAGTTACCTGATCATTTTAAATATAAACTTTGCCATATAATTTAGTTGCCATTGAAAGATAAATGCTCAATATAGACATATATATTTTGTTGTAGTGCCCAACATTGCCATTGTACAGCAAAATGCTGGTGCTGAGTAGGTTTTGGTGCTTTTTCACTGGAAACTGCTGTTCATTAAGGCAACCTCTTTCAAATTACATAAAATTATTTAATTTATTTATTAATGCATTTGTTTGATCAATATACAGGGATAACACAGGTGAACATGGTTACATAGGAGAAGTAAATGTGACAGATATAATACATAATGGGGCCAGTTATATCATTGAAAGTAATATTGTTTAAAACTATGTTATGGCAGATGGCTGAATTAATGTTTTGGGGAGAGGCATGTTAACAAGACTAAAGGCTTCGGGTTGCGGTAGAGTGAGCCACGGTAGAGTGAGCCGTAACACTATGTCCACACTGAAAGTGTCTCAGGTGTGTTTTTCAGTCATTCGTCTCGTGCATCTGATAGAACAGTTACACTCCTGTTTCAGTCAATCCAGCTGTCTACACTGCCCATGTAATGGCTGAAGTGTGTTTTTAGGCTTCAAGTCTGTTTTCCTCCGTTTAACGCTCACGCTACATTTTGTGTGTAGACATGACGTTACAAGTAGTGTCCATGACATGTACACTACTTTCTAGGGGAGCACGATTCAGGAAATCTCACGATTCGATTTGATTCGATTTCTTGGGGTCACGATTCACAATCGAATCGCGATTCAAACGATTCACGATTCAAAATCGATTTGATTTGCGATTCAAAATCAGTTCTCAATTCAATACATTCATAGATTTGATTCTAGATTGATGTTTTGAGTTACTCTTTCCATTTGACTGCAGCAGACACTTTTATAGGTCTCAAAGAAAAAAGATCACTGAATCAAATGTAAACATTTGCTACTCAGTGTCACCCTGAGTAAGATTTATGTTCCTTTAGTCAAAAGGGTCAAATGAATACTTAATACAAAAATAAAAATGATTGCAAAGATAAACTGCTAAGTGTAAAACCTCATATAACTTAAATTCCTCCTTCAATTCACAAAATCAAACAAACAATAGCTGCCTGCTACATTTAGCTGCAAAGTGCAAACAAGAAAATTGATCAGTATTAGCAAATGATTATTATAGGCTAACCAATTTTGTTTCTTTTTCTTAATTTCTCATGCAGATTACCATCTAATTGATATTTGTATATTTACTACATGAATATAAAGTAATGAAGCGGGCAGCTTCGCTATTTACTGAATTTTATTGACTGTTTCAAAATACAGAACAACTCTTTGAACGCTTATTTCGCTGCTGCATCTTGTTGGCTTGTGTTTGTCATAAGCTTCAAGGAGACGTTTTTCATTGAGTGAAAATTAATTTCTCATTCCCGTCCTCAGATAACCAGCTGGCAGCAGACCTGCTGTGCATTGTGCGTTAAGCTGCGGGGGAGGGGGATGCAGGGACCGCAGCGAGAAAGTTGAACCAGAATCAACTTTTGGAGAAACGCAACCTGTAACGCTGTATAACCCTGTCATATGACAAAAAACATTACTAGGAAGAGTGGAGGACATTTCTGTTATTTTCTGATAGTTTCACTGCGGTTACAAATAAATAACAGTGTCATGGCAAGACTGAAAAATGTGAATCGATTTTTGGAATTTCTGAATCGATTCTGAATCGGCAGAGATAGAATCGCGATTCTTATGTGAGTTGATTTTTTTGCGCACCCCTACTACTTTCTGCTATTAATCCTACAGTGCAATGCACTGTGTTTTGTAGATGCAAAAATTACTGTTGTGTGACTCTACAGCTGTTGTTGATTATGAAAATGTTGTTGATGAAGAAAATTATGATGATTAGTGAGTGTCCAAAATCTTCATTTGTTGCTCACTATTGAGTGTCTGTTATGTAGAGAGTAAATAAGGAGTGAACCAGGGAGTGCAAGTTTGCAAGTTTATTTGTATAGCGCATTTCAACAACAAGGCAATTCAAAGTGCTTTACATAGGGCATAAAAGGTATCTGGACATAATATAAACGTAACACAGGGCAATGTAAAAAGACATTTAAATACAATTAAAAAGTGTTAGATTTGGAAATAAAAAGAAGCTAAAATAGAATAAGACATAAACAGGAGAAAAAGAGTTATGGCGCAGTATAAGATATTAACCCTCAAATTTGGTTTAATAAAAGGCAGTGGCAAACTGAAAAGTCTTCAGCTGTGATTTCAAAGAACTGAGAGTTGCAGCAGACCTGCAGTTTTCTGGAAGTTTGTTCCAGATATGTGGAGCATAAAAACTGAATGCTGCTTCTCCATGTTTAGTTTTGACTCTGGGGACAGAAAGCAGACCTGTCCCAGACCACCTGAGAGGTCTGGATGGTTCATAACATAGCAGCTGATCAGAAATGTATTTTGGCCCTAAACCATTCAGTGTTTTATAAACCAACAGCAGTATTTTAAATAAATTCTTTGACAGACAGGAAGCCAGTGTAAAACTCTGAGAAGTGGAGTTATATGATCCACTTTCTTGGTCTTAGTGAGGACTCGAGCAGCAGCGTTCTGAATCAGCTGCAGCTGTCTGATCAATTTTTTTTTAGGGAGACCTTTAAAGACAGTGTTACAGTAGTCACGTCTACTGAAGATAAATGCATGGACAAGCTTTTCCAAATCCTGCTGAGACATAAGTTCTTTAAGTCTTGATATATTCTTCAGGTGATAGTAGGCAGACTTTGTAATTGTGGCTGTTGAAATTCAGGTCTGAGTCCATGATGACACCAAGATTCCTGGCTTGGTTGGTGGTTTTTAACATTATTGATTAAAGCTGATTGCTGACTTTGATCCAAAGACATTAAAAAAGTCGAAATACAGCAATAGCCTACTATAACTACAAAAAAATTGTCCCAGTGATTTATAAGTATCCAGGAGCCGCTGCTCATAGTTTATTGCAGAAAAAAACAAGAATATCAGCAGAAAAATGCGAACAGAGGCGAGAGCAAGGAGCAAAGCATCTACACTGTAATGCCTGGGACACACTGGATGCGTGAACCTCATCAGTGCGTGTGCATCGTTGAACTGCTGCATCTCTCACGCTTGTAGCGTCCACACTGGAAGCGTGTCTGCTGCGGCGCTTCTGCCACTGGCAGCCCTATCTTTCTATCATGTTCCCTGTCTATTTCTGCTGAGAACCGTGCGCATCATGCGGCGAAAATAGGCGAGACCTCGAATCTCTAGATGAAGCGACGCAGCAGCCTCGCGTGACATGCGCGTCTCACACGGGCAGTGAGGCCGCTCTAACCTGTTAACAGTGTTTCTTAAATGGGATCTCCTCCTTCCACTTGATTGACAAATCCAGAATCTATGAAAATATAAATATAAAATGAAAAATACAAGATGTCTTCTACTTCACTATAAAGTCAGTGTACGTTCACCAGACGCTTCAAGTTTCCACATTACACTTGGGGCCAAATCCACACAAGGATTTGCAGCTTTTGTGGCTACTAAACCTGTGCAAATGAGACAAAAAGACAGCGTGTAATTCACAAAGCACCACAGCGCTCATAGTGCACCTGTGCCATATGCTAGTATGTAAATTAGGTAAGGTCTTATTCATACATTGTGGGAAATTTTTCTTGATCAATAAATTTATAATTACAAACTGTATATATATGAATCACCAGTGCATGACTATGACTCACCAGTGTATGACGTTGAGTCACCAATCATGAGATTATGCATCATATGACAATGATTCATTAAAGATTGACGCCTGTGATTGTTAGTCATAGTAAATCTTGTGACAATGACTCACTAAAGGTCAGAATGTGTGATCGATAATCATTAAAGACCAAATGGGCAACCTTTTTTATTTTATTGTAAAAGCTGATCCAGAAATAATGGTATCTAATGGTGTCTGTTGAATCATTGCCAGCATTCTTAACCTGTGAGGTAATTTGTGGCAGATTGCCAAATTTGGGGAAAAACCGTAACTAATGGTGGAAAATACCAGGATTTTGAAAATGAGGAGGATCCCTAGAAAATAGATAGAATAAGCTCCACAAAAGGAGGAACTCAGCAGGGTGTATAAGACAGAGCTCTCAGATTTGGTGTCAATGTGCTGCTTCATGAACCAGCCCTTGGTTTACTTGTATTGTACTTGATACACAGTAAATCTATTATTACATTGAACACTGCCTGTTTCTATTTCTTGATTTGTTTGAATTAGTTTTCTGATTTTTTTCGGGTACCTTAACTGTTTTTTAGAAATTACATTTTGTGGAGGACCTGAAGATTCATTGGTCCACCTGAAGGATTTTTTACACGACAACATTCAGCGCAAAATTGGCCCCTTTCTATGCAAATAAGCCTTGTTGCAAAACCAGTATAATTCACAAAGACCAGCACTAATTGCCATACGTGGTAGGGGTGGAGCTATTAGCATGTTCAGATAGTTGGTGTTAACTGTGCGCACACTGCGCACACACTCACTCCTCACTCACAATCTTCAAGCTTGTGAGGCACTGAATGATACTGAATTGACACTGAATGATTTCAAGGGTGATCTTCTGTCAAGTAGCTACTTTTAGCTACTTAAAATAAAAATATCCTGACAGCTCTGATGGGGCTCAGGATTCATCCATGAGGGCTGCTTTATTACAAACAATTCCAGCTGACAGCTGACCTGTGTAGATGTGTAGCAAAACACAGAACATTAATTAACATCAGATCCTGACCGATCCAGTGTTAATGAAGTTGCTGCTGTTGTTGCTGCTGCTGTGCCCCGTGCATAAATGCGCACAGCCTCTTTCTCAGAAACACTTTTCAGACACACTTTTCAGCTGCTGTGTGATGCTGCAGCCAGCTGTGACACACAGCCAGCTGTGGGCAACAAACAGAACATCAGTACTGATGTTTCTTCATTCAGTGACACCTGAACAACACTATTGTAAGATTCAGACATTAATCTAACACATTTCAGACCTGCCTAACAGCTGTAGCCTATTTTGATGGATATTCCAGTAAATGTTGTAGATGTGAAATACTAGAGAAGTAAAAGAAGCAAAATACATATAAGTTGGTTTATGATTGTGGAGAGCTCTGTGTATGTACACCTCTGCAAATTAAAAACACGCCATTTGAGGCTTTCTCTGCAGTTTTCATTATGGAGAAAAGCCTGAATCACTGGAAAGTGCTCTGCTCACTCAAACAGATGCAAAACAAGGGCTAATTGCACTCTGCTGCAAAACTTTATGGGTGTGTTTACGCAGGCATATCGGTAACACAAAATTTTTTTGTGAATAGGACCTTAAAACAGAGCAGATTGTGGGTGCAAATGGTACGCAATTCACAGTGCTGTTAGCGGGCGCAGTCCATTCTTTGTGGATTTGGCCCTTAATGTCTTAGTTGCACACTGGACCATGATTGGCTAAAACTAGTTGTGATGTCACAAATCATGCTCGTGCTCAAGAAATGGTAAATGGACTGTACTTGTATAGCGCCTTTCTAGTCTTCTGACCACTCAAAGCACTTTAACACTACGAATCACATTCACCCATTCACAGACATTCATCTGCTGAATGGGTACAGGGGCTACCATGCAAGGTCCCAACCTGCCCATCAGAGGACATCTAATCATTCACACACATTCTCACACTGATGGCACAGCCATCAGGAGCAATTAGGGGTTAAGTATCTTGCCAAAGGACACATCAACATGTGGACTGGAGAAGCCGGGAATCAAACCACCAATCTTCCAATTAGTGGAAGACCGGCTCTACCTCCTGAGCCACAGCCGCCCCTTTCCTCCTTCAGCAGATGAATGTGAAAACAAACTGCACAGTGAAAAGAACAACATCACAGTGAAGGAACAGGAAGCAAAACACATTTTTGAGTGGAGGGGTACTTAAACTTATCTAATCAACACTAAACACAAGGTACAGTTGAAGGGAGTGTCATTATTTTAGCAGGTAATATTTGCACTAATCCACACTTTGGAAGGCCAACACCATACATTTCAACAGTTTTGTATATTGAAAACTTGATTCTTACTTGGGTTGATGTTGAACTTTACCTCTGTCTGTATGTTACCATCTGTCAAATGCTTTAAGGTCAGTGAAAAAAAAACGTTTCCCCTGAAGCTATGAAGAAGGAGTCAGGGCATATCTGTTTCACTACACGTCAGCCTACTGTATAGCAGCCACATCAGCCCATGCACAGTGTGTGTGTGTGTGTGTTCGTGCATGTGTGCATGTGTGTGCAGAAGCTCCACTCGTTTCATCAGGATTCAGGTGAGGCTTCAAGGAGGAATACATTATCAAACTGTGATAGACTCTAAACCCCTATTCATACATAATAAATTATTCAGAGCTCTGTAAACTAAACTCAAAGTCAATGATAAATGCGATTCAGTCACCATAGCGCTCATCCACACTTCATTAGGCCAGCATGAGTGCAGTGGAGACTAAAATAACAACAGAGAGAGGGAAAGAGAAAGAGAGAGCATAGGGCTGACGGATTAGGAGAATGACAAAGACAGACTTTTACCAATCCCTCTAATAAGAATTCCTGTGGTATGTGTGCATTTAAAATCTCCTCTGAGGTGGCTTTCTGGGGATTGATTGTGACTGCAGTCTGGAGTGTTGCGGAAAGTCACTCAGCAGATTGTGTTTACCACACAAAGTCAAATTGAACGTTGATTACATATTGTAACCCCAGATTCTATGAGTATAGGCGTAGCCCTCTAAAAGCTGTCACTATTGGGTTCATCCCCATGTGCATGCGAATTTGTGAAAATTTTATTTTGTGCCACTGTGCCCTGTACAGTTGCCCCTCTCAGGTCTGCATCCATGGTGTATAAGACCGCTGTAACCAGAGATCTGCTCCCAATTAAGCCAGCTTTTTCTTCAGCTGATGTTGGTGGAGCCAGTGAGCCTGGATCTTAGTGGGCTACGCCTGTACTCTGGGGTTATGATATGTTCGTTTCACATATCACCGAATCACTGTGATGTTGCGCTAACAACAACAGTCAATTCCAGGTAGACAACTGGCAGTTGATTTGAATTGCAGGGATATTTGAAATTGGCAGACTTGTTTATTTCTGTTGTAATTTTCAGCTGTAACTGTAACATTTAAAGATATATAGTTAAACACGGTGGTCCCACCTATCTGATGTTTCCGCTGTGCTTATTTTATGCACTGTATTGCTTTGCTAGCATCTCTGGTTTGGCTTGTTTTGTGGGGATCAGCGGTAAAACCCAGAGCACACTTTTGAGTTGTCTTTCTTTTAATTTTGTGAAATTGGATTTAACTGAACGGATGTGGGATTGTGGGGGAAAACAAAATGGACTGTGTGGATTGAACTCGGAGACTGTGGGACGAGTTACACATGCACACACTCACACATACTGAAAAACCTGAACCCTTCTCCACTCTTTCTCGTTACCCAATGCCCAGTTGAGAGTATATCTTGGTTATTCTTCATCCTCGTTAGTTCCACGCTATTAAGTTGTATGGATGTGAGGCAAGGGTTTTCTACTTGGAAGGGTAGAAAAGATGATAGGGCATTCATGACTGCTGTATTTTGGTAGTCATTAACTATGCCCAAAAAGTATTTGAGTCGTCAATTAGGATTTTTTTCACCCAATAACAATGATCCATTCTCATTAAAAAGGTCTCAAATACAACCAGTAAAGGGTTAACTAATGTAGGCGGGACCAACCTGGCGGTAGGTGAAAGAGCAGAGTCCTTGATTGGTTCTGAGAGGCTGTTTAAAAATGAGCCGTGATCTGATTGGACTAAACCCACAACAAGCTTGTCTGAGCTGGAGATACTGTTTGACTGCAGTAACAATGTGACTGCTTTCTTGCAGGATAGTGGGAGTCTTTCCTTCACTAAATACTTTAAATTCTGTTTATTTAACATGGCATAACATAGAAAGTTATTGTTATTGTAGTGTGTACCACTGCAGGGAGCAAACCAAATCTCTCCAAGTACTCCCATTCAGGGGCCAGGCCCATAGCTGCTGGCCTATAATTGGAAAGTGTAGGATTGCACCGTCCCATGGCAACCCCCGTGGGGCGGGGGTTGCCATGGCTTCCCCGCTAGCAGCTGTATCATAGTTGGGAACCATGACGTGCTTGTGTTTCCTGGGGCCACCAGAATGACTATTAAACTCTCCTCCTGAATCTGTGCTAGACGTCAAGGAATCAGGGAGACTGGGGGAAAATTTGTAAAGGAGAGCTTGGGGTCATGGTCAGTGAGGGAAGGCATCCACTCCCAGTGGAGGATGGTCTTATGTGCTCATGGAGAGTCATAGGTGAATAGATCCACCTCAGCTCTCCCAAACCTGTTACACAACATTTGAACGAGAGTGGGATTCAACCTCCACTCATTTTGGGAGGGACCTCCACATGACATCAGGTTCACGGCTTGTTTCTGTTTGCCTGGGATGTACACTGCTTTGATGGTTTGCATGAGACTGCTGCAGGAGGCATCTGAATATTTCCAGCAGCAGAGTTGAGTGAACACCACCCTGACAATTCATATACACCTCCCATGTCATGTTGTCTGTCCATACCTCCACATGCTTGTCTATCAGCAGTGGGGCGAAGTGCTTCAGCACTTTCAGCACCATGGACAGCTTCAGGCAGTATATGTGGAGGGATGCCCCTCCCTCCCAAAGTAAGATTGACACATTCCTCTCCATCCGAAGAGAGATGCGTCTGTGTAAACTGAAACATGTGACATAGCTCTCCCAGGGGGAACCCCTCCTGACAGAACATGAGGGGTTTTCCAGATCCGACTGCAGGGAGGGAGGGACAGTTATCATTCTTCTTTGTGACATAACGGGTTGAAGTGGAGATGGCCGAAACATTTCTGGAGATTTCCCATATGATAAAACCCCAAAACAATGACCACGTGACTGGCTGACATCATGCCTAGCAGGCACACAGACAGCACTGTCACTACTCTGTGAGGCATGAAGTGCAGCAGCAGAGAGCTGAGCACTTCCAGCCTGGCTGGGGACAGTTTTGCTCTCATGATGGAGGAATCCAGATGCACTCCCTGGTAGATTATCGACTGGGAGGGAAGGGTAGAGTTCCTTTGCAGTTTATGGCAAAACCCATCAGATACAGGTATTTCATGAGCTGTACTGTTATTGGCAGCTCAATAGTGAGAAAGGTGAAGTTAGCAACACCAGCAGCCATAGTCAGATGTATTCCAGGGGCCAGAGTGAGCAACACCGAATCAAATTTAAAACTGCTGGCTAAGGATAAGTTTAAATATGGTACAACTGTTATTCATGTTGGCAAGAATGACTCGATTACACCAATCAGAGGTCACTAAAATGAATGTTGAGTCATTGTGTACATATGCAAAGACAATGTCGGACTCTGTAGTTTTCTCTGGGCTCCTGCCAAATCTGACCAGTGATGACATGTATAGCAGCATGTCATCATTCAACCGCTGGCTGTCGAGGTGGTGTCCAGCAAACAATGTGGGCTTCATAGACAATTGGCAAACTTTCTGGGGAAGACCTGGTCTGATTAGGAGAGACAGTTTGGATAGAGCTGCTCTCATATCTAGAAATATGGTTGAGTTTATTAGCAGACCAAAACCATGACAACCCAGAGTTGAGACCATGAGGCAGAGCTGCATTCATAAAAAAATCTAATAAAAATTAACACCAGCTCTGCAATAGTACAACAAAATAGGGGAATTAAATGTGGACTCTTAAACATTAGATCACTGTCATCTAAAACCGTATTAGTAAATGGTCCAATGGTCTCAGATTATTGTATTGATTTATTTTGTCTCACTGAAACCTGGCTGTGTCATGAGGAATATGTCAGCCTAAATGAAACCACTACCCCCAGTCATATTAATATCCACATTCCTTGAGACACAGGCCGAGGAGGTGGAGTTGCATCCATCTTCATCTCAAGCCTAATTATCAACCCTAGACCGAAACTTAATTATAACTCTTTGGACAGCTTTGTCCTTAGTTTCTCTCACCCAACCTGGAAAACTTTACAGCCAATTCTATTTGTTATATTGTACCGTTTTCCTGGCCCATACTCTGAATTTTTATCTGAATTCTTGAGTTTTTATCAAACTTAGTCCTTAGTACAGATAAAGTAATTATGGCTGGTGATTTCAATATTCATGTGGATGTTGATAATGATAGTCTTAGTACTGTGTGTATCTCATTATTAGACTCAATTGGCTTCTCAGAGTATAAATAAACCCACTCACTGGCTTAACCACTCCCTCAATCTTGTTCAGACTTATGGCGTCGAAATTTACTAGTTTTTCCAGAAAATCCTATTTTATCAGACCATTACTTAATAACTTTTGAATTCCTATTACTGGATTACATACCATTAGACAGAAATGTCTTCACAAGCATACTACAGGACTAGAGGACTCTCATGCTAATGTGATGGCCCTGGCTGCTGGACTGTACTGTCAGTTACTCTGCTGGTGTGTGCCGTTACAGTTACAGTGTCTAACTGTTCTGTTTTGAGGTGCCGCAAGAGCTGGTTGCAGGAGGTTATCAATCAGATGTGGAGCAAATGGTCCCAGTGCTCCACAGGATATAAAAGGTCCAGCTTCCTGCATGGCTCTCTCTCTCCACCAGCGCCTGCACGTTTTGGTTATATTTAGCCTTTTGTTTTACTTTCTACACAACACCCTGCTCCACACCATCTACACTCATCCACATGAACACTACTGATGTCACTGACTAACACACCTCACATCTTGAAGTTACTTTGCACTTTTTTAACTTTATTACAATAAGCTATTTGGCATTTATTGGCATCTGGTGTCCTTTCCCATTTTTGTCATGACTTAAAGGCTGGGTTATGACAAAATGGGGGCTCGACCATCTTGACCCCGTGTGTGCTGCACAGTCTAGTTAGAAACTTGTTGTGTTATGAGGGTTGGTCTGGATATCGGTGTGTTCCTTCAGTGTACGTTTTCTTGAGTTGGTGTGCAGTGCCAGTTGGTGTGCATGCATGTGAAGTTGCTTTGGCACACCCCGGTTCCTTTGTTCTTTTGTTTACTTTGGCAGTAAGCATTTGTCTGCTCATTTATGAGGGATGTCATGACTGAGGGAAAGGACATAGCATATTTTGGCTGGCTGAACAGGGTAAGTTGGAGGATCTGCTCGGACATTTTGGGCAGAAATATGAATTTGTAGATTTTATCTTGGGTGGAGAGTTTTGGTGCAAGGACCAAGTCGTGGTTTGTGTTGTTAACAGGTGGGCCGGGTGACAGGTGTCGGTCCTCGTGTGCATAGTGCTGATAAAATGGTACAGAGTTTTCCTGGTAGGCTGTAGTGGCGTTCCCCTTTTGGGTTCGTTGAGCGATCTTGGTAGTGTTGTGGCCAATGTGGTTGAAGCATTGTTTGGGAGCACATCCATGACTTAGGGAGGGTTGCTGGTTTGCTAGTCACCCCCCTGACCCAGCAGGTGTTAGTGCATAAATACCCACCACAAGTAGCCACATGAAGACTAGGAGGGAACTTAGGTAGGTGGACTGGTGTTCAGGTAGTGGGGAAACTCCAAACCAGCTGGGGCGTAGCCTCTGTTGTGCACAGGGGTTCTTGCATAAAGTTGGGTAGGTTGACTGGTTGCAATTGGAAGAATTTGGAGTTGACATGGCTAAAAGTAAGGCGTTTATTGCTGCTCTGTCTGAAGAGGCTTTGGAAAGGTGCACAAAAGAGCAGCTGCTTAAAATTTCTGAACACTATGCGGTGGTGGTGGAGGACATGTGCCTCAAAGAAAATATTAAAGTGGCTTTGAAATTAAATCTAGTTGAAATGGGGGTCATGACAGCAGACCCAGAGGTGCTTTCACCAGTTGTCACTTCTATACCTGTTAAAACACAGGCGCTGACTTTTGAGCAACAAAAAGAGCTGCTCTTGATCCAAATGGAGCATGAGAAATGGAAACAAGAGTTGGAAGTTAAAAAGCAAATTGAGGTGGAGATGATTTGCCAGCAGACAGAGAGAGTGAAGTTAGAACTGGAGGGACATTGTCTCTCTCTGGTGGTCCAGTGAGGATCAGAGCGGGCAAGTGCCTAGGTCTGGTGTGTGTCCATTTGATATTAATAATTTGCATTTGTTAATGAGAGAGACCCAGATGCTTTTTTTGTATTGTTTGAGCGTGTTGCTAAGGCAAGGAGTTGGCTTGATGCGGACTGCACTTAAATGCTCTAGTGGGTTCTCACTGGAAAGGTGCAGGAAGTTTATTCATCCTTGAGCCTAGAAGATAGCTTTAGCTACCAAAAAGTCAAGTCTGCTGTGCTTAAGGCTTAGGAGCTTGTGCCAGAGGCGTATCGCCAGTGGTTCAGGTCTTGGGAGAAGAGAAATGGGCAAACATATGTTGAATTTGCTAGAGATCTGACTAAACATTTCAGATGCTGCTCGAGGTTGCTACTTTTGATGACTTGTGTGATTTGATTATTTTGGAGCAGTTCAAAAATATGCTTCCAGGCCGTATTGCAACCCATATTAATGAGAAAAAGGTCACCACTGCTGCTGAGGCTGTTGTGTCAGCAGATGTGCTGCTCCATAAAAGCAGTTTTAGGGAGCACACTGCTGTGCGTGACGATTCTGAATTGAGAGGGACTAGTTCTGTTGCTGCCTCATTCGATCAGACGCGGCTAGGGAAAGCTGGTTTGTTTAAGTTTAAGTCATTCATGATGTGATTGGTCATACTGATTGAACATTCCTATCATAGTTTTCATGTTATATTGGAGATTATGTTCATATTTCTGAGTGAGCTGATTGTGGTGCACCTGCAGACTGCAGACTAAATGTAGTTTGAAAGTGAGTCTTTTATATGGGCTGCATATAGTCTGAATGCATCTCAATGACTCTTTAAATTTACTACATTTGTCGAAGTAGTTGAAATATCGTCAGTGAATGCTGTGGAGCCAAGATACAAATAGATGTCTAAAACTGTACTCTCAGTTTGAACCTCGACACCTTTTCAACTGCAAATCACCAAACTTATTATTACTGGATCAGACTATGTGCTTACAATCATGTCTGTATATAACATATGTCTTTTCTGTTTGATCTATGTATAGACCTATATTTTCTATCTATCTATCTATCTATCTATATATATATATATATATATATATATATATATATATATATATATATATATATATTTTACAATATTTTAACTATATTTTAATTATATTTTTTGTTGCTGCTCCCTGAGATTTGTCCCCTTCAAAGCTGAATAAATATATTTAAAATGTAATGTATAGTCTAATATCTAGTAAGATTCCACCACTTCATCAGCCATTATGGAAATTCAAGCCTGTTAAATGATGAATTAATGGATTACGCTGAATAAAAGTTTATTGTGTTTCCTTTTTAACTCTTTTCCTCACTCTGACTCAGATTCTGTCATTGCTGCTGTTTTTTGAAGACAAAACATAGACAGAAATTAATGTGTCTACATCCACTGGATTAAAATGAAGGCTCTGTCTTTTATTTGTCTGTTGCCATGGTGAATCGTAGTATCGGAGCTCCATCGATGATGGCTTTTTACTTTCCTCATGCATGCACTTATCTCAGAGTGAACAGACTAATTGATTGAACTGACTCTGATCAGCTGTTCTGGAAACCAAAACTCTGAGTTTACCATCTCACAGTTCACCAACTCAGAGTTCAGGGTTAGGCTCAGAGTTTGTTAAACCTGCTTTCTGGAATAGACCCCAGAGCTTGAAATGTATGTGTGTCTTTCTTATAGTCACTGATTGATGATTATTGCCAGCCAGGGTTTAACTTTTTATTGGCCAGTTTATTTTTTTCTATAAAAACATCATGTACCATATGGGGATTTATACTTATTATACCACCATATGTACAAACTGAAATTTAACTTTACCATAAACTGTTCTGGAAAGAAAGAAATAAAATATAAAAATCCCTGATGAAGATGTGGGTTAGCAGACATTGTTATTTGAAGTCTATATCCTCTCTTATCAGAGGCTTCTTAATTCTCAAACCCACATCAGAGCAGATTCTTCACAAAATCACAAATCTGAGGTCATGATATTTCCTCTTTCTTTCATGTGACAGGTGTTGTGCAGAAACTGTGAGCAAACTTCTGACATCTCTGCTCCAATTGTGCAGTCCTCTTTTTTGTGCTCTGCCCTTTGACAAATGACTAAAAAGAACCTTTTCACAGCATTTCCAGTGCAGAAAGTATCAGCTGTTTGGACCAGTTGTCCATTCCTGTTGCTACTGTAAATTGTTCTCCCTCCTAACCAGACAAGATTCATTTTAAAGAGCTGAAGTTCAGAGACTTAAATACTGCACTGTGAAATCCCAACAAGGCAAAAGGAGACCAGTTATTTAACCATGCTAATTGTCTTCCTTGGTATGTGACACAGTCCAGCCACATGCCTTCTCAGTATTTCCAAAAATCTGACATTTGCCCATGACCTGCAGAGAAATGTCTGCAGCAGAACAGCTGCACCGTTTCACACACGTTTCAAAGTGACATGCTGAGCAACATGTATTAGGCAAATTTATGGAATCCCATTTCTAACAGGAAAAAGAAGAGTGATGAAATGAACAAAAATTCTCTGAATATGTCAAAATTATAACTCATTAAGCCAAATTTATGAGATACTAAGTCACACAGGAGATAGAACATCATACTTATTATATCTTTGACTTAGCATCCCATAATATTCAATTTGTATCTCACTTGAATTAGTACTTCATAATTTTAACTTACCAAGAGCAAGCCATTACTTCACAACAAATATATGTAATCCCATTTAAAGAACAAAGTGGTTAGAAATGAAAATATCAAAATGATGACAGTAATATGCAGTCAAACCTATGAGATAGTAAGTCAATAACTTGACTTCTAAGTCTAAATTAAGTCACTGACATTATATTATGACCTAAGATTTTGCTTGCAAAATTTGCTTAGTATCTCATAATTTTGACTTTAAAAATAAAAAAATGGAATCCAGAAATGGATTTCCTTACAAATCGGATGGCTAACTGTCAACACCCACACATTCTCCCTTTATCTCTTCATATCTGATTTGGCTTAAAATGCATCAAATACTCTGACCCACCCTCTAGTGCCGCTCACAGGCTGTAAATTGAATAATTACAAAAAATTACTTCTATGATATCTCCTCTTTCTCTACACTCTACCTATCATCCAGCAAAACAGATTGAGTGACAAAATAATCCACATCAAGCAGGTATTTGAGCATGAAACCCCTCCCTAGGGCGATCCTTGACTGCTGCCATCTGCAGAATGATGTTTGGCTAAGAGATCAGTCAGAGATGGAGGAACTTTAAGCACGTCAATGAGGTGGAGCTAGCACTAGGCCTGAACTAATGGCAGCACTTGACTCAAGCTGCTGCATAAATCAGTAGAAAAGATCTGAGCAAACAATAAAGAGAGCCAGCCAAGACTTCAGCTGAAAGGTTTGAAGGGTTTGTTGGCCATGTGTCAGACTCAGTCACTGACAATGGGATAACTGCTGGGAACTGTCATCATTTATCATAATATTCTTAAATGGGCTGAAAATGTGATCAGACCTGTTGGACCATGACAGTGGAGGATACTGGATTCCAGTTGGTTGAAGGGTGTTCATTATTTTCAGATAACTACATGATTCTGATGCAGCATTTGTAGTGTTTGATATTAAAGGGAAATTCCACAGATTCTACATAATTGTCAGAGCAGTCATGGTTAGTACTACTCAGCCTGTAAAATGGTTATAGAATGTCTTCTGTTGCTCTGGAGAAGCTTTGTCACGGCTCATGATTTAGCTGAGCTCTAACATGGAGACTACAATTTTATAACAAGAAGTTAAAAACCTGTAGAGATGAATGCAAAAGACCAGGCGGGGAGGGTGTGATGCTTAGATTTTGACCATTCTGTTTAAAAGGCTGACAAAGATACTAACACCACAAAGTGGATTTAAATAGTGCATTGTCCCAAATATGAATAGTCAAAAGTTATTGTTTAATTGGTGGCAAGTGGTCATGGTATAAACAGGATAGTCCACACAAACCAGTGTGCTTATTAAAAAATAACACACTACTGTGTGTGGAGCCAATGTCACACTCTGCAGGAGTGTATTATTTTGGTTTGGTTTGGATTGTTCTTTACTTAAACATACACTCAGTGATGATTTTCAGTGTAGATGCTTTGAAAAAGGAGAAATTTGGGGTTAAGTATTTTGCCCAAGGATACATCGGCATGTGGACTGGAGGAGCTGGAAATCGAACTGCGATCCTCCAATTAGTGGACGACCCACTGAGCCCGCTCTACCTCCTGTAATAGCCTACATTTTTGAACATAACAAAACAGAATAAATAAGCAATAAATATCAAAATCTCCATATTAAAAAACTTTGTCAATATGCAGGTAGTCGCAATTGACATGACATGGTTGCAGGTTGTCATAGTAACACAACACCCTTTCCGGCTTGGGAGTTTTTCAGGAGCTCAGCAGCCAGACAAAAAGTGAGTGTCAGAGTAGCAATCGGAAGATTTGAGACGACAAATAGCTGTAATAAATGCTGAAACTTTTATGTAAACAGTGTCACGGCTCTTGTCAATCAGATGTTTTTGTTTTTGTTTTTTAATTTTTAATTTTAATTTTTTTTAATAAAACCACTCAGCTAACATCTTAACGGAGAGTTCTGGCTGCTTGTGGAAGATGACTTTCGCATTCACTTATAATTTCTCTGTGCGTATATATATTTCTCTTCTAGAATGTAAGCAGCTGTAATATAACCCTATTTACCCTTGGGATCAATAAATTATTTCTGATTCTGATTCTTATTACTAGTTAATGAATTAAATTCTTGATTGTTTCTCATATCTCTGAAATATTGCTCATGCTACCTTCTCATATATATGTGAGGTTGTAGCCTGTTATTGACTTAATTTGTTATTATTGCAGTTATATTTTGGGTTGCTGTGTTTTGAGTTGCAACCTTTGGGTAATTTCTTCTGCTCACCCCTATTAAGACGGACATACAAGAGTCCTAGGCTCTTTCCTAGGTGGTGTTGTCTGTAACAAACCTCTTCACTGGCCACAGAAATTGGCGTTGTCGACAGGATAACAGGATTGTGTGCAGTGTTTTTACCCAATAGGACTCTTTGAAAAATTAAAAAATGATGATGCCTATCTACCCTGGTGCACCTTGGGTGCCAAAATTTCAAGGACATGATCGTGATTTAAAATATGAGGAATGGAAGGAGCAATTGCAAGGCTTTTTAGACACACAAAACTTGACTGAACCACAAAAGGTTAGGATTTTAATGGGGTCACTAACTGGGCTGGCTAAGAGGCAAATCAGTGTTTTAGAGGAGGACGAATGAGATAGAGCTGCTAAGGTCTTTGCTGCTCTCGATAACCTGTATGCAGAGAAAGTCTCTGTGTCTGCATTAAGGTCACAGTTTTCTATGTTTGCTTATTTTGTCTTGGGTTTAATTATGATTATTTATATACATTTAGTATGGTTTACTGACTTTTTTGCATGTATTATGTTGAATTCTAGTGTGTGTGTAGTTTCTGTTGTGATTTTCACTTGGCCACAGCCATCAATAAAATAGAACACACCTGTGTGGAGGTAATCAACGTGCGGAGGTAATCAGGGTGGGAGCACAGACAAAGAAAGCCATCATTGCTGCAGGAGAACACAAGGAAGATGGAGCGGGACGCAGAGCCACAGAGCGCAACAGGCAGATGCAGCTGCAGAGCCAAAGGGCAGTCCAAGGAGCTGAGGCCACGAGTTATACTCACTCTGGCAAGCTACACACATTCTGGACAGCTGGGGCAAGCTGTCCAGACAAGGTGTAAGTACAGTGAAACAGGGGTGGGCGAGGACTGGAGTGAGGGCAGGCGTTGGCTCCCCATCAGTGGTTTCCTCCTTTTACTTTCTAGGCAGCAGCAGTGGTGCGTGAGTGTGGGGCAGCAGCGGAAGGGACAAGATGGCTACGGAGCTAAAAGTGGATTGGAGAGGGCGGCATGTTGGTGGAGCGGCTGGATAATTGGACGCAGTGACGGACTGGCAAGAGACTCTGTACTGTAAAAAGAGACTTAATTCCTTTTATCCTATATTTATTGGACTTTAATCTTTTTACTTTTTTACCATTTTACACAAAGCCTTGGTTTTAGATTGCTAGTTTTAATAACCTTGCATTGTACATCCATATTTATCGAATCATTTGTGAATAAATTATTCAACTGGATTCTGTCTCGTTTAGGTAATTTCTACTGCTCACTCCTGTTAAGACGGACATACAAGAGTCCTAGGCTCTCTCCTAGGTGGCATTGTCTGTAGCAAACCTCTTCATCGGCCACAGAAATTGGCATTGTTGGCAGGATAACAGGACTGTGAGTTGTGTTTTTACTGGCCACATAAAGCTCAGTTGGACATTTAAAAGAAATAAATCAGACAAGAGGGGACAATGATAGGATCTCTAGGATGACACTTCTCAGATTTGTCTCATGAAAGTCTCAGCAGCCTAGTCACCGGAATAAAATGTTGGCATTGTACGTTTCTGCAAACCATGGATATGTGGAATCTGTATGTTTCAATGCATTTAATATGTGGCATATCAACATTTCTACAATACATACCATTGGTATTTTTACTGAGACGCTGGGACATTTGTAGCCGTTTTTCTGGCAACAAAACCGGGTATTTTAGCTCGAAGCAGGATCTTTTCCTAACCCTAACCAAGTGGTTTTTGTGCCTAAACTTAACCGGACCTTAACCACAGCATTGTCACACCATAAAACATGATTATTCAACTGATGACAGCCATTTAATTCGGTGTTACATGTCACACGAAAGCTTAAAATGTGATCAACATTGAAACATAGAGATTGAAACGTATCCATGGTTTGCAGAAACGTAAAATGCCAACGTTTTATTCTGACGAATAGGTTGGTCTCAGACTCATCTCACATTCTTCTCTTTACTATAACCAATCAGGTTATTACCACAGTCCCTCACAACTCCTGCTACCACAGCAAAGTCAGCTTTCACTTGGAAATGATGATGCTGTAATCTATACAAATGCAAACCAGACAATCAAGGTAGTAGGAGAACTGTGATTCCTGTTCTACATTTAAGAGCTCCAAATATTTAAAATGTGTAAAACCAAAAGTCAAGTTTACTAATTTATTTTGGTTCATGTTTTTTATCATTTATTTTGCAGAGGTTGGTTATAATCTTTTTCTTAAAGGTACTCAAGCCATTTTAAAGGATTATAGTGATCATGTATAAGCAAATGAGCTCTGATATTTACATGCATTTATCACTTCCCAAGCTCCCACTCACTGAATGTAAATTAATGAATTTTTCTCTGTGGCTTAGGGTGAATACCACTGATAAAATTTCTTTCATTTTCCCCTTAATATTCATAATAATATAATATGTGTATCATTCTCAGAAAACCTCCTATGTCTCGTGTGTGTTCATGTCGACAACAACAGTGAACACAACAGCTGTGAGTGCGGTGCCAAAGCTTTGTGTCCATCCTGTAGGTCCCGGATGATGCCACTGGATTTTGCATGTCTAAATGATAGAAATCACTAATGTTATTAAAATACATTGTTATAAATTATTAATTTCTGATGAACGTGTGATGCAATTAGATTGCTACATTAAAAACATTTTATTAGAGATTGTTATTTATTTTGCAAAACTATTGTCCATCAGTTGTTTTCATTAGTTACATTTGCTTTGTGTGTATGTTGAGACTGGCATCCACTGTCAATAGAGTGTTTGAAGTTCAGTGCTTGACTGTCATATGTATCACTGTTTGTACGGACGTAGCTGGGCTCATGGATGTAGTTGCATGTAGTAGTGTGTGTGTGTGTGTGTGTGTGTGTGTGTGTGTGTGTGTGTGTGTGTGTGTGTGTGTGTGCAAGATTAAAGGGATTGTGACAAAAATGCCCTTAAAAGTTCATATAAACTAAAATAGAGGGGCCAGAAATAGCACTGATAATTAGGGCTGCCCTTGCATTTCACCCCATTCACTCTTCTTTCATTAAGTTGTCAACTGTTCACCTGTGAATCTGAGTGCTGTTCCCTGTGGGCTACTGTAGGTGATTCATGAGAATCATTTGTTTTCCAGTGTGCTCAGCGAGAGAACAATTGAGAAGATTTTAATGAGTAAACATCTTATTCTAAAGCCTAGAGCACCACCAAATGTTGGCAAAGCAAAGTAGTAGGTCTGGCCCCATACGAAGCACTTCACACAAACTAACCAACCAATATAATGTAATATTCAGCTGTGATGGGACATAAGATCGGCTCATTAGAGACAGAGAGGTGAAAACACTACTATCTGCCTCTGTGTTGCTGCTCGAGCATCATGAAATATGTTAAAGAGCAACTAAATAGCAGCTGGAAATCTTGTTTTTGCTGACCTCTTCTCACCCTGTTACAGTGATGTAGAAGTGTTCTGCAGGGTTTGTCACTATATGGTGACATCACTGTTGGGTGTGGTCAGGGGTGCAAATAGACCTGAACCTTCCGACCAGAAGAAGTCAGTGAAACACTGCAGTTCATCTTGGTGTTAAGTTACTCTTACAGACAGTTCTGTGCCTGAATTGTACATTAAGCGTGGCTGGTTGAGGTGCCTCTGTAAAGGGCATCCTCCTCCTGGCAGATAAAAAAAGTTAGTTATTATGGTTATAATGTGTTATGATTATGTATTATTATTTCAAAAGTGGAAAAAGGTGCTTCACATTGTATTAGAATATCATGACTGATAATGTTAACAGTGAGTCAAGTTCTTTTACTGAGAACCAAAGAAAAATATTATGTTATAATATATTTTTTGTGATTTTCTAATTCTTTCTGCTGCTATGTATTTCAGGTATGTAACAGCTGAACTTAAGTTCTTGACCTTTTTCATCTTTGAATCGACTGAGCTTCTGTTGAACTAAAAACATGTTTTGTCTTTTATTTATTTATTTTATGTCTTGAGTTTTGTTTTTAGTGATGGTATTCCAGGAACCAATTCCAGTTTTTGGCAATGCAGAGGAACATCTTCCCTCTGTTGCAACTCATGTATGTCTTGCTTCTACAACCCTGATTTCTGCATCTTCCTGCACGATTACAGCCCAATACTTCTGGCAGGCTCTGATTGTGCAATCTTCCTTTCCATTGGTGTCTCATATTCTTCTTAGCTGTCTTCATTTGCACTGTTGTAAAGTTCTGGATTTTCCAACAGCTCTTCAGCCAGGTGTAGTTTGAAGTCCAGATATTCATAGCTGTTATTTGCAGGTCGGTTCAGAATTTTGCTGTCAGACTTGTACTGGGCCCAGGAGTTTATGATAGCAACATCAAAGAAGTGAGGTGCAATCCATCTTTTGGTCCTGCATGACATTCTGTAAAACCTCAACATGTGATCAGTCCACTCAACCCCCTATTATATCCTCTGATGACTGCTGGTCTTTTCACCTGGATGTGTGCTTTGTCTTTGTTGGGTCATCTTGTGCGTACATCTTCAGGATCTTTCCCATGTATGGTAGAGGCCATTAGCACTGGCTTGTTATTGTACCATTTTGTGATGACGAGTTCAGGATGACATCTGACCACTATCATGGATACTCCAGCTCCTTCTTGTTGTAACTGATTGACACCAGTTAGCTGACATAGGTTTTGCACGATGTCCTTCATTATGATCCCAGTTGCTGGAAGGCCTTTCTCCTGAATAAGATAACACTTGTATCCTTGTACAGCCCAAACGTCGATGACCCAACATACTTTAATAACTCAATTATGAAACTTGCCACAATTGAAGGCCAGTGCATTGTTGGAGGTGACTTTAACCTGTTTTAAATCCATAAATGGACTGTTCCCTGCCTAAATCACTTTCACTGTCCAAATCAGCAAGCCCTAAATCAAGGAATGAAAGAATTAGGATTAAGTGATGTATGGAGATTACACCATCCAAATCAAAAATATTACTCATTTTATTCTATTGTTCACAATATGATATGTTTGTTGATATGTTTTTGACCTCACAGACAATTTTATCCAGAATTAAAGCTTGCTCCCATCTACTTTGATCAGGATCCCATGACGATGGAGCTAGAGTTGGGTCCACCTGAGTCTGCCTCTCATAGATGAGATTCAGGAGATACCTATTGAAAGATCCAGAATTTACTACTTTTATGAATACTCATTTTGATGTAATTCTGGAAGCCAACTTGAAATCCTTTTCTCACTCCAATATTTGGGAAGCCCTTAAGGCGTGTATGAGAGGACATATCATGTTATATGGGGCATATAAAAATAAAGAGAGAAACATTATCCCAACTACAAAATTATATTAGAATACGAGAACAGGACCTCTCCTCTGAATCTCTTAATACTCTAACTCAGGATTCAGCAACAAAACAAGTAAACTACTTGCATGGCAGATTAAGAAGGAAGATTCTGAAAAATATATCCACTCTAGATGCTTAGAAGAACCAAAAAATATTAATTTGGAATTCAAAAATATTATCAAGCACTGTAAAACCGACAATGACGCTAAAAATACTGAAATAAAACAGGTTCTGGATAGATGACCTCTCCCCAAGATTGATACGATAGACCTCTTGACACTGGAATATCTGAGGAGGAGGTGCTTCATGCAATCACTAATAAATCACATATTACTGAATAATAGGGCACTGGAATCTGATGGATTCCAGGTCGAATCCTGAAAAATTCTCCAAAAAACTACTGGCCCCTCTACCAGCATGATTAAGAAAGTGCTAGATAATCAAGTATTGCCACATTCATTGGAGGTTGCGACAATGACATTGCTTCCTAAACCAGGCAAAGATAAACAAAAATGTGACTTCTATAGGCCCCTCAGCTTGCTGAACTCTGAATGATCATGTTACGACTGAGGAATGTCATCCCTAAAATTATCCATGCAGATCAAACTGAATTTGTCAAAAACAGGCAGGGAGCAAATAACGTGTGCCCATTGATCCATATAATAGATGCCTAGCTTACCTTACCTAGCTTCTCAGTTCTGTCCATTGTGGATCTGGTTGCACTCAAAGAACAGTGATGTGAGATGGGTCTAAATAGAGCAACATGAAATGAAAACTACTACTTTCTGTGATTGCAAAAAAAATCTGGTTCTTATGGGTATTTTTGGCACATGGCATTGTTACTTGTGAACACTCCTCTTAATGAGGTATGACGGTATTCTGCAAAGTTGGATTAGGAAAAGTATCAAAACGATTGGTGACCTATATATTAATGGCATGTTTGCTAGCTTCCTCCAATTATCTGAATTATTTGATTTACCAAGGCATAATCTTTTCAAGTACCTACAAATAAAACATTGGATTAGAAGTCAATCGTTGGAATCATTCCCTAATATACCCAAGGAATCCCCTATGGAAACTCGGTTGCTTGATACCAGACTTACTTCTTTAAAGGGCTTAACATCTTCTATATACAACACCCTTATTAATAACCTCCCAGCATACCATTGATCTTCAATGAAACAAAAATGGGAATCGGACCTGGAGTGTTCTTATGATTATGGTGACTGATGTACTCTCCTAGAAAAATCACAGACTGTATTGATATCCACCAAACACAGATAATAAATTCAATATAACATCTTACAAAGAACATATTATACTCCTCATAGACTAAACAACCTTGATGGTGGGGTCTCTGCCATGTGTCAGAGATGTAGAATGTTACCTGGACTCTTATTCACAGGCTCTGGAGCTGTCCAGTACATGAGGCTTTAGATGTTATCACAACAATCAATGTAATCTCAAAAGCTCATATTGACTTTGATCCTAAATTTGGGACACTGGGTAATCTCAGCTCACTTGACATAACTTATCATGAGAAGTATTTTAGCATACTTGCAGGCACTGCAGGAAAAAAAATGTACACTTAAAAACTGGAAAACACTGGATCAATGAACTTGTATCCTATAGTACTCCTGAGAAAATACTTTATTCTGTCATGAAAAAAAAACAAAAAAACAAACCCATCAACTCTGACTATCTGTGCCCCTTTTCTTGATATCTTACCATTGTTAGACCCAAATGATAGACTTATCTATGTACTTAGGTTTATTATTTCTGGATTTTATTATTATTTTTATTTTTCATTTAATATGTATTGTTGTATTTCTACCTTTAGTACTACCATACTACAGATGAGTATCAAATGAGATGAAATCACAACATAAAGTGTGTTAGTAACATGTTCCACCACCAGCCTCCAAAAGAGCTTCAGTGCTCCTCATCACAGATTCTCAGAGTGTGCGGAACTCTACTGGAGGGATAAACAGCATTCTTCCAAAAGCTATTCTCTCATTTAGTGTTTTGATAATGGAGGTGGCTCTCCACCCACATGCACATGTTAAGAAAATTCTTTGCTAGGGAATGGGATACGTGCAGGACTAGATGAGCCAGCTGGAATGTAAATAATGTAGGACTAAGTGAGAACACTCAGTTTGTGAAAGTAAAGCGTTTGCTATCTGTACTGCATCCTTAAAAGCTGCTGTCCCATGTGTGTGACAGCAGGGTCAAGCCTCCTGATGCCGCTGATTCACTCACAGCTGTCACAGTAAAATAACTCATCTAAATTTAACTGTGAAGTGAAGGAGTAATATCACCCCATCACCACAAGGGTGTTTATCCATGCTAAGAATGAGTTGCCAGGTTGATACGTTGTTCCTTTGTGGTCTGAGACAAAATGAACATATCAAGAACACAAGAATAGAGAACACATTGAGGGTCTGCTGTTTGTGAGAAACCACCTTCAGAGTTAGAAGTAGGTAGAAGGGTGGAGTACATCTTACCATTGTTAGAAGGACTGAAGAACAGAAAACTTTCATTAACATCTCCAATTTTGTCAACTCACTATCTGATCCATTTTGGTCAAACATGTTCTGGAAAACACCAGAACACAAATTACACTCATGTTCCCTCCAACTTCTCCCAGAATGATGATAAAAGGAATGTCCTTCTAGCTAAATAAGTCCTTCTCAATGAATTCTTAGAATATTGTCAGAAATGTTTGCTGGTCCTCTCCACAACCTTTTATGTCAGGGTGGACCCATGGACAACCACCATCACATACATAGACCTCATTTGTGCTCATTTTGCATTTTTCTGATGTTATCTTTATGGTTCTGTTGTTGGTTGAACTATTTTGATATGCCTCAGCACATCCACAGATATCATACCACATACTACACCATACCATACATACAGCAATGTCATAGAAAGACAGCAAATAAAACTTGTGATGCAGATTCTATTTTCCTCAATCAGGGCTTTTCCAAACATTTTTAAATTGCTTCACTTTTAAAGGTTCTATTTGTAAGAATCAGAAATTCCCTCTCATTAGTGACACCGGTGGCCGCAGTCAACATCCTGTTGCTCGCACTTGCTTACATGCTCACTCAGCAGTGCGATATTATTGCAGGTGATGTCTTTTTCCTCGCTTAGACTTCTCATAATAAGATAAAACATCTTTCACTCCCATTCAGTTTAGCCCCCCTTGCTGTATATGTACACACTCACTCACACACAAACACACACACAGTCTGCTGTTGAGCTGTGGTGGCTGGCCAGTGAGAGCCAATCCAAACCGTCCACCCCGCAAAAATATGCATTAACCAACCAACCACCTGAACCTGACCTGACCCACAAACCTTTTTTATTTTTTTTACCAACTGTGTTTACTAAACACCGGTAGGCTCAGTGAGCTGTGGTCAGGGAGCAACCTGCTGTGGCCGGGAATCAATGTGCTATGGATGGGGAGCAATGCACTGTGGCTGAGGGGATCAATGTGTTGTGGCTGGGGGGATCAATGCACTGTGGGGAAACTTGTGTTTGCGGGGGTATTTTGTTGTGAAATGAGTTGTGGCCGACAGAGTCAGCTAGCTGTCTCATTAGCTGGAGAGCTAATATCTGCAGGGTGTTTCTACTCAGATAGCACAGTTTTTGTTGTGTTGCGTTGTTATTCCGGTTGTTTGATGATGTTAGCAGGAGAGAGGCAAAGCAAGTGCGCATATCCTTTGGATTTTCACGTACAAATCAGTCTGCAGACTTTTATAAACAATTGAAGAAGTCGTGGAAGGTCTCATTTTTTTAGTTACATTACAACCTGTTCACTCATTGGCAAAACAAAAGCAATTAATACATGAAAATTGCTTAAGAATTCTTACATATAGAACCTTTAATGTAGGCAGTAGACACTATGCAGATGTATCAGGGAAACCAAGAATGACCAAAAATGTAAAAGTCAATATCACATCAGACTTGGTATGAGCGAGACTGTCCTCTCACGAAAAACAGCAGCATCAGTGGTTTCAGCAAATCCCCTGAAACTACAAATGCTTACGTCCAAGTGTTACCGTGTCTTGTCCATGGGGAACAAAGCAAGAAGTAGTGTAATGTGGTTACAGAGCCACTGTTCTAGTAGCCACCAGTACTAATATAACCACTATATGGTCTGTAAAAAAAGAAATAATAAGGTTTTTCCACAATTCTCATCCTCATCCATGGGTATAAATTTGGTAAGAAAAAAAACTTTAAAAAAAGATAGTCTTTATTGTCCCAGAAGGAGCTTTGTTTTCACAGCCAGTACATATTCAACACAGTAATGTACAAATACAATAAATGAAATTTATACACACACCTACACATCTACATCCATGCCCCTGCCTGAATCCCAGTCCAAACATGAGTATGCACTCATACAGATGAGTCTGGATCTACAACAGTGTCACGGCAACAGAAAAACTTTTCTTTTTAACTTTAAGATAACTTATACATGTTATGTTTTTACTCAGTTCTTTTGCTTGTTAAGACAATCAGTGAGGTTAAATATTTTAAACAAGTTGACATGAGATTTAAAGGAGATTTCCACACACTTAGATCTAGAGTAAGATTAAAATTCTTGAAATTAATTTTTGACCTTGGAAACAGCAGCTGACAAAGCAACCTGACCACAAAGCCCATTTAGAAGCCATTCTGGTGTCTTTGGCTGTTCTCACTGGTCATGGAGCTATAGATGCTTAACACTAGAACCGCCACAAGTAACTAATTTTAGCTCAAATTTTATCCTGTGGAGGTTTTCCAACTGTACTTTATTATGTTTTAATAAAATATTCAAGTCCCCCAGTTTTTGACTTTTCCTAAAATAATGTGTGTAGCACCCCCATTGTTAAAAATAGTGAAGATAAATCCAGATTATACAACACGTAGTTCCGACCAAGCAATCTCAACTAGACATTTAAAACGTACTCAAATCAGCACACCTCACCGTGCTCAGAGCCTTATAAAAAGATCTCTTTATACGGCTCTGGCTGTGCTCAAATGAAAAAAGCCTCATCACTAAAAATATTACTCCACCATTCATTAGAACTGCAGACCGTGACGTTGCGCTAAGAACAACAATCACTTCCGGATAGACGACTGGTGGTTGATTTGAAGTGAACTTGGCAAACTTGTTCTTTTCTGTTGTCATTTTCAGTTGTGACTGTAAAGTTTGAAGATATATAGTTAAACACCGTGGTTCGACCTATCTGATGTTTCTGCTGGCTTCATTTTTTGTAACAATGATGGCAAAGCACACCCTCTTGCGTAATATTGCTTAATTATACATCACACAGTTCCGACCAAGGAATCTGATTGGTCATCTGGACATTTAGAATGTGCTCAAATCAGTATGACAGCATACCTAGCTGTGCTCAAATGAAAAATGCCTTATCACTAAAAATATTACTCCACTATTTCCATGGCAACATTGTAACTGCAGCAACATTTTTTGCTCAGCCAGAGCTGGAGCAAAAACCAGTAGCCTACAATATTGATACAAAATGGATCATTTTGTGGTTAATTTCAATTTATGGTGGACTTAGTTTTTGATGAATGGTTGGAAGAGGATGAGAAGAACACAAAACCAAAAAACTAGAGATATGTGGCATTGTCAAAGAGCTCAATCAATTAGAGAAGTCGAGGAACAAAGCCAATGCGTCCTGATCAATTTCTTAGGCTGTCAAGTGTTTCCAGGACTATCTGAAAAACACTAAGCAAGCTGTGGATTTTGCAACTACTACAAAAGATGATCTCAACAGGATTCTCCGTTAATTTTATGGTTCAATTAGAAATAACCAGGGTCAGTACTACTCCATTAGTAGCTACGTCAGGTTGAGAGCTGGCATTAACTGCTTTATTAACGACCCTCCTCTTAGTTGGGCATGGTGTATCATGCAAGACAATGAGTTCACTACGTCAAATAATGTCTTTAGTGGACTCATAAAGTTTCTCAGGAGAGTAGGCCATGACAAAACTGAAAATCATCCCACAATCACCGGATAGGACCTGATAATATTTAGGAACTCAGAGGCAATGAACCCAAACACACCACAGGGCCTGGTAAACAAAGTGCGGTTCGACATCCAGTTACATTTTGGGGAGGAGATGAGAGGAGGGTATGAGGAAACTTACACCACAATCTTTCATAATAAAACGAGATTCAACAGGTGGGTTAATTAAAGAGCAACATCAAAGAGGCTAAAAGACTCATAAAGTCTTGCATAATAGCATAATAATAACAAAATAATAATAGGTGTTCTGAAGAAACATGGTCAAACTTGCCTAATGATTCCTGTTTTATTTCTACCTTAAGGTACCAAATATGTGATACTCACCTTCAACAAGGAAACAAAAAACCACAAAAACAATCATAAAAGGGATTGTCAAAGCAGAAGAGGGGCTACGTTTGAAGATCTGGGGAGTGAACTGTGCCCAGTTTCATCGTTTTAAACATACCTATCTAAAATTCCATTCTCATACGAATATCTAAAGAGGCAGGCACATCAGTGATTTACACAATTCATAGTATCAGGGGCACTACCATCCAGAAGCTGGCCGAGGGTGGACAGGAGGCGAGAGAAATCATGTCCATTAGCGGATACAAATTGGAGAGTTCCTTACACAGCTACTGGGCACCTTCTCTGGATAACAGGAAACGCTGCAGCAATATGCTGTGCACCAGCCGTGGAAACATCAGGCCTTTGGAGGACAGTGCCTCAAACAGCTCTACAGCATCACCTACTAAATGGCAGAGATCCAGCATGGACTTTATCGACAGCTGTTTCAACAACTGTTCTTTTAATGGACAGGATGCAATTCAATTTTTACAAATAGTCCCAAATGCATCAGCGCTTGTAAACAACTAGCTGCTGCTGTTCCGCAGAGACATCATGTGATTGATGCTGCTGTACTGTAGGAGCATATATGACTTCACTATACTGGACACATACATGCTGTACTAATATGTTATTATATATGTTAGGATTATTTTCATATCAGAGCATTTCTTCACTTACTGAAAAAGCATTTTGTTTGTCATTCAGTCTGTGGTGCTGTATCCCTGAAAGATATTATATGTGTTTGTGTATTAGATTTCCAGTATAGCTTAATTAAGAAATGCATAAAATTAGATAAAGTTTATATAGAAAAACTCGTAACAAACTTGTAACAATCCTGAAAATATATAATATGTAAATAAATATTTAAGAGCAAACTGGAAGTAAACTTTAACACACACAGCACACTGGAAGTAAAATTTAACAAACTATCTGAAACATTTTTGTTCTTTATTTCAAAGGTAACTTATAACCTGAAAAGCCATCAGCTGTGCCAGTGAGTTGGTGACACGGCATCATCTTAGTTATAACAATATTGAGCTAGCCAGGCAGTTTTGTGTTTATATGTGTGGTACTTATTCAGTTTGGGAAATCCCACGATCTCTAGAAAACATTAGTTCAAGCTGGCTGGCTGACTCAACAGGGACAAGACATCAGAATTTGCAATACTTATTTTTAAGTAGAAAACTATTTACAGAACAGCCTCAGAAACATCAGTGTTTTTAAAAAGCATAAGAGAACTATAGACCAAGTTTTTTTTATAAACCTGAATTAATAAACTTGATTGAATCAATGAACACAACACATGCAGTATTAAGAAGTGTAGTAGGTTTGACACTCAGTGAGATTCTGACAAATAATAATTATAAAATAGAAAGAAAATAGCTCCATCAAACCATACAAAACAATAAAGCAAATAGCAAGTAGTAATTAAATATACGTCACCAAAAAACAGCACTGCAAAAACAAATGGACCACAACTCAATTAATTTCTCAATAGATGTATTAAATCAAACACACAAAGCAACATTGGTGTGTGTGTGAGTTTGTGTGTGTGAAAGACTCGTCCCACAGTGTCGGAGTTCAATCCACTCGGTAAAGAGTTCCTTTTGTTTTCCCCACAACCCTCAAAACAGTTCAGCTCAATCTAATTCACAACCACAAAAAGAAAGAAAACTCAAAAGTCTGTTCCGGGCTTTATCGCAGATTCCCACAAAACAAATCAAACCAGGAAATCAAAATTGAAATAGCAGCATCTGTTTAGCAGCATCTGATTTGCAGTTCAGTAATAGTGATTATTTACAATATACACAATGAGTAGTCATGGTACCCTCGATCAGTTAGGTTAGGTACAATTAGGTTTGTAGTGCTCTGCCAAGACCGGAAACTCCTGGAGAAACTCCGACTGGGAAATACACACATCCACCGGATTATTCCTTATCCTGACACAGACTCCAGAGACAAGGCTTATGTTTTACCATGAGTTGGCTACAATCACGTGGACAGTACAACGCGATGTGATGCCAAGGGTAAAGCTGCCGTATCTCTCTTCCACTGAACAAAAACACTGGCAGCTCTGAGACACACTAATAGATTTCCCGGAGGTTGGTTTCACACTGCATGTTTTTTTTTGGGGGGGGGGGAGGGGGGGATTGGATTATTGGAAGATTGTGGTTATTAACTGTGGGACACATGAATGAACTCTTGACAGGTGGGTGGTGATGTAATTCTGATGGCAGGTTGCTACAGAAGTATTAAGTAAAACTGCATGAGTAACTGGTGAGAAGCAGTAAGAGTGGCAAACTGTTAATCCCTGTAGTTGTGACAATGGCAAGATTGTGCTGTGTGGCACAGCAGCACTGAACTTTGTATAGGCTCTATGTATGGGGAGAGCTCTGTGTGTGGCTGCCTGGTCCATCACAGAACAATGTGGACACAACTACTGAATGAGGATTTTCCTTTATCACAAGTACAGATATTGACACATTTTACTCAAATGATACTCATGCACGCTGAAGGCCTCAGTCCATAAAGTCAGTTGTCCATGTTGCTGTATTTCCTCTAGTCTGTACAATCCAGTTATGTTCCAGTATTCTGTCTTTGAAGCCCACATGAAAGATGTCATTATCTGTCTCGTGCATGTTCTGTATGTTCTTTGGAACCAATGAACTTTCAAAGCGACTGTATGTGTGTGTGTGTGTGTGTTTGTGTTTGTGTGTGTGTGTGAGTCTGTGCACATGTGCTACATCTAAGGACCGCTAGGTCTGTCCATTAACATGCTTCTTATTGGCTTGGTTCCCTAATGACTGCTGCTTGATAGCTTTTATTTCCTCATTCTTACTCCCAGAAATGGCTTTACAACATGGCCAAGGTCAACACTGTGGGATGATGATAAATTAAACTCTTTCTGCCTCCTTCCCCACCTCTACAGCCACACTGGAAGTATCTAATAGTGAATGTGAATGCCTCGTAGGCATGCTTGATTACATCCATTCATACTGAACACAGCAACGTGAAATTTCCATTCAAATTGTTTTAATGCTAATATGAGGCTGAGTGGGGAATAAGAAAGTGTCAGCTGTGATACCTGCTCTTGAAAAGTGGAGGAAAAAATGGCAGCAAATCCTGAAAATGACACTCAAAGCCAAGTGAAATAGATTCTGTACATTTTGGATTAGGTGAAGTTTAAACTGGTGAAAGAAGATCGATGGCACATTTGACCAACAGAAGCTTAAACAGTAAAAGATAGAGCTATAAATCTTCCACTGAGAATCAGGTTATCTGCTGATATATGGCAGGAAGTCAACTGGACGTGCTGTAGTTGTGAAGGTGTTTTGCTCTGCATTGGAGAGGCCTCATCAGTTCTACCCTGGTATTTGTGAGACATTCCCAGATGTGAAGACAACACTGTCTGTCTCCAGAGCACCCTGTTACATTCCAAACTGCACATCCTCATCAGGTGATCTCTTCTTACCTTGTGCAAGCAATATGGGTGCTCATTGTGCTAGATGAACAAGCCAGATGGAATCATCATCCATTTATTTTCTAAACCAGTTATTCCGCTGATTTCCCAAGAGATGACTTTGAGGGGTGAGATGATTTTGATGTAGTAGATACAGTCAGAATTGCAGGTCATGTGATGCCCACTGGTGCAAGAGTTTTTAGCCAGGCTAGTGGTGTGTGTCATGGAACAGCAATGTTGGTTGTCAGGTCCACCATTTGCAGACTAAAATATCTACTGCAGGGGTAAGCATTTTTTTCAGGATTTTTCACTGGGTGGCATAGTGGAAACACAGGCCTGTATGTTTTGTTTATTTCTTTTATTAACTTAAAGAATGAAAGTGGTTATAACACTGTTTATGCTTGTGTCTGGGGGCAGATATCATGTTTCCCATATAATGGTTAGGGTTTTCATCTAACACCACCAGTGGATCAAAATGTTCACTTCATCCAGTATCTACACCATGAATTGGGACAAATCTCCATTCAGACATTCACAGAGTTTGGTGATCTCCTGATTTTTCCTCTAGTGCTGACAGCAAGTTGGACCTGATCTTCACATTGCCATGCCACCTAAAGGAAGTTCCAACAACAACCCAGAGGCCATGGCCATGCGTGAATTACTTGAGCCGCAAAAGGACTTCTATAAAAATCTTCTGGAACAACAGGAGAAAAACTTCAAATCCTGTGTTGAAATTCTTGTTGACTCCTCAAACAAAAGAACTGAGGAGGTGCTGAGAGAAGTCTATGACCTCAGGGTTAGTCTGGAATTCACTCAAAAGGAATTTAATGACTTTAAAAACTACTGCAAGACGTGGGGTGATACATGTAAAGAGACCATGAATGATGTGGAAAAAGTCTGCAAAAGTCTTATCTCACTCAATGATAAAACTGATTATATAGAAGTTCTGTCTAGACAAAACAATATTATAATTGATGGCATTAATGAATCAGTCAATGAAAAATGGTTTGATTCTTAGGACAAAATGAAGAAGCTGCTGACGGAGACGCTACAGATAGACCACCACAAAATTGAGTTGGAGCAGGCTCACAGGACTGGAAAGCTTTTTCCATCCTCCACTAGGCCCATTGTCATCAAGTTTCTGCGCTGTAAGGGCAAACTGGAGGTCTTCAGCAAAGCCAGAGCCCTGAAAGGCACTGACATTTTCATAAATGAGGATTTTCCTGAAGCTCTTCAACAGAAGCAAAAAGAACTTCTTCCAGCCATGAGAGCTGCCAGGGAGAAGGGGGAGATTGCCTACCTGTGGTATGACAAACTCATTGTACACCCACCATCCCAGAAACCTGCACTGAGGACTAGGCACAACATGCTATGCCTCTGACTTCTTAACATTGGACATTATACACACAAACTCATATTCACACATACAGTATCATACCTAGTAATTCCTCTATTTATCTCAGTATGTTGGTCTACCCATGAGCACTTCCATGCTTACGATGGACTACAGCTCTTTTTGATATCACTGTCACAACATCCTCTCAAATCCAACTGTTTATTGTATTTACTGTAAAAAGTGTTACCACCTGAGATGCACACCAATGAATATTCAATGAATATTCAATGAATGTTTATTTCAACGAATATGAAATGAATGAATGGAGCTCTTATACTTGTTCTAAGTGTGTCTCCATATTTCCTTATCATGACTTTGATGAAGATGACTTGGTTGTTGATATGAATTGTAATTATAGATTGATGACTTCTTCAAATCATGTTTTTCAATTCTTTTGATTCATGCACGTATAGTCACACTAAATTTATGAAGCCTTTTGACCCTGATTCAACATTTTTTAACTCTTCAACTTCTGAGTCTTTATCCTGTGACTATTTCAGTGTTTTTATTATTTAGTTATTTAATAGTCTACTATTTGATATGCCAAATCCCCATTCAAAGCAGTTCTCAACTTTTCATTTCAACATTTGCAGTCCCTTCAAAAATCATGATCTACTTTATCACTTTTGTGTTTTCATTAAATTATGAATTCTCAGTTATGGCATTTTTAGAAACTTGGCTGACTGATGAGTCACCATCTCTCTATGGCATCCCAAGTTATCACGCTCTGCATCACTGTAGGATGGCAAGAATCGGTGGAGGTGTATCTATATATTTACATAATGAATTTCAATAAAAGTATGGCGATGATCAGAGATGATGAACTCTCAATACTGAGTTTAATGACATTGAATCACTGTTCCTTGAAATACCCTCCTGTGATATTTTTGATGGTAAAAGTGTCATCATAGGTTGCATTTACAAGCCTCCAGACACAAGCATTAAAAACTTTATTTCTAGTCTTGCTTGTGTCTTGGACAAAATTAACTGAGAAGGTTAAGTGTGTTTCACTCTAGGTCTGTTTAACAGTGAGTTTCATTCACTCACCACAGACTTTCTGAACATCAGAAAGGATAAGTCCTATTGCTGGGTCTCCATCTGAGTTCCTGAAAGATTGCTATCCTTCTCTCCTTCTGAGATGAAAATCATGGACATCATTGCCAATTTGAGAGATTCAGCAGCTGGTCATGATGAGGTCAGGTCACGTTTGGTCATTAAAATTAGTTCCTCATTTATCAAGCCATTGACCTATATATTTACCAAATCTCTAGAAACTGGAATAACACCAAATTACTTTAAAATTGCTAAAGTAGTCCCTGTGTGTGAATCTGGAGACCAGAGCTCATTTAACAATTACTGCCCTATTTCTGTCCTTCCATGTTTCTCAAAGATTCTGGAGAAGTTGGTTTACAAAAGAATGATGAAACATCTGCAGGAGTGGAATGTCCTGTATACCAATATGGATATAGGAGGAATTATTCTATATAAATGGCCATGCTTCAGCTGGTTGACAAAATTCATACTACTTTGAATAACAATGAATATGCTTTAGGAATATTTCTTGACTTATCTAAAGCTTTTGACACTGTTAATCATGACATCTTACTCTACAAATACTGTTACACCATGGTTTTACTGGAATCACTTATAAATGGTGTTACAATTATATTCATAATCAACAACAGTTTGTTATCATTAATGGATGTCATCCAATAGTGCCATTTTAACATGTGGGGTCCCATAGGGATAAATTCTAGGACCACTCCTATTCCTTATTTATATAAATGACCTGGCTGCAGCATCGTCGTCCTTGTTCCCAGTACTTTTTGTCGATGATACTAATTTATTTCTCTCACATACTAATTTCTCTGTACTTATGGCCAAAGCTATTTCTAATTTAGGAAATATTTCCAAATGGTTCAAATTAAACTTCTTTAATGTCAAAAAAATCAAATTTTATCATATTTACATAAAAAAATTGAAATAAACAAATTACCCAGGTCTCATCCACAAGTTTCCTTGGAGTCCTGATTGATAAAACTCTGAGCCAGAAGAGTCATATTTGTTTTGTTTGCAATAAAATGTCTAATTGAACCAATTATTGCCTAATTTATCCATACCTCATATATTGCAATATTATTTGGGGATCTACTTATCCCACCCACCTTCGTAAGCTTTATATTTTGCAATAAAAGTTTTGCAGAATTGCTACATTTGGCAAAAGGATTGACCACTCAGTCCTTCTCTTCAATCAGATCCTAACAATTTTTAATATAAACAAATACCAAACCTGCGTTTTTATTTTTAATATTTTGCATCAGCTTGCTTCACCTCCCTTGCCTTTTAAAGCATACGAGACATGCCAAATGTTTACACCTCCCAGTGTTCTGTACTGGGCTCTGTCAATTCTCTATTAGATATAGGGAGGCTCAGCTGTGGAACAGTTATATTCAAATTGCATTTCAGTATACTTCACTCAAGAATTTCTAATATAAGTTTAGGATCTGTCTGATGAACCAGTCTTAACCATTCAAACTTATTATATCTGATTATAACTGGCCTTTCTCTCTCTCTGTCTCTGTTGTAAGGTGTTGACTTAACACAAGTGTGCTTCAGTAAGTGTGCGTACACACTCTCATGCACGCTTACACACTCATGTATACACACACACTCACATACACTAAAAAACACACACCCCTCATTACATTATTTTATTTATTTTATGTCTTTGCTTGATTTATGCTGCCTACTTTATGTTTGCTTTTTGATTCTATGTTGCTTTTGTATGTACTATGTACTTTTGTATTTGCTTATAATTCGTAATGAGGTGAAATTACCTCCATAAACCTCTAGGTGTTTTCTAAATCCCACCTGCACAATTTTTTTCTTTTTTGTTGTTATGTGTATGCTGCTTTGTTTTACTGTGCAAAAAAAAAAAAAAAAGTTGACATTTGTGGTTTTGAGTGAAATACCTCAACATCTACTGAAGGGATTACCATGGAATTCTGTTCTGACAATCAAACAGACAATCAAGTCAGAGGATCACCAAAGTTATATATAATCTCACAAGGAGAGACCCAAAATTTTTAGGAGTTTTTAAACTCAAAGTACAGGGAAAGTTAATTGAAGATCATTTTACTGTTGCTTCTGTCTTTAATATTTTTTTTCTTGAGTCTGTATATGAGTTAGGAAAAAAAATTACAAAGAAGAAACTGGATGTTGTTCCTATAGATGCTACAGGTCAGGTTTTCGAGCTGGTAGAGACAAATATGATTGGCCATAGTTGTCACAGCCTCCAAAATGCCAACCTATAATGTATGATAATGCATTCTTTCTGACGCCACCCCATGACTGTGTCACTTGACTTTTGTGCATCAAAAGGTTTTGAATATGTTGTGTGTGTACATCAGAGGGTTAAAACATGGATGGAGCAGAGACTGTCTCTGTGCCTGCCAACATTAGTTAGTCTGGAACAGATATTGAATATTGGAAAAATTAGGAAAATATTAACATGAGCTAAACAGAAACTGCGTCATCAACAGTGTACAGCATACGGTACATTGTATAGAAGCTGGGAAATACTGTAAATTGACATGCAAACTAATGGAGAGAGTGAGTCAACTTTGGAACATTGCTAACAACAGTAATCTGGTTTGACAAAAAAGTCTCAGTACAAGGTCCAACTTACTTGCCTTTTCTCAGTGGATGGAGTCTGTCAGTTGTCATGACCTGAGTATGGAACCGCACTCACATGATGACAGCAGGTCATATTTGGGGTGAAATGGGAACTCCTGTCTGTGGTGTCAGATCTGAATGTTCTCCTTGATCTTTCTCTGGCTGTGCACTGACTCCTGGTCCATGAGCTCTGATGAAGTGATGACTCTGGCAGTGTCCATCTGGGTCTTGGTCCATATCTGGGTCACATGAAAACAGCTAAATCACAAATGAGCAAACTCCATCCACTGTGGAAGGCCATGAGCTGTGAAATTTAACACAGTTCCCTTATGTTTCAGTGGACCTACTTTCTACAAAAAATAAATAAGTAAAAAATTCTATGACAACTGTTGAGTGTGTTCAGTAGATTATCTAGACTAACAAGGACACTGTTTCTGTTGAGGTTGAGCTACTGCTGAGGTTTTCAAAATATAATTTTCAGTGTTTTGTACAGCCAAACTAAAACTCCATTCATTCAAGTGGTCTTTGTCCTTGTCTTCATACAAAAAGGATGATAACAAATAAAGAAGAAAGGGGAAAAAAGGAAAAAATAAGTATCTATTATAGGTGTGTGTGTGTTGTGTTTTTTACCAACATGACAGTATGACCCTGATGAACAGATAAAGGAACAGAGCTGTAGCAGAGAGAGAGGGTGGAGGTGCGAGAGTGGTTGCTTTTCATCTCCATGTCCATCCATCCATCTCTCTCTCCTCTCTCCTGGGGGAAGCCACACTCCATTGGCCTTAAATATTCCACTTTCTCTCATTTCTATTCCCACCCTCTCTGACCTTTCCCAGATAGCTCTCTCTCATTTTCATTCCCCATCTCGCTGACCTCTCCCAGACAAGCCAGCCAATTATTTCCACTTTACACCCATAAAGAGCAGTGGGGTGCAGCCGCGGTTACACAAGGGCACAGAGGACATATGGTGCAGAGCCTCCTGTGCGTGTGTGTGTGTGTGTGTGTGTGTGCTGCTTACACTGAATACAAGAATCAGTGTCCTATCATGAGTCCAAGGGACTGCAGCTGTTTCAAGGTGAAGTACAAATTTTCACAAAATATAATGCCAAATTATCCACTCTACGCTGCAAACTGTCGACTGTGTGTTAGATTAGATTAGATTAAGATATTAATCAGGAAGGGATTCTGCTCAATTCTGCATATTAATGATGTCATTTGCAATTAATTTAATATAGTTTCAGCTCTCAGAGTTCCCTCACTCCCATGCAGCCCTGTAGATGATTGTAGTAAAAATGCTGATTAACTGTGAAAGTCGATTTCCATCTTTATCAATTTTTACAGACAACTCAGAGATGAACCATGCAGGTGAAGTCACCATCTAATTTGTTTAAAGATGGCTGCACCCTAGAGGTGAAAAAGCTAAATAGTTTTTAGTTTTGCAGCAAATCTAGGTGAATTTCAGGTTTGATCTTACCGAAGGTAAAAAAGCAAATAAACCACACTCATATTCTTCAGTCCTTCATCTCCACTTTAATGATTTCTTTACACTTAATTTCATACCACTGCTGATAGCCCTCCAAGAGAACTTACCAAGATGGAGGAAATTGCCACTTTCATTGATCGGCCGTATCTCAACAGTTAAAATGAAAATCTTGCCAAAAATAATTTACCTACTAAATGTGACCCTGTGTCACCACTAGTAAGATGGTTTAATAAACTACACAAATCAATTACAGAATTTCATTGTAAAAATAAAAAACAAAGATTAAACTAAGCACGCTACAGCTGTCGAAGCCTCTCGGAGGGCTTGAAGCCCCCAATTTCCACTGTTATTTTCTTTCCAACGACCTACAATGGATACGCCACTGGACAAATGAAACCACCAACTCAACACAGCAGGACACAGAACAACTACAAAACTCACATCTTTCATTGAGAGATTTGCCATTTATTGACACTTTAATTAAAACTCATCTGTATTTTCAAAAACCAACAACTAACCCAACCCTTACAGGTTGGTGGCAAGCTAACAGCAGGTACATGTCAGGTACAGGTACATCTTTCTTTCCTTTATTCATCAGCCTGCTGTGGCACAACCCCACGTTCAAAACAAATCACACACTTTCTCAGACTGTATGGAAAAACATGGCATCACACATCTGAGAGATGTATTTAAGGATGGCAGCTTCATGACCTTCAACCAAATACAAGAACAACATAATAATTCCATATCTTCAACTAAAAGCGATCAGCAAAGACTTAATTAGACTCCATCAATCTAATTTCCATAAAGTAACCTTGTTACAGAAATTAAAACTACTTCACCCCAAGAAAGTATTTTCCCAAATCTATAAACTTCTGTCCTCTATAAATCTACAAACTGTTATACCAACCAACAAACTGACAGCAGATCTCGTCATACAAAATCTCAATTTCCCCTGGCAAACCATATGCAAAAACACTTTCAATATGTCCTGCAATTCCAGAATCCAACTAATCCAATATAAATTTTTACATAGAATTCACATTACACAGACACAGACACAAACTCCAGCTTATGGGATATACTAACTCAGATACATGTACACTATGCCCAAACTCCCCAACTGACAATTTGTGCCCACTACAACAATTTGTATCACGCTTTCTGGCTCTGCCCACACATTACTTTTTTATTGGTTGAGGGTCATTAAGCAACTGCCCAACATTCTGCATCTCAGCTCCAATGTCTCCCTCCCTATTCATTCTTGGTTATCTCTCTATTATTAACATCAACCCACTAGCCACTTTTCAATAGTTTTCTCCTCATTTCTTTAACTGTAGGACATTAAAGTAGATGAGTTCAACTAAAAAAAACTGTGCTGTTGTAACATTTTGTTTCAGAGCGTAATAAACATTGCACCCTCTAGAGGCCACTAGTGGTGCAAATGGGACACTTGTTAAAAATGTGTTGCATTTGCTAACTTAACTGTGATAATATGCTTTCGGATTGTCTAAGGTTATAGTTGCTTTTCATCAGTGTTTTTGTTTGATCACAGTTCACTCCTAATGGGGACAAACATTTGACAGGAAATTTTGGGAATGAAACACAGAGTGGACATCCATGATAACTCATGATTCCCTAAAAATGTGAAAAACAACAAACTTCTCATTTAGTTGTTTGTTGAGTTGCTCCGTTCACTAATAGCTGCCAGGGCAGGTTAAAGGTTGTCAAATGTAGAACTATTTTAAATAATACTTGATAAGTAGACTTCGGAGGATGAATGTTTGCCTGTAGGTCTTGATTACAAGGCAGTTATAATGTGATGAAGAAGGAATGACATCATAAAACATATTTGCTATATTCATGTGCTGTTACAGTGTATGTGGACCTGCCTTCCAGCTGAAACTCTTCCACTGCTCAGTAGTTCGGTCCATGCTTGTTTGTTTGGAGGTGGCAACGCTGCTGTCAGTCTGTTGACCTCAGAAGACTGGATACACTGTGAAGATGTGAATTCTGAAGACTGACTAAACACCACAGCACTAACTACGTATCTGCAATGAAATCACAGAAAACACACATACAGAAAACAAGAACATTAGACATTATTATTTTAGGTCTTGCCTGTTCTTTAACCTGTTATTACTTCCCTAAAGTGGTTCTGGTGGCTAAGATACATTACATCACTCAGTGCGTTTACATGCACTTCAGTAACCTGCTATGGTCCACTTTCTCCAGTAAACTGATTTCTTAACTGTTATGTATACTGTAATTGGGGTAGGAGATTAGGTTTCTAATCTGTTTTTCAGATGTACACATGTGCATAATGAAACACTTTACATGGAGAAAGTGACAGCAGGGTGGCTGGATGAAAAGAGAAATCATTACATGGAGCAATGCCTCCTCCTATTTAATATACTTCCATCCAAAGTCTGAAACTAACACAAAGTAGTCTGTAGAAATCTAAATAAGTTGTTTTCCACCACTGAATATCTGTCAAGCTGTTAAATTCACACACTTTCGTGCTGTGACAAAGAGATCCTGTTGTTTCTTCAGAAACGGGTCTGACACACACAAGAACGACAACAACAAAAGTCAGGAAGCAGCATCTTCTGTCAATCATAGACTGTATAAAAATCATAATAACCCATTGGTTTGTGGACTTGCGCTTTGAAGCCTCAAGTTTGGCATTTTGACCGTTGCCATCTTGGATTTTTGGAGCCAGAAGTGATGAGAAGTGATCATATTTGGGTGAAAGGGTGGAGCTGACCCTAACACTAGCTGCTAGCTTGGTGAGCATGGCGCATTTACAGTCTAAAGTTAACTGTGATAATGCTAATGCTAATGCTAATTTTCGCTAGTGAAAAATGGGCTTAAAACCATTAAATCAAAATGTACTTACTGGAAAAACTGAACATCCAATTCCATAGAGAGTCCTTTAGTACAATCAAACGCTGAAACTGACTTTTTAGGTGACGAAATTGTTAGAATTAACTTTCAGGAACTGAAAACACACTGAAATAGCGACAACTAAGGCTACACCTATACTGAATCTGGGGTTACGCTATGTTTACGTTACCTAACCAACGTTGTTGCCATGGTAGCAAATTGTCAATCACAATGTAACCACGTCCTAAAACATACCCTGCTTTATTGTCAAATTTAAATTAAGTGGGACTATAATTTCCAAAATGAACATCATTCTGTATTGATGGAAGACTTGAAACTAGCGACTGAGACCATAAACTCATTGGGAAAGTGTTTACTGAGGTAATAAATCAAGTGAGAAGTAGGGTCATTTTCTCATAGACTACCATACGGACTTCTTTTTGGAGCCAGTGGAGTCGCCCTCCGCTGACCGTTAGTGAGAATGCAAGTTTTAGGCACTTCCACATTTGCTTCACTTTTCAGATCCAGAACTACCCGCTTGCTGTCAATACAGTTAAAATACTCAAAACATACAGTAACCAGGTTACTACAGTACATGTAAACACACCTATCTTATGCCCGGCACAAAGCAGCGCCAAGCGCAACGCAAGTGTCTTTGTTAGTTTAAGACCAACACAGTTGTCATTTTCCCATCCAGCGCCAACGTTGTTTAAATAGCAAATGCACTTGCGCCCATCAGTGCGCCCATGGGCGTGTTGGTCTTAAAATGATGTGTGTGGTCAGGCACATTGTTGGCGCATTGGAGGCAGCAGAGAGTGATTCCACTATTGACCAACAAAAACCTGGTCTGAAGTCAATGGCGCAGTGTTTCACTGTTATTTTAAGAGCGCATTATCAAGATAGTAATATGCGGCTACACAGGCAGGTGCACAACATAAACTCTGCTTGTTACACACACAGGACGCGCAGCAGCGCACAGACATGCAAAAGATTACAAATAAAAGGATTATAATGTGAAAGATTATTATTGTGTACATTAACATATTTTAAAAAATACATGTCATAATGATTAGTGATAATATTTATCAGAATTCACTAATCGCAGTAATGATGGATTAAATTGTTTAATTATTTGACCAAATCGTGGCAATACACGTAGGTATTTAAACAGACGGACAACAACGGATCAGACACAGATCGACTTTCCTGCTGCATCAATACAGGAGGACATGAGGAACACATGAGGAAATAAATAAGGTGAAAACAATGATTAAACTACAGAAGGAAATATATCTGCACAGCTTCTAGCTGCTGCCAGCAGCAGGATCAGCACCTTGGAGAGCTGATCAAGTCCTGATAACTGTGTTAATGATTCTTTACATGATTAAAATGAATGATTTTTTAACAATATTTAACAAATAATCTTTAACATTTTTGAGATTACAGTGATCAGATTTCCATACTTTCAGCAATTAAAACCCTGCTGATTTGACCTGTTACTCCATGACTGAACAAAATGACTTTAAAGAAACCAAAGCTGTAATTAAAAAAATAAACCTTTTCAAAAACCTAATGAAAATACTTTCTCAACAAATTAATGAACAGGATCTTAAACTGGTGGTCTGGGGCCATGCGAGAGTTCAGGAGCAGCAGGGGCCAGTGTGCTTGTTATGGATTGTGCACTGTCACTTTGCGCACGAACAGATCCGTTTCCTCTGCAGAGAAGCGTTCCTTCTTACTACTTGGCAAATGCGCCGTCATAATAGCAACCCGCCAATGTGCAAGCGCATCGATCGTTACAATAGGGTCCACTGAGTTTTTCTGTTCTGGTTTAAACCTGACCTAACTGCTTTGCAGATCACACCTCACTGTCCTCTCTGGACTCTCTATCAGAGTCCTTGTAGACTTTCAGGGTCTGAGCACACTGTTGCATGCAGCACTACATCTCAGCCTTTTCTGACCTTGAAAAATGCTCTTCATTTTCATGCAGTCTTCTTTCAGACTCCTGAATTTCTGACATCTCTGATTTTTTAAGTGATTCCAATAGTTATGAATGTTGCAACCCTGACTCCCAGAAATTATGTTTTCATAAAAACTATATGCAACAGCAGAGTCATTTCTTACGTAATGTAATGCTGCCCGGATTACGGTTATGGTTGTGTTTACGTACTGGCAGCTCTTTGTTAAGGTTAGGGAAAGATCATGGTCTTGGCTTAATACAGAAAAAAGTCTGCAGTGACTTATTAACATTGAACTGAAACAACCATCTTTCATTGCCCTTAACCAAAGTGCTTTTGTTGCCTAAGCCTGACCACATTTGGGACTCAGGATGTGATACTTGATCCTTGGTGTCAAAGCCCTGCACTTTGTATGCCCTCCATCCACCCTGACATCCTCCTTGTGACTGTGTGACACATAAATGTTGCATTTCCTTCACTCCAAAAAATGTTGCCTGTGAACATAATCAAGGTTATGCTTGGTAGTTATGCTTGCCACACAACCTAATTGGAAAATCAATTTAGCAATATATAACTTTAAGTTCTGACAGACAGGGTTGACTTGTGTGCCCTCTAATGGCTGTTTCCCAGGATGGATAAAGAGCCAGTCAGAGCTTGGTTGAAAGGATTTCCTGTGCCAAAGCAAGAATCATTTATAAACAAAAATGTTGACAAGTGTGCACGAGATCAACACAGCGGTACAGGTTGTTGTAAGTCCAGCAACAGTATTACTGAATTGGCCTGAATATCAGACAACAGTATTTTAATAGCTGTTTTTGGAAAAAAAAACTTTTTGAAGATACAACACACTTTAACACTTGTCCTATTGGGAATATTTCCTCTAAGTTACTATTTATCCAAGGAGAAGAGAGTCCTCATCCTTGAAGCCTTTCTGTAGTGGAAAAGGAAAATACTTCCATTACATAAAGCCCAAATCCCAAATCCCAAATAAATCCCAAATTTGTGTATCTTTTCTATCAGTCACATACTTAAACAATCTACTCTCAGGCTGTTGGAAGTGGTCAAAATTATTTTCTCTGACAGTTAGTATTTTTCAGACTGTCTATTTGAGCTCCTCAACATCTGTGACAGCAGTAATTCTTAACAGCTTCTCAGACAATTCGGACCACAGTTCATTTCTGCAGTAGATGCTTTGGGCTCATTTTCACCCATCATGAATTTATGTCCTCCGTGGCAGAAAAACACATTAAATGAGCCCCGTAGGTTGAACTGAGCTAACCAAACACTTTGAGGGTTGAACAACTCCAAAAGACACGCTGTAAACAGACTTTAAGAACAACTCTACAAGACACTCTGTAAACAGACTTTAAGACACTTGCTAGCCTAGCAACATTAAGGCAACAAACAACCTATAAAGCATCACTGTCTGTAGGAGCCAGTGTTACAGCGGTATTCTCTCTATTAAAAAAGAATATCTGATCTTGTGACCACATAATTGTCTAGTCCTCAAATATAAATAATGAAATAAAAAATAAACCCCCGATTCCAAAAACATGAAACAGCTGACATGAAGTCGATGTCAGTCTGAAGAATAAAGAGAAAACCAAATGGAAATTCAGTCTGATTATGAGGCTATATCAAAAAGTGAGAAGAGAGAGAAAAGGTGCAATAACAAACGTGTTTGTATGTAATTAAGGTCTGAAAAGGAAATGTGTTGACATTTTGACCCCTTGAAATGGAGACGTGAACTTTCAGGAAAAGTGTTACTTCCTGGAATATAGTATATCCTCATGTGAACTCATGCTCCAGGCTGTAACTCAAAACTCCAGCAGTCAGCAACAGTGTTTTATTATGTATTTTTTCAGTTTGCTGAAGTATTTTTGGGGAGAGCAGATGAGGGACTTCACTTTTTTCATCCCATATTTATAAAATAAAAAAGATATAAAATAACAAAGAAAGAAATAGTTACATCAAAAAGATGGCTTTTATGTGCGACATGGGTAATTAAGTTACGTTTGACTGAGAAGACAACCATCCTGTCTCTGTATCAGAACTTTATTATTCTTATTGAAATCAACAGGCAGGACCAAAATGTCAGTTTGAAGATGTAGATCTTTATAATTATTAGTGACTGAACATCATCTTTACTAAAGAGTGCATAATTTCTCACCCACCCACTGTGGCTTCCATCTGTTTCACCATAACAGAAGACATTGTTTGATATAAAATAATTCAAGTTCAGCATCACACATAGCCAACTTGTTCTACTAACTAATTTAAATGAAACATTTTGATCGTGCCAAGTTAGTCTGGAACATTAATATGATCTGTTCATCAGTTGAGCACTTGTTCTTCATCTCATGGTGAGCTGAACACACACACTTCATCTGTTTTATAATTAACAGAACTGCTACCTAGATAGTCAGAGCTTTCCATGTATATGTCACCCTGTGCCTAAAACCCAATGGGCTGAGTGTGCAGTAAACCAGAGCTTACAGCTTACAAACTTATTTTGATATTTCACAGAGAAAACAGTCCCCTCTGAGATGCCAACATGTGTCGTTTTGTGACTCAGGTATCATGTAATTGGTTTTATTATGATGGACAGTCTGATCGTTGTAATTTTGGTGATTGCAGTCATCATAAAGTGGGATATCATGGTTATGTGAAAATTATTGTTTCATCAAAAAATGGAAGAAACGTCCTCTCATGGAGACCTGGAAAGAGGGAAGACTATACATACACACAAGAGACAACACTCAGGCACACTATTCACAAAGAAGGGAGAGGAGACAGGGAAACTGCACACACACAAGAGAGACAGGAGGTGAGGCTGAATCTGCTGGAGGATGAAGATCCAGATCCAAAACCTTTGCTTTCTGCCTTCATCCCTCAAAGCATTATGGGAACTGTAGTTGCAAAACTTAGACTTCGATTATCCCCAGTAAAAGACAAAGAATAACAATAAGTGGCCTTCTTATTGAAAATCTATTCATATGACCTTTTTTGACATAATAGCACAAAGTTGTTTTTCATAAAAACTGTTCTGTAACATGTATAGCACAACTCAAGTGCAAATTGATGGCATTTTGAAGTAGCCCAACCTATTCTGAAAATTACAATATATGGTAGCCTGGCTAAGACATGTAGTGTCTCTGGTAAAAGCCTGCAAATAAAAGGACTGAAAACTGAGCAAAGAAGGATACACTGTAAATGATGTTTTCACAGTATTATTACTATATTCTCAACAGTTTATTACTCAATAAGCAGTGTACAGCATGTTGCTGTAGATTTTCAATGCAGTCTGGGAAAATATTACTGTAAATCTAAATACAGTAATACTATGCTAACATTACCTAGCTATTGTTAGTATAGCATAGCTGTCCTGTTAGCTTGTGAGTAAGTTAGAGGCTGATTAAATTAATATTAATAGCTTAAACAAAAATACTTCATTTGCTCATTTCAGTCATAGATAGTACAGTTAGGCTGAAGGCCAAAGTTAACTAAACTTTCTATGTTATTTAATGGAGCTTTGAGTTTGGCTTTGGATGTTTGCATGTAACATTAATGTTAGTAGGCAGTCTTTCTGATTTGATTTTAACTGGCTTGTCTGTTCTCTTTTGTCCACAAGGCGAGAGCTGCACCATTTTGTGGGACCAAGACCATCCATTATTACTAATTACCATACCTTGGCCCACCAAAATTACTGGCTTTATTTACGTTTTATTAGTGATTTATTGGATTTAAAATACTTTACACTACAAAGAAACAGCAATAACTACAACAAATGTCTTCAACTTAACTCAAAGAATGCATCTGATGCACAGTCAACTGGAGAAGGTAGCCAATAAGATACAGGTCACCATGCTACAGCAAGACAAAGGAAGAGACTGAGCAAGGCCTGAGGTTAGGTTGAGGCTAAGTCCCACCCACCTAGGTCTGGGCAGGAAGGAGGATTTTCTACAATGATTTAAGATTTTGTTAATTTGAACAATTACTTTTGGTCCTCTAAAATTGGGGGACTATGTCTAACAATGGCTACAATTTGCACATAATTCACCTAATATGGATGTAAACACCTTGAAATTTAGGCTCAAAGTCTGCACTTTAATGTCATTGTCCTCGTTCCTTTTAAAATCCACTGTTTTGGAGTGGAGTCAAAACAGCAACATATGTTTCATTGACTGGACTCTGACTTATGGACTGCACTGCATGTGTATAGTCATTATGAATCCCCTTTTAGCCTGCTGTTACTGACCATATACAGACCCAGTGACCAACTGAGTAGCAGCAATTATCTTCTGTTTTGGTAGGTTGTGTTGTTATATTTTCATATATTCAGCCTTTGAAAAATGCCTTTGTCTAGTGTGATCAGAGTGCAGAGAAGTCCTCCTGTGCCTTCACAGATTCACTCAATGGGCTTTTGATAATGTGAATTAGGCATTTTAGATGAATTTTTGCCTCGATGAATGATTTATGTTTTTGTTTTTTTTGCAGGACTATCACAAGTGCTGTCATCCCTGCTCTATATGATGCCACCACCACCACCCTCCTCACCTGGCCCCCACCACCACCTCCACCCTCACCTGGCTAACCGCCCCCCACCACCACCACCCTCACCTCTCTAATGCTCTAATGCCACAACACCTACAGTGAGAAACTGTTTTGTGAAGATTGTTTTGTGTATTCTGATGTGTTTTACAGAGTAACTCTGGCGTGGGTGAATGTTGAGCCCATTTTCTGGAGTTTTTTTATTGATTGTTATTTGTTCTGATGATCTTTACGGAAAAAGCCATCTTTAGGATGTGGGAAAAATGGTTGATGACCCAGATTGTTTACTAGTTGGATGGAAACACATCTGTTTCAGTATTGTACCTCTTATCCAACCTGCCTTCTACCAGTCTCTGTGGCTGGTTACAACAGCTCCTCCAAGAAGGAAGGATTTTCAGAGGAACCTATTTGATACATTGATTGCCGATTGAATATGCCATTGTAAGACTATCACTCTTGTTTTAAAACAGATTTGTTTATATTGTTGTATTGTTGTATAATTGTTCTGTATTAGTATGACTATTGTTCAAATTAATCAATAAATGTTCTGCTTTTTGTGCAGTTAAGTCTTCAAATGTCCTTTTTCTTATTTTACATCAACAGCAATTTGTGCTGCTCACATGAATGGAAATGATTCTGTTTCACGAGGAAATGCAATGGCTGATGCTGCAGCCAAACAAGCTGCTCTTTCCTCTTCCTCCATGGTACATCAATGTGCCTCCACACAACTTGCCAATCCAATTCCAGTACCTTCAGCTAATGATGTTGTGACAATGCAAAATCACGCTGATGACAGGGAGCGGAGCCTTTGGATGAGTAAAGGTCGTACAGTTGACATGGAGTCTAGCTTGTAGCTAACCCTAACCCTAACCCTAACCCTGATGGTTGACCGGTTTGCCCTCGAGCTCTCCTACATGTGCGCATGTCGGAAGAAGGGGTAATGAATGATGTTATTCGCTCACAATGGTTGCACCAGACATTACACAAGTCTCACAAACACTTTTGGATAGTTGTATGATATGCCAACAGACCAGAAAGAGGAACAGCACAGTGAAGCATGACCATTTGGAACCTCCATCAGGTCCCTTTGTAAATATGCAAATAGATTTTGTACATAGGCCGAACTGTCAAGGAGGGTTTTGCAACAAAAAAGGAAGATGCAAGAACAGTTATAAAGTGTCTGCTAAAAGATATAATCCCTAGGTATGGAGTACCTAAAGGAATAGACAGTGACAGAGGTCCAGCTTTTGTGTCAAAAATCACTCAGGGACTGTCAGATATCTTAGGATTCAAGTGGCAGTTGCATGTTTCTTATCACCCACAGAGTTCAGGTCAAGTAGAAAGAATGAATGCAACTATCAAAGAGAGATTGACCAAAACTGTAATAGCCCTGCCTATTGTGCTGTGTTCCATTCGAAGCACACCAACCGCAATTACAGGACTCATGAGGTGTTGATGGGGAGACCAATGTCCACAGGGACAAGCCCCCCTCTGACACCACACAAAGCTACTCTGCTTTGTATGGAGTTCATGATTGAGTATGTGAAAAAACTAACAGAGATCTTGAGAAAGTTTCATTTACAGGTGGTTGACAGGCTCCCCAAACCATCAGAGGAACCAATTCATCCTTTTCAGGAAGGTGATTTTGCACTAATCAAATCTCTGGAAAAGTGTCTTTGTCTCCTAGGTGGAAAGGTCCATAGCAGGTGCTGCTGACAACTAGGAAGGCCCTGAAAGTTGAAGGCAGAGCAGAATGGATCCACACCACAAGGTGCAGACTGGCTCTCCCAACCACTGGTGAGGGAGAGCAGAGCCATGGCAAGTAAGCAGAGGGTTAATCCTCTTTTCCCTCCTGTTTAGTGGGCGTGGGCAGGGAGCAGGTCAAAGCAGTCCAGATGAGTGAGAGACAGGGGTCTCTCTTGTTCCAGGCGACGGAAGGCAGGGAGGCTTTCCTGCTCATGACACAGCCGGTGTCATGAACCCAGTGCTCCATAAGTGGGGGTGCCCTTTGCAGAATGTTCCAGAAAATGCAGACTGGGAACCAGGCTCTGAACATAAGGACAGATTGACAGTCCCTCAGGACTCAACAGCACTGTAAGTCCAGACAAAACGGAGAGATATATTGACAATGTTGCAATGAGAGAGTCTGAAGAAAAAGAGTCAAAAAAAACTGAGGGACATGTGTTTCCAGCTCTCTCCCGAGAAAAGTGAACTGTGAACTCTGTTGTGTTTGAATGTCCCATTGAAAGATGTAAAATAAATGACTGTTATGTTGCATATCCATTAACTTTTTCTCGAGGTGAATGGGGGTGGACCGCACATGATAAAGCACTAATTAAGATGAAGCGTAGTGCACCCATGTGAATGAAGGTAACGTTCACACCTACTGTATCTTTGACCAGACCTCTGGAATTGTGGTGTTTCACCAAACAGCAGCTGACAAGTTATTCTGATTGTAGACGGTGGGGTGCTAATTTTCAAGAGGGTACGGGAGAGCTGAAAGGCTGTAAGATCAGTGGGAATGATAAAACTGATGAAGATGATAGTTTTAATAGTTAATTTGTTTGTTTGTGTGTGTGTGTGTGTGTGTGTGTGTGTGTGTGTGTCACTGGAGCATGGCATAATGTGCAGCATGTTTTGTGCCTTATGCTGGTTTGCCAAGAGATCAGTTCTTGGGTTGGTCACTCAAGTCCTAAAAATCAAAATCCACTGTGCGATTAAAGTTGATGCCAGCCCATCTCTGTGTGTAACTGGCTCTTAGAGGTGAATTATGATAACCAATGGTGGGGGTCGTTTATCTAAATGGTACTAATAATTCACACTGGGGTGTGAATTAGTCTTCCTATTTTGTTGGCTCTTGTAGCTTGAAGGATCAAAGATGGTTTGGGTCAGTGGTCTGGTTTGGTTACCATGCAGGAAATGGGGGGGGGGGGGTTCCTTATCTGATCCCCTTTCTGTTTGTAGGAGGTTGTTTATATGGTCTGGTCAGTGAGGAGTTTAGGGTTAGGGGCCAGCATTCCTTGGGTGTTGAAGAAAGAGCTGGTCTGTTGTCTGAGGCTGGTGCTGTCTGCCTTTGAAACATACAGGGACTACAACAATTATATCTTTAAAGAGAAGTGTTTTTGTCATTATTGTGTTTAATAAAATGTGAAAAGTGGCCGATTGAGGGAGTCAGAGCTCGAATTCAACCCTTCTTTGTTCTCCTGTGAATGTTGATATCCCTCAGATATCATCATTCTAGGTGAACTCTTTTATGAGACTACCTTGTTTGGTTATTGGTCCCGGTTTCTGAGTGGTGCCCTGTAATAATTAATTCATATTAATAATTCTACTAATTTTTATAATCAATTATTATCTCTGATAATTATGAATTATTGCTAATAACCAATCATGCTCCTCACAGATCTGACGGTTTTGTGAGGTTCTTTAACAGTTGGTGCCCAAATTATTAATTAATATTAATAATATCTTGATTTCATAATTATGAATTATTGCTAATAACCAAATGCACTCCTGCCAGTACCAACATTGCTAATCATATGGTTAGGGTGGAAACTTGTGGAGTGTAGAATGGTGTTTCTGTCAGTTTCTTTTCGATAAATAGATGTGTCCAATTTTCTATTTTCATTAACAGTAATCAAAAGATCCAAAAAAAATGTTTTTTCACAACTGTATTCCATAGTAAAATGCAAAGAGGGATGAGTGCAATTTATATAGTCACTAAATGCCCTAAGTTCATCCTCAGAACCCGTAAACCCCATAAAAATGTCATCAATATACCTTCTAAAAAAAGGGGTTGTTGTTAAATATATGTCTGTCTTCCCACAAACCAATGAACAAATTGGCATAGTTGGGAGCAAATGATGACCCCATGCTCGTACCTTGAGATTGCAAATAATACTTGTTGTCAAACACGAAGTAGTTCAATTTAAGAATAAACTTTGTGAGTGACATAAGTAATAAGTGCATCTCTTCTAGGTTCAAGGTAAGTCCATAGCTTCCAGTCCACCATCATGTGGAATGTTGGTATACAAACTCTCCACATCAAAAGATACCAAAGAAGAGTTATCAGACATAGAGATGTCCGCCACCAATTTTAAAACATCTCCAGTGTCCGCCACATATGACGGTAGTGTCTTCACAATGTCTTTAATGAAGTAGTCCACAAATTGGCTCAAAGGTTCAGACAATGAGTTGCTGCTTGCTACAATCAGTCTACCGGGAGGATTTTATGTATCTTTGGCAATAAGTAGAAAACAGAAGTAATGGGATGTTCTCTTTTTAAAAAATCATATTGACTTTTAGTAATCCACTTGTTCTCAAATGCATTGTTCAAATGTCATCCCTCTCTCCCATATATGTCTCCACTGGGTTTTGCAGCAATGGTCTGTAAAAAGTGTCATTACTTAACTGTCTTAAAGCTTCAGTTACATAGTCCTTTGTGTTTTGTATCACCACAGCTCCACCTTTATCAGCTGGTTTTATAATAATTTTTGAATTATTCTGCAATTCATTCAGAGCTTTTCTTTCTAATAGACTGATGCTACAATTCTTCAGACTGTTTTTAGATTTAACAGCTGCTTTGATATCCTTTTCCACTAGTTTACTGAATGTAGCAAGTGTGAGATTAGGGGCACCAGGAGGCATGAAAGTGGATTTTTTCTTGAACTTGTTCAGAGGGTCCCCCAGCTGTTGTATTTAACTTACTGTGGAAGAAGTGTTTTAAATGTAGCTGTCTGAAAAATTTCTAGGAATCAACTTTCTATTTAAATGCATTTACTTTATCAGTACACAGAGGACAGGCCACGATTCAAGACGTTTAATTGAGGAGTGGTCAGAGTGTACTCGGAGATTACAAGTTATCTAGTTAATTCCATAGTATTTCACTTTTAAAGTATACAGCTGAAGAGGTTATTAGTTTGTCATATTTAATTTACAACTGTGAATACCACATTTGAGATGCCTCCAGATGCGAAGAAGAGACATGAGGATGGAGGAATTTAATTTATCAAACGGGACATCCTCGCTCACTTCAGCGTCATTTTGAGGAGACGGCAACTACTCATGACACACAGCACCTCAACTGTCAAATATGACGGAGTCAGCTGTTAATGTGTAGAAATTATTAAGTAACAGTTTTAACTCTAAAGTTTAGGTTAGGATAGGCTCAGGTTGATTTTATAGGAGAAATGCAGCTGTGTGGCGTCATATTTTCCCGAAGGAGCTGAGACGTACTTAAAACAAAAAAGAAGAAGGACGAGCCTTATGGCTTATGTAGAAAAAAAATAAAAATACCAGAGTTTTATGATTGATTCATGATTTGGTATTTTTTATTTTATGAATAAATATGATCAGCTGCTGTTGGTGCTGTCATTCCTGTTCCACAGGTAGTTTTGCTGATCTGCTGTATTACTACAACAGCAATGACTGTTTACTGTCTGCTCAGATCAGAACACACTGGATCAAAAAGGTGTTGCCGTCCAATAAAAAAAGTTCCATATAGGATACACCTGTGGTTCTTTGCTCGAAGCTCCTCCAGAAGCCTCCTCTGTCTTCTCTATTCATCTCCATCCATTTAAGGGATTGGAAGGTCCTCCATGATGGCGGAGGGAGATCAGTTTCCGAGTCATGGACGGAGGATGAAGGAGAGGTGTCATAATGACATTTCACACTGTCTCAGGCAAAACGTCCACGATGGCGGACATAAGAAAATAAAACAAGGACATAAAAATTTGGTCATTCTTATGACTGGAACAAATTCAGGTCTGAAGGAGTTAGCTGAATTTATGTTGCCAATGCATATGTATGACTTTCATCATTTCTTCATTTCTGTGTCTTTATCAGGTATGTAATCCATATAATGGACAAACACAATGCAACCAAGACTGACTGCAGCTCATTTTGATATAAGAAAAGCAATTTTTATAATAGTTTTATTAGTAATACTAAGTCATAATCAGCTTGTTATTTGTAAGAATAACAATCTGCAGCCAATAACACTGTAATGCTCATTAGATTAAAAAAAGGGTGATGGGTGAACAGTGGAGAAACTTTTTTGTTACTTTTGGATCATTGCCACTAGTGGGTAAAATATAAAGTTTGGTCTGTGGTGTCACAGGGGGGCAAACCAGCTGAAACCGAAACCATATCAACTGAGCATGTAATGTTCCCACCTGACACACTAGCTTGATAATAGTACATGCTGATTGTAGAGGGTAACGTTTAGTGTGTTGCCATTCTAATGTTAGCATGGGGTTTAAAGAGGGTGATGGGAATTCAGTCATTATTTGAAGTATCTTAAATGGTAATCTTTTTATTTATTAAAAATGTATTAACTCCTTTTCACTAAGCCAGTCACTTAGAGCACTGAGACCAATCAACTTCTGCCAGCTGATCAGCTGACTGGCCAAATGAAGATACAATGTGTGTGGAGACAATTACACCAGGCTGTGACTCTGGCAGAAGATGAAGACATCAAGAGAGGTAGTGTGAAACCACACACTGTCCAGCAGAGAGACCTTGTCTCCCCTTATCTGTCCCTCATCCTCTCTCTGAATGGGCTCAATAAAGGATGCCATTCTGAATAGAAGGCTGCAGAAAAGAAGATTAGTGTCCCGCACAGTGAAACCAGCTTCACATACAGCTGTCTCCATCCAAGCTTTCTGTTCATCACTCACCTGAAATTGCTTTAAAGTACATTCAGATAGAGTACAAAGTCATATTTAGAGGCAACATGGCTGCATACAGTTAAGGTTGGGCTACAGACTAGACAAAGCAGGCAAGATAAATAGATAGTTTCATTACATACATACAGAAAAAAGACTAAACATAGTGTTATCTTGTGATTAGTGGGCAATCATAACCTTAACCACTACAACCGGATGGGAACAGTGTGAAAAATTAATTGAGGTTCAGGGTCATGTGCTATGGTGAATGCTATGCAAGGGATGGCTCTGTTATTGAGATCTGAGAGGTTAGGGGTTGGAAGACCAATGATTTTGGAGACATTGTGTGAGATACATGACAACTTGTTCTTGTTTGGGACAGACAGCACAGTGACAAAACCGGGGGAGCAGTAGAGCAATATGGACTGAATTATGCTTTTGTAGAGAAGTAACAGAAGGTGGGGGGCCACAGAGTGGGCTTTGAGCTGCGAACGATATTAGTATTTGTTGGCAGTGGTTGTTGAGGTCAGTGGTGTGTCAATCAAAACTGAGTTTATTGTCTGGTGTGATTCCAATTTATTTAAAACTGTCACCCTGCTCAACTGTCTCATCATTGATGGGAATGGAGATCAGGTAAGTGTGCAGCGTGCTGGAGTGCTGATAACCAGTTCTTTTATCTTATTAACATTGAGCTGTAGATGGTTATTGTTACACCACTGTATGAAATGAGAGCTGGAGTGTTAATAAGTCATCACTGAATTCATATTATGTATGTCACCAGAATTCTTAAATTATGCAGTTATGGGAGATGGGCTGACACAGTCATTAGTATACAGGGTGTGGGGCTCCAGTGTTGATGGTGATGGTTGGAGATGTTGCAGTGTGTCCCTGAGGAAGTTGTGTATTCAGTGGATGAGAAGAAAGGGGGGCGTTGAGGTGCTGCAGCTTCCTTTTCATCTGATGGTGCTGGATTGTGTTGAATGCAGAACTGAAGTCGATGAAGAGGATTTTGACAAAGTTGCCTGGTGATTCTAGATATTGTAGCAGGGGATCAAGGAGTTCCCCTTTTGGCCTTGTAGGCAAACTGTTGATGATCCACGAACTTTTCTAGGCACTTCAAGATTATTGAGGTAAGTGCAACTGGCAGGTAGGAATTTGGGTTCTGAGCAGAATGTGTGCTTAGACTTATATTTGACATTAAAATGACATTATACAACAAGTGGGTCTGACCAAGCAATCTGATTTGTCAACTAGACATGTAGAACATGATTAAATCAGCATGACAGCACACCTAGCCGTGCTGAAATGAAAAAAGCCATATCACTAAAAATATTACTCTGCCATTCATTAGAATTATTGACCGTGATGTCACGCTAACATCAGTCACTTCCAGGTAGACAAATGGCAGTTGATTTGAGTTGTGGAAATATGTAAACTTGGCAAACTTGTTTATTTCTGTTGTCATTTTCAACCATAACTGTAATGTTTGAATATATGTAGTTAAACATATGAACTCTGAGACTGTGGGATGAGTTACACACAAACACACTCACTTTCCCTTCAGTTGAGAGTATATCTCATCTTCCACTCCGGCATCCTCCATCAGCTGTGCTGGTGAGTCGGTGACACAGCGCTACTAGCTTAAAAATGTACATGAAGTTCGCGGACATAGTAATTAAATCTGTCCATAGAAAAATTATTTTTTTTCAGCAGATATCTGAAAAAATAGTTACAATAAGATTGAGCTAGCAAAGCAGTTCTGTGTTTATAAATGTGGTATTTATTCAGTTTGGGAAATCCCATGATCTGTAGAAAGCACAAGCTAAGTTGGCTGGCTGACTCAACAGGGACTAGAAATTGTCTCTGTTGCTAGGTCGTTACTAAGGGTCGACCAACTTGCTGGGGTAGTAAACTAGACTTCATTACATAGGAGTCTACAGACGAAACTGATTGTTTTCCAGGTATTATTCATACCCCATGGATTTCCATGGAGGTGGAGAGAACACTAGCAAAAAGTTTTATTTTTAGAGTGAATTGCCCTACAATATGAATACGTTTTGTTTAAATTTTTTATTTTGTTGGTAACTGATGTATAATCTCAATATTACACGAGAGGGTGTGCTTTACCATGATTTTTGGCACTTCATCAATAAATCACACCTCCTCATGTAATATTGCTTAATTTTGTACAGTACATGCTACTAAACACTGTGTATGTTATACTATAACCCTTACTACTGGTGTATGTATGTGTATATGCTCATACATGTGGCACTTTATGACTTACTGGATAATAGGAATGTAACAGAATACAAATACATTACTTGAATGTGAACAGATAATGAGCTCCAACTAGTAGATACTGACAGCATCCAAAATACTGCAGTATCCACAGATCCACAACTCAAATAGGAACAGCAGCGGTAGTTCAGTAACAGGTATTATTTAACATTATAACTCCAGATACAAGGCCACAAGTGGGCTTCAATGACTTTACAGTGACTTTACAACGTGGCTCTGAGACACGGTAATTAGCGTGATTGTTGTCTGTTCAGTGAACAGGAACTGCTAGTAGCCAGAGCAGCATGACTTGACCATGATCCAGATTTGTTAAAATGTAAACAGATAGGCCATGTGCTACACAGAGATGTTCTTCAATATTAAATATTATTTAATATTCAGACTGAGGTTTATTCTCAATCATTTTTCACCTGTTTTTATCAGATTAGATGTGCAGTGCAGATTAAAGCTGGTGATGTGCAGGTGATATTTTTACCTCATCATCTGATATTGAAGGCTACACTTTTCTGTATACTTTGTGAGCAGCTATACTTATATGATAAGTATAAATGGCAGTAGTAAACAATTTAACAAAAAATTAGGTCATCTGGACAATTCCCAACAACTTGCAGTGTCTGCCCTGGCACATCCAGTGTGAATCTAAATACAGAAATATTTATGTGAAATAAACAGATACAGGTATAGGAAGTAGCTTTGTGCTACACCCAAAATAGATAACCTGTCACAAAGTGACATGTACCACATGGCACTTTTTAGGATGCCTGCAGCACAGAAGCATAGGGAAATGAGAGAAAGTGAGATAGAAAGAGAAAGAAGAATATTGACAAAAATGTGGAGTGAAGTCTGATGATTTGGAATCAGTTAATTTAAAAGAACATCAGATAGTGCTGATGGGGATCTAATTGATCATTGTGAGGCTGATGTCATTTCCTTGAAAGCCAGTACAGAGAACTCTGGACTTGAGGCTCATCAGGAAGATCACTTTTATTAATTCATAAAGACATGCTTTTTAGATGGATGAAAGAAATCAGCCAGACCTCGCAACATTACATCAAGACACACGTAATGTGCATTAACTGAGCTGCTGGAAGTGAGGCGTAATGGTATGAGGTGAGAGCAACAAGCAGGTAACAATTTCCACCATAAATCAATATAAGCTAATATCACTCTTCCCTGCAAGTCATTTACTGCTCTCTGCTGAAGTTGGAAGTATATCAATTTATAACTTTAACCTGTAGTCAGAGAGGGATTCAATTAGACCTCTACTCTGTACTCAGAGAGGGTGGCCATCTGTAGAGCAGCATCACTGAATATTTCTTAAATTCTGAGCAATGGATTTCCATGAATTTAAACCAGTTTTCATGGCTGAACATCCCGTGAACTCTGTGTATACACGAAAGGTATAGCTACAACATGGGCAAAAAAACAGGGGCAAAATGAACCACTATTCAAAAGCAGGACATTATACAGCATTATGATGATATGATCACATCATGTCATTTATAAACCTTTGCTATCCAAATAAATGATTCAAAGCAAATCTAATTATAAGCTACAAACCAGAAAATTCATTATTCAAGGTTTTCTGTGATGATTTTGAGTCTTGTCTGATGAGGATTCGATTATTTTACATGATTTTTCATATGATTTACTAGGAACACCTGTGCAATTTAATTATATTGAAAAGTGTTACTAATATTTTGTCTGCCACATGGGCCTCCACCATCCACTACAACCTCAATAATAAACATTAAAGTTGCAAGCAGCATTGGTCGGGACCTCGCACTCTGGCCCATCTGGATCAGATCATTTTGCTTTTTAAAAATGAGGGATATTTCTTACAAGTGTGGTGTGCTTTTATTTTGGAAGTTTGATTGACATGTGTACTGTCAGGTGTGTAGAGACAATAAGTAACTGCAGCTGGACACACTCATATATTTGAATGGAGAGTGTGAGCGAACCCACACCTTTTTGAACATTTACTGCTTCCACATAGTTTTAGATACAGACTGAACTTTGAATAAGTCACGAGACTTTGACCTACAAATCTTGAATTTACATGTTTTTGCTATCTTTTACTGTTTTTGAGATATTAGAGTCTGAGTTTTAAAGTCTTTTCTTGCTCCTCTTCTGATTTTATAATGAGTGCGTATTGCAGAATGTTTCACAGCACTGAGGGGTGACATCACTAAGAGCAGTTGGAGAGGAGGATTTTAGAATACGCTTCTTATGAAATCTCCTCATGAATCAAATTATTTTGGCCAAATCTTACATTAAAAATTATATTTTAGTAGAAATTTTTGTGGCGAATCCATTGACACAGGTTTGAAAGTGGTCAGAAGCCTCTGTTAGACACAAAGTTCATGCCTCCCCATTGTTTTACATTGTAAGGGTAATGTGGCACTGCAACTTTGAGGGCTTATAAAATCCAGACCGTTAAAGTAATTACAAAGTTTTTAACAACTTTTTTTCAGCATAGTGTCATAAGTCATCTATTAAAGTTTGAAGCTGATACCATTAACGCCCTCGGAGGAGATAGCGTTTGTTCGAGGGCCAAAATTGGCGCAAAGTCATACTTTGAGGGGCTTATTGCGGACTTCCTGTTGGATTTAGGTCAGGGGTGTCAGTGTATGATTTGTAGGTCTTGATGAGACGAATAATTGAGTTTTGGTTTGATCTCTCTACGACATTAATTATATTACGACTGTAATAACTCGAACAGTTTAGATTTTATAAGCCCTGAAAGTTGCTGTGCCACATTGCACCTTACAATGTAAACCAATGGGGAGGCAATCTCTGGGCATGAACCTTGTGTCAAACAGATGCTTCTGAAATTATGGGATTTATGAGGATATTTCACAAGAAGAGAATTCTGAAATCCTGCGCTCCAACTGCTCCTGGTGATGTCACTCCCTCAGTGCTGTGACACATGACGCAATACACACTCATTATCAAATCACAGGAGGAGCAAGAAAAGACTTTAAAACTCACACTCTAATATCTCCAAAACAGTAAAAGATAGAAAACACATGTAAATTCAAGATCTGTAGGTCAAAGACTCATGACTCATTTAAAGTTCAAATGAATCTGTATCTAAAACTATATGGAAGCAGTAAATGTTCAAAAAGGTGTGGGTTCGCTCACACTCTCCATTCAAATGTATGAGTATTTTTATGTGTCCAGCTGCAGTTACTTATTGTCTCTACACACCTGACAGTACACATTTCAATCAAACTTTGACCAGGTCATGTGGGTTAAAAGTCTTTACTTTTCTAAAAATAGACTTGATGAAACTTAGGAAATTAATTTCTTTTACAACCAAACTCATCAAGAGTTTTCAATTTACTTATTGAAATTCAAGTGAAAGGGCCAAAAACTTACTTAATTTTGATGACACAGGTGTGAGCAAGACAGACATGTCTCACTCTGCTGAAAATTCTCATCCTCACACAGTTGAGATTTGATGTTTCACCATGACAGAGGAAGTTGCTATAACTTTATTGTACGTGCTCCAGTCTGCACCAAACTTTACATGTTTGATAAGACTCCCGGCCTGAACACATCTACATGACAATATTCCATCAGTGATGCAAACTGGCTGAATAGCGCCCCCTACAAAATTGCAGCAAAACAGCCCCAGCAGCAGGCAAAATAGTGGACAAAGGAAGTGATGTTTATCTCCTTCTTGCACTGTCTGAAAACAGCCTGGGTCTGAAGACATCTACATGTCCCTGACAGAAGCCCTTTGACTGCATGGAGATGTGAGGGCCCGTTCAAAGCTGCTTGCAGCTTTACTTAGTTTATTGTATTTTATGTGAGATCATGTGATAATATTTTGTGAGTTATCTTCTGTTGGTTTTTGGGCTTTATGTATGTCTGTTAGTGAGTGGAATTTCATACACATATTTTGTTGTGTTCTTGTTAAGGCTGTTCACAACACTGTGCATAGGTTTAGCTTTCTCTCATCATCATGATCACATAGATGTTGATACACTTTGAATTTGAAAAAAGTTTCCACTCAAAGTGAGAAAAAAAAGAGAGAGAAAGAGAGAAAATTTATTGACACAGGTGAAAACAAAAACAAAATACAATGAATAAAACAGCGCAAGATATGCTTAGGCACAGGTTATGTGAAGACTTGCTGGCTACTTGTGAAACCACTTCAGTGGAAGTTAGACCCACGCTGTAAACATGACGGATCCATGTGAAGCCTTTACTTATTCCAAATAACGAAAATTGTTCTACACAATCTACATTTAAGGTTATCTTTTCAAAGCCATATCATACAGCATATTGTTCATGTGTCAGATGTTGAATGGACATCATTCCATGTTTAAAATTGGTATTCATTAAATCACATTAAAATATTCATAAGACTGTTTTTCAGGACTTTTCCAAAAGCTTTTGGGATTTCACGTTGTCTCAATCTTTTCCAGGCCTGGAAAAAGGCTATTTTTAAATACTAGATTTTTCATGATCATGCTTCTCTTTTCTCTCCATTTGATTCCAGGTAGGTTGTGTTTTCTGCTGCTCCTGCTTTGTTGAATCATACCTCATTCTCTTGCATCTAAACTGCTACTGTGAAGAATGTTTGGGAGCCTTTATGTCTTGGTGGGTTCATTCTTTCTTTTTTCCCATAGTTTAATGGAGAACCCACACAACAATCACAGACTCCCACAGAGTCAAAAAATAGGCACTACTTTTATCTCTGCTTTTTCACATCTCCTTTGCTCTCCCTCTCCGGTCTGATTGTATTTTCTGTGTGTGTTCTGTACTGCAGGAGACATGAGTGGAGATACCTGACATGTCAAGACAGGATTCAGAGATGAGGCGGAACAGAAGACAGAGAGGAAGAGAGGAAGAGATGAAGGAGGGAGTGGTGGGGATCAAAGAAGGAGGAGAGGACTGAGGGAAGAAGGAGAGGCAGGCAGTGAGGGTGAAGTGATGGAGCAGAGAGCAGGCTGTGGATGTTGATGTCCAGATGGCTTCAGAGACACAGAGCATATGTCGCATGCCAACTGGCCCACGCCTGCATCTGCCAGGCCCTGCAGAGGCTGGACACAATGATGGCAGGGTCAACGGTGGCTCACAGACCTGTACATGGCCAATCATGTCCGCTGATGATCGGAGACAGAGGGGGGGAGAGGGGAGGGGCGAGCACTGCAGGATGACCTGACAGAGAGAGCTGCAAGCACAGTCATGTTGTTTAATGATGTTTTGGATGCAGAATAAAAGGGACATATGGAGGCACTGACCTGACCTGGTTAGATATCACCACATTTCATTTCAGGGATTAAAAAACTGAGAATGTGTGGAAAGTTAGCAGAGGTGAGAAAAGAAGTCGAAATTTCAGGTGCATATGTGACGCATTCTGCCCTAACCCATGTAGTGTACAGTATCTCTCTCTCACACACAATTTGTGCCATTTGCAAGTAGTGCTTCACTCATTATATATGCATTTAAAGGACTAGTTCATTCTCTATGTCTCTATGTCTATGTGGTGTTACTAGATAGGATAAGTTAATCCTGAATGGAGACTTGAACATTCATATTAATAAAAAGAATGAGCCCAAAGCTGTGGAGCTTGTAAATCTACTGAACAGTTTTGAACTCACCCAACATGTAAACAAAGCCACACATCAGCATGGTAACACACTAGATCTAGTAATGACAAAAGGGTTACAGGTCCAATAAATGACACTGAGCCTCACTGGATGTCAGCAAACAACTGTTTCGTATGTAAAGATATAGTGGAGTAATGGCAGTGAATGAAGTCACACTCCCTTTTTTTGTGTTGTTATCTGAGCGTCTCTGTTCTTTGTTTTGGTAGCCGCACCAGCTGCACATGCATGTTTGTGCATATGAGTCCCTCCATGTGCTCCATGTCTGTTTCCAAGATGGCAACCATGTCACAGCTTTCTCAAATTACAGCTAAACAGTACACTAAGATATGTTTCTGAAAACATCTGAGGTGAGAAATAATAGCACTAATAGATTCTTGATCCATATTTGATCAGCACTGCCTAGTTTGACAGTTTGATCTGAGTTTTGTGAGTTGTTGGCTTTCCTTTTTTTTCCAACTTTATTGCGTAAACGACACACACATTTGTTTTGGCGTGAGATGTTGATGCTATAGTGTGACATCTAGTGGCTGAGTTTATGTATTGCAACTTTAAACATTGATAATATTTCAGTATGAAACTGAAGTACCTATTTCTGATCATTACTGTGTTTTTTGATGTCAACCTAATCTTAACAGACTCAAAAGAAATTTTTGGTTCAAAAGAGATTCCTAGATGACAAGGCTGAAACTATTTTTTCTAATATTATGAGCTAATAATAATATTTGAGCCATACAAGTATGACTGCTCTTTAAATGACATGGTTAAAAATCTCAACAATGCATTGTCATCTGCTTTAAATACTGTTGCTCCACTAAGTCAAAAGACTGACAGAATCTCCCCATGGTTAAACAATAACAGTACTAATGGGATCAAGACAATCTGTTGGGCAGCTGAAAGAAAGTTCTCTGCATCAAAATGTGAAGAACTCAAATTCTGAAGCTCTTTAATAACAAAATAACTTCAATTTAAACCAGTATCGCTGCTGATGTGAACACAGATGATCTCAGCAAATCCTGTAAAAATGGGTGTTCAACAGTGTTTCAAGTCATGTCCTGAACATTATGATACATCTCTTCAAACAGGCATCTTTCCAGATACCTTCAAAACAGCTGTTGTTAAAGAAACCCAACCTAGATGGTAATGCACTGACTAGCTATAGGCTGGTATCCAACCTTTCCAATATCCTAAGCCCCTCAAAATGCAATGGCGTACTAGAATAATAATAATTAAAGCTGCAAGCAGCGATGATCGTGCCCTTGCCCCTTTGTGCATGTCAGGGTATGCCACAGTCAAACTACGCCGCAATTGAACTGCTGTTATTGCAGAGCAACGCAATACAGCAATACATTTACCAGAGGGCATTGGACATGGATACACATTTTCATGAATATTGGACATTGCATGGAATAGATAACTATCACTTCCTGTGTCCAGTATGTGGCGCTAGAGAGCACCCACTAATTATGCATCATGTTACTGTATATCATGTTAGACCACACCATGTAAAAATCGGATGGCGTTGGTCACGTAAGGCTGACTTCCTGTTGTCAATAGGTGGCGCTATGATTATGCCACAATATTGACATGTAGATGTGTTTAGGCCTGGACTCTTATCAAGCATGAGAAATTTTGGGCATATTTGATAATGTTAAGTCAAATTACAACAGCTTCCTGTTTAATGCCCCAAACATGCTTTGGGCAAAATTGTCCGGCATGCCACACCAAGGGTGTTCCATGAAAACTAAAAAACTTAGCAATTTCGCATCACAAGGGTATTTAGATGTAACCTACCAAATTGCAAGTTGCTTGGGTTAAAGCTCCAGGAGGAATTAGTTAAAATACAACACCTGTCAATGGCTTCACTTCTCGAAAAAAAATGCAAAGTAGATTCAAAGAGGCTTTTTTTTAAAGTCTGGAGACATTGCATCTGCCTACCAAATTTTGTACATATACATCAAATTTAAAGGTGGGGGCTTTAACGTTGAAATTTTCTAGGGGGCGCCCTCGAGCCATTTTGCCACACCCAAACCCAAGACCCATATCGATATCAAGTTATGCCACTTTTGATGCATGTGCAAAGTTTTGTGAGTTTTCGAGCACCCCTAGCACCTCAAAAATGCTAAAAGTAATTAGGGGTTGCTATAGAGCTGATGTGCCACGCCCAAGCCCAATTTTGATACTAATCACAATACTTACTAATTAGAACAATACAATACAATGTTGTATGTCATAAAATGATGATGCACAAAATCCAAAATGGCTGACTTCCTATTGGGCGAAAAAATTTGAAAAATATGTATTATGTCAATAATGATGAGAGCAATGAACCCACTGAATTTCATGCACATCAAAGAAACTTTGTTCCAAAATGGCCCTGCATTTGAGGGTGCCATGGAGTCAGCTGGCAACACCTGAGCCCAATCATTACAGAACTTTGCAAGTTTGTCAGTTCTGACGTGTGTGCCAGTTTTCATGAGTTTCAAGCATCTTAAGCCACTTAACAATGCAATAGCCTGCTATAATAATAACAATAATAATAATAATAATAATAATAATAATAATAATAATAATAATAATAATAATAATTATTATTATTATTATTGTTATTATTGTTATTATTATTATTATTATTATTATTATCATCATTATCATTATTATCATTATTATGATAACAATAATAATAATAATGATAATGAAAGCATCAAGCAACAGTGAACGGGCCCTTGCGCCCCATGAACGTTGGGCTGTGACGTGGTCGGTGGGTCTGTATGTGGACCTCTCCATATGCAGGCGTTTTTTGCATGAAGTGGTGAAGCTATTTGGAGCTAGAAAACATCCACAACGTAACAAACACACCTGCGAAGTAAAGGCATGTTGTAGTTTATGTTTTTGAGAACATACGATGTAATATCATGCAAACCTGATGATGTGTGTTGTAAGGGAGACTTCTTGTGCAATAGTAGGTGGCACTATGAGAAAGAGACAATATGGAAGCATAGTGAGTTTGTGTCTAAAACAAATTAATTTCCTAATTTTCATCAAGTCTATTTTTAGAAAAGGAAAAACTTTTAACCCACATGACCTGGTCAAAGTTTGATTGAAATGTGTACTGTCAGGTGTGTGGAGACAATAAGTAACTGCAGCTAGCTAGCTAGATATTACTTTATTGATCCCCAAAGGGAAATTCAAATTGTCAAGAGCTCATCAAAGTATAAAAACAAAAAACTATCCAGTCAATTCAGGATGAATTGAACAGTCTTATTGCTGTGGGGACAAAGGATCTCCTGAATCGCTCCGTTCTGCAGCACAATGAGAAGAGCCGACTGCTGCAGGAGGACTGACAGAGGAGAGGGTGTCTGCTATTGTCCATTATAGCTTTCAGTTTGTTCAGTTTGCCTCTCTCCACCACAGATCTTAGCGGGTCCAATCTCCTGCCCAGCACTGAGCCTGCTTTTTTTTGACCAGCTTGTCTAATCGCTTGGCGCTTTTGTCTGTAAGGCTGCCTACCCAGCACACTGCAGCAAAAAAGAGTGCACTGTGTGGAGCCCCCGTGCTGCTCATTACTGTCCCAGAAACACAGTTCCCCAACCTGATAAACTGTGGCCTGTCAGGTATTTAGTGATCCAGGAAACAAAGGAGGGATCCATTCCCATCTCTCTGAGCTTGTCTTTGAGTATGATGGGTTGGATGAAGTTGAACGCACTTGAAAAATCAAAGAGCATGATTCTTACATAAGTAAGTACTGATTCCTCCAGATGAAAGAGGGCACGGTGGAGCATGTAAAGAACAGCATCATCCACTCAAATGTGTTCTTTGTATGCAAACTGCAGGGGATCTGGTTTGTCTTTGACCTCAAGCCTCAGTAGGCATAGAGGCAGATGCTCCAGGGTTTTCATGATGTGCGACGTAAGGGCCACCAGTCTGTAGTCATTTAGTTCAGTCGGACATTTTATTTTTGGTACCGGTACAATACAAGATGTTTTCCACAGAGCCGGGACCTGCCCAACTGTAGACTCAGGTTGAAGATCTTCTGGAGAGGTTGACACAGTTGGGCAGCACAGTCTTTAAGCAGCCTTGGACACACACCATCTGGGCCAGCTCCCAGAGCAAAGTCTCCCGAGCTCCAACTTCACCCCCATCTCAGTGACAGACAAGAGTGGAGAAATAGGTGTAACAACTGGAAGATCTACAGCAGTGGAGATGGACACATGTGTAGGTGGAGGAGAGGGAGGAACTATGGTGGAGAAACACACATGTGGAGGAGAAGAAGGAGCCGCAGTAGAGATGCATCCATGTGGAGGAGAAGGAGCAGCAGTGGAAGCAGGTGTGGCCACAGTGTCAAATCTGTTGAAGAACTGGTTAAGTTCATTGGCTCTGTTGACGTCACCCACTATTTGCTGTCTTTTCTTTTTGTTGTGGCCAGAGATGGTGTTGATTCCTGTCCACAACTCTCAGATGTTGCTGTGTTGTAAATTTCTTTCAATTTTCTTTTTGTATTCCACCTTTGCCATCTTCAGTCTCCTCTTCAACTCATGTTGCACCTGTTTGAGCTGTTCTTTGTCATCATCTCTAAAAGCTTCCTTTTTCTGATTGAGGATTGCTTTTATGTCACTTGTGATCCAGGGTTTGTTATTGGGGAAACATCACACAGTCTTTGTAGGTATGACTGTATCTCTACAGAAGTTGATATACTCAGTAAAACAATCAACCTGACTGTCAATGTCCATACTGTTCCCGTCTGTTTCCAGCACCACATTCCAATCTGTGCATTCAAAGCAGTCCCTTAGAGCCTCACTATCCTCAGGTCTGTTTTCAACATTTTATGGACCAAACAACTAATCATAGTGAAAAAATAATTGACAGATTAATTAGTTGTAGCTCTAATACAAAAATATATAGGCTTTTAACAAAAAACAATGGCCTTAAATTCATTAATGTGAACAAATGTGTGTGTGGCAAAGAACGAAAAACCAGAATGTTTGTTAAGGGTTAAATCGGTGGAGTATTAAATGTTGCTTTGGCAGGATTTAATACTCCACAGCAGATGTAAACAAATAACACAACATACCATGGTCTTTGGGAAAGTTTGCTTTTTTGGCTGAGAAATCAATGAATCATATATATATCAGGGAGACCTAAAATTACAGTGATCATTAGCAATTCCTCGTATTGAAACAAGACAAAGAGTCTTGCTGTGGTGTGATATTCATCATCTTAGTTTGGTGTGTTGGCATGCTAACATTTGCTAACTAGTACTAAACAAAGTAGGGTGATGGGAAAGTCATTAGTTTTGCAGGTATTTGGTCATAAATCAAAGTATTGGACAGGTTAAAATCTTGAACTGATTATGGTGTTAGATTAAAAGTCAGGGACTTACCAAAGTTTTCAGATTTTAATTAATTCAGAGGGGATCGTGGATTTATGGTCAGAAAAAAAATCATTACAATTCAGTTGTTGAGACATTTCACTTAAAACAGAGAGAAGTCAAGAAGTCAACAAAGTCACTGGGATTCATCTGTGGACCATGAAGGTCTGTACAAAAGTACAACTATCCAATAGTTGTTGAGTTATTTCAGTCTGGACTGAAGTGGTGGACTGACTGACTGACTGACAGACAGACTAACAATTCCAACCATAGAACCTGCTAGCATGGCTAAAAAATGCATATTACTGTTATAATCAACATACCTTCAGGGATGCTCAAAGCACAGAAGAATTCTCCCTCTCACGTTCAGCAACCCTTTGCTTCTATGTCCTCAGGTCTTCATTTGTGTTTTTTTGTCCTTTTGCTCTTGTGCCTATCACAAAGCACACCTTCAAATCAAAAACTTTCACTCATAGTTAATGTGCTAGTTCCTATATTTCAGATTTATGGCTTATTATTTTATATATTATATGGCAGTGGTGAAAAGTAAGTACAAAGTATAGTACATTTATTCAGATCTTGTACTTAAATACAGTTTTGAGGTTGTTGCTGAAATTTTACATCGTCGTTGCTCAAGAACCACACAGAGACATAAAGAAAGCATTAAACATTGTTACTTGTTGAAGCAGCTGTAGACACTGTACAATCCATCACACCATCAGTAACAAGTATACAGATGTCCAAGCACAAACAAAAATACAGTCATCTTGTATTTTTGGTGAGAAAGCATGTTGTTCAGCTGGCCCTTTCCCTAAAGCCAGCCCTTTCTATAAAGATTGTGAACCCAAACTAGACAGCTTTATACCTCTCCAGAAGCAAAGCTTAAAACAGTCTGGTCCCTAAATGGACACTTCCACAATCTGTTACACCTTCTTACAAACAAGTATGGTCACATGATCTAACAGACCTCATGGTCAATCAATAACTTCAAACATGGCAATCCTTCAACTTTAGCTTGTCTAGGTACTGCCACACAGTCTCTAAAACAGTAAGCTTAAGATATCTCTAGCTAACCTCAGAGGTCAGCCAGCAATCCTCAGATAGAAACAGGTTCATGAGTTCAACTAGCCTAGGAATAGGATTTCTTCACCAACATGTATCCCCAAAATGACAATGACATTACATCACATTCAGTTGATAACAAACATTGACGCCTTAGTTTGAAAACATTTGTAACAGATATACAAAAGATTTTAAAATGATAACCTACTATTCAGTTTTCTTTCACAGGGTCCCTGTACTTCAGTAATTCTTTTTTCTTTTTTTTACTAGTTTGTACTTCTTTTCCACTACATTTTAGAGGGATATATTATACTTTTACTCCATCACATTTACAGCTTTTGTCAGTAGTTACTTTACAAATAAAGATTGTTGATAAAAAACACAATCCAGAACTAAATACTGATTACTATTACAGTTTAAGTTATTTAGCAATAATTAAAATTAGCCCACCTTTACCAGCTTCAACATTAAAATTGATGCATACACATTAATGCATCAATAATTATTTCCAATGATATCATATAAAATACCTATCAAAAGTTTGGACAGACTTTCCCATGAGAAAGTCTGTCCAAACTTTTGACTGGCACTGTATATTATTCAGAAATGGGTCATTTTGTATAATCGGTAATGTTACTTTTACATTGATCCTAATATGTAAGTACTTTTAGTTAAGTAAGAATTTGAATGCAGGACATTTTCTTGTAACAGAATATTTCTACGCTGTGGTTTTGCTACTTTTGAGTAGTTCTTTCACCACTGTTATGGATAGCATGGCTTTGTTAACATTTTAAATTAGTCACTGCACATTGGATTTAGTATTTATTAAAACAGATACACACCCTCTGAAGGTCCTTGTACTTTTTAGTAATACCAAAGGAAGAAGAGGACATTGCCGTTTTTTCTTTTTGATTGGCCTCTCCTGACAACAGACAATAAAATACATAAATATCTATCTATCTGTGTGTATCTTCATATAGTTACGGTATCTGCATATTTTCAAATTATTTGAATAACTTACCTCTGACTGTTCCATGTCATCCTCTTCAAGAAACGGCCTCCTTTGTTTTTTACTATCTTGCCCTTTCCCATCTGCTTTTCCTGTTCATCCCCATCCTTGCCTTCCACCAGCCGGTTCCTCATCTGAATGAGTGCACCCTTATCTTCTATCAAAAGGTCAGACATATTCAGCTAATAACTTTTACAATTCATATCAGTAGAGTAAATCAGCATTAATAGTTTAATCAAGATATTAATTTAAAACTAAACTACCAGAGATTGATATTTTATAAACAAAGTATCTACCTATCATAACTTATAAATGTGATGTATTGCTGTACAGAAAACTATCCAACAGTGAATCAACAGTGTGTAACTCAGACTCACCATCATATGACTTGATACCAGTCAGAATGATGTCACTAAGTGTACTGATTCCTTGCTGGCTGATACAGAACAATTAGAATCAGAAATCAATCACTATGGTCAAATCAGTGAGCATGGGGTCACTGTATTTTGTTGGTTTGGCTATATCAATACATTTTTATGACATTACTAAGGGTTAGAATGTCCCATCAACATGTTTTTTCTATCCCCAGAACCCTGACAATCTTGTCTATCCAAACACATGTGGATATTTATGCTGTATTGAAAATATCTGGACATAATGACAAAACATTTCAACATTTTAATTTACATTTTCTAATTTTTCACAAAAAGTCTCCTACAGCATGTATAGCACTACTCACGGCTATGACTTACATTTCTGTATAGCCTAAGGTCCTGAAAAACTCCCAAAAACAATATAGGGCATGCCTGGGTGACACATACAGTGACTATGCCACAAGTCTATAAATGAAGGACATTAAAAACGAAAAAAACTAGTTTCATAGGACGGTTGTTTGCTTCTATGGGAAACAGATTTTCTCAAGTGTCCTCCACACTTTGGGTGTGTCCAAATGCACTTTTGCTAGTCTAACAGTGGAAAAATGGTCACAGCATGGTTCAAAAGGGTTGTCCTTTGTCTCTTAATTAATCATGGGTGTGTTTTGTGAGAGATTGTCATCTCCCATTCCCTTTAAAAGCTATGTACGTTTGCACCTTGGCGGATTATTAAAATGGTGCATTTGCCAAGTAGTAAGAAGGAACGCTTCTCTGCAGAGGAAATGGATCTGCTTGTGCACAATCCATAACGAGTACACTGGCCCCTGCTGCTCCTGGACCCTCCTGAGGCCAGCCCCGCACCACCAGTATAAGATCCTGTTCATTTTGTTGTAAATTTCTTTTTGTTTGTTTTTTGAAAAAGTTTATATTTTTTAATTACAGCTTTGGTTCTCGTTTTGTTCAGTCATTGAGAAAGAGGTAAAATTTAATTGCTGAAAAAATGGAAACCTGATCATTGTAATCTCAATAATGTCAAAGAATATTTGTTAAATATTGTTCAGAAATTAAATCATTAATTTTAGTCATGTAAAAAATCATCATACACAGTTGTCAGGACTTGATCAGCTCTTCAAGGTTCTGATCCTGCTGCTGGCAGCAGCTAGAAGCTGTCCAGATTTATTTCCTTCTTTAGTTTAATCGTTGTTTCACCTCATTTATTTTCTCATGTGTTCCTCATGTCATCATGTATTGATGTATCAGGAAAGTCGATCTGTGTCTGATCCGTTGTTGAAATCTATTTGCTGGGTCTTGACAGATGCCCTCAAACTGACAAGTCTGTTTAAATGCCTACATGTATTGCCACGATTTGGTCAAATAATTAGACAATTTCATCTGTCATTATATTATGTCTAACCATTATAACATGTATTTTTTAAAATATGTTGATGTACACAATAATAGTCTTTCACAGTATAATTCTTTTATTTCTAATCTTTTGCATGTTTGTGCGCTGCTGCACGGCTGTGTGTGTAACAAGCAGAGTGTATGTTGTGCATATTACTGTCTTCATAATGCGCCCTTAAAATAACAGTGAAACACTGCACCATTGACTTCAGACCAGTTTTTGTTAGTCAATCGTGCAATCGCTTTCTGCTGCCTCAAGATAGCAATGCGCCAACAATGCACCTGACCACACCTCACTTTAAGGCCAACATGCCCATGAGCGCTCAGACGAGCACAAGTACATTTGCTATTTAAACAATGTGGACACTGGATAGGAAAATGACAACTGCGTCGGTCTTAAACTAGCAAAGACACTTGCGTTGCACTTGGTGCCGCTTTGCGCCGGGCGTAGGATAGGGCCCTTTGTTTTTGTTTTTGGCCGAGAGGCTCATGGGCTGACCCCTGTCTTGCTGCTGAGAGGAGATATTGTGTGCCAACTATTGATAGGAGGAGCCGAGTTGATGAGTACAATTAAATACACACCTCCCTCACACTCACTCTTTCTCTCATATTCTCCTTTTTTCCAAATGCAGGCACAAAATACACTGCTTAAGCATGCAATGACAACTTAGAAAAAAATATTTTAATTACAGTAGGTAGGTATTTATAGTATTTTCAGATGATACAATTTAAGTGCAGCTTGTGTACCTGTGGGCCTGTGTTCTCTTTACTCTGACTCTGACACTCTGCTATATTCTCCTTCTTATTAAACTGCAGCTTCAGATGAGCCTGCACACAACCCTCCTCCATCACAAAAAAAGCTTAGTGACTTTTAATGAGAATTCATGAGAAAGGGTTAATCTCTCTCACACTCTCACTTGCACTGCCTCCATTTCTCAGAAAAAAAAGACAGATGCTATCTTAGCGTTCTGAGCCATTTTCCTTTTTAATAACTTTGCAATTTATTTCAGCCTATTTGAAAAGGGAGAGAGAGAGAAAGGGAAATGTATCTCAGGGAAAGTGGAAAGTTTTTTAACTCAGCCTGCCTATCATTGTTTAATTGTGTCAGCAAAGTGGAGCAGTGTGCCAATGTGACCTTCCACTGCTTCAAATCACTCCTACTTGTGGAAAATTAGCCTGGATTTACAGGGTGGGAGGTACATGCTACAAACTTTTTTATCACCTATTAAGACAGACAGGTGTTATCTGGAACAAGCTTCTAAAGTCTCAAACTGCTTTATTTCTATCATGTATGTTGATACCAGGAGGATACCAAGTGGAGAAATATATCGGCACAAGTATGAATGATGGGAACATGTCACCACTAATGTCAGTGTGCTACTGAATTGTCCCTTAATAATATTTTAAATGATCTCAGACTCTAGGTGCAGATTTGGGTAAGGATGGTGGGGGCGTGTTCCTATTGATGTCATGGTGTTGCTCAATTGTCCCAACCAATATTTTATTAATCTCAATCAATCTTGCCATTTTAACTCTTCATAGTGTTTGTTAAGACTATGGTCGTAATTTCCATCAACATGTGTGTGCATCCCATCAGCATGGATGTGTATATGATGTGTCAGGTGCGGGTGTCTGTGTACATATATGTAAATAGGTGTGTGCTGGGACTAGGAGGCTCCAGTGGGTGATTGGCTGCTTTTAGAGGAAGTCAGTGCTATGATAGCCAAGATGGCGTCACCAGCCATGCAGGGATATTTCCCACCTCCATCCTCTCCCAACCAGCCACATTTCCTCACTCTGATATAGTTTAACCTGGCTAAGGTTCCAGTAACCAGTTTTGGTTAACCTTGTTTGTTGGTTAGGGAGGTAAGTTGTAATTTGGTTTCTTTGTTTTTCCATCCATCCATCAATTTTCAGCATAAGATTGAGTAAAGTAACACAGACATCCTTCACCCTGGCAACGACTTCCAGCTCCTCCTGGGGGATCCCAAGGCTGTCCCAGGCCAAAATATATATGTAATCCCTCCAGCATGTTCTGGGTCTGGGATCTCCTACCAGTTGGAAACACCTCCAGAGGCAGGCATCCAGGAGGCATCCTAACCAGATGCCCAAACCACCTCAGCTGGTTCCTTTAGACGCCAAGGAGCAGCAGCTCTCTCCTGATCTCCAAACTCCTCACCCGATCTCAAAGGCTGATTGTATCTGTGATCTCATTCTTTCAGTCACCACCCAAAGTTTGTGACCATAGGTGAGGGTTGGAATGTAGACCAACCGGTAAATTGAGAGTTTTGTTTTCTGGCTCAACTCCCTCTTCACCAAAGCGGTCTGGTGCAACATTACTGCTGATGCTGCACTGATCCGCCTGTCAAATGTATGCCCCATCTTGCCCTCACTCGTGACCAATACCCCAAGATACTTGAACTCCTTCACTTGGGGCAGCAACTTACTCCCAACCCAGAGGGAGCAGTCCACTTTTTTCCAGCAGAGCACCATGGCTTCAGATTTGGAGGTACTGACTGTCATCCCAGTCACTTCACATTTGGCTGCAAACCGTCCCAGTGCCTGCTCGAGGTCACAGCAGAACCACATCATCTGCAAAAAGCAAAGAAGCAATCCTGAGGTCCCCAAACCAGACACTCTCCTTCCCCTGGCCTTGGAATTCTTCAGAATTCCAAGGCCAGGGGAAGGAGAGTTCAGAATCACAAACAGAATCAGTGACAAGGAACAACCCATCGGCAGTAATCGGCAAGACATCATTTGTCTGTGCTTCTAAAACCTTTACTACTCACTGTTAAAAAATAATGATGTTTTATGATGTGATAATGCTATGGTTAAGGTCTGATTGGGTTTGGCAAAGATCAAGTTAGGCATCCTTTGTCATTATGCTACTTTAATAACCACGGCGGGTTAAGGTTAGGGGACGATCATGGTTAAAGTTTTTATTATTAATATATATTAATGTACTGATATTACGACCTATTGTGTTGTTTTTCTCGGGAGGATTATGTACTGTTGAGCCCAGTAGTAGTAGTAGTCGTGACAAATGAACAGTGTTTAATCTGAAATGGTTAGTATTAATAGTTTAAATGTTTTAAAAATAACAGATTCGAAAACATATTCACTGGACAAAACTAACGTCAACTAATGTCAGGGGTTGTTTTGTTATGAAAGTAAAAGTAAAAGTTTCTGAGATTTTTTAAAGATATCATTTAACAAACTGAAAGAAGAACTGAGCTGCAGAATCTTAGGTGAGGTTTGAAAACCTTACAACAGATAGTTGGTTCAAACAGAGCAACACATTACCAACAATACATTTATTTTCTTATAGCAGTTATTGTGAAAATCTATCATATGTCAATTTTAAATATTAATATTAGTCTCAGATTTACATAAAATATAATGTAAAATATCTCTATAAAATCAGAGAACAATTCTTACCTGTTTCACTAAAGTTGTTATATGAGCAAATACATATGCAGTAAAGTCAACTTTTTGCAGTCAGGCTATTAGGCTTGTGTGTGTGCGTCCACATGTGTGCATATGACAGAGAAAACAGAGATAGAGAGCAAATGCACATACACAGCTGTTTATTTTAGCCATCCGATAAAAGGAAATGTCCCTATCAAAATTAAAACCAAATCTATGCCCTTAGGGTATGGTTTGTCCAGGGTGGTCAGACTTGTGTTTCTCATAAAAAACAACAACAACAACAACAACAAAAAACAACAACAAAGGGCTATATTGATGGAGAAAAAAATATCAAAATATGAGAAATTCATCACAGAATTTAAAAGAATGTCTTTGTGAATATAGCATCAGCTAGTCATAATATCCGTCTGTTGATTTTTTTTAAATCTAAATTTTAGGTGTAAAATATATCAAAATGTATCAATTCACACTGACACCAACACACGCAGATGAGTTTTTTTTTTTTCCTTTTGTGTGTTTAGGGACATATAATCTTCAAAGTTAGCTGTCTACAGTAAATCATACACCTGCTATGTAAATGACATGAATGATATCTGTTATGATTGATCAGGGCTCCAAGTGTGGCTATGAGCTTGTTGGTTTCACTACAGGCTGATTCCAAAAAACAAACTCAATGAATCAATAAATTAAAAAAATGCTGATTCCTTCCTGCAAAGCCATGAAAACATGAAAACTTTATTCTTCAGTAACTTCAAATGTAGCTTTGAAAGTTCAAGAGGGAAGATCTCTTTCCTCACGTTCCATCCTGTTCTATTTCTCTCTGTCACCTCTGCTTTCCCACACTGTCTAAATCCCTTCATTCACAATTCTGACTTGACCAATGATCTTTCTGCACACTTTCCACAAGCCAATCAGTCCCTAGATGCCATTCTTTAATATAGCTGCAATTCTGGAGTTAATGTGATCAGCTGGACAAGATGGCGACTTTTTCACGCTCTCCCTAATCTCCCCATTCTCAATTAGTTTATCCCACTAAGTTTGATTTTTTCCAGCACTTGACATTTTTTATACTACTTGAGACAGAAATGGCTGAATCTGGAAAAAAAAGCATGTGGAACCCCCATGAAATCAAACAAAGGGACCCGTGCTGCTGACTTTGATGATATCACAGACACACTAATGGAGAAACAGTGTGATTATCTAGAGCCCTGGCTGGCACAGCTTCACAAAATGGGTGAATGCACCGACGACAAACTAAATGCCAAACTTTTTCATTGCTTTAACTATGATCTCATATTATCGAAATGGCTCAATTGCATTGCTGTGCACATTCCTAAACGTATTGTTTTGGCCACCTCCTCTCACTGGGAAAACAGTGGTGTTCATTTCCTGGGTGATGTCTACAATACAGATGGATAATGCTCCTTCCTGGATGTTAAGAGCACCTTTAACCTGCCAGACACATCCTTCTTTTTTTATTTACAGCTCAGGGCGGTCTCCAGGCACACAGTGTACCATGGCAGAACATGCTGCCTATACATCCACTTCATGAGCTGATTGTTACAAAAAGAGGATCTAGAGGTATGGTGTCCACCTTGTACCAGTATTTTATTGAAACCTCTTACAGAAAGCTCCCATTAGACAGAATATGGAGACATGATACATGACATGGGAATGCCTGCCTGTTGCCCAGTTCTGGCTGGGGGTTGCCACCAGACTGACAGCACTTATCCCAGAGACAGTGCCCGTGACCATACAAGTCTTGATCTTGAATGACATTTCCTCACCACGGGTCCCTAAATATAGAAACGTATTTTGTTTTCTGGTCTAACAGCCGCTAAGAAAATGATTGCAGTACATTGGAAGCCCCCACACACTCTGACCATCAGACAATGGTCTCTCACTTTTCTTGATGTTATCTACATGTAGTTATCAACAGCTTGTATAAATGGGACTAAAGGGGTGAATTATTATTATGTGTTTATTTTTAATTATTATTATTATTTTTATGGGGTGCAGACAGGGCTGGGGTAGTTCTGCTGGGAGGCGGTATGTTTCATTGTTACTTCAACTGATATGTTACGGTATGTTCAATGGCTGTACATCATTTGTGTTTGTACTCATTTAAAAGAAAAAAAAGAAAAAAGATTTGATCACAAAAAAAAATATAGCTGCAATTCTGTCATCCTGTCTCTGATCCAGGGAGATCAACCATCAGGTGGCTCCACCACCACCAGCAACTTCAGGACGATTCTGTTTTATCTCCTATCTCCTATCACTTTATGAAGATGTTTCACATCGATGGAATCCTTTATATACAAAATTGATCTCTCCTTATTGAACTGTCAGTCAGCCTCTCGAAGACAGTTTGGCCAGCCGCTGTCCTCTCGGCTCATTAGGAGCTCCCGCTGTCAGACAGCTGGTTCTGAGAACAGTGATGGCTGATCAGAAGTCATTAAGTAACCCTAAATAATATAGAAAAAGAAATAAATTTACAGTAAAAAAATATGTGAAATATATTCTAAGTGAGAAGAGCTGCTACAGGCCTAAATTTTAAGTTGAAGAGAATGAAATGAAAAATATTGATCAGGAATGTGCAAATGTTCATAGTGTAAACAGTATATGCATTGTGCAATTAGTAATAATACAAGTTGTGTTAATGTAACGTGCTATGTTAGATCAAAGATCACAGATGTGCAAATATAAGATTATGAGATCTTACATAAATATAATGTGTAATATCCATGGGTGGAATAGAGTCTGTGTCAGTGGGGATCCTGGGCTTTGTTGATGGGGCTGGCTGCATTCGGGAAGAAACCGTTATGGTAGCGTGAGGTTTTGGTTTTGATAGACCACAACCTCTTGCTGGAGGGCAGTGTTTAAAAATGTTTATGTCCAAGGTTGGCCATAATCTTTCCTGCTCGCCTCGGTGTCCTGAAGGTGTGCAGGTCCTGGAGGGACAGCAGGTTGCAGGCGATACACTGCAGTCTGCCCTTGTCCTTAGCAGGTGTAGCAGCGTACCAGATGGTGATGAAGGAGGTGATGATGGACTCAATGATGGCAGTTGAACTTCCTAAACTGCTTTGGGAAGTACATCCTCTGCTGAGCTTTCTTGGTGAGACTGCTGATGTTCTGCTCCACTTGAGGTCCTGGGTGATGATGGTTTCCAGGAAGCGGAAGGACTCCACAGTATCGACTGGGGAGTCACACAGGGTGATGGGGCGGGTGGGGCTGCACTCCTTCTGAAATCCACAACCATCTCAACTGTCTTAAGAGCGTTGAGCTCCAAGTTGTTTTGTCCGCACCAAGTCAGCAGATGGTCAACCTCTCATCAGTAGGTGGTCTCATCCCCACCAGAGATGAGCCCAATGTGGTACAGACGCTACAGCCAAGCTTCTTGTAAGCTTTTTTTTTCTGACCTCTTGAATTCTGCTAATTCTGTTCTTTGCCTGTGACTCAGGATTGTGGATCCCCTGTTTGCTCTGCCCTGTCTTGAGCCCCTGTGCCTGCTTCAGTCCTTCACCCTGCACTGCTGCCTGCTCTGCTCTGCCATTCCCAGCCCCTTTGCCACATCCAAAACCAAAGAACACTCAGTTAAGCCCTCAGATCGATCTTCAACTCAACCTACAAAAACTGCCCTTAACCATTCCTGTGTCTCCTGGTCTGTGTGCATTTGGGACCTAAATTGAACGAATGTTTGACTGAAGTTGTGGAAGATGCATCAGCAAACATCAGACATTTGACCTCTGTGTCCTGCAGAGTCACACCAGGGGCTGTGGATTTTTGCATTTGTTCTGCAAGTGTATTTATATATATGGTGAAAAGGACTGGACTCAAATTGCAGCGCTGTTTTGTTTGAAGTAATTGGTTTGTGTCAATTTTAATTGCACATCTGTTATTCAAATACATTGATTTAACTAAATCATAGGTCTTACCCCCTGTGCCACTCTCTAATACAATTCTCTTTTCTCTCTCTCTCTCTCCCACTCTCTCTGTTTCTCTCTCTGAGAGGAAGGAGTGAGTGTGGGAGCGGCTGTATGAGAGCAGATGTGAGTGATTTTCTATCTTTTTCTTAATTTTTTTGTTAATGTTGTAAATAGTGTTTAGTTGTATACTTGTTAGGTGTTTACGGTGTTGGTGTGTAGTTGGGGGTTTGTGTGTGTCTCTATGGTCGGCCGCTGTCGCCAGTTGTTATGCTAAATGCCAACATGGAGTTTACAAAACTCACACGTAAACATGTCATCAAAATATCCACTTCTTTTCCTTGCTCAGTGGAATAGTGTAGTTTGGTGGTGGGAAAAGTTGTTGGCTATAATAGCGTTAAATCTGCTGCTCGGATGAACAGCACTTTTGTGATTTTGGAAAAGCAAGCTTATGGTGACATTGGAAAAGCAAACAAAGTAGTTGAGAGCGGTGTGGTGATTAATGACACTTTTGTTTCCGTCTTGCCTTTGACTACTCCAGCTAAGAGGGTCACGATATCTAATATCCCGCCCTTCATTAGTGATGATCTGCTGATAAGAGTGCTGTCGAGACACAATTTAAATAATCTCCCCAATAAAAAAAGCTTTTGTAAGGTTGCAAGTCGTCGCTTTTGCGACACGTTGTGTCTCATAGACGACAAGTAAGCATGATTCTGAATAAGAGAGATGAGGTACTAAATCTGGCTTTCGAAAAACTTTCGTGAAAGTTGATGACTTTGAGCATGTTGTCTTTGTAATGTCTGAAACATCTAAGTGCTTTTGTTGTGGTAAGGAGGGCCATGTAGTAAAGGAGGAAAAGAGATGGGTGGGCAGACTCAGAGTCAGGCTGAATCCACAGGAAAAACTCAAGATCAGAATCAGGAACAGAATAGTGCTGGGCCAGATAGAGAAAATCAGACTAATACAGAAACAGAAACAGAAAATGCAAGTTGAGATACAGAAGACAAAAGTGAGAATAGTTGTACAAAAAAAGTTGAAGAAAGTAGAAATAGGCAGCAAGAAGATATGACAAATGATACAGATGAGCCTACACCAACAGATGTGATTGAAAATGACAGTGAGACAGAATTAATGGAAGAGGAGACAACTGTTAAATATCTTGGTGTTAAAAGAAAGCAAAACAGTGCTGCTAAATGCTTACAACCAAAAAAAGGGAGCTGCCATTAAGACCAGAGGAAAGCAGGTAGTGGAACAGGCGTCATCCGGCTCTCAGTCTAACATGGAGGAGCAGAGTGGAGAGGACAGTGAATCTCAGTTTTCTGGTGATGACTCACAAAGTAAAAAAAGCAAAGAAAGATCATACAGTGTAGAAAAAAATAAACACTTTCTACAGTCAACAAAAAATATGAAGGGATTGAAGGTGGAGGATCATTTTGCAGATAAAAAGTGTTTTCTTGTTTCTGTAAGATCACACATGTACAATAAGAAAAAATCAGGATTCACTGACCAAGAGATCTACAGACTGAGAAAGCTAGTTCTGAAAGTCAAGCAAGATCTAAACTATGATGATCCTGAAGCAGTCTAAGACATTATGTCATGTCTCTATTTTATTAGTACTGTCATGTTTTTTCCTTCCCTCACATTCCATGAATGACTTTAAAGTTACAACACATAACCTTAATGGAGCAAGAGGGCATGTTTATTTGAGCTGTTAAACCTGAGACTTTTCTACAAGAAACACATGGTGATGTTTCTAATGAGACTGAGTGGAAGAGAGAATGGGATGGGGAGGTAATTCTGAGTCATCTGAGTAAAAATGGTGGAGGAGTAGCTGTTCTTTTTTCCAATGATTTTCTATCACAGTCTTTTGAGGTTTCAGCATCACACAGTGATAGAATAGGTCTGATTTTGGCAATATTACTAAGATGAAAGAATGAAAGTCATCGATATTGACACTCTCATGCTGATGCTCATGTTTTGCTGGTCTAACAACTAATAACTCAGTTTTATCAGCATTTAACAGCAAAAAGTTCATATCCATCCATTTTTTTATTTCTGATAGACATTTTACAGGTACATATAGCTGCGTACCATGAGCGTAGCAATGAAAGTTTATACCATATTTGCAAATTATGTCACCAAGGGGAAGCATGTAGATAGTAAAAAGCATAGGGCCAAGGACTGATCCCGAGGGTACACCAAACTTTACTTCAGAAAATTCAGAGATTGTATTGTTGTAAAATACACGTTGCATTCTATTTGATAAATATGATTGAAACCATGAAAACACTGGCCCCTATCTATCTACCTACCTACCTACCTACCTATCTATCTATCTATCTATCTATCTATTCACCTTGTATAAGCTTCCTTTAGGTAATATTATTAGGAAACACTTCATCAATTTTCATTGCTATGCAGATGATACCCAAATATATTTATCTATGAAGCCAGATGAAACCAATCAGTTAACTAACTAGACCTGGATGACCTGCAATTTTCTGCTTCTAAACTCAGACAAAACTGAAGTCATTGTGCTTGGCCCTAAACACCTTAGAAACACATTATCTAATGATATAGCTACTCCAGATGGCATTACCCTGGTCTCCAGCACCACTGTAAGGAATCTACCAATTTTTGATCAAGATATGTCCTTTAACTCCCACATAAAACAAATTTCAAGGACTGCCTTTTTTCACTTATGTAATATTGCAAAAATCAGGCACATCCTTTCTCAAAAAGATGCAGAAAAAATAGTCCATGAATTTGTTACTTCTAGGCTGGGTTATTTCAATTCATTATTATCAGGCTGCCCTAACAAGTCTCTAAAGACTCTGGTCCAGAATGCTGCTGCACATATACTGACAAAAAACAGAAAAACAGATCATATCTCTCTCCTCTTAGCTTCGCTGCACTGGCTTCCAGTAAAATCAATCATTTAAAATCCTTCTCCTTACCTACAAAGTTCTTAATGGTCAGGCACCATCATATCTTAAAGAGCTCATAGTACCCTATTACCCCACTAGAGCACCGTGCTCCCAGAATGCAGGCTTACTTGTGGTTCCTACAGTCTCCAAAAGTAGAATGGGAGGCAGGGCCTTCAGCTATCAGGCTCCTCTCCTGTAGAACCATCTTCCAGATTCGGTCCGGGGGGCAGACACCCTCTCTACGTTTAAGAGTAGGCTTAAAACTTTCCTTTTTGATAAAGCCTATAGTTAGGGCCGACCAAGCTCGCCTTGGACCAGCCCTTAGTTATATTGCTATAGGCCTAGACTGCCAGGGGACTTCCCTTGATGCACTGAGCTCCTCTCTCTTCCTCTCCATCTGCATGTATTCATTTACCATTACTGCATGTTACTAACTTGACTTCTTCCCCAGAGTTCTTTGTGCTTTCTCATCCACAGGAAACCCCAGGGAACAGGCTCTGGCCTGTGGCTGTGGGGAAGTCCTTCTCCAGATGCTACTGATGTTTGTTGTTGCTATTCATGTATCTATTGTTGTCGTTGCCGTTGTTGTTCTACTTCTCTGCCCCCCCCCCTCTCTTTCTTTCTCTCTCAACCCAACCAGTCAAAGCAGATGGCTGCCCACCTAGAGCCAGGTTCTACTTGAGGTTTCTTCCCGTTAAAGGGGAGTTTTTCCTTACCGCTGTTGCCAAGTGCTGCTCATGTGGGAATCATTGGGTCTTTGTAAATTAAAGAGTACAGTCTAGACCTGCTCTATGTGAAAAGTGCCCTGAGATGGCTTTTGTTGTGATTTGGCGCTTTATAAATAAAACTGAATTGAATTGAATTGAATAAAGCAATGATGAGTTCTATATGGGCACCTCAAAATAAATCTACATAGAGAGTTATATACTATATGGAGATAGGTATCCAAGGTGTTCAGATCGACAACATCAGCATAATCAATTATAGGCTAAATTAACCGAGAGATTATTCTTTGTCTGATCTGAAATGAAAAACAATTAATTGATCGATAGAGTGAACTCAGACCATTATAACATAAAAGACATCAATAGACATCAAAAAGAAAAAAGAATCCTAAGGAGTTGTAGAGTCTGAAGAGCCAGTCATATCATAAGAATTAAAGTGTTGGGAACCACAGATAGATGAGAAATGATGGTTAAAAGCATGGGAAATAAGTAGAGGATTAGTAATAGTTTCATTATTAATATCTGATCATCTGGTTTATGAGGGTTTTGTTAGTTTTATTGAGAATACGGCTCAATTGTTTCCAGAACTGTCTAGGGTTATGGAAATTCTGTGAAAAACTGTCTTTATTGAGATTGGATTTTGCATTCCTCGTTTTGGTTTTATATAGATTTCTCAAGTATCTGTAGGTTTCCCAATCAATAGCATCCTGAGACAAGCGATATTTGGCCCAGGCTTTACTCCTTTGTTTGAAAAGGCTGAAAAACTGTGAGCTCATCCAGGTGTGGTGTCTACCTTTTACTTAAATTTTTTTTATTGAGACATTATCAATTATGTTCGTGATTTCAGAGCAAAAGAAATTCCATGCCTCATCAACAAAAGGAATTAACTGAAATCTGTCCCAATTAATGAATATTATATCTTGAACAAAACTATCTACATTAATGTTCCTGCATTGTCTCAGTCTAATATATTTAGGAGGTGAGCTTGGGATTTTGATTTTTCTGAAAAAAATAATATATAACAGAGTGATCACTTAAACAATCTGACATAAAACTGGATTTAAAGTATCCAGTCCAGCAAAGATGATGATTGTTAATCAACTTGTAGGTTCGTTAACTGAGTGAGGTTTACACTACTAAATAAATTCCTATCATTGGAGGAGAAACGATCAAGCCAGTTACTATTGAAGTCACCCAAGATAATCATTTTATTATGCCTCTCAAGAGAATTAATAGTTGAAAAAATACATTTTGTGGAGTCAGTCGGAGCAGAGGGAGGCCTATAAATGTTGCCAATAGTTAAATTTGATTTGATTTATTTATTTATTGAATGGGACAGTGTGCTGTTTCACACATTAAAGATGCACTGCACCAGAGTTAGCTTGAAGCTAATTTGCATCTGTAGTCTCCAACAGAAAACATACAACAGCACAACAACAAACAGTAAAAAGCAAAAAACCAACCAACCAAACAAACAAACCTCAAAAAACAATCAAACAAACAAAAACTAAACTAAACTAAACAAAAAAACACACAGAACACAACATACAAAATACAAAATACAAAGCTACACACAGCACATCACATACACCCATAATGTCAATTAGAAATAATGTAAACTAAACTTAGCTGTGTGACTCAATGGTCACGAGACTTGTCATCATTGATGATCATTGATTGGTCTCATGTTTCAGTCTGGTCTTGAATGCATTGATAGAGCTACAGTTCTTCATATCATCAGGTAGGGCATTCCACTGAGTTGTGGCTTTCACAGAGAAAGCTGACTGCCCAGATGCAGTGTGACAAAATGGTATGGTACAATCTTTTATAGAGGATATTCTGGAGGATCTAATAGAACTTACTGAGCACGTGTACACAAAGTCACATTGTGGAGGAGGGGCCAAACCATTTAAAATGTTATAAACTAGGCAGTAAATTGTATTTCTAGTACCCTACAGTGATGGAAATGCATTGGCTTTTTGTCCAGAGTTTTTAAAGTTTGTTTGTATAAGTACTCAAGAGGTTTTATGGCTGTTTCTCCAGCCTGCCCCTGACATGTGATGCAATAAGACATATGGGAAAGAATCATAGCATGCATAAATATCTTGGCTGCATCCAAAGAGAGACAGTTTCTAATATGTCTAAAATTTGCTAAGTTGTACTTAATGGTTTTAACCATTTTTTAAACATGTTTCTTAAAGTTCAAATTTGGATCCAGTGTCACACCAAGATATTTAAAATCAGTAACTATGTCAATTTTTTCACCTTTTATGAAAATATTAGCATGAGGAGGTTGTACCATAGTCTTAGAGAAAAAATACTCTTTGTCTTGTTTACATTTAGCAGTTAAGTTAGCAGCAGCTAACTTAGCTGTCTTTGCATGTGTGTGCACAACGGTGTCATCTGCATACATTTGTAGTTCTGCATCATGACACTGTTGAGCGAGATCATTAATATATAGGGCAAATAATAGGGGACCTAACACTGACCCTTGTGGAACACCCATTGTGCACTTCATGTTACTGGACAGTGTGTCTCCAACTTTAACACATTGTCTCCTATTAGATAAATATGAAGACATTCATGCTAGTGCTCCAGATGAGAAGTTAAATTCAGAGAGTTTTGATATTAAAACATCATGATTGACTGTGTCGAATGCTTTACGCAGATCTAAAAATACAGCACCAACTACTCCTCCTTTGTCAAGTCTTGATTTAATTTGCTCTATTAAGTGCAAGGTAGCAGTTTCTGTGGAATGATTTGCTCTAAAGCCAAATTGCATACAGTGTAGACCAAAATTGCTTGTATTAAGAAATGCTGTCAGTTGTTTAATGACAACTCTCTCAGCAACCTTTGAGAATACCGGTAGTATACTTAATGTATACTTAATGTTTGTTATTGTGAAGAATAATAACAATAATAATAATAAAGTTAACTGGCTCTACATTAGGAATGACATACTCAGACATAAGACTTGAAGCAACATATGTGGCCACACCACCACCTCTAGAAGCCCTATCAGCTCTCTACAAAACAAAATAGTCAATTTTAATTTCATCATCAGTAATATTATTATGTAGCCATGTTTCAGAAGCTCTGAGGAGATTGATTTATGTACACACACACACACACACTCACACACACACACACACACACACAAAGGTGAGTGGCTGGTAAACTAAAGTAGAGCAAAAAATCACAGGCTCAGACTGCTACATAGACTATATGAGGAAACAAAAGTAGGGCCCTGCTTAATTTATCCCAGGTCAAAAAAAAGAAAAAGAAATAATAATCCAAGATCAAGGAATCAAGTAGTTTATATTCAGATGAACATAAAAAAATATATATATATGGCAACAGATAATCACCTGTGGCTGTGGGGAAGTCCTTCTCCAGATGCTACTGATGTTTGTTGTTGCTATTCATGTATCTATTGTTGTCGTTGCCGTTGTTGTTCTACTTCTCTGCCCCCCCCCCTCTCTTTCTTTCTCTCTCAACCCAACCAGTCAAAGCAGATGGCTGCCCACCTAGAGCCAGGTTCTACTTGAGGTTTCTTCCCGTTAAAGGGGAGTTTTTCCTTACCGCTGTTGCCAAGTGCTGCTCATGTGGGAATCATTGGGTCTTTGTAAATTAAAGAGTACAGTCTAGACCTGCTCTATGTGAAAAGTGCCCTGAGATGGCTTTTGTTGTGATTTGGCGCTTTATAAATAAAACTGAATTGAATTGAATTGAATAAAGCAATGATGAGTTCTATATGGGCACCTCAAAATAAATCTACATAGAGAGTTATATACTATATGGAGATAGGTATCCAAGGTGTTCAGATCGACAACATCAGCATAATCAATTATAGGCTAAATTAACCGAGAGATTATTCTTTGTCTGATCTGAAATGAAAAACAATTAATTGATCGATAGAGTGAACTCAGACCATTATAACATAAAAGACATCAATAGACATCAAAAAGAAAAAAGAATCCTAAGGAGTTGTAGAGTCTGAAGAGCCAGTCATATCATAAGAATTAAAGTGTTGGGAACCACAGATAGATGAGAAATGATGGTTAAAAGCATGGGAAATAAGTAGAGGATTAGTAATAGTTTCATTATTAATATCTGATCATCTGGTTTATGAGGGTTTTGTTAGTTTTATTGAGAATACGGCTCAATTGTTTCCAGAACTGTCTAGGGTTATGGAAATTCTGTGAAAAACTGTCTTTATTGAGATTGGATTTTGCATTCCTCGTTTTGGTTTTATATAGATTTCTCAAGTATCTGTAGGTTTCCCAATCAATAGCATCCTGAGACAAGCGATATTTGGCCCAGGCTTTACTCCTTTGTTTGAAAAGGCTGAAAAACTGTGAGCTCATCCAGGTGTGGTGTCTACCTTTTACTTAAATTTTTTTTATTGAGACATTATCAATTATGTTCGTGATTTCAGAGCAAAAGAAATTCCATGCCTCATCAACAAAAGGAATTAACTGAAATCTGTCCCAATTAATGAATATTATATCTTGAACAAAACTATCTACATTAATGTTCCTGCATTGTCTCAGTCTAATATATTTAGGAGGTGAGCTTGGGATTTTGATTTTTCTGAAAAAAATAATATATAACAGAGTGATCACTTAAACAATCTGACATAAAACTGGATTTAAAGTATCCAGTCCAGCAAAGATGATGATTGTTAATCAACTTGTAGGTTCGTTAACTGAGTGAGGTTTACACTACTAAATAAATTCCTATCATTGGAGGAGAAACGATCAAGCCAGTTACTATTGAAGTCACCCAAGATAATCATTTTATTATGCCTCTCAAGAGAATTAATAGTTGAAAAAATACATTTTGTGGAGTCAGTCGGAGCAGAGGGAGGCCTATAAATGTTGCCAATAGTTAAATTTGATTTGATTTATTTATTTATTGAATGGGACAGTGTGCTGTTTCACACATTAAAGATGCACTGCACCAGAGTTAGCTTGAAGCTAATTTGCATCTGTAGTCTCCAACAGAAAACATACAACAGCACAACAACAAACAGTAAAAAGCAAAAAACCAACCAACCAAACAAACAAACCTCAAAAAACAATCAAACAAACAAAAACTAAACTAAACTAAACAAAAAAACACACAGAACACAACATACAAAATACAAAATACAAAGCTACACACAGCACATCACATACACCCATAATGTCAATTAGAAATAATGTAAACTAAACTTAGCTGTGTGACTCAATGGTCACGAGACTTGTCATCATTGATGATCATTGATTGGTCTCATGTTTCAGTCTGGTCTTGAATGCATTGATAGAGCTACAGTTCTTCATATCATCAGGTAGGGCATTCCACTGAGTTGTGGCTTTCACAGAGAAAGCTGACTGCCCAGATGCAGTGTGACAAAATGGTATGGTACAATCTTTTATAGAGGATATTCTGGAGGATCTAATAGAACTTACTGAGCACGTGTACACAAAGTCACATTGTGGAGGAGGGGCCAAACCATTTAAAATGTTATAAACTAGGCAGTAAATTGTATTTCTAGTACCCTACAGTGATGGAAATGCATTGGCTTTTTGTCCAGAGTTTTTAAAGTTTGTTTGTATAAGTACTCAAGAGGTTTTATGGCTGTTTCTCCAGCCTGCCCCTGACATGTGATGCAATAAGACATATGGGAAAGAATCATAGCATGCATAAATATCTTGGCTGCATCCAAAGAGAGACAGTTTCTAATATGTCTAAAATTTGCTAAGTTGTACTTAATGGTTTTAACCATTTTTTAAACATGTTTCTTAAAGTTCAAATTTGGATCCAGTGTCACACCAAGATATTTAAAATCAGTAACTATGTCAATTTTTTCACCTTTTATGAAAATATTAGCATGAGGAGGTTGTACCATAGTCTTAGAGAAAAAATACTCTTTGTCTTGTTTACATTTAGCAGTTAAGTTAGCAGCAGCTAACTTAGCTGTCTTTGCATGTGTGTGCACAACGGTGTCATCTGCATACATTTGTAGTTCTGCATCATGACACTGTTGAGCGAGATCATTAATATATAGGGCAAATAATAGGGGACCTAACACTGACCCTTGTGGAACACCCATTGTGCACTTCATGTTACTGGACAGTGTGTCTCCAACTTTAACACATTGTCTCCTATTAGATAAATATGAAGACATTCATGCTAGTGCTCCAGATGAGAAGTTAAATTCAGAGAGTTTTGATATTAAAACATCATGATTGACTGTGTCGAATGCTTTACGCAGATCTAAAAATACAGCACCAACTACTCCTCCTTTGTCAAGTCTTGATTTAATTTGCTCTATTAAGTGCAAGGTAGCAGTTTCTGTGGAATGATTTGCTCTAAAGCCAAATTGCATACAGTGTAGACCAAAATTGCTTGTATTAAGAAATGCTGTCAGTTGTTTAATGACAACTCTCTCAGCAACCTTTGAGAATACCGGTAGTATACTTAATGTATACTTAATGTTTGTTATTGTGAAGAATAATAACAATAATAATAATAAAGTTAACTGGCTCTACATTAGGAATGACATACTCAGACATAAGACTTGAAGCAACATATGTGGCCACACCACCACCTCTAGAAGCCCTATCAGCTCTCTACAAAACAAAATAGTCAATTTTAATTTCATCATCAGTAATATTATTATGTAGCCATGTTTCAGAAGCTCTGAGGAGATTGATTTATGTACACACACACACACACACTCACACACACACACACACACACAAAAAGGTGAGTGGCTGGTAAACTAAAGTAGAGCAAAAAATCACAGGCTCAGACTGCTACATAGACTATATGAGGAAACAAAAGTAGGGCCCTGCTTAATTTATCCCAGGTCAAAAAAAAGAAAAAGAAATAATAATCCAAGATCAAGGAATCAAGTAGTTTATATTCAGATGAACATAAAAAAATATATATATATGGCAACAGATAATCACAGTAACAAGTATGAGTCACAAAAGAAAGAGGGCCATTTCATTATTTCAATAGGAAAAAAAAAAAAGAATAAAATAAAATAGCAGTTATTTTTGCATATAGAACTGTCAAATCAAACAAATTTAAAAATACTTTCGGAAATAAAATAAATACAACATGCAAAATATTAAACCACCTTTTAAATTCTATTTTCATTTTATATATAACTCTATGATGGTATTTTACTCCCAGTGGTTATTGTATGGATCATTGTGATGCCAAGTAAAATCACTAGCTATTATGCATGTAAACATGCTGATTACTGGTTCATCAATGTGTCCAAAGAAGTGAATTCAACTTAAAAAGAGTCATCATTTGCTCTCAGCAGTATTTTAGCTGCTGTATATATATATTTGAAACTTTTTACATCCTAGAAAGCAATATGTTTCCTCTGAGTAAAACTCTCAGGATTCCGAAACTGTCAGTGTGGAAAGACCTGTGTTTAAAGGGGATGAAAGTATTGTGAGTTTAATTTCCCATGATTGTTACACCCTCTAACACACCTACCTAATTGATAATGTATTCTTTCTGATCCCACCCTGTATCCAAGTGCACACCCCCAACCCACTGTGCAGGGTGCATTTGCACTGCGATCTGAGCTATGCTGCTGAGTTCACAAAAACAGAGCCCTGGATCTCAATACGATCCAGCATCTGTGGAATTAGAAGGAAAGGACTGCTAACCAGAAGACTGTTCAACAACTGTACAATCTAATCTCTCTGCATGGTGCAAAATTCTTGCACAATATATCTAGCATCTTACACATAGATGAATTATTGCTGTTCTGAAGGTCAAAGCTGATACAACACAGTGGTAAATGTAAATCATTTCTGTACTACTGTTTTCTCTATCCTTGTTTAGAGTCATCTGGAGCATCAGGTTGTGTTAGGAACATGCTAGCAGCTGGATGCTGCTGCTGCCTTTTATCCTCAGAACACACAGGTCTGTGACAGCAGCAGAGATTTGGGTCTGACATCAGTGTTATCTACCTCCACCACAACAACACGGGTTAGAGATTACACTGGCTCATCTGGACACCATGCAGTGATGCCTGAGCCTCAATTTACTGAGCTGGACATTGGTGCCAGACCTGCAGGTCTGAGGCTGGCAGAGAGAGAGAGAGAGAGACAGAGAGAGAGAGAGAGAGACAGAGAGATTTTGATTTTTAGAAAACGTATTTACACAGATATCATAAATGTCATTACAGTAAAAACCAACAATAAATTACTTTACCCTTATATACAATACAAGGTGCAATACAATATTTCATACAAAACAGGACTGAAAATTAATTTGCCGTCCATTACTGAGCAGATTATATTATCATAACACCAAATTGCCAAAAAAATCATTTAGACTATTCATGGCCATATGAAATCTAAAATCCACCCATCTGGCTTTCACTAATGCTACAAAAAGAGGAACAAAGTCATGACAAGAAGCATTTTCTATATTATTTTTCCTACTCTTATATATAGACAACTTTACCTCTCCTACCACAAAATTAAGTAGTTTGCCTTGTTCTTGCAGTACCCAGCACCAGAAATGAAAGTAGTTATAGACCATTTACAGTCAAATTTCCTGAATAAAAATTCTAACATGTCAAACTAAAGTTCAAGCCTTTTACATTCTGAAAAACAATGAAAAACAGTTTCTGGCCTATCACAGAAAGGGCATTTTCTGAAGACACTGGCGTTAATTTTTGCTACAAAGACACTGACAGCTAAAGCTCCATGTAAAATCCTCCATTGAAGAACACCTGATCTCTTATTTAATGGAGCTTTTAAATAACCCTCCATACTGGTGTAACATTTTTTCCAACATTCAATTTGTCTCTCCACACTGTATCACATTTACCATTTAGTTTAATTTTGTTTGTGGCCTTCACACAGTATCTATATATTGTTTTCCCAGTTGACAACAAGTCAACATGTTTAGATTCGAGTTATGGTCCAGTAAATCCATTTCAACTTATGGCAAAGCTCAGCTCAGGAAAAGGATCACTTTGAGCTGGAATTTCTACACCACAACTATATTCCTCCAGCATTTCCAGTTTTTCTTCAGTCAGTTTTTAATCCACAAGTTCAGAATGTCTCTTGTGTAGCGATGAGACCTGAAACCAAGTAGAGATGCCACTGCCTCTGTTTTATGAAGACCAGGACCCGCAGCATCCACTATATGCCTCAGTTTGACATTTCCAGTGACACACAACCTGTGGGTTATTCCAGGGGCAGTCCTGTCCTGTACATCCAACCTGGATCCATGTATCAAGGGTTCTTCCAAAAGCCAAAAAGGAGAAGCTGTAGGCTCCAGATAACTCCATTTAAAAAAGTTCCATGCTTTAAAAAGTCTCTGATAAAACAAAGGTAATCCATCCAGTCGTACAAGCCTAGAATCCAATAGAAACAGAGATGCATCCAACCCTAAATTGTCTGTTTTTCTTAAAATAATACTTGCCAAATTTCTCCATACTACATCATCTGTGCCTGTGAGGTAACATTGAACAAACTGTAATCTAAAAGTTGCTAACCTACTGGAAAGATGGACTAAACCATGTCCCCCTTCTTCCTTAGTTTATCCCAGAAAAAGTCAACAATAACAGATTGTATTTCCTGTAGCAAGCCTGTAGGTGGCTCAATACATGCCAGTTTATGCCACAAAGTGGAAGAAACCAAGATATTTATAATCAGTGCCCGGCCTCTATATGACATTTGTGGTAAAAGCCATTTCCATTTAGTTAATTTTCCTTTTACCCTATCTAAATCTCGTTCCCAGTTCTCTTCACTACATCTTCATCTCTCAGAAAAACTCCAAGATATTTCAAACCATTTCTTTTCAATTCCATTCCTCCTGGGAGACTGGGTAAACAAGAGGACCTATTTCCCACTGCCAAAGCCTCACCTTTTTCCGAATTTACTTTTGCTGCTGAAACATTTTCAAATTTGGCCACAATTTTTCTAATTTGTCAATTTCTTCCTGTTTTTTTAATGACAGCAATAAAAGCATCAGCATAAGCCAATAAAGCACGCTCTGTGTTAAAATCAGATAAAACCAGACCATCTATACAAGAGCGTATTTTATGTAATAGTGGTTCTATTGAAATTGCATACAACATTCCTGACATAGAACAATCCTGCCGTATCCCTCTACACACTTTAAAAGGTCTACTTAATTCTCTGTTGATTTTCATCACACTCTCAGTGTCCTCATACATTACTTTGATCATGGCAATGAAACCAGGGCTAAGGCCAAACCTTTCCATGAGCTGCCAGAGGTAAGGGTGCTCAACCCGGTCAAACGCCTTTTCCTGATCCAATGAAAAGAGACCAGTTTTTATGCCCAAAGAACTAGAGACTTCCAAAATATCTCTGATTAATGATATATTATCAAAGATTGACCTGCCAGGCACACAGTATATTTGGTCTTGATGGATGATGTATGTCATCACCTTTCTCAGCCTGTTGGCCAAGGTCTTGGACAGCAGTTAATAATCAGCACACAGGAGAGAGATGGGTTGCCAGTTTTTTATATCCTGAAGATCACCTTTTTTTTGTAAGGATGGCTCTCCTGCAGCTCTTTGGCAATAAGTGTCATTAAACTCTCATTAAAGATGTCAGCTTAAACTTAAGATGTCATCACACGGCTCAGCCCAGAAAGTTTTAAAGAAAACTCCACCGGAAGTCCATCAGTCCTGGGGGCACATCCCTGGGGTGACTGGGTCAGCCAGTACGGCTCTTTTGGATTTGAGAATCTCAATTTGACCTCGATTCCCTGTGATCTCTATTGAACTTTGAATTTCCACCATTTTCGTCTCTAGATCATTCATGGATCTAATTATAGTATGAGTGACACCAAGAGTGTATTGTTGGCACAGTTGTCTAATTTCAACTTTTTCATAATCCCACCATTGTCTTAAAGATAAAAATTCTGATTTTCTGGAATCTAAAAGCTCTCCAAAAGAATATAAAGTTGTCTTTAAAATTAACATCCATAAGCAAGGCAGGGTTAAAATGCCAATATGCACTTCTATGATTAATGTTTGCAACAAAAACATTACAAATAACCACTGAATAGTCATTGAATGGGAAATCCTACAGGTATTATTCTGCACCCTTTAAACATATTAAAATGATGCTTGAAGCAATGAAATTGATCCAGTCCAGCCAAAGAAATGATACTATTATCATGCAACCATGTACACTGCCTTTCCATGTAATGCAATTCCCTCCAGACATCAACCAAACTCTGAGCTTTTACTAAATGAGACATTGTACATTTTGAAGCAGCATGAGGTTCAACGTGATTTCTATCTACTACATCATTTTCTGTACAATTAAAATCTCCTCAAAACAACATTTAAAATAATACCAATCTTATTTAAAAAATGAACTCTTTCAGACCCTGAGGTAGGAGCTTATACATTTATCAAAACAACATTATAGTGTTCAAAATGTGCTTTAACTACCACCTGTCTACCTTTTATCACCTCTTCTTCATTAATCCATGTATTTGTATCTTCCAGACTTGATTATTGTAATGTCCTTTTTTCTGGTCTTCCAACTTATTCTAATAGAGGCCTGCAGCTTGTTCAGAATCTTGACAAAATCCAGAAAATTTGACCATATCACACCCATTCTGGCCTCTCTTCACTGGTTAATAGTGCAAGCTAGAGCTGATTTTAAGGTTCTTCTTTTAACTTATATGGCCTTGCATGGACTTGCACCACCTTACCTATCAGAGCTAATTACACCATATACACCAGCACGCCCTCTGTGATCTATCAATGCTGGTCTCCTGGTCATTCCTTCATTTAACAGAAAATCAGTTGGCTTCAGAGCATTTGCCTACCGTGCCCCTTATCTCTGGAATGGCCTTCCATTACATGTTAAGGAAGCATGTTCAGTTTACCTACCTACCTTTATTCACTACATTACAGCCTCCCCTAAAACTTAGCCTGGCCTATGACCTTTTAACATCTTTTTAACATTGATGTTTTTAATGTGGTTGTTTCACTTTTAATTGTTATTATTGTAAATTGATTGCTGTATGTTGTCCTTTTTAACTGTAAAATGTGTTGGGACCATGCTACATGGTGATTCTGCACTTACTAAAATTGAATTGAATGAATAAGGAAAAAGCTGTTTTTCAGATAGTTGGTCCATGCCCTAATGACCCTGAGCCTGCCTGAGGGGAGGGTGGTGAACAGGCGGTGACCAGGGTGTGAAGTGTCTCTCCTCATGTTGTCTGCACATCTGAGAAGACAGCTTGAGTGGATGTCGGTCAGTTTTGGAAGTGGGGAGCCAACAATCCACTGAGCTGTCTTCACTATCTGCTGTAAGTTCTTCCTCTCCTCCGCAGTGCAGCTGGAGTACCAGATTGTGCAGCAGTATGTAAGGATACTCTCTATTGTGCAGCGGTAGAAGTTTATCAGGAGTTTCTGGGGGAGTTTGTTGCGCCTCAGAGTTCTCAGGAAGAAAAGGCACTGCTGGGCCTTCTTGACCAGGTGTGCAGTGTTCACACTCCAGGTCAGGTCCTCTGATATGTGGAGTCCAAGATATTTAAAGCTGGGGACCCGTTCCACCTCCTCCCTGTTGATGTGTAGTCCAGTGTGGTGTGCTTTCTTGTTTTTCCTGAAGTCTATGATGACTTTCTGTCTTTTTGATGTTGAGAATGAAGTTGTTGTTGTTACACCATGTAGACAGTATCTTGACCTCCTCCCTGTAGGCGGTTTCCTCGTTATTTGTAATCAGACCCGCTATGGTTGTGTCGTCTGCGAATTCGATTATGCCATTGGACCTGTGGGAGGGAGTGCAGTCGTAGGTGAAAAGAGAGTAGGAGTGGACTGAGGACACAGCCTTGGGGGGGCACCAGTGCTGAAGATGATAGTAGAGGAGGTGAGATTGCCTAGTCTCACATGCTGGGGTCTGTTGATGAGAAAGTCCATGATCCACAGACAGAGAGAGGTGTTAAGACCAAGTGTCTGCAGTTTGTTGACCAGTTTGTGTGGGTTGATGGAGTTGAAAACTGAACTGAAGTCAAAAAAGCACTGACATAGGTGTTGGGGTTTTCTAGGTGTTTTCTAGTATAAAGTACTGGTGAGATGGGTCATCAGTGGATCTATTAGCCTTGTAGGTGTGGTGTTGGTCAAGATGTGGGGGATGCAGGCCTTGATGTTGGACAGAACCAGTCTCTCAAAGCATTTCATGATTACCAGTGTGAGGGCAACAGGCCGGTAATCATTTCGGCTTGTGACTGCTGAGGTCTTTGGCACAGGGATGATCGTTGCAGTTTTCAGACAGATAGGAACTGTGGCTTGTTGTAATGACTGGTTAAAGATGTCTGTGAAAACCGCAGCAAGCTGGTCGGCACATGCCTTCAGTGCTAGGCCCGGAACACCATCTGGACCAGCTGCCTTCCTGCTGTTTATATTTTGTAGAACCCACTTGACTTGATAGTGGTGGAGTGTGAGTGGCTGCTCACTCTCTTGTGGGGTGGTGAGTATGGCTTGTCCCTTATTGGAACTGTCCTCAAAGCGGCCAAAGAATGTGTTGAGCTGTTCAGGGAGGGAGGTGTCAATTGAGAAGAGGGGGCTGTGGCTGTGTTTGTAGTCAGTTATTTTCCTGATGCCTTGCCACATGGCCTGGTGGTGCTCATCCTTGAAGTTGTCCTCAATGCGCTGTTTGTACTTTTGTTTAGCACCTTTAATGCCTCTCCTCAGATCTGCCCTAGATGTCCTGTATGCCTCTCTGTCTCCTGACCTGAGTGCTGCATCCTGAGCTTTGATCAGTGACCGCACACTGCTGTTAAACCAGGTTTTTGATTAGGGAACACCTTGATTTGCTTTTTTTACTGTAATATTGTCAATACAGAAGTTGATGTATGACAGCACTGTGGAGGTGTAGTGCTCAATCTCTGACTGATCAAAGAGCTCCTACATTGTGTCCTCAAAACAGTCCTGCAGTGATGATTCTGCTCCCTCAGTCCAGATCTGTACTGTTTTGGTCTGTGGTTTGGATCTGCAGATGAGGGGTTTGTATTCTGGAGTCAGAAAGAGGGACAAATGATCAGACTGCCCAAGGTGGGGTGATGAGTGAGTTTTGTAGGCTCCGGGGATGTTTGTGTACACCTGGTCCAGTGTTTTGCCTGTCCTTGTTTTAACATCAACATTCTTGTGAAATTTGGGCAAAACTATCTTGAGATTGGAGTGGTTGAAGTCACCTGCCACTATGAAAATACTGTCCGGTAGCTTGTTTTGTTGCCTGCTGATGGCATCGTGTAGCTTGCTCATAGCTAGCTTAGCATTAGCACGAGGGTGGACATACACAGCTGTGATAAAGACTGCTGAGAATTCCCTAGGCAGGTAGAAGGGTCTGCATTTCAACATTAGAAAGTCCAAGTCGGGGCAGCAGTGTCTTTCAGTAACAATAGTGTCTGTGCGCCAGTTGTTTTACCGGAGTCGGTGGTGCGGTCTGCTCAGTGGACGGTGCGGCCTGCTAGCTCCACGGCTGTGTCTGGGATGTTTTCATGTAATCAGGTCTCTGTTATCATCATAATGCAGCTGTCCAAGCGATGGTAGGAAGTCCATAGTCTCAGATTGTCTAGCTTGTTAGTGAGAGAGCGAGCATTGGCCAGAAAGACACTGGGTAGAGCAGGTTTATGCGGGGCTAAGCGTAACCTAGCACAGCTCCCGGCTCGTTTGCCTTGTTTCTGCTTCCTCTTGCATCGCTGTCTGTGCCTGTCGATCTTGGTTTGCTTCGCGGAGCAAGTGATGTCTTCTGGGAAAGAGCTGAGCTCTATGGGGACACATGCAGTACAATAGTCTCTAATCTGCAAGATTTCGGTTCGGGTGTATGTCTTGAAAGACACAGAGCTGCTAAGTATTGGAGAGTGCTGGGCCGCTGCGTCTACTCGCACTGCCATCTTTAAATAGTATTGGTCCAAGCACAGAACTGTTGGGCCTCAAACCATGAGGTCACACAAAGAAGGCCTACATGTAACCTGTGAGGCCTGACCACGAGGTGCTTTATTCCTTTGTTTTCCCCGAGACAAACGAATAGCGCCAAAAATGCTGCTTAGACAATGGGAGTCCATTGCAAACTCCATTTCCAAGGATGCTTTGCAATTTTCACACCTCAGCAGGGAGCAGTCAACATACAGTCTCATTGGCGGAGACGCTCCTGCACAGCGGAGCGTCCTGATGATGCAGCCATGACATGACCGCCCCTTTAAAAACTGAATGTGCCCTGAAGCACACGCCTTTCCCATGTCACTGAGCTAGGAGTAACTACTGTTCCTCTTGGAGTCAGCTGACTAAAGGGGGTACCCCACGCACGTGTTTTCCCCTCATCGAAGACTCCCCTTGCGGGACGAGACGAGACTTCGCCCGTGTTCACCCGAACACATTCCCGGATCCGAGAGAGACCGCTGCTGCAACCAGCGTCCTCAATTTCCTCAAGACGGAAGAAACGCTTCTTCACCGAGTCGACTATGCTGTTCTCCCCACCTCGCCGCCGAGAGCCAGCTGCCGTACTTTTCGCCGACCGTGCGAGAACGGCCACCGTCTGCATCCGAGCCCAGGACAAAGGCGGACATAACGACGAACTACACACACACCCTGCTCGCTTTCTGAAGCAACCCAAGTAAGAGGCATAAGTCTGGGCAGAGGCAGTGTTAATTGTGTGTTCTTATCAGCATCAGTTCCTGTTGTTTAGCATTTAGCTCTTAGTTTTGCTATTGTTTGTTGTGCTGTTGACGGACCGCCGAGTCCATTTTTCTCTGTCTACTCTTAGGAGTATTTTAAGTTTGCTGCCTGTTTAGTTGTGTTCACCACGCTAGACTGTTTTGTGTTTGTGCCATCGTGAGCGAGAAAGTAAGTTGCTTTGTCAGTCAGAAACCAGACAACGTGCGTTACAGACTGCCATCCGTACGCGCACTGTCTGTGGACAAAGCCGTTTCTCTCCCTCTCACGACCGCTTTCTCTCCTTCTTCCCTCTCTCTTCTGACTAACACATACACACGCGCGCGCACACACACACATACACGCACCGACATCTTTTGCACATCTGATGGTCAGATAACGTCAGACAAAGCTTCTTTCTTTATCCACCATCATACACGTGCGTTTTTCACAGAAGTGGGTGAGTGCGAGACGCCGTCCACCAGGTGGCGCCGTCTTGCTTCTGTCTAACCAAGACACCGCCACATTTCTGCCATCCGGTTCTCGCGCGACATGACTTCCTCCCATAGCCACATCCGCGTCACAGACCGACGACGTCATCACATCAGGCCCCCATCACATCTTGTCACACGCACGCTCACACACACACACGCACGCACGCACGCTCATGCATTCCCCTGCATGTGTCCAACCCTGTACATAGCTGTTTGTGTTTTGTTTGGTAGAATTAGATTTTAGAATAGTTGTTTATTGAATGAAGCATTTGTTAACTTTGTTAATTTTGCTAAGTTTAATAAACACTGTTATATCTTTAAAGAGAAGTTCTTCTGTCATTATTGTGTGTAATATTGTGAAAAGTGGCTGATTGAAGGAGTCAGAGCTCGAATTCACCCTTCTTTGTTCATCCTTGAATGTTGATGTCTCTCAGATATCAACATTCTAGGTGAACTCCCATCAATGAGACTACCTTGTTTGGTTATTGGTCCCGGTTTCCGGGTGGTGCCCCGTATTTGTTAATTCATATTAATAATTCTATTAATTGTCATAATTAGTTAATTATCCTTGATAATTGATCATTATTGCAAATAATCAACTGTGTTCCTCACAGACCCAACAGTTGGTGCCCGAATTATTGATTAAGGTTAACAATATCTTATTTTCATAATTCATAATTATCCATGATAATTATGAATTATTGCTAATAACCAAACGCACTACTGCTCGTCCCAACAGAACCTTGTGGAACCCCGTACCTAACTTTTGCCTTCATGGAGGATTCATCGTTAACATGTACAAACTGAAATCAATCTGATAAATAAGATCTAACAAGACAAGCACAGAGAGAAGTCCCCTGTCCGATGTATGTATGAATCACTTAATTGGTTGCAGCCTAAAGCTTAAAGGCAGTTTCACTGGGTTCAGTTCATCTTTAAATGTGTTTACTTTAATTGTCCTTCCTATTTGAAACAGTTTTTGGTTCCATATATATCTTCATATACACTCAGACATATATAATATCCCTTTTTTCTGTCCCTAGGATTTTTAAGGAAGTCAGAAGCAGGTCTTTTCAATACAAAGCTCCAGCTGACTACAAAGATCTTCCTCTTCCTTTTAACTCTATTAACTCTTTCGGCTGCTTCAGGACTTCTTTATTCTGTCATCTTAAAACAACCTGTTCATGCTTTTAATTTGTATTTGGAATTAGAAGATAAATTGTTTCAAGTGCTCTCGGTACTGATGAAACTGATCTGATTTTACAGATCATTTCCCATTTCTTGTATCCAGTATCTCGTACAACTGCTGAAGGTTGGGGGTATGGGTGGGAGATGGAGAGTGAGCTGTCTGTATCTGTGTATTTGTAGTGTATGTTTGTTATGTAACGATGTCTTTGTATGTATGTGTTGTATTTTGTGTTTTTTAGGACCCCCTTGAAAATGAGATGCTACAACTTAAGGGGTTATCCTAGTAATAAATTAAAATTCTAGTAATGAGCCACAAATTAAAGTAATTGAAATGTTTTGTTGAAATAACACAGTTTTGTATAAAATTTCTTGTCCAATATTTTGTGCAACAGTCTGCTGCTGGTTGTACTCAATTTAATCAGTGGCTCTAACATATGTAATTGTGCCTTGACAATGTGTACCATCATACCAATGAAGACTGCAGATGGAGATGATACCTACCGAAAGGCCATCAGTATAGGATGCTAGCTGTTGTGGAGGATAGATGCTGGTAAGAATCACTCATTATTCTTTATTCAGTCTCATGGGTATTAATGCCATAACCAGAAAAAAAGGTGGAAAGATGAGTAAAACATGAATTAATGGGTTTGTGTGATTTCAGAGAGGGTGTGTCTTCACTAAATAAAGTGACAAAATATGTAACATATGGGCACCAAGCTTTCAACATGCTTTGAAGGAGCACTTGTTCTTGGCACCAAGATTGCAGTGTGGTACTGGATTGGCATTGCCACACCCGCTACTCTGCCTCTCTTCCCACTGTGGGGCACGGAGAGTCACCAAAATACCAAGCTGGTGCAGTCAAGGAAATTACATTAGTGCACTGCAGGAAAATACCAGTTTGCTAGTGTCACACTGCGCTTCACACCCTGCATCAGCACAAAGATAGGACCCTTGATGTACAGGCCACTGAAGCAATGAAAACTCAATGTCATGGTCCTGGAACCATTTGGTGATGATATGTATCTTGTGACACACTGCATTATTATCAAGCTGGAAGTGTCCATGTGAGTGTGTACAAGCTGTAGCCATGAGGACATTAACTTGTTGGCAACAATATTTAAACACACCTCGTCATTCAGTGGGAATTTCATTCAGGAGTATCAGGGGCAAGGGATCAGTATTTAGGATTTTCTCTTATGTACAAACAAAATTCATGAGTGGTAATAGCCTGGGTTATAGCAGTGCCTGAATGTATACTGCTTGATCGGTTGAAGAACTTTTGATATTGTTTTTGGTCACTTGTCTGATGAGAAATCTACTGAGTTGGCAGAACTAATGAGGTGTTAGCCATCCTCATGTGGAGACACACCTTTAAGAACAAACCTGATTGAACATGAATTGGTAGGCAAATCGTCAAAGATTTGGGTCGCTAAGGAGGAGAAAATAATTTTTGCTGAAGTAAAATATATGTTTGATAACAACAGTGCAATACCTGCTTCTTCTAGTTTGTACAGACTTTTACAAAGTGCTGTGACAAAATGAAAATATGTAGGCAAATTTCATCAATTGAAAGGTTACTGGCAGGTGTCATTAACACCTACATCACAAATCATATCAGCCATCATAACACCATCTGGCTGGTCATTAGTTTTGGTTTACATTATGCACCACCATCATTTCAATGACTTATGACTTATTATTGTTAACATTCTAGAGGGTTGCGCTGTATATGTGGCTGATGTAGTCACATATAGTGTCACCTGGAAAGATCATTTAGGGTGAACTGGTGCTTTATTTGACCAACTAAGATGTAGAAGGAACAAACTTAGCTAAATTTGAGTTTGCAAAAGCAACTTAGTTGTGGATCAGGGTATTGTGTGACCTGTTCGTGCTAAAGTCTTGGCTGTTTCCTGTTCCCACCACCAAAATGCCTTGGGCCATGAAGACCATAACATCATGTCTCTACTAAACTCAGTGCTGACAATGTGCAGAAATTCAACTTTTTTCTTTCACATGATCTTTCATTTTCCTATATATCTAGCCTCAAGTAGATGCAAGCCATATCATAGAAGGTGCTGTATTTGAAGCTGACAAACAAGGTATTGAACACATGGGCACCTGGTCACCCTTTAAAAAGCTCAAGTCTTACTAGTTGAATCACCCTGTGGTAGTAAAAGAAGTGCTGGCATTAACCTTGGCTTTGGGACACTTTCATGGGATTCCCATTGCTGTATGTATACCAGAACCCACTCACATTTTTGAAATTTCTTCAGAATCCAGATCAGAGGCTCATGCAGTGGGCCCAGTTTTTGCAGCCTTACGACCTCAATATCTGACATATTAAAGGCAAAGACAACATTATGGCTAATGCCCTGTCCCATGTGCCTTTGTAACTCTGTGCACCTCCATTAATGGTAACATCCTTTTGACTTCCTTTCAGTTTCTGTGTTTACCCTCCTCTTAAACTGGGCACCAAGGCTGCTGAGGTGGGAGATGCTGAGTCTGCCAAGGGAGCCTCAAATTGTGTGAAGGTGTATGTAGGGGGTGTAACTGCAGGAAGCAGGGGTGCTGCAGCACCCCCATTCCAAGTTGCAGCACTACTACCCCCAGCTGACTGGGGTATATTTGTATTGTTGCAAGATTTTTTCATGTTAGACATCCCTCCTCTTCCAGTCACCCTCAACATCTGTAAATTAGCACAAGTCAGTTGTATTTATACATTAGATTTCCAGGTGGTTTTGTATAATATTTTTTAGTGTCCTATAATGTTTTGTCTGTATTGATCTGTTGTGGCAGGAGGGTCAGAACCAGCTTCAGACAGCCTCCCTAGCATGAGCAAAATTGTAAAGTAATGCAGTTTTCAACCAACAACAGCTCTTAAAAAAGCATGGTATAGCTATGAGTGGTGACTCTGTGCTGTGCCAGTTCCAGTGCCAGTACATTTCCACGCTATGCAGTTTTCAAGGTGATTTCTTGACTGTCATGTAAGCAAGAAAATACTAGCTGGTTTCTGTGACTCTGGGTAAAAAGGTTTGGGGAAACGTACGTATGTGTGGGTATGCCCACTAAGAGACCACAGCTCATTTTTCTCAGGCCCCTCCAGCCAGTTAATCTGACCCTGCTTGGAGACTACAACTTTAAAACAGAACACCTATGTTACATCGGAAGTTGTGGAGTTTAAAAGACATGGGCAGTACCAGGCAGCAGGGGTCTAATGGAAAGAAGCTATTTGTTGCATTATGGGAAATGTGAGATCCAGTGTTGTTGGAGTTTGAACCACAGAGTGAACTAAAAGTCAGAATATCTTGGTCTCTGTTTCTTCAATTACGATCATTCTTTTTAAAAGTTGTCTCTCATAAATCAATCCAACTTTAAAGTGCATTATTAAATTAGTAGAGTCCCCCAAAATCCAAGACCATTTTCAAGCAAGTGACAAATGTATTTATGCATGAACACACAAGCTCACAGAGAGATACAAACTGATCATGAGTAACATTTATTTTTGCTAACAACAAAATTAGTGAATATTACAGTGTGAAGCATATACAGGTCTGAGATTACTAAAATTGTCCTAAAATTAACAGTTGTCCAGGAATCATTATTAAAAAAAACATGATTTGCCCTGAATAGAGGTCTCCCTTCTCTATTTCTCTCCTCTATGTATACGGCTGTAACATTACTAACAGCTCTATTTTCTGTTCTGTACCATGGCTATCTGTAAACAAAGGCTATGCTCTCCAAACTTTAGAAGGCAGGGATGCTGTGAGTTGATAAGGCAGCCATTGCCTTATCAGGACAGATCAGAGATAAAAGTATGGATGGAGGCTGGACTGTTAATTAAAGCATCGATTCAACAGGACTCTGCTTCAGTGACTACTGGCAACATTCTGAAGGGCCACCCCTTCAGAGTGCGTTTGGTGGACACAAGTGGTACACAGTACACACACATACACACACAGCTCGTCCCCTGCGAGTGGTCAGCAGACCACAGTCATGACAGCAGAGGACAAGGACAGGCCAGGGACAACTGATAAGCAGCAACAATCAGACCAAACACACAAACAAGCATGCATGTGTACAGATACACACTCAAATTAGGAGAACAATAAAATGCACTGCATCAATCATGTGAGGCAGAGGTCAGTAGAATGATAATTGTATTATTAAATAGGAGGGAAGAGCAGTAACAAGAATTGGAGGCTATGGTTGAGGATTGATCTTGTGCTTCCTTTTCTTCTGCAAAAAAGCTTATCTTTTACTTCCTGTGCAAACTGTCCTCGACTTACACACTATTTTCTTCATATTGTGTTAGCTCTAGAAATAACAATATTCAGCTGTCCACTTTGGTCCAGAAGACTAAAATGTCTCAACAATATAATATAATATAGGATGGTGGAGCACCCCCCACTGGTTAAGATGCATACCACATAACTGCAATGTCCACAGTTGGATTCCAGCCTTGGACCTTTGTAGCATGTTATACCCCTCTCTCTACCCATGTTCCCTGTGTCTCTGCACCTTCTACCATCAAATAAATGCAACCAATGCCAAAAAGAAAATCTAAAAATAAAAGAAGTTAAATTATCACATGTATAAGCTGTTTTGCAACAACATTGGGTTGGTCAAGTCTTAAGATACTGTATTATCTATCAATTATGCTGACTGGTTGGCAATCGTTTTTGGCTTTTAGTATCATGGTGGAGTGGAATGACGGTATGTGCACAGGCAGTAATGAGACAGAAAAGGTGGAGTTAATTCAAGTCAATTTTTTTGTATAGCCCAATATCACAAATTACAAATTTGCCTCAGGGGACTTTACAGTCTGTACAGCAATACAACATCCTCTGTTCTTCACCCTTGAACTGAATAAGGAAAAACTCCGTAAAACACCCCTTTAATGACCAAAAGAAAAAAAAAAAGGAAGGAACCTCAGGAAGATCTGCAGAAGAGCTATTCCTCTCCCAGGACAGACAGATATGCAATAGATGTGTGTACAGAATAAAACAAGAAAACAAAATTACTGAAATACAACATGCAACAAGATAACAAAATTATAGATGGATTGATATCATTTATGAAGTATCTGATCAGCAGGACGTCAAGCAACTTCCAGGTGCCACCAAACAGATAGGACCTCAGCCATGTGACCTCTATCACCATGGAGACCTGGGAAGAGGACAGACTACATATGCACACAGAGGGAAGTCACATCACACCATTCATACACGCCGAGAAGGAGAGACAAGAACCACACACACGGGGGAGGGAAACAGACAAGACATTATTCATACATGAACCTTCTGCAGGATGAAGAACCAAATACAGAACCTCTGGAAATGGCACCAACAGGCAAGGAAGCAAAGCAGTTTCAGGATAGGTGATGGTCCAGCAAAGAGACGCCTGAGAGAAAGAAGAAAACAAGGAGGAGAAAATAGGGAGAGAGGGGAAGAAAAGAGAGACGGAGAACAGAGAGAGAGAGAGAGATAAATGTAATAGTTGCAATAATCAATAATCTCATTTGCAGGACAGACAAGGTTTGTAATGAGTAAAGCTTGGTAAGTTCATTGAGACTGATACCGACCCACCATACAGTACAAGGCCATGATGTAATCAATTAAAAGCAACTAATAGGGTTTTTCCAGGTTGCTTTACCTGCACTGAGCCAAGCCGAACCAACCCCCCCACCCTCCCCTCTGTTTTATTTCCAAATCTCCAGGCATTTTTCCAATTACATGTCTTTTTTCATCTCTGTGATGCTCTCCCTCTTCCATCTCATCATCTCTGTGGTGTTCTCCTTCTTTCACCTTGTCATCTCCCTGGTCATCTTTGCCGTCCACCTTTTCCCTTCCCTGTTGCTCTCTTTCTATCACCAGTTCTCCTGATGTATCTCTCTGTTCATTAGTTGGTGTCCTCTTTTTTACAAGTGTCTCCTACAAGATTCAGAGTGATTTAATGTTTTTCCTTTAGGAGCCATCATTATTAATAATGGTGTACAACTTAACATGGAATGTTGTGGAAAGTTTGAGTGAATGTGTGTTGTTTTTCACACTGCTTTCCAACAGATTTCTGAAATAATATTCAAAGTGATCAGTAATTATGGGAATGCAAATTTTGGGGTCCGCCGACACAGCGCTGTGACCTATGCAATGTTTCTACTAATATCTTTGCGATAATACATCACAGAAATGTGGTTCAATTACTTCCAGAATCTGTAGACTCTCTCCTGTCGATCCATGCATCTTGCAAGACTGTAAGTGACTCACAGCCAGAGATACTAGGCTGAGATACAGCTTGCCTGGATCTCACAGTGTGCGGCTGGTGGATTTGTGTGTCAGTCTTTTGATACTAACCTATAGACATGGCAAGGTTGACACACATGTCACCGCCCATCACCCAACAGTCACTGTGTTTCTCACTGACTTAGTGTGAGACAAAATGGCAAAGCAGTATACTGTTGATGAAGATGTTACAGCAACCTGGGAAAGCAGTGACAAGGATGACGGAGCTCTAGAGCTGCAGGGATTTGATTCACGCAATGAAGAGCAATATGAAGATAAAAGAGTTACATTTGAAGATGGGTGTTATATTGTGTTATATTGAATATATATTGTGGGTAAATGTGACTATCTTGGCTAAATGCTGCTTCTGTGTGCGTAAAGATGATTTGTGTAACAATAGTCATGAACTTTGATTGACAAAATTGACTGTCCATTAACAAAGGTTTAATATGCGCAGTTAGTTAGGCCGTATTCAGACCAAATCAGGCGATGCAGCGTACAACTGCAGGGTTGAGCGGAGGTGTGTGGGGGTGTGGGCATGTTTGTGCTCTAAAACGTAACTGCTGTGAAACAATTAGAAAATAAGGTTTTATTGATCTCATTCACCAGCTTTCTCACTACCAGCGCTCCCTCTCTTCATTCACTCTCTAGCTCGCCCAACCACAGCTGCTTTCTGTCTCACTCTTTTTCTCTTTTCTTCTTTTGAAATGAGTCAGGAAGCTGACAGCAAAGCCTAACTTTTAACGTTATCCTCCCCTCGTCCCACTAACATCATGGCAGAGTTTACAGCTCCGATCTCCTGCTGTGATTGGCTACCGCAGCCTTCAGCCGCAGTGACGGGTTGTGTTTCTCCAAAAGTTTGTTGCACACAGCCAATTGTGGGTAACAAACAGAACCTCAGTACTGATGTTTCTGCAAAATCCCAGATACATTCAGTGACACCTGAAGATTCAGAGATTAATCTAACACATTTCAGACCTGCCTGAGTCACATTAATAGTTGTAGCCTAATTCAATGGTCATTTCAATAAATTGTGTTAGATGCGAAATACTACACAAGTAGAAAGAAGCAAAATAAAAGAAAGTTGGTTTGTGTTTATGGACAGCTTTAGTGTGTGCACATGTCTGCTAATTAAACACATGCAATTTGAGGCTTTTTGCTCTCTGCAGTTTTCATTATGGACCAATCTGTGCGCTGAAATGTGGAGAAAAGCCTGAAACACTGGAAACCATTCTACTCACTCAAACAGACATGAAACAAGGGAAAATTGCACTCAGCTGCAAAACTTTATGGGCATGTTTGTGCCGGAACTTAAAACGGGGCAGATTGCGGGTGCAAATGCTGCGCAACTCATTGTGCTATTAGCAGGCTCAATCCATTCTTTGTGGATTTGGCCCATAGTGTTACCAACGATCCAAGACATCCTATGTTTATCCAGTAATGCTGATAAACTAATGCTGAAACATCAAAAGTCCTACTCTTTGAGCTTCAATTTGAAAATGTGGTGAAAGTGCAAACTCTCAGGTAAGCTTTGAATGAACTGTCACTGCATGGCTGACTAATGTCAGACTTTTAACCAGAGTAAACAGGTTTGAACACATCAGCCCAGTTTTGGCCTCTTTACATTGGCTTCCAGGATGTTTTAGAATTGATTTCAAGGTTCTTTTAATTACTTACAAGACACTAAATGGTCTGACTCCATAATATATCTCAGATCTTTTATCTTTGTATGATCCTGCTCATACTTTGAGATCCTTGGGCAGGAACAGAACTTTCGAAATAAGAGCCCCGAGGCTCTGGAACACCTTGCCTGAGGAAATAAGGCAGGCTGAGATAGTGGTTTCTTTTAAATCTAAGCTCAAAACATACTTTTATCGCACCGCCTTCCCTCATTTTACTTGATTCTAGTTTTTATTTTGATTTATGGGTTTTACTATCTTAATTTTATGTTGCTCTTTTAGTACTTTTATTCTGTTTTAGCAATAACTTTTCTTCTGTTATTGCTGTGTTTTGTTGGTAATTATGTGAAGGACTTTGCAACTTTGTTCTGATAAGTACTATATAAATAAAGATATTATTATTATTATTATTATTTTGTTCTTTTTGTTCAGGGCTGGGAGTGAGTGAATTTAGTGCTTTTCACACTGGGTGCTTTTGTATGTTGCACTTGCATGACTGAAAATTGAACATTTGTCTGTAGAATGAGCAGTTCCAGAGATGTTGGTAGCTGCAGGCAATCCAGAGACACTCGTAAGCACCGATGAATATTTGGGTTTAGTAAGGTTTAATCTGTCCTTCATACAGTCAAACACGAGTTACTAAACAAAGAATGCTTCTGTATTTCCACAAGTGGAAGTTGGCACCCTTCACACACATTTATCAGGAAAAAAGCACTCATTGTGTATGGCCGACCAGGAGAGGCTGCACAGAAAGCTGCCATGGCTAGGAGAAAACAGAGCTGCTGCCCGCTGCAGGGGTGGCAAGCAGCGGCATACATGGCTCTGGTATAACATTGGAGTCTACAGGGAGTGTCATCTCTTTTTGCATTCACTTGCACTCAGGCATCTTCGCTTTTGTAAATTTCTGACCAGCCACAACTTTTCATATGTATTAAGCTTAGCGAAAGTTCAGTCAGGAAGACTATCTTTTGCATGCCTGGCGTAATTTTATCACTCATATCTCCCTGTCAGTCTCAGTTCTCACACATGCCCAATCACTTCCTAGCTGTCAATGCATGGGGGCGTAGTTTGAGTTTCAGCTGTCACCAGCTGACCTCTTCTACCCAATAGCACAGCGACACATTTTCATTGTTAGCCTAACATCTGATTACTGTCTTTTTAAATATGTCTCTTTCTCTCTGCTTTAGTCTGGCATGCTGCTGTTATGCGCACCCCTCCCCATCTCCACTCAGTCTCCACAGGATTGCTGGTACCATCACTTCATCAGCTATCAGCCTCATCTCAAGTCATCTACCACCACCACCACCGGTGTCTGGACTCCATGGGGGGGATCTATCTCGCAGTGGCCTCAGGGATGATGTCCTTGTGGAGTCCAAGCACCAAAGACTCTGACTATAATGGGGTGGGGTGGCAGGGTACTTTTTTAGGGGTGGCACCTGCCATCCCATGCCACCCCAGTAGATCCATCCCTAGTTGGCAGTCGTCAAATATAGTATATAAGAATGGTGCTGTTACCATGAAGGAAGAGAATAATAATACAAAGTAATATGACTAGAACAGTCTTTTACAGTCTTAATATTTAAATTGAACTGGAACTGGAATTAATTCTTACAATATAACATTATTTTACCATATTATATACACAGGCTGCCAACCCCTTTTCAAATTTACAAACATTGTTTAAACATTGTTTGGCTGCCAGTAATAAAATGAAATTATATACTCCAATAGACATTTTCTCATTTGTATGTATATGACAAAAAACTACAAATTCATGATACAACTTCCATGTTTGAAACTGAATACTTTCAGGATTAATTCTATTGTTAATCCTAATGTGATGATATTGTAACCCCCCCTAAATTTATCAGAAAACAGTCAATTTGAATTGTAGGGTCAGCAGTTTTCAAAATATCCCGTAGAAGGTGCTAGGTGCTTGCAGAAAGGATCCATATTCATATACAAGGATTCATATCCAGGGTCAAATGAAAAAAGGAGGGAGAGAGAGAAAAACAGAGGAGAGAAAAATTAAACCTGCAAGCAGCGATGAATGGGCCCTCGTACCTCGCGCACATCAAAGGGAGCAGCAGCTGTGGTATCGCTAATATACATCTATTTACACGGCTCATAATTTTCAGGATAATCCGAAACTGTTTGTTTTCGTACAACATAAAGGCCTCAAATGTGTTCTTAAAATGAAAATTGACGCAGGAAATCCAAAATGTCTGACTTCCTGTTGGGGGAAAAAAATTGAAAAAATATGTATTATGTCAATAATGATGAGAGCGATGAGCCAACTGAATTTCATGCACATCAAGGAAATTTTGTTCCAACATGGCCCTGTGTTTGGGGGCGTGATGCACTCCACTGGCCACGCTCGAGCCCAATCACTACAGAACTTTGCAATGTTTGCCAGTTCTGACCTGTGAGCTAATTTTCGTGAGTTTTCGAATATAATAATAATACTGATGATGATGAGGATGATGATGATGATTATGATGATGATGATGATAAGTAGTAGGTTCCACACACTTTCAGTGCAGGGACTGCACTTTTGTGCTTGGGCCCTAATAATCTCTACAAAAACAACGGGTGTAATAGTTTTTAGTGTCCTAAAGGACAAACTAAATAATTCTGCTGAGGAGGCGGACAGGTTTGTTTGAGAGTATCATCATTTAGTTCATTTTACACTCTAACATTCAGATTTCTGCTTTTTAAGTCACTTTCAGGTCAATTTTCATTTTCAAACCTCACATCTCATCATGAAAACAAACTATTCATAGTGTGAATGTAGCTTACTCAGGTCCCGCTCAAGCCTCAGTATACCCAGGGGCATGCTGGGAAACCTTTTTCATCTGCATCTGAGCTCTCCCCCTACCCCACAGGTGTGTGTGTGGGGATGTGTAAAATTAAATATTTAGTGTTAAATTTTAATGTGTAACCATATAAAGGCAACCAAAAACCAAAATCAAACACACACACACACACACACACACACACACACACACACACACACACACACACACACACACACACTCTGGCTGGTCATTCCTCCAGCAGAATTGCACTCTTACACACAGAATCTATGACAAGGAGCACTGAGGCACTCAGTATCCTTTACAGATATTACCAATTAGTCATCAATGTGTATATTTCAATCAGGAGACACAAGTGAATGAAGCAAAAGAATTATTTACTATGCAGATGATATTGATGATTAAGTGTTGTAACAAGTCTTTGGTGCTTAGAATCTACAGGGACATTTTGAATCCAGGGACATCAGTCCTGAGCAGCAGCAAGATAAATCCTCCCATGGAGTCCAGACACTGGTGGTGGCTGATGACTTCTGAGACTGATAAGACTGGTGAGGTTGAAGAAGTGATGCACTGATGAATCTGCAAAGACTGGGTGGTGATGTGGAGGTGGTGGGGCACAGAAAACGGTACAATGGCACCTTAGTGCACCAAAGCACTAAGGCAGAGAGGTGGAGAAAACATATTTAAAAAGACAAGTGCAATATGACAGCTGACTTAATTGATGCCCAGGGGAATAACAGCAAGGAAATTATGAATGAGCATGCGTGAGGGATGAGAATGACAGATGGTTTGAGAAACAATGCTACAGACCCAAGCATGCAAAAGATAGTCTTCCTGACTGAACTTTCACTAAGCTTCATTTCTCTCTGTTCTCTTAAAAACTTTTATTTTTTCATATTCAAATTATTTAAGTTAAAAAATTACTCACACTTAATACACTTAATTTCTGAATACATTTTCTGGATGATTACGCTAACTGGAATTAACAGAGTGTGCCTGCCATTTAACACTGTCCCCATTTGTCTCTAGTTAGTATCAAACGACTTTCCAAGAACCTTCCTAAGACATTACAGTTGCATGTCAGTTCCTCTCTAGGAAATTATAGGGCATAAAGTGTAGCCTCTTTTTTAAAGGAACTCACTGTCACATCACTGTTGTCTGTAAGTGCTGACCTTGACCTACAGTAGCTCCTACCTGACCTACCTCCCCAACACCCACACTCCACCTCTGTCAGGCTGCAGCGTTAGTGTCAGTGTCAAAGGTTGGCAGGACAATGGCCCTGTTTACACCTGGTATTATCATCCGTCTCGGGTGATCCGATCACTAGTGGACAACTCAAAGTACAGATGTGAACACATCCAAGACGCATTGAGGATGCATTGAGATCCACATTCATTTAGCAGTGTAAACACAATGTGTCCTGAGCTACATTGAAGGACCGCCTACTCAACTTACGTCTTCTATTTTCTGGAAGACTAGGCACGGAAAGTGCATCGCTGCCTCCTGGTGCATGAACCCTCCGTCCAAAGCTGTTCAACTTGTTTGATAACAGGATAAAGAAATTCATTATTTTGTTTTGCCATTTTTCATGTGAATTAAAAAAATATAATCCACTTCCTGTTTTTTCCTGTTTTTCTCGTTCACATAACCCATTTCCCTCATCAACTCCACAACTGGAATAGAAATTAAACCATTAATTTTTCGCTTGTCTGTCTTATAAAATATTTCAGGGGCTAAATGTTGGATGCTGGATAGTTTCCTCTGTCCTGTCAAGTTCTAACTACATGTTTTTGCTGTGCTGCTCGACATAATGAGCTCAGGATTTATCAGGAGGACGGCTGCTTTACTCCAGGAAATTAATTAACATTAGACCCGTACCGATCCCGTCGGCGTGTTGGAGATTTAAATAATCAATGAAGTTACGCTGTTGTGCCACGTGCATAAATGCGCACAGCGTCTCTTAATGGGGAGACGCAGCTGCATATATATGCATATGCATACATATGTTCAGACGCGGCACTAGAGTAAATTGATAGGACAGGCATTTGATTTTCGTGAGGGGATACGATGCATTGTATGTTTGTTTATCCTGTTATCAAACAAGCTGAACACAGCTTTGGACGAAGGGTACACAGACCCCCAGGCCTCCCGCTGGTTAAAAACAACACATTTGGTCTTTGCGAACGGAAATGATGTCCGTGTTTATTTGCATATAGAGCAGGGAAGTGAGATCTGGTCACAAGTGGTCACTCAGGACGCATATGGAGACGCATGTTAATACCAGATGTAAACAGCCGTACTTAGAGCTGTCCACTTGTGATCAGATCACTCGAGAAGGATGTTAATTCCAGGTGTAAACGGGGCCAGTCTGAGCTCACCTGTCAGTCTCCCTTGTCCCTCCAGCATTCTTTTCCATCAAGATAAGCTTCATGGTCCAACACAGACAGAGCCACACATTATCACATATTCATATGCACACGAACACTCTCACACAAACTGCCGACTGTACTGTAAGCCGGGTCACGTTCCTCAAATCTCAGCATGAAAAGGAGCATTTGACAAGTGGTATTAGCCAGTCCTTTGTGGATCATGGCGATGTTAAGCAGGATGGATTTCAAATCAACGCCCCCTCCTCTTCCCCCACTGTTATCAGCCCTCCAATGTCCCCTCCTCATCCTGCCCTCTCTTCACTTTGCCAGTCAACTTTTCATCCTTCTTTCTCTTTTGTTTTATCTGTGGTGCTCTCTGTCGTCACTTCCCCGAAAGCTGCCATGTACAGCTGCTACAAAAACAGCACCATTCTCAGCTTTGGCTTTCACTGTGTGTGTGTGCGCACGTGCGTGTGTGTGTGTGTGTGTGTGTGTGTGTGTGTGTGTGTGTGTGTGTGCTTTTGCACCTGTCCTGTCAAAAGCAAAATCAATGCTGTAAAAAGTGGCTGGTGGCACCCCAGGTTTCTTACACCTCTCCCTGGTGGTTTTACATCATGTAAGCCACAAGGACGGTCAAAGGCATCGCGGATTTGAAAGCAGCATGCCACACGCTGACATTCTAATCTCCCTCTGTCTTCCCTCATGTGTGTGATTGCTGTGTTTGTGTTGCCTGGCTCTCTCCTACCGGCATTCAGGAGAGGACTTTGATTTCTCAGGTTATTTCCATTCATTCAAGCTAACACTCTTTTCTGTTCTGATTTCTGATTGTTTTGAAGGCTGCTTTGTCTTTAACTGCGTGGCTTAAGAACTTGCCTTTAAACCCTTTTCCAGAGGAGATTTCCAATGCACAGAATGCCTTTGATTCTGAAACATTAAAAGCTGTGTTGCAACAGATAAAGAATGAACCACTTTGCCAGCTGCTTCTGGGAAACGATTCACACACTAGAACTGCATATGTTTGTTTAAAAATAATAAAATACTAAATAATGGTAGGAGTTCACCTTTTAAAATCTTATTCATTTTACTAAGTGCATGTATTGTTGGTCTGAGGTATTGGAGGAATTGATACAGAAACATCAAATAATAACACCCATTTTATAAATGGTAATAAGTGCTAGCCAACTGACATTGCTTCTTTTCAAAGGTCATTGAAACTAATTCAAAACTAAAAGTAAAACTGAATTTCTGATACTAAAACCATCATAAAAACTAAAACTGAACTTAAAGACCCAGAAAACATGGTATAAAATCTTTTTTTTCTGTTTTATTTTATATTATTAAGCAAACAACCAAAGTTTAGGTTCAGAGAAAATATTCTTAGTTATTATTTATCAAAGCTTAAACACTAAGACTAAGGACTCTGTTTTTAGGAAACTAGTGGCACGGCACAGATCACATATGTGGCCTACACAGTACATCAGGGGTGTGCTCAGCACTTTTGGTATTTTTGTGTGTAGGTGCAATTGAATATGGGGTGGGATTGGAAATAATGCATTATCATAAATAATAAGTGTGTGTGTTACAGATTGTGACAATCATGCCAAATCACATTTGTAACTTTCACCACTTCAAACTCAGAGCTTTCCCTATTATAATGCACTGACAGTTTGAATCTTTGAAATCTCTTTGAGTTTTCCTCAGAGGAAAGTTTAAAATATGAATACATCAGCTCAAATGTACTGCCAAGAGCAGATGATGACTTTTTAAGTTGAATTCACTTTTGTGGACACATTGATGATCCAGTAATCAACATGTCTTCTATGCGCAATAGTTATTGGCATCACAGTGATCCATACAATAACCATCTGCATTCAATACCTCTGTGTCATATATCAAATGAAAGTAGAATTTAAAATGTGGTTTAATATTTTGCATGTCATATTTTTTTTTCTTTTGAAATTTTTCAAGGATAAAGGTGCGGTGTGTAGAATTTAGTGGTATCCAGTGGAATGGGCTTGGCAGAAATGGAATATAATATTTATAAGTATGTTTTAAGTTTGTTACCTTAGAATGAGCCCTTTATATCTACATAAGGAGCAGATCCTCCTCCACAGAGCCTGCCATGTTGCACCACCATGTTTCTACAGTAGCCCAGAGTGGACAAACCAAATGTTTTTGTGAGTTTTGTTGCCACTGTTGGTTCTCCTACACGCTTGGAAGGAGAGGGGGAGGGGAGGGGTATTCAGTCGGTTGCAATCTGCAACCTCACCGCTAGATGCTACTAAATCCCATGCACCGGTCCTTTAAATCCTTTAAATTTGACTGCTTTACATGCAAAAGTAACTTCTGATATTTTCAGAGCTAAATTGTTTAATCTTCATATTGTGACATAAACATGATCCTGGGTTAAATAAGCACTTTGTTAAGCTTTGGGAAACATGGTGGTTTGTGTTAAAATGCCTTGCATGAACTTTCTTCAGGTTAGATCTTTGTCATAGTTACAATAACCACATGGTAAGGATTAGAGGATGATTGAAGTCATGGTTTCTAAAACAATGTTAACTTGTAGTTGGGACCAGGAAACAAACATGTTATCATGTCAACGATGTTTTGTTGACCTATCCATTCACCCCGACCTCCTCCCTACATGGACTTTGTTGTTCTAAAACGTCATCAGATTTCCTCCTTTGCTCTCATCATAATTATTATGGCCTCTAGAGGGTGTATGTCTGCTGTCACTGGAACGTAAATATACTGTACATTGTTTTGGGGCACTTGATGAAACAACTGATTGTTGGGAGGACAGTTAGGAATAAACGTGTTTTCCGAAATCTTGAGCTATTTGTTGCTGCTCAGATGTTCTGAGAACTTCCTCAAAGAGCAAAATCAAATCTAACTGTAAAACCCTTAGCTATAATTTCTTTATGTGTATTTGACGGAATTGGTTTTATTCAAGCAGGTACATTTACTACACAAACAATAACCAGCCCCCAAATTAGCAAATCCAGTCAGGATAGATGGATCCCTCAGTTGGTCACATGCTTAAGTAAGGTATGTCTCAGTAGGACTGTCTGTTATTTCTTCATATGTTGTATCAAGTCTACACTGTCAAATGAAAAACCTATTGCTTCCCAAGAGCATGGTACGTGCTTCATATGCTATTTACTGTGATAATTGCAGGAAGAAGTAATTAGAGGTTGAGTCAAAGGTGAGAAAAGGAGAATGTTGTCATGGGAAAAAATTAAGTTATATTCCACTCTGACTCTCCATCTAATTGATTCTGGTTATATTGAAGTACTTTAGAGGGTTATGGAAGATCCTTGGAAAGAGCAAAAAGACATTATGAAACTTCCACAAAAGTCCATTTCAGTGACAGAATTATGATCTTCTTGCCCCTGTTAACCTGGCGGTCATCCCAAACAGCGACCCCCAAACGTGATGCTATCAGCTATATGCAAAATATGCAATTAAATAAAAAACAACCTGCTTTTGAATAGAAAATAGGAATTAAGAGGCAGCTACAAGCATTTCCTCTATCTGTCTCTTTTACCACCTCACCTCCTGTGTCTGTGTGTGTGTGAGGCCAAAAGCACTCATTTGGATCAGTGAGCTGAATGTTTATTAGCTTGTGTGCTAACACACACTGAATCTAAACTCTAATTGGTCCTTGGCTGGCTGCCAAGGAGCCAGTGTCACTGTCTTGTTTTGCTGCTCCCTGTTTAAGCATCTGAAAACAGAATATTTATGGTTCAACATTTCTCCTCCAGTGTCTTTTAGGTGTGCAAGTCGTCATTTGGCGTTAGCTTGATGTTAGCGAGGAGTCCTCAGTGAGCTGTCACCAGCAGCCAGATGCTTCCTGCAGCAGCGCTATTGTTCCAGATTGTCTTTTAGAAGGACAGAAAAAGTTTTCACACAAAATTTACAGATCTTTGATTCCCATGGCGTCCCAACCATCAGGTGACCCAGTCAGACTGTAAACTATGAGAAAAGTGAACTGAGCTTCCATTGATCAGGAATGATCTCTCTGTTACATGAGAAATGCAGCTATATTAGATCTGACAATGAGGCAGACACAGGGACAGGAACAAGGGCGAAATCCTCACTCAGACGTTGGGGGGGACTGAGTGGGGAGTGAGTGAGTGAATAACTGTGTGTGTGTGTGTGTGTGTGTGTGTGTGTGTGTGTGTGTGTGTGTGTGTGTGTGTGTGAGAAATCTGGGCACATGTGTAAATGCAGCACTAAACTGTCAATGCATGGTTTCCTCAGCTTATGTGTTAATATTGTGTGGCTGGAAGTTAAGACAGAAAACACACCACAAATCATATCTGGTTTATGTTTCCTGATCTAACTAGATACAATCTTAAATTTCTTGATTTTGGCTATTGCTCTTTCTGCATGGACCCTGTGTTTGGCTATTTTCTTTGTCACTTCAACATGTGGAACTGGGATTTGAAGCTTTGACCTTGCAAAGGGAGGAATGTTCAGTTTAAGGCCAGGCTCTGCCACATCTTTCTCAATGAGAAAGCCCTTATCTGCCATGAGCCAATCACCTGTCTTAAGGCAGCCATACTGAAGCAGACCTTTCAGTAGGTCTTTGATTTTGCACTCATTAAATATTTCTTGGTCGTAAATGGATCCTGTGTTAAGTGTGGATACACGTGTAATGGAGCCACGAGGATCACAGGCTAACAGAGATTTAAGTGTGTTGGTACACTTGTAGTTGGAATAAGTCTGGCTTTGCAGTAACAGTGAGCTTGGTTTCTCTATCTTTAACTCTGTGCAGTCTAGAATTGCAAAGGTTGTTGGTGAATCTGTTTTGTAGTTGTCAAACATGTCTTCTGTTATGTTGTCCCTGTGTGGCCAAATAGAGAGCTGACCTAGCCTGCCACACATGAAATCCATCCAGGAACTGAATAGTGCTAACACTTTGTACATCAATCTGAAATTTGCAAGCTAACTCTTTCAGGTCAAGTAGTACAAGAGGAAACTGTTGACGTAAAGGCATCTGTTTGAGCTGCCTGTCCACTTTCTTGTAGATCAAGGGGATGTGTGTTTTTGGGGCCATTTCATTATTTTTCTTTTTTTTTTCATTTCATTTCATTTAGCAGACGCTTTTATCCAAAGCGATGTAGATATGAGACTGATACAACACAAGCAAGGATCTAGTCAGGAGACAATAACACGAGTAAGTGCCATAAAGCTTAAGTTTGGGCCCAATAGGACGTAGATGCCAACAGGCAGTGCAACAAGGCACTGATTAGAGTGCATAGAGTGCATAGAAGTATGTTTTTTTTTTATTTATTTATTTTTTTAAATTTTCCTTTTCTGAGTGGAATGAGATTCTCAGGGTTGCACTGTCTATGACAGGTGTGTTTCTTTCGAAAGCCCTGGATGACAGGGATGTGTTTGTAGCACATGGTGAGAGAGGTAAGCTATGTGAATAGGTAGTAGAGAGGTACTCACCATTTGGTGTCCTTTCTCGGTGGACTCGCACAGGTAGACTTGCAGGTCTTTACACGATTCGGTCTTAACACAGTGAGGGCTGACACACAGGGGCTGACGCTTCAGTACAGCTTGTATATTTAATACAAGGAAGTGTCTATGCTGAATCCGCCCCTTTCACATTTTCACAGCAAAGCAACAATAGAGGGTGTGAACCCCCGCTCAGCTCTAACAAAGCCTGACAACAGCTACAATCCCAATCAAAACTCCAAAATAAAGTTTCAGAAACACTCACCAACCAACTGCTATCTCATATGTTCTAGATCAGAGCTTGTACTATATCTATATTATCTGGTAATCTGAAAAATGTGCACAGCTGATTAAAGTTATCATAAGTGAATCCAGTGCAGTATTGAAAGTAGTTAGGGACACTGCTGTTATTTAGTCTCTGGTGTGAGCTTGTTAGAAATCTGAAGAATTTGTATTTTTTCCTTCAACAAGTCATTTTCTTTTTCTTTTTGAGCAAGTAGTCCTCAGTCTCTTCACTTCCTCCTGCGTTTCTGTCATCTGGCATTGGTCCTCTGTTCCACTTTGGAAACATAAAAGAAATGCAATGATTAAAACTAGTGTTTTATAAACACAGAATATGAACACAATGTAAAGAATTTACACACATACATACATTTGAGATGGATCACTAATCTTTGTAATTATCCATAAGAAGCTTCTACACAAAACTCCTGCATTTCAGGGTGTATTTTCCATTTAATGGGGCTCACACAGGCCCAGATGCACCAGGACAGAGGTAACCATTTTTCAGATCAAAGAGACCTCCCTCTAAAATGCATTGCATAATTTTTGACTTTACTCAGCAGAGTTAACCCATTTCTTCATTATGCATTAATTCCATTTTTCTGAGCAATTGCAAAAGCGTACTAGGAGAGTGACTAAAATAGTCTTTTATAGAATCATTAGTTATGGTGTAATGTTAATTTAACAAAAGAACAAAATTAATTGACTTCTGTGTTAAAAATTAAGCCAATTGCTTTGATCACTATCCTAATGCCTACACTACTGATAACATAATTATCTACATGTACATGGATGCAAATGACCTATGTTTCTTTATATTGCATATGCAGTTTTCATGCTTGAAATATGTTTTCATGCCTATAGGGTATTTGTTTAGCTGAAAGGATGTAAACTAAATTGACATAATTATAATTTTAATAGGTAGACTGTACATACAGTAGGCTATGTGCTATGGGAAAGCCAGGTGCAGGTAAAGGCATCATTAATGTACATGTGCAACAATGTAGCATATGGGATTAGAACCCAGGTTTCCTTTGGGGGAAGGCCAAACATGTCCATTACCCGTCAGCAAGAGGATGACCTGTCATTGAGGAGGTAGATACTTAGGCTTAAAAGGGCACAGCTGAGGTATTTCACTTGCTGTTCCCACCCCACTTTTGCCATCACTATGCACACACAAGCATGTGTACCTGTGTAATATACTGTAGGCTAACTGATGAACTGTTGCCTCTATTATTATTATCATTATTGTTATTATTTAGTTTTGAGCAATTTTAATAAGGTCTTCAGTCAATCTGGACTGGGTATGGTGCCTTACTCAATATCTAATTGTCACTGTCGAGTATTTCTAAATTAAACACAAATGACTCAGTCATTCAATAAACTGATCAATCCAAAATTAACTAAAAGACAGTGATCATGATAACATAACATTTCTCCTCCTCCACTCCTACAAAGAAATTATTATGGCCCGAGCACTGACCGGTGCAAAGGCCCTCTAGTAACTGAAGGAATTATTATTCTCTATTATTATTATTATTATTATCATTAGGGCCTGAGCACCAAACTGTGTGAAGGCCCTCTTGTAACTGAAGGAATTCTTCTCTATTATTAGGGCCCGAGGACCGACAGTGCGAAGGCCCTAATGGAATTCAAGGAATTATTAGGGCCCAAACACCAAACGGTGCAGAAGTCCTCTTGTAATTGAAGCTATTATTATTATTATTATTATTCCAAAACAAACGCATTTTTAAGGGCCTAAACGTGCATGAAAAGTTGTTAAAAAGTTATTAAACTTTGCACATACATCAGAAGAGGTGAAAAATTTGATATTTTATAGGTCCCGAATATGGGCTTGGCAAAATGGCTCAACAGCGCCCCTTGTGTATCCCTTGTGGCATGTCTCACCGACATGCACAGAAACTGGTACGCATATGTATCATGCCCAGACATACAAAAAAGTCTCTTGGAGCAAAACCGTAAACCCAACAGGAAGTCAGCCATTTTGAATTAAGCAACCATTTTTGGCGATATGCATGCTCTGTATTTTAACAAAGTTTTCACTGAACACCCTTGCCATTGTGATGTGGCGAATTTCGATGTTAAAACAGGTAGTCCTTATAACTCCAACATACATTGTCCAATCTGCCCCAAATTTGTCATGCCTCATGAGGGTCCCATCCTGAATACATCTATGTGTCAATATTGAGACATACTCATAGTGCCACCTACTGGCGACAGGAAGTTACATGTTCTGTACTTTTATGAGCTCTACCAAGCAAGATGAACAGATCCATCTGAAATTTGGTCAGAAAAGCCTTAAGTCTTTGATGATTTCATATTGTGCAAATGGTGAGTTTTCACCAGATGCCTTTGCTGTGGTGGCGTGGTGAATTTCAATGTTTTGCCATAAACAAACACTGTTATAACTTGACGGCATGATCAGATCTTTTCCAAATTTCCCATGCTTGATATGGGTCCCGGTCTGAAGGCAAGTACAGGCTCATATTGAGTCATAGTCATAGTCCCACCTACTGGCAACAGGAAGTCTTAAGCACCACTCTTTTGCTAACTACTCCTAGCAGGTTAGCCAGAAACACATAAAATTTGGTTAAGACCTGATGATAACTCCTCAAGCTTTTGAGTTATCATCAAAAGCCGTTGCCATAGCAACACATTGTGTGTTGAACCTGCACCAAATTTCTCATGCTTGATAAGAGCCCTGTCCTGAACACGTCTACATGTCGATATTGAGTCATAGTCATAGCGCCACCTACTGACAACAGGAAGTCAGCCTTATATGAGAAAACATCATCTGATTCACATGAAATTTTCAAGCTGTGGTCCACAGTTGATGTACAGCAATATGATGTTTACTTAATGGGTATTCTCTGGAACCACATAGTCAACACAGGAAATGATATTTAACTCCTTTGTGCAATGTTTGATAAGAGCCTGGTCCTGAACACATCTGCATGCCTGCAATAAAAGCTCTTCGACTGTGCTGCGCCCTGACATGCGCAAGGGTGTGAGGGCCCGATCATTGCTGCTTGCAGCTTTAAGTAGGGCCTGAGCACCAAATGGTGCTTGTAATTGAGGGAATTTTTCTCTATTATTATTATTATTCTTCCAAAAGAAACACATTTTAGAGGGCCTAAACATGCTCGAAAATATACGAAACTTTGCACATTTGTCAGAAGTGGTGAAAATTTTAATATTTTATGGGTTTTGGGGATGGGCGTGGCAATATGGTTCGATAGTGCCCGCTACAAAATTTCAAATTTGATGCCCCTCCTTTCACTTTCATGTAGATGAACGAAATTTGGTATGTACATGCCAACACAATATAATTTCAATTTTTGCAGAGATGTTGCCATTTCCAGGCATTGTATTTTAATGAACTCTTCCTAGAGATTTAATCCCACTAACATCAAATTTGGTCAGTGTCATCTAAAGACCTTTGTTATGAAAAGTTATCAAAATATTGAGTTTTCACTGAATGCCATTGCAGTGGTGATGCAGCCAATTTCGATGTTACACCATGAAACAAGAAGTTGTTGTAACTCAAAAGTACATAGTTCAATCTGCCCAAAATATCTCATGCCTGATAAGGGTTCTGACCTGAATACATCTATAAGTCATAATCATAGCGCCACCTACTGGCAACAGTAAGTTACAGGTGCTGTACTTTTATGACCTGTGCCTAGCAGGATGAACAGATCCACCTCAAATTTGGTCAGAAAAGCCTTAAGACCTTGATGATGCAATATTATGAAGATTGTGAGTTTCATTGAATGCCGTTGCTGTAGCGATGCAGCGAATTTCGATGTTTCGCCATTGCAAAACAACTCTACCGTTGTATTTCTGCTCCACATGGTCAGATCTTTCCCAAATTTCACATTTGATAAGAGTCCTAGTCTGAAGACATGTACAGGCCCATATTGAATCATAATTATAGCACCACCTACTAGCAACAGGAAGTTAAAGGTCACATAGTTTTACTAACTACTCCTAGCAGGTTAACCAGATCCACCTAAAATTTGGTCAGCTAAGTTGTAATACGTTGATGATGCTTAATGGAGAAGCTTTTGAGTTTTCATCAAAAGCTGTTGCCATGGCGATGCAAGAACCACTTTTGAGGGGCTAGAGATCCTTGAAAACTCACAAAACTTGGCATACCTCTCAGAAGGGTGGTATTTAGTTGTCTTATATGGGTTTTGGGTGTGACAAAATGACTTAAGGGCACCCCCTAGAAAATTTCAAAGTCAAAGTCCCCACTTTTAAATTTGACATAGATGAATGAAATTTGGTAGGCACATATATAATGTCCAGATGCACAAAAAAAGCTTAGGAGCCATACCTTAAGTCCAACAGGAAGTCTTCCATTTTGAATTTACTTTTCGATTTTTGCGCACTTTTTGCAATTTCCAGGCTTTGTATTTTAACGAGCTCCTCCTAGAGATTTAACCCAACTGACTTCAAATTTGGTCAGTGTCATCTAAAGATATTTGCAATGGAAAGTTATCAAAATCCTAAATCTTCATTGAATGCCCTTGGTGTGGCGATGCAGCAAATTATGATTTCACCATGAAGTAGGAAGTTGCTGTAACTTGAATGTACATCGTCATACCTGCACCAAATTTATCATGCTTGATATGACTCCTGGCCTGAACACATTACATGTCAATATTGAGTCACAGTCATAGCACCATGAACTCCCCCTAGAGATTTAACCAGACCATCTTCAAATTTGGTCAGTGTCACCTAAAGACTTTTGCGAAGAAAAGTTATACAGGAACATCATGTATAATTTGTGGGTGTTCTCTAACGCCACATAGTGGACACAGGAAGTGATATTTAACTCCGTCGTGCAATGTCAGTCGTCCTCCACTAAATATGTTGCTGCATTAATGATCCTCTGGTGTAGCACCGGAAATTCAGCCTTATGTGATAAATATAATCCGTTTCATGTGAAATTTACATGGTGTGATCTCCACTTGATATACAGCAAGATGATGTATAATTAGTGGGTGTTTTCTAGCACCACATGGTGGACAGAAGAAGTGATAGGTAATCCTGAGAATTCAGAGCTGTGTCAACCATTTGCCAGTAGCAATACCACAGCTGCCCCTCCCTCTGTCATGCATGAGGTGCGAGGGCCCCTCTTTTTTTTCTACAAACAAGTACATCTCTGTAGCCTTTAAAGTCTTTTGTTATAAAATGCACTTAACAATGTGGGTGGGAGCCCAAATAAAATACTATGTAAAGTAACCTAGCAACCTGCCTGCAAGAGTATACTTAGGTAAAAGAAACCCTACAATTACCCAGCCTGAGGCATCTGAATCTGCCTGCTTAGACATTTGTGGAATTTCAAAGTTCTAAAGTTCAACAGAAATGCTCAAAACTCATCAAAACATCTTTTGTAACACTCACCCAAATAAAGATTACCTGTAAAATACAGATAGAATTCAGCTCCAATGAAGACATGGAGCATTTAGTTTGTTTTCCAGATTGCATCTAGGTTGTGGGCGGAAGTTTTCCCCTGACGCAACCTGGGCGCAACTGTTCCAGAGCCAAAAGCTCTTCTTGGGTGCTGCCTTCATTTACCATTTCTCTTCACAATAAATAAAAAAAATCAAATAACGTCATTATCACCTATGTTATCAGGAATGATATTAAGGACATTAAAAAAAAAAAGTGTTCAGCTAATTAAATTTACACAACAACAACACAAAAGCGTTTGTACAATTTTGGTGGTATACCCCTTGATTTGTCTTTGATAGGTCAGATCAGTTCTATTGTAGCCTCTTTTCGGGAGAATTATCTGTAAATAATAAAAGAATCAATTATTTTTTTATTCTAAAATGTAGAGGAGGTGGAGAGACTTTTGCCAACCCTTAGTAATATTTGCAGTTTTCTCACAGGGTGAGAACAGTGTACCCAGTGGAAATTACACACTTTAGGGCCTGGTTGAAAATAATGAAGTGATGTGAATACCTGAACAGTAAGGTATCTCATGGTCATATCAGCATAATGCACATTTTCCGTAGCATCAGTACAACATTCTCAGCATTCTGCTGCTTTGGTTCTCTTATTTTAATAGAAATACTGTTTTCATTCAGTAATTAATTAATTCCAGTTGTTTCTACTCTATTTTTTTCTTTTTTGGGCTGTTATGATGCCGTCAGTGGAACTCAACACTTTCTGCAGATGTTTCACATTAAAAGCCGAGCAGGAGCTGAAGGCATTTGAGCTGCTAGAAGGCTAAAACATCTGTGCAGGAAGTGTTGGGTTTCAATAACAGTGACCAAATGCAAAATGAAAGCGACTGAGGCAGATCCGAAAACAAGGAGACTTCTTACCTAATTGAGATACATATCAAAGAGACGATGCATTTGAGATAAATAAATGCCGTAATGCTTTAGATTACGACGCACAATGTACAGCATAATTACTCTATAGTTACGGTGTAATCTTTTGTACAAATAATGTATCAGTACAGTACGTACAAATACATATATGTAAGTACAGGGGAACAAGATGCAAAGTTGTGGAACAAGGGGGTAACACACTTCACTTTGCTTTTTTTTTGCGTAAACTTTGCTTTTAAAAGGTGCTATATAAATAAGTTCTATGCTCTATGTGAAAAGTGCCCTGAGATGACTTGAGATGATTTGGCGTTATATAAATAAAAATTGATTGATTGATTGATTGACTATTATCATCATCAAGTGGGTTTCCTTTTCCATCTTATGTTACATATTTGCTGAAATCAGTGGTTGGTATGTTTGAGAAAAGACTGCGGTGTGTGTTTTTAACTCCCACTACACCACTAAGGGTGGTTTCTTTTTGGGGCAGCTTTGGGTTGCGCCTGATACAGATAAGACCCACAGTGAGGTAAAGCCTGTGGGAAGACGTTCTGGGGTAAGCTGAAAGAGGCTTATTTTGGTTAATCGACCAGTAGTGAGTCTATGTCCATTGGGAAAAGGGAGGTTCTGGTTGCTTATGGCTTCAGAGACCTAGGTGCCAATTTAAATATTATGTGCACATGGCGAAATACTGTGAGTTTTCACATTCTATTTTTATTAATGTAATCAATTGGGTTTTATTTTCCATCTTATGTTACATTAATGTTTTTTTTTACACTTATGTTCTTTATGTCCTTTTCATGTGAAGCACTTGGTGCATGTAATTTCTTTTGATGTAAAGCACTTTGAGCTGCATTTCTTGTATGAAAGGTGCTATAAGTAAAGTTAGTATCTATCTATCTATCTATCTATCTATCTATCTATCTATCTATCTATCTATCTATCTATCTATCTATCTATCTATCAGCTGGGATATTTATGGTAATGCTTTGGATTAGAGCCCGCAATGTACAACGTAATTACTTCGTCGTTATGGTGTAATCTTTTGTACTAATGGTGTACCAGTACAGTGCATACCAATACATATATGTAGGTACAGGCGAACAAGATGTCAATTTATGGAATAAGGAGGGAACAATTCAGGAACTTACAAAGAACTTCTGCTCTAGTTACTTTTAGTTACTTTTAATTACTATTCTATTATTACAGAGTATGTACAACCTACTGAGCAATATATAGACACTGGGGAGGAACTCAGAGAGAACTTATACTGTAGTTATTTAACTGCTGGGAACCTATTTTATTATTACAGGGCACAATATGACCATAAAACTGAGCAAAAATCATGACGTTTCAGAGAAGTGAAGTCGACTTCTGCAGCACTAAATAAATCTGATGTGATTTTATTTCAAAATGACCTTATTACCAACAAACAGGCAAACTACAAAGTGTGAATCAAATAAGTAAGAAAGATTTGGATAGAAAAGCAATAAATGCAATGCCATAAAGACAATAATAATGCAAGAGTACTATGTTATTTTTTAATTACAGTTGTGACCTTTTACATCAGCGTCATCAAAGTTCATCACGATTTGAATGGGTACACTTCATTCATATCAGATCACAGCAGGGGGCGACTGAGTGTATTCTATAAAGAAATGGAAAAGGCTCTCTACTCACCCACTCTTCAGGCATACACTGGTGAGATGAAGGAACACCACTGATGTGCTCCCTGCTTAACCTACTTTACAGCAAACATATGGTGGTTAATAATCTGAATGTATTTAATTGCACAGAACTGTCTGGTTTGTGGCTCATGTTAAATGTAGCATTAACTGAACAAATTAAAGGTGCTGTTGGACTGCTTGCTTGATAATGATTTGTTAGCTTCTGGATGTTCATATCCTAGCTGTGTCTTACAGAAGCTTAAACATGTTCAGGTGATTTTATTCACATAGCAGCCCACACTAAGCTAATGTGCTATTGCACTGGCTAAACTTTCAACACATCCTCTGTGGAACATATATTAACTTGTGATTGCTTTGTTGGCAATTAGCAACATATCAAACATGTCCTAACGTTGTGCTGCAGGCTTTGTCAGTAAAATCAAATAAGTGAAAATCGCCCATGCTTCTGACTTCATGCCTTATTGCTAGATGACTACTGTTGTTGCAAACTTGTCCCACCAGATAATTGGAAATAAACCTCAAAATGTTTATTATTATTGTGCCACATATTTGTAATGGTTTGTTGACAAACTAGGAACAAGATGCTGATTTCAGTTATATTTAGCTATATTTCTTGTATAGCCTTAAGTAGTCCATTAATATTGTATTAAGCAAATTGAGAATGCCAGGGATGATGGCTTTGCAGATGTGTGGCCATCAATTTGATTCTTATGGCTTTTCAACAAGTGGGAGGCATAATAACTGTCAGAAATCCAGATATAAGAGACTGACACTAACAGTTTTTCTCTATAGGGGAAAAACTGGGGTGCACAAAAAAATCAATTCACATAAGAATTGTGATTCTATCCCTGCCGATTCAGAAATTCCAAGAATTGATTCATGTTTTTCAGTCTTGCCACGACTCTGTTTTCCATTTTTTTCTGACATGAGCTCGTCAGCTCGTTAAACCCATAGATGGTGCAATGACACCACGCCGGTTTTCGCCCAGACCCAACTAGGGGGCAAGAAGGAAGTGAAGTGAAGTGAAGAAAGCAAGTCTGTAAAAATGGATTTTAAGAAGTGATTTAAAAGAAGTTACTGATTCTGCGAGCCTTATCTCCTCAGGCAGGCCGTTCCAAAGTTGAGGGGCCCTGATGGAAAAACCACAGTCACCTTTAGATTTAAGCCTCAACTTTGGAACAGCCAGAAGGAATAGTAAAAAAAGAATAGTAAAAAATAAGATAAAATAAGTGGAAATACAGTACATAGAATGCGTACGTCAGTGGTGGTCCTTTGAGATTTAATAAGCGAAAACTCAGAAAATATAGACAGATAGATAGATGGATAGATAGGTAGATAGATAGATAGATAGATAGATAGATAGATAGATAGATAGATAGATAGATAGATAGATAGATAGATAGACAGATAGATAAGGTATTTTATTAAAATTCTATTAAGAATTTACTGTATTTTCATATTGGTGGTGGTGTGAGGCTATCCCAGTATGCATTGAGAGGCAGATAAAGCCTGTGGGCATGGTTCCACTCTATCACGTACCACAATAAAGCAGAAAATCTACAGCAAATATAACTTGAAGTCATGTGATGACCCCTGCTGTTTCTTGTGTTTCTGTGACTCACTTGTCTTTATGCTTTGTTCGACAGGTGGGTCATCAGGACCAACCATGGATGTATAAAGAGAACCAAGGCACCCATTTTGGTTTGAGGTATGTTGCCTTAGTTTCTATTTCTGCACCTTAAAACATGCACATACATCTTTCACTCATGCACACCTTACGTCACTGACTCTACTGACATCCACACCCTATGCTTTGTTAAATTATTAGTTAAGTATTTACTTTGTTCAATTTGATCTGATATATTATCTGTTAATGAAACCTCTGTGTTGGTGTGTCTATCTTTTGTTGTGGCCACTTGAGCCAGGTCATAACAGTCATAATCAGTTTCTGTACAGTGGATCCTGTCATCTGGATGATACTGGCATCTGTCCAACCTGCTTCCTGTTGAAGAGCTCAGACAATCTGCTGATTTCAAACATCACTTCTGCTATTTTTTGTCCACCTGTGGGTATATAGCTGCTGCATTGTTATGGAGATGACAGTTGGTTCAGCTAAGAAGAGAAGGTTTGAGACTGAGCGCACTCCAGCGAGGGTAAACATCTCTTTACTCTCTTCAAAGGCGCTGAGGATTAACCTTTAGATTAGGAATGAAAGAGGGAAATAAACAGGCCAAACACATTATGATTATATGGATTAATTTAGAGGTGGTGTGTAAGAGGATTTTTTATCAGGCATCTCTACATCACAGTGGGGAGAATGTATTTGATTAAATTTGTTAAAGCATTGAGATACAGTAGGCATGGAAATGAGTTTGTGATTACATTGCATATGCGTGACTGGCCATGAATGGAACATGGCTTTCCTGTTGACTCTTATTTACTTGTGATAATGTGACTTTTAACAGCCAATTCACTGTTTCAAACCTCACAGGAGGCACAGATCACTGTGTCTTAAAAGTTTTTTTTATCCAGTCCATCCACCATTTCCTATAGAAGAAAACAATAGCAAAAGCATGGAATGCCTTTGGTTTAAGGAATATCAAGTGGCTGTTAGTATTCTGGACTATGCCCCTGTCCTCTACTTAGTTAAGAAACAATATTTGGAGAAGATGAATTTTATCCCAAGAGAAAGAAAGGACGGCTTCAATCAGGTATTCCACCTGCAGTTCTGCTATCTGTTCTTCCAGATATAAAGAGAAAATACTTTCTGAATCAGCCCATATGCTGTAACACTCTACTGCAAGGGATTTGATTATGCAGTAATGACTTTCTTAACTTATTTAAGACCATTAAGTTATCAATCAATCAATCAATCAATCTTTATTTATATAGCGCCATATCACAACAGAAGTCATCTCAAGGCACTTTTCACATAGAGCAGGTCAAGACCGTACTCTTTAATTTACAGAGACCCAACAGTTCCCCCATGAGCAAGCACTTGGCGACAGCGGTAAGGAAAAACTCCCCTTTAACGGGTAGAAACCTCAAGCAGACCCCGGCTCTTGGTGGGCGGCCATCTGCTTTGACCGGTTGGGTCGAGAGAGAGAAAGAGAGAGGGGAAGGGGGAGGGGGGACAGCAGAAAAACAATGACAACAACAAACAACAACAAGCACAAGCATCAACAGACAGGGAAGGGTGCCATCAGGACTGTGAAGAACCGCGAAGGTTCGGCCCGGGAGTTATGTTATGTTATGTTAGTTTGTATATCCTTAAATTTGCAATAACTGCTTTTTTTGTCCACTTTGTCCGCAGAAACAAGTAGGGAACACAACACTGACATATCATAATCTTTTAAGTTAATATGTTGAATTTGTTAGCAAACAGTTGCGTATTTTCACATTTAGCAGTTACAGAGCAACATCAATAAAAGGACTCACAGATCAATGAATACAGGTACTAGCACTACACAACGACTCTATTAACATGACGTTTTCTTCAACTGTTGATAGGTCATTGATCTCAGTAACTGCTGTAAACACCACTAAAACTGACAGATAGTTTCTGATATTAGAAAACAAAATGCTGATTCAATATCCATCTGACTGATTCATCTATAAATTAAACTTGTTTTGATTTGGCTTTAAGTTTGAGCAAATTAATTGCCCATGAGTCAGTTTTGTTATTTTATTATCTTACAAATATAGATTTATATTCAGGACCATAGAGACGGTGTGAGAATCCATATTTGTTTCTAAGATAGACTGATTGGTCCATCTATCAATCCATAAGGCTTTAATAATAATAAGGGAAGTAGTGGCTTTAATAAATTTCATTAATTGAATCATTTATATGTCGACACTGTTTGGATGCTTTCAACTGTTTGTCTTAACTCTGCATTCTGCATTCACAAACAAAATAAAAAAAGTAAATTCTTCATTTTTACCCAGACAAGTGACTTTTGTGCCTGGACAAGTGAAAAGTAAATTGTCTGAAGTACAAGTGCCTCAAAAAGTTAATGTCAAGCCCTGGCTGTGTACTGGATAATAAATCTACAAGTGGTAGTCCTCCCTGGAACTCCCTTGGAGCAAAGCCTAGCAGTAAATCCTTTCCCTGTGAAATGGCAGGTCGAGTAACAGGCAGAGCCCAGAGCGCCCTGAGATTTGTGATGCGACTGGCTGGCCTGCATTACCATCCAGGCAGAGCACCTCTTCAACTCCTATTCTTAGCTGCGAAAGGGAGAACTAACAACAAACCTCCCCAACAACCGAGTGTGCAACTGGATATATATATATATACTATATGTAAGTAAGAAAATTTGTGTTTGGTAGATTATTTCTTTGTTGAAACAATACTTCTTGGCAATAAATCTTATACCGCTGGAAAGCTTGTATATTTTTCCTTTTAAATGATGCCACATTTTTAAGGAACATGCATTTGTGGGATGAGCAGCAGAGCTGAGTATGTGGGTTGCACCCATGAAAAATTTGCCAAATCTTCTCTGCCAATGCCAAACAGCTTATTTGCTATTGACTCTTGTTTTGAGCTTCTGGCATCCCCAGGTGCTGCCAATCAGGTGCCAATCAGGCCTGTGAGCATGGGCCCTGCCACAGTGGTCAGTAAGGGTCTGCTCCAAGAATTGGCATGCCACGTTTGACTGATCTGGATAGGGCCCATGTAATAGGGCAACTTCAAGCTGGTGTTCCGCAAAACCAAGTTGCGGCATTATTTGGAGTGAGCCCTAGTACCATCTCCAAAGTGATGGCCAAGTTCCATATAATGGTGGATGTCAGAGACAGGCCGCGAAGTGGGCGTCCCCTAAGAAGACCGTTTCCTCACCCTGCCAGCACTTAGGTACTGTCTTCTACAGATTTGCAGTCAAGGTTTGCAGGACGATATGGCCGACTGCACGCAGCCAATCTCCAGTCTCATAGGGCTGCCAGGAGGCCTGCTATGACTGCCCCTCACTGTCAGGCCCGTTTGCACTGGTGTCAGCAACACGTGCACTGGAACCTGAACATGTGGAGGAAAATTATGTTCAGCAATGAGTCCAGATTCTGCCTATGGCAATTGGATCGTAGGGTGTGTGTTTGACACAAAGAACAACATACTGGGGAATTTTATTAAATAATATTCATACATTCAGTGCAAAATTTGCCCTTTTCTATGCAAATAAGCCTAATTCACAAAGAACAGCACTAATTCCTAAACGTGGAGTGGAGTTATTAGCATCTTGGTGGAGAGTTGGTATGAACTGCGTGTACACTCACTCCTCGCTCACTTTTCTCTCCCTCTCCCTCTCCCTCTGTCTCTTCATATCTTGAATTGAATGATATTAAGGGTGAAATCACCAGTCAGACATTGGGGGGGATCAAGTGGGGTTGTGAGCTTATCTCGGATTTAAAAATAAAAATAACAGTACTGATGGATCTCAGGATTCATCCATAAGGGCTGCTTTATTACAAACAATTCCACCATATAAACCTGAAATCTGTGTGCAACAGCTGACCTGTGTAGTAGAGGTGTGCCCGAATACAAATACGTTACTCGGCAAAGCACAAATAGTGTTGTTTTTTGTTGTTTTTTTTTTTACGAATATTTGTTTCATACAAGTATTTTTAAAATTATCTGTTTTTGGAAAGAAAAAAAAAAATCAAATAACAGCGCGCAGGTCGTTTACATCGCTGTCTCTGTCCTCTGTTCCGCTGTTACGTCTATCAGCAGGTCTCAACAAGGGGAGTCACATCCACTAGCTACATGATGCACATTTCCTTATTTGGACATCTCTCACATCACAGAGATAAAGCTGAGCTACCAACACATGCAAAGTGCTCCCAATGGACTCTCCATAACCTGTTGTAAAAAATAGGCATTAAATGAAAATTGCAAAGCAATAATCACCTGTGAAGTTCTTCCCCACGTTACACAGTGTGCTGTCTCTATGTTATGGATGTATAAACAGGTAGAGGTCTGTCTGCAATGAGGCAATGAGTAAAATTTTAGCTCAGTAGTCAGCGCAGGTGTCTATCATCTGGGAGACTCCAGTTCGAGACCCAGTGTGGGGACCTAAGATAGTTAAGATAATTTATTCATGAACACATATTGTAAAATTTTAAATTTCTAAAATTAAAAGCGTAATAAAAACAAAAACAGGACTTTTAAGCCTCTTCCCACTTTTATTGGAATACAAATACAAATACAAATATTTTTGCTGCCTAAACAAATACAGATACAAACATAAATACTGGACCCTCTGCACATCCCTACTGTGTAGATGTGTAACAAAACATAGAACACTAATTATTGTCAGTGTTATAGCCATTTTTTTGTTTAAAATAAATATGATCATGTAGCCTATGGATTATTGTATATGTGAGTTAGAATTGCTATATTAGTTATGTGTAGAATTTTGGATATAATTTGATATAGCTATCTTTGATTGCCTGTGGCCAAGAGGCATTATTTTTTGGGCAGGTGACTGAACAGCAATCATATACTCACCTGGTCATGGCCGCGAGTGAGTCAGTCTGGCAGTGTCAGGCAGGTTGAGGCTGTGGTTCAATGCCAATTTTGACCATTTTATAGCAGTTCAGTACAACTTTTAGTTATTTTTTTGTTATCTTTTGAGTTTAATAGGAATTATGGAGCTGTTTTTGTTTATGGTGGTAACCCCTTTTTTGCTAAAATAAATTGTTCAGAGTTTCGACAAGTTTGGAGTGCGTCTTGAAAACCACCACGGGCTCAAACTGTTACCCGTTCAAGGCATTGCTACCCTCAGATGCCGAGACAGTCAGATCCTGACCTATCTGGTTTTAATAAAGTTACTACTGCTGTGCCGCGTGCGTAAATGCATGTAATTTGGAGACACGCTTATTGTTTCAAATGCTTTGTGATTCTGCAGCCAGCTGTGACACACAGCCAGCTGTGGGCAACAAACAGAACATCAGTACTGATGTTTCTGTGAAATCCCGGATACATTCAGTGACACTTGAACATTATTGTAAGATTCAGACATTAATCATTAACATGTTTCAGACCTCTTGAGTCACATTAATAGCTGTATTTTGACATTTCAGTCGATTATGTTATAGATGCGAAATACTTTAGAAGTAAAAGAAGCAAAATACATGAAAGTTGGTTTGTTTGTTTATTAATTAAAGATGTGCAATTTGAGGCTTTTGTGCTTGCTGTAGTTTCCATTAAGGACCAATCTGTGTACTGAAATATGGAGAAAATCCTGAAACACTGGAAACCACTCCGCTTACTCAAACATATGAAAAACAAGGGCAATTTGCAGTCTGCTGCAAGACTTTATGGGCATGTTTGTGCTAGCATATCATTAGCAAAAAATCTTTTGTGAATAGGACCTTAAATATTTAAATATAAGTTCATAATATAAAAGCATTCAGTGTCACTGTTGTTTAACAAAAGAAAACTTTAAACTGAAATCCTTCAAACATTATATTACATTAAAATTATATCTATTTGTTTTCCATGCTTAACCTTGTTTCTGTGTGATAGCATTTTCTCTTAAATTCAGAGTCTTCACTTCCTGTTTGGAAGAAATTATCCACCAGTGACCATGCCGGACCTACATTTTATTTTTCTTTCTTTCAGGCTTTAACAAGGTCACAAAAGAGGTCACCTCAATTTTGTTTATAGTTATTAAGTTAATTGTTAATCAAAGTTCCAAACTGATAGTTTAGTACACTTTGAGACTGATTTGGCTATCTTTTTCCCTGAGTCCAGGGTGGTGCCCCGTTATTATTAATTCTTATTAATAATTTTATTGATTTTAATAATTAATAATTATCTTGACAATCATTAATTATTGCTGATAGCCAAACTTGCAGCCAAGGCCCAACACTGCATCATCAGCACCCCCTGAAGGGGGCCAGGTCGTAATTCCCCCTGCAGCAAACATCACCATAACTTTTCTAGCAACCTCAAGTTCCTCACTCTACACAAACTTCCCAGTAAATAAACCACCGGAACCCAGATGCCAGATTCGCAGGTTTCTCTCATTCACCTCAACAACTCTTTTCTTACCTAATCAATTTAAAATCATTACTGGCAGCAGGATACCAGGCTCTTATTATTCCATCCCCCATTTATCTGGTTTCTGTGACTGGCACCGGGTTGCCAATGTCTTATTCTATTCTCCATCAATTTCATTTCACGTCTTTAGTAAATCTATGATCAAACATCTTTTCAGTAATATCTGTCGTTACATGCACTGGGTTGCACATTACTAATCCAACTATAACATCAATTTAATAACATTCATAATTACTGGCACCAGGTAGCCAGTTACTAATTTACGTCATCTCAGTAAGGTCCATTGTTATGTGTATCAGGTTGCTAGATACTATATAATTAATCGAAAGTCACTTCAGTAATGCCCGCCATTACATGTAACGGGTTGCAAGTTAATAATGCAACTAATCTAACGTCACTTCAGTATCGTCTGCTGTTAAATGCATTGGGTTGCAAGTTAGTAATAGAACTAACTTCCATCGTTACGCGCCAATTACTAATGAAACTGATCTAAAGTCACTTGAGTAACAAACACCGTTACAAACACCGGGTTGCAAGTTTATCAACACCAACACAAGCAGCCTACATCATCCAAGGCAAACGACACCGGGATGTCAGCGCCCCCCACCATCCAGCTGCAGCAATCTCAACAGCCAGCCTTATCAGGGGAACCTGGCACTGGGATGCCAGTGCCCCCCACCATCCAGCAGCAAGTGCCCCCCTGCCGCCCACTTCAAGTAACCTCAGCAGCAGGTGTTGTGGAAATTTTCTTCAGAAAGAGGCACATAAAGACAAAGAAAACATGTAACATTGTTACTTGTTGAAGCAGTTGTAGACACTGTACAATCCATCACACCATCAGTAACAATTATACAGATGTCCAAACACAAACAAAAATACAATCATCTTCCTAATCCTAAAGCCAGCCCTTTCTCTGAAGATTGTGAACCCAAACTAAACAGCTTTATACCTCTCCAGAAGCAAAACTAAAAACAGTCTGGTCCCTAAATGGACACTTCCACAAACTGTTACACCTTCTTACAAACAAGTATGGTCACATGATCTAACAGACCTCATGGTCATGGTGCTTGTCTAGGTACCTCATGATCCACACAGTCTCTAAAACAGTAGGCTTAAGACAAAGATATCTTCCGCTCTCGTATTCTGTGCCCCCCCTCCCCCCACCCTATTTCTCTCTTCCTGCTTCTTCCTCTCCTGGTACGGTCCTTGCGAGTGAAATGCACTTTAATGCACAGTGCTGCTAACAGCTCATTCTTTTTTTTCTCTTAGGATTAATATGTTTTATCATTTTTTAAAGGGATTTTTTAGATATACAGTACATCTTTATCCTTTCTGTTGTTGTTGCCCTGCTGTGGGCTGGGAGGAACAGCATTTCAGGTTTTTTGTGTATGCAAATTCACAAGAAAATGACAAACTAAATTTTTAATCTCTTGAATCTCTTTTTTGTTACTGTATATCGTTCATTTGCCACTCGTATTGCTTTCATTTTTCATGCAGTTCTGTTTAATAATATATATATATATCTTTTGGCGCTTTCATGGCACAGAATAGATGTATAATCAGTAATTACAGGTGTGTCTCTTTCAGCCTTCTTGCTTGCTCACTCAGATATCTGTATTAATGTTTTACAAAAAGTTTCAGCATAATATTTTCATGACCTTATGATTATATCAAGCGCTTCACTAAAAGTATGCTCTGTGTGGGAAGCAACCTCTCTCATATGCATGAAATATGATAAGAATATCTGATTTCAGACTCACTGGGTCAATGAAAATGTCCAGCAGCACTGGGCATAATCACTGCTCCTCCTCGTGCATAGATAGAGCATTGCAACTGGCTGCATCTTTATTTGGTAGGAATTCTTACTTTATTTGTGTTTACCTAAACAAGCACCAATTTATTTAGGAATATTCATGAAGAAGGCACGAGATAAAAATTAATAAAAAAAGTCTATGGATTTTGTGCCCATAAATCACAGCATTCCCGATTTGAGTCCATAGACCATGTTCCATAATCACTAAATTCAAACATTTCCAGTAGAAAGAACTTGTAAAGAGTACACTACACTCAAAAGAAACTGTTCAACATGGGATTCACAGACAACAACATTTGCACTCACTGCACACTAAACACCACGGAGGACTGCTATCATGCCACCTGGCTCTGCCCACCCATTCAAACATTCTGGACAACACTTACTCAGAAATTATCCTCCATTCTGGATTTCAGCATCCAGTCTGTCCATCCATATGTGTCTTGAGAGAACTCTCTTCAGTTGAACTGCCACTGACTGATCCAACTTGGATCGCCTTAACTGGCAAGAAAACAGTTCTACTCAATTGGGAAAATAGACACAACATCTCAACTTCCTAGTGGCTTCACCTCCTATCTGAACACATCACAATGGAAAGACTCAACACAAGAACAAAAAAGTAAGTTGACCAGTTTAATTGTCATGGGGCGCCATTCATCCAACTCATAGTTCTATAGACCTGTCAGTGTAAGTAACCCTGTTAGCATACAAACATATAGTGCACTCACTCACTCACAGTCACATATAATTATGCATGAAATAAAAACCTCCCCCATTTGTTAGTGAAGCCAATAACTCCGCCCACACCAACTACACATCATATCTACCAGACGGACTTAATTCTCATCACATCCTTGCAAGCTGAACCTCTACGTACAACTACTGCTGCCGTGTAAACTTTCACCTGTTACAGACTCACTGTTTCCTCTTATCTACACACATACGTGTGTGTGTGTGTATGTATGTGTGTGTGCGCGCGCATCACTGTATCAATGTGTGTGTATCAATATTTAGGTCCCAAGCATGAAAGTGCCAGGGGCCCAACGGTCCATGGCACTGAAAGTGTGAGGAACCTAAAAAACAAATTTCAATGTCTCGCCATGAAAGAGGAAGTTGTTGTAACTTGAAAGCACATCATCCAATCTGTCCCAAAATTCACATGCATGATAAGAGTCCTGGCCTGACCACATATACATGTCAATATTGAGTCATAGTCATAGCTCCACCTACTGAAAACAGGAAGTCATGGGTTCTGTAGTTTTATGACCTGTGCCTAACAGGTTGACCAGATCCACCTTGGATTTGGTCAGAATAGCCTTAAGACAAAGAAGTTATACTGTAACGCCTGTATGTTTTTGTAACACCATTGCCATGGCGATGTGGCAAATTTTAACGTTTGGACATTAAAAAAGAAACTGTTGTAACTCTACTCAACATCGTTAGATTTTTACCACATTTCACGTTTGATAAGAGTCCTGGTCTGAAGACGTGCGGGCCAATACTGAATCATAATCATAGCGCCAACTGCTGGCAACAGGAAGATATAGGCTCTATTTTTTTTTACAAACTACTCCTACCAGGTTAACCAGATCCACCTAAAATTTGGTTTGCTAAGTTGAAAGACCTTGATGATGCTAATTAGTGAAGCTTTTGAGTTTTCATCAGATGCTGTTGCCATGGCGATGTATTATTCGCCATGAAACAGGAAGCTGTTTTTGAGGTGCTAGGGATGCTTGAAAATTCACGAAATGTAGTGCACACATCATAACACATGAACATTGCAAGAATATACAGCGATTGCATTCATGTGTGCCTAGCGTGCCCCATAATGCAACCTAATGTGTGGCAGGCTGTAGATGGGATAAAGTTGCTCTGATAGTCACGAGATTTGGTACCCATGTTGCTCTCATCATTTTAGATATATTTTCAGATTGGCTTCCATTTGCTCTGCCCAACCGGAAGTCAGCTATTTTGAATTTTGTATGTTTTTCCTGTATTTTATGTGAACATTTTGAACTCCTTTTAGAGGGATTATCGGACTCATTTGAAATTTGGTTGGTATAACCTTCAGACTAATGTGACGCTAAATTGTGAAGGAATAGTTGATATGTTGAACGATGACTTCATGGGGCTTGTGACAACTCCCTATTTTAGGCACTTTACATGTATGGAACTTTTCAAAACTTCTTCTTAAGGATCCAACAGCTCCACCTCAAATTTGGTCTGCAAAATCTAAAGACCTTCACAATGCCAAATTACAAAGCTTTTGAGTTTTCATGGAATGCTGTTGCTGTGGCGATGTGGAAAATTTGCATGTTTTACCATGAAAGAGGAAGCTGTTGACTTTAACTTGACTTTACATTGTCCAATCTGCCCCAAATTTCATATGCTGGATAAAAGTCCAGGCCTGAGGACATCTACATGCCCATATTGAGTTACAGTCATAGCACCACCTACTGGCAACTGGAAGGCAGCCTTATGTGACAAACAACTCCCGATTTATATGAAATTTTCATGGTGTGGTCTACACATGATATACAGCAACATGACATGATTAGTGGGTGTTCTCTAGCACCAAATAGTGGACACAAGAAGTGATAATTATCTCCTACATGCAATGTCCAATATTCATGAAAATGTATATCAATGTCAGTTGCCCTCTGGTAAATGCATTACAGCATTAATATTTCACTTATGTAGTACTGACTATGGGCTACAAGAAGTTAAGCCTAAATGACAAATGGTTCATCAAATGTATAGACAATGTCCAATATGTCATCTCAAGTGCCATGCACTGCACACAGGAAATAAAATTTTACCCATCCACACAGTATTTGATACTGTTGACAATATAGAGCTGTGTCAAGCCACCTCCAGTGGTGATACCACTGCTGCTGCTCCCTCTGACGGGGTCCGAGCAACCATTCATCGCTGCTTGCAGCTTTAGTTTTTTTAGTTTTTGTATTTCTCCTCTTTTAATCTTTCCTTTCCTTAATCTTCCTTCTTTCCTCTGTTTTGCCCCCCCCCCCCAAACAACTGACCCTAGCAGCAGTAACTGGCTGGCAATATTATATTTTTCATTATTAGTATGGTGATTTTTGTAGTATTAGTATTATTTGTTTTGTTGGGTATTGTCTAGTTCTTGTCATATTTTATCACTTCATGTCTCTATCTCTGTTCTGTGTTTACACTCTACACCAATTAAAAAAAAAAAAGACAGGTGTGTGAGAAATGAAGAAAGAGAGCTTAAGAGAGAAGTTCAAATCCCGCCTCCACACACCTGGCCATTCCTGGCATAAAATGGACAGATTTGTATGACTGTCAGCTTCAGACACTTACAACAATTGTTGGAAGCAGAGTTTGTTTGCTATCCAACAAGCATTTTGTTTGCAGCATACTATTATACTTTTAATTTTATTTCAGAAACTGTATTTTTCATGGCGATGCTTGGACCCCTGCAGCTTGTTTTTGTTAATGGGCAATCTGCTTATTTTGTCCTCCTATCTAACCACCTCTCTCTTCTGTTATTCTTATACTTTTTCCATTGCCTGTACAGATCCACAGGTTCATTAGACATACAGTCAAATCCCAGCATGCATGAACGGGCAGACCTTTCTTGGCTGTTATTGGCGACAGCTGCACAAGGCGGGGTATTATTACAGAGAACAATGTTATTGTCATTTTCACCTCCCTTTCCTCCAGTGATCGTAATAGCAGCAATGCCAGAGCTTCATTAGCTGCCTTTTGAGTTAGAGCATTTGCAGGTGAAAGACATGGAATGGTAATAAATGCATTTGTATGCCCTGCCATGCCCGCCTTCCATCAAAACCAAACAAAGCAATTACTTCTAACTGGGATTTGATTGTCTTCATGTAGATGCTCATTTTCTGCTGTTTGCTTGATAAAATACACAACTCAGCAAATGTTGCCCTTAAAGAGACTACTAGCTGCAGTGATGCCTCTTTGCAAATGCAATGACTCTGCAAATACAGCTGGAACTGACAAGATCTTTTCAAAGTGGACTGTTTCTACAGCCCACAACTCTCAGTAGCAATAATGAAAACTTTCCAATTAAAATGTGTCAACTGGACACTGAATTCTCTTAGTAAGTAAGTTTCTTTCTCTCTCAACCCAACCAGTCAAGGCAGATGGCTGCCCACCAAGAGCCGGGTTCTGCTTGAGGTTTCTACCCGTTAAAGGGGAGTTTTTCCTTACCGCTGTCGCCAAGTGCTTGCTCATGGGGGAATTATTGGGTCTCTATAAATTAAAGAGTATGGTCTAGACCTGCTCTATGTGAAAAGTGCCATGAGATGACTTTTGTTGTGATTTGGCGCTATATAAATAAAAATTGATTGACTGATTGATTGATTGAGTAATATCTCTCTATCTATCTATAGGCCCACTAGATGGCCAAAAGCTGGAGAGGACAACGCAAGGAAAAAAGGTACTGATGAGTCATTTGATTTTAAAGGAAAACTGGTTTATTATAACTTAGATCTTATTTCTGATGGTTTGGCCATCAGTTCCATTTATGATGACATGTATTTACCAAGTTAATTACTGAGATCTGGCAACAATGTGACTTTGCAAAACAGTCAAGAAATCCAAGCAGTCAGACGATCAGACTGGTTCGAAGCAATTTTCCAAGCTTGTCAGCTGATCTCTGATCAGTTCATCCTGAAGCGCCCCATAATTTCAGTGACTAGTCATGTGTCTCAAGTTGGTCACATAGTTCTGAATTGACTCACCGGGCAAGCTTTCTGCAACTAGTCACGCCAGAGGATAACATGCTGACCCTTTGTGAAGTGGGCTTTAAGAGTGCTGACGGTGTCAGTGAAAACTTCAGGCCCTCTAAGTGCCCAGAATATCCTCCTCTGTCCGTTTTCTGCTTGTCTGCGATAGAGGAAAAGTCTATTGCATCAAGGTAAGCTGTAAAACTATGGTACCAAATGTTCCACGGGACCGGGGTTTCTTCAGGCATGAAAGCTGCCAGTGGGGGTAACCAAAATTACTCATCACCGAATGTAATATCCTCTCCTAATGCATATAAGAAACACATCCACACTGATTGACTGTTGCAACAAACTGAACTTTACTCACAAGTGCCTCTCACCCTCACAAGACGAACATAAACAGTTACACTGCTGTAAAACATGCAGACGTGAATGACCAGTTGCCCACTATAATGAGTGTCACATCATACATAACACCACCATGTATCACTTACCTTAATCAAACGTATTACTGGCATAAACCTAACCACACACTGGATGCGGGACACAGGACTTAGGATACAGACTTCAGTCTCTGAGGATAAACTACTGCTCCTTGTACAGCCAGCATTGACCCTGTCAACCTCCCTGCGACCTCTGTGCGGTACTAGAACGCGACACTTGTTGTGGACATAATCCAGGCAGTAATTATATGTTCTCTCAAAGATTTGAGATTGGCAAAACCATTAAGTAGTATATAATAGGGGTGTGCCCGAATACAAATATGTTATTTGGCAAAGCACAAATAGTGAGGTTTTTGTTTTGTTTTTTTTACGAATATTTGTTTCATACAAATATTTTAACAATTATTTGTTTTACGGAAGAAAAAAAAACATGTCAAATACCAGCGCACAGGTCGGTTATATCACTATCTCAGTCTCTGTCCTCTACTCCACTGTTACATAGGCAGAGGTCTGTCTGCAATGAGGCGATAAGTAAAGTTTTAGCTCAGTAGTCAGCGCAGTCATTAATGATTTGGGAGACTCCAGTTCGAGATCGGGTGTAGGGACCTCCTTCTTAAGGTAGTTTATTCATGAACACTTATTGTAACACTTTAATTTTCTAAAGTTAAAAGCATAATAAAAACAAAAACAGGATTTTTTAAGCCTCTTTCCACTTTTATTCAAATACAATTACAAATACAAATAATTTTGCTGCCTCAACAAATACAGATACAAATACAAATACAAACACTGGGCCCTCTGCACATCCCTAGTATATAAACATAATTTGTAGGACATTATTGCCTGTTCTGGCTGTTAAATGCACCTCAGATTTTCCAAACTGAAATATACACCAACAAATTGACTTTGACAGCCCAAAACATTAGATATTATTCTACCCCTACAGGCAGACAAACTGATAAGAGCTCTTTGGAAATTCTCTCATTTAAGGTCAATGTCATCCTTGTGCTTTACAGCTAAAATACCAAAAATCTGTGGTGGTATTTTCTCTGAATGCCAGCTCCAGCTGCTAACAAGCACAATAAAGTCCCCAGCAAACAAGCATATGAAAATACCTTGGTTTGTGCATCACTCCATATTGGAAATAATAATAATAATAAAAAAAAATACTACTGAAAAAAAAGAATGTATCAGGCTTTTGTGGGATGGAGAGGGATAGAAGCTGCAGGGTGTCTGAGTGGTTCAGCTGTCTGTGTTTATAAGGCTGCTGCGGGGAGAGGAGGAAATGTCATCCCTGTGGCCTTTTCCATCCAGACCAAACACACAACATATACACATACCACATGCGTCTGTCTTCAAGCCTATCCATTGACAAATGAATGGTGTTTGTGTGCATGTATGTGTGCTCAGTGCCATTGTTTATGTGCTAGGCTACAGTATCTCGCGTGGGTGATAGATGAAGGAGGAATTGCTCAGCAGGTGAGTGAATGTCTGAAATGATTGTGTGTTTTTTTTTCTTCTGTTACCTCATCTTCTTTCCTCTATTCATATTTAGAAGACTGTCAAACACACTCACACAGACATTTTCGATGTGAGGTTTGGAATAAGGACAGTGAAAGAATAAAGGCTGAAGTATTTAACATTATTGATTGAAATGATGGCTCAGTTTAAATTGATTTGTGTAACTGCTTTTCTTTCTTTATTCATTATGCCTGATATCTCCTCAATGTACTGAGCGTCAGGAGGCCTGTATGAGGTGTCATCCCATTCCGCACAATTAATTGATTACATCAATAACTGGTTAACATGAACCTGGCTAACTTTGATTATGAATGTATCTTTATGCAGTTTTATAAGGCGCTGACAGATAAAACAAGATTGAAATTTAGAATTTTGCAAGACAGATTCAAATCAGAATGTCAAAACTGAAGCAGTAGAGGCTGAGCTATGTGGGGTCAAGCTCCAATATCACAACAAAAACAACATTGGAACATACATTTCCCATAATAACTCAATAATAATGTTAGGACCTTCCTGCCTGGCACATCTTTCAATGTCTTCTGTTTTTTGAAGCATCTGAAACCTCCTCCTCCCCCTACACCTTCATGACATCTGAACTGGGAGAGCTGTGTCCGACAATTTCTGTAACTTTCCAAAACATTCTGACATTCATGCACACTCCTTACATCAACTGGCCAGTAGGGGTGTCACACTAAGTTACTATCTGTATCTGTTTATGTCACAGCGATATTTGTATTCATACTGGATTTATACGAGAATTGGGAGTGACTTATACCAGAAGTTGTTACAAATTATGTAGTCTGCTTCATTTTCTGAATTGAATTGTTTTCTATTTTCACTTATACTCATCATAATTTTCACAGTGGAACTCAGGGGAAAGCTATCAGGAATGAGTCCATGCTGTCAACATCTCAAATTAAAACGTAGGTAGTTTCTCTATTCCACAAGTTTTCTGGACATCCTTTTGTATTCATCCCAGATCCCATCAGATTATAATGTTAAACTCCACACACCACACTGTTAAATCAAATCTGGCAGCTAAGAAGTCACTCACTACAACATGTTTTAGTAATGTTGCCTGTCAATCAGTGTGAATTCAACCAGGTGTAAGAGGATGCGGATGCCACTCTACACAAGAAAACTGCAGCTGTCTATCTCCAATTTTACAGATTTTACTGCTTCATGTCTCTGTTCATTTCTATGCCAACAGTTCTTTATCATCAAGCTATTTACTAGAAGATGTCATTTCAGAGATATGAGGTATATCCTGAAAATATTTTCATCTGCAAAATAACTGGCAAATGAGTAGAGATATAAAGTATAAATGATAAAAATTGAAATGCTCCATCCTACCAGTACTTCAGAATTGCTCAAAACTGTACCTAATTACAGTAGTGGATTACTCTGCACAAAATAAAGTCGTGTGTGTGTGTGTGTGTGTGTGTGTCTGTTGTGGAGATACTCTTGCGTTTGAATTTATGCTTCCACCTGTTTGGGACATAAAATCCCCACGTTACAGAAATAAAGATAAATGTGTATCGCTCCAATGATGTAAGAGATTATTTTTAGATTCAAGGCTTTGTAACAACATTTAAAAAAAAAATGTTGTCCCCAGGGATGTAGCAGTAGGCAGTTTGTGTTAGTGCCTGTATGTACAGGTATATGTGTGTGTGGTCAGGATCTTAAGGGGCTGGCACAGGTTTCTGCACTGTTTCTGAATCCAGTATTTGCCAAATATGGATTGTGCTAAAGGTTCCTATTAACATAAGGCTCCCAGTGATTCCTCTGCTCCCCCCTGCATGCCAACTCGCTATTTGTGCTCTCTGATTGAATAAGTGTCAGACACAACACTGCTATTTGCACTACACACTGCTCCACTATAACATCGAGAGTTATTGTAGTCAGCATGTGGACATGGGAGAAATTTGAGTGAGTCCCTTTCCTGCATTTAGTCATGCTAACAGTGGGAGTTTGGGGTGCCATTGTTGATCCGTCGGTCTTCCAGCATCTTTAGTCCAGACTGAAATATCTCAACAACAATTTCATGGATTGTCATGACATTTTGTACAGACATCTGTGATCCCCTTCAGATGAAATGTAATGCCTTCGGTGTTCTCCTGACTTTCCCACCAGCACCAGAATTTTTAATTTGTGCAATACTCTGGTTCATATTAAAACTAATGATATCCTTATCAGTCTCAGCTGTAATTTGTGTTCAGTGCTAATTTACATTAAAGCTACAGTTCAACACTTTGGAAAATTTGCTTTTTCATTTTGATGAAAGTGATACCACTCTCATTGTCTATATGGCAAATATGTCCTTTCATCACAGTAAATATGTCCTGTCATCACCATCAATTGTTGTTTTTACACTTTGTTTTTTGTATGGACTAAACAAATACGATACAAGGTGTTATTTAGTGTGGAAGTGATCCAGGCTAACTAGCTGCTAGCTTCACATTATATTTATCATACAGACATTAGAGTGGTATTTTCTCATCTTACTCTTAGCAAGAAAGTGAATAAGCATATTTCCCAAAAACACACACACACCAGTAACACACACCGAACACATTGCTGCTGTTTTGGAGAAACACCATGTCTGCACAGCCTTTGTAGTGAAAGCAGTACATCAGCAGAGCAGCAGGTTCAGTCCTCCATCTGTGTCTACACGGGATGTGTTGAGGTATAGTGCTGCTGTGTGGTCACATGTTTTGGTAATAATAATAATAATAATAATAATAATAATAATAATAATAATACTACTAATAATAATAATAATAATAATAATAACATCATTTGTATAGCACCTGTTATACAAAAAAATGCAGCTCAACGTGCTTTACAACAAAAGAAATTACATGCACCAGGTTCTTCACATCAAGAAAGACATAAAATCCTTGTAAATAAAACCCTTTTGATAATGGTAATAAAAGTGAAAAAATGATACATAGAATGCGTACTTCAGTGGTGGTAATTTGGGACTTAATAAGTCAAAACTCAAAGTATTTCACCATGTGTAACACAAGATGGAAGATAAAACCCACTGACACATAAAATAGAATACATAATAATAATAATAAAATAAAATAAAGCCAAAGTTAAAACATAGAATGCATAGAATGTATAAAATCAAGTAAAATTCTAAATTTTGCAGTAGTGCATAAGGGCAAAGCAGACTGAGGGAAAATCAACTTAAAGGCTAAGGTGAAGAGATAAGTTTTTAGCTTTCTTTTAAACATATTTAGCGATCTGGCTTCCCTGATATCTATTGGTAGTGTGTTCCATAGTTTGGGGGCATAACTGACAAAGGCTGCATCTCCAATTTTATTTCAGCTGTTGCTGGGAACCTCCAATAAACCAGCAGCAGATGATTGCAGTGTTCTTGAGGGCAAATGGTTAAAAATGGAGTTAGCAATGTAGCTTGGTCCTAGCCCATTAAGGGCTTTGTATGTAAGGAGGACGACCTTAAAGTCAATTCTAAATGTTACAGGAAGCCAGTGCAAAGAAACTAAAACTGGACTAATGTGTTCTCTCCTCTTGGTTCTGGTTAATAGCCGAGCTGCAGAGTTTTGAATGAGCTGAAGTCTGTCAGTGTTTTTTTCAGGAGGCCAAAAAGTGCACTACAGTAATTGAGTCAGCTTGAAATGAATGCATGAATCAGTTTTTCTGCATCTTTTTGATTTATAAATGGTCGTATTGTAGCTATGTTTCTGAGGTGGAAAAATGATGTTTTTGTCACCTTGTTAATGTGGGACTTGAAGCTTAGATCTGAGTCTAAGATAACACCAAGACTTGGCTTATTGGTACCCTTCCACTTTTTTTAAAAAAAACAAACAAATTTTCTCTGTATTAACTTGAAACTATCAGAAGTATATGGTATCCATCATTCTTTATTTCACATTGAATATAACTGAAACTTTGCTTTTGATTTACAACTTAACATATTATTTAACACAATAAAGTAAAATGGCATGGCCAAAAACATTGGAACCCTTAACTTAATATCTTGTAGCACAGCCTATGGAGGCAACAACTGCAGTCAAGCGCTTTCTGTAACTGAATAAGGTTTCTACACTTCTCCACTGGTAGTTTGGCCCACTCTTCTTGAGCACACTGCTTCATTTCTCTCAGGTTTGATGGCTGCCATCTGACAACTGCAAGTTTCAGCTCTTTCCACAGATGTTCAATGGGATTCAGATCAGGACACATAGCAGGCCACTTCAAAACAGTCCAACTTTTTCCTCTCATCCACTTTTGGGTGCTTTTTGATGTATGTTTGGGATCATTATCCTGCTGGAAGACCCATGACCTGCAACTAAGACACAGCTTTCTGACACTGGGCTGTGTGTTTTGCTCCAAAGTGCCTTGATAGTTTTCTGATTTCATTGTGTCCTGCACAGATTCAAGGCACCTAGTGCCTGAGGCAACAAAGCAACCCCAAAACATCACTGAACCTTCTCCATGTTTCACGGTAGGCATAGTGTTCTTTTCTTTGAAGGCTTTATTTTTTCTTCTGTAAATATAGGGTTGGTGTGATTTACCAAAAAGCTCTAATTTTGTTTCATCTGTCCAAAGCACATTCTCCCAGAAGGACTGTGGCTTGTCAACATGCATTTTGGCAAAGCCCAGTCTGGCTTTTTTGTGTCTCCCTCTTAGAAGTTGGGTCTTCCTAGGTCTTCTACCATGGAGTCTGTTTTCATTCCGACAGTGACGGATGATGTGACTTAAAACTATTGTACCTTGAACTTGAAGATCAGCTAGGATCTGTATTGAAGTTTTCCTTGGTTCTTTCTCGACCATTGGAGCAATCCTTCTGTTCAATCTTGGGCCAAATTTCCTCTTGCAGCCACTTCCAGAGATATTGGCTACAGCTCCATGGGCCTTAAACTTCTTACTAATATTGGCAATAGTTTTAATAGTTCGATTACTTCTATTTGATTCATACTTTAATATGTTTTACTTGTAATTGTTACTTCTGTTTGATGAAATGTTCTTCTTTTTGTTGTTGTTGTTGTTGTCTCCTACCCTCCTTCCCCCCTTTCAAGTGTCTTCCAGCACTTGCCAGGCCATCATTGTAAAGAAGAAACTGTTCTTAATGTCTTGCTTGGTAAAATAAAGGTAAAAAAAAAAAATAGTAGTCACAGGAACATCAAGCTCTTAAGAGATGGTCTTGTAACCTTTACATTGACCATGCTTGCCTATTACCTTTTTTCTAATGTTTTCAGACCACTCTCTTGTTTTCCTTGTTTTCCATGTTCAATGTGATGCACACAGTGGCACAAAACAGCAGAGTAATTTTCTACTTTAAAACTGTCTGCATGAGTGATTATAAGTTTGAAAACACCTGTGATACTAATTAAAACACAATAGTCTGCTTAAAGTATCACTACTAATCAATTATTTCTTACAACTTCTAAAGGGTACCAATAATTTTGTCCAGACTATTTTAGAATGTCCTTGTAGAATAAGTAGGAGTTCAGTTATTTTCACAACTTTTTTGTTTTGTTCCACTGCAAACCAAACATAGACATGCATTAATAATAAAATCTCTTTTAATTTCAACACTGTTCAAGGCGAGTGGTGCATTATTTTGATCAAATGCAAGGGTACTTGCATGTTACTAACTTGGCTTCTTCCCCAGAGTTTTTTGTGCTTTCTCATCTCGCAGGAAACCCTGGGTTGCAGGCCGAGCCTTCACAGTCCTTCGCAGTCCTGCTGGTGTCCTTCCCCAACTATTGCTACTGTTATTGTTATGATTGTTGTTATTCTGTGTCCATGACTCAGCACTTTCTATACACCATATTCATGTGATTGGCAATGAAAAAAACTGATGCCAGTGATAAAGTTCCATTTCGCAAGATGTTTTAGACTGTACTTGTCACTTACTACAATATTAGAGCAATAAACTATGGCAGATAGTGCAGTTCAACAGCCACACTGAACTGATGTTTCCAATTTCCACATAGCACTGTGAACGCAGTGGAGTATCCGCTTGCGATAGTGTCTGCTCCACCCATGGCTCCACCAGGACAACCTGCCAGCGCCAGCGAGCAGGTAAGAAAGGCTAGCTATTTTTCAATACATACTCTAGTGAATTGTCCTAAATGATGGGTATTTTTATAACATATGGGCGTACATAAAGGGAAAAGGCATCTTTAGGTGAGGAATGTGGGAAAGCTGGAAATAAAGCATAGGGCTAGCACTGACTAGCTTTATGCTATTAGCTAACATTAGTGTTCACTCCTTACACTCCTAGTTACACTCCTTAGAGTGTCCAGCTCAAGTTTTTTTCTTTAATGGGCCTCTGCCGTTTTCAGTCCATGGACCTACAGTTACTTCTGTAGTGGGCAGATAAACCCGATGGTTCTCAACAGTGATGCAGTGGCAGATGTCCACTTTTGAGGATTAATTGACCAGGTATGACCTCATATGATGGAAATGCTGAGTTATTGGAAAAAAAGCATTTCTTGTTGAATGATATATCATATGTTTACATGGAATATCACACAGAGATGTTCTTCCTGATTTTTTTTTTTTAATTTACTTTCAGGTTGTGGACTGAGCATTCACCTGAAGGCCTGTCTTGAAATGAAATTGTGAATATATACTGAAGCTATCTCAGTTCAAAACAGGGAGTCCATTGTTCAGTGTGTTAGGACATGTATTTCTGTTTGTATAAGAAAATGTAATACATGACTAAAGTTGTGTAGGAAATGTTTTCCTTTCTATTGCTGTAGTGCCATCATACTCCACGTAGTACCGAGGTTGCAGCCTATGTTGGAACAACTAAGGGAATTCCAGGCAGTATCGAAATATCTGTTGGCCCGTTTGTTCCAGGGGAAGATGTAAAAGTAAGCAGAACAAGACTGACCATTTATTATTATGAAAAAGAAATCAATCAATCAATTTTTATTTATATAGCGCCATATCACAACAAAAGTCATCTCAAGGCACACAAAAGTCATCTCAAGAAACATTTATGAAATTTCATAAAGGGTGATATCAATCAATCAGTCAATCAATTTTTATTTATATAGCGCCAAATCACAAAAAGTCATCTCAGGGCACTTTTCACATAGGGTTAGGGTTAGGGTTAGACCCAACAATTCCCCCATGATATTATTTATATCTTGATTTTATCTCATAATAGGTCAATGCAGAGTTTGTCATGGCATCCATCCTTCCTCAACTGAGTGACAAAGGGACTACCAGGCGTCAGGTTGAGCTGGAGATGATTAACTTTATTCAGGACTTCCTTTATGAAGCTGAAGGTATATAGTTTATGATTTCCTGCAAATAAAAAATCAAAAGCTTGAATTTTGTTTTCGTGACAAAAGATTGAAGTTTATGACTGCTTGTAGTTTTTGAAAATTAGCCAGCTGTCACTTGTAGTTATACTGGTATAGAACAGGTTAAAGTTTTATTCTCCATGAAAATCTTGATGATGCAGTCAAGGTTTGCACGATGATATGGACAATGGCTCTCTGCCCAAACAATCCGTAACAGACTGCATGCAGCCAATCTCTGGTCTCATAGGGCTGCCAGGAGGCCTGTCATGACTGCCCTTCACCATCAGGCCTGCGCTGGTGTCGGCAACAGATGCACTGGAACCTGAACATGTGGAGGAACGTTCAGCGATGAGTCCAGATTCTGCCTATGGCAGTTGGATCATAGAGTCAAGGTGTGGAGAAGACGCGGAGAACGCTATGCTGATTGCTGCACCAATAGAGTAACATCTTTTGGTGGAGGCAGTGTGATGGTGTGGAGCGGCATCTCCCTCACTGGAAAAACAAGGCTCGTCATCATTGGAGGGAATCTCAATGCAGAGAGATATCGAGATGAGATTCTGCAATCAGTGGCAATCCCATATCTCCACATTCTTGGACCAAACTCTATTCTCCAAGATGACAACGCTCGCCCCCACAGAGCGGGGTTCATCAGAGACTACCTCCAGAATTTGGGAGTGGAGAGGATGGAATGGCCTGCCAGCAGTCCTGACCTCAACCCCTTTGAAAACTTGTGGGATCAGCTTGGGCGTGCTCTTCGTGCCAGAGTGACCAACACAACCACGTTGGCTGACTTGCAACAAATGCTATTGAAGAGTGGAATGCCATTCCACAGCAGTGTGTGACCAGGCTGGTGACCAGCATGAGGAGGAGGTGCCAGGCTGTTGTGGCTGTGTATGGTTCTTCCACACGCTACTGAGGCTCCTGTTTGTTAAATGAATAAATTGCCAATATGTCTTGTTTCTACAAACTTCAATCATCCAATCCACCTAACACCAAACAAGAGTCAATAGCAGAATAAGCTGTTTAGCATTGGCAGAGATTTGGCATATTTTTCATGGGCGCAACCCACATACTCAGCTCTGCTGCTCATCCCACAAAAGCATATTCCTTACAAATGTGGCACCATTTAAAAGGGAAATAAACAGGCTTTCCAACAGTATAAGATGTATTGCCAAGAGGCATTGTTACAACAAAGGAATAATCTACCAAACACAAATTTTCTTACTTTTTGTGCTATGTTTATATCCTTAAAAGAAAACCTTAAGACAGTGACAGTGAGGAAATACTCCCGGGCAGCAGATCCTCCCATCAGCCAGTCACAAAGCTTCAAATTCATTTCATTTCTGCACTCTAAAATCAATGTTTTTATTGAAAGAACATCATCAAACACTTACATAAAATAACAAAAATAACATAATAGCTCAGATAACTACTGAATGCAAAGACAATGATTCAAACGTGTGTGGTTTCAGTGATAGCAACATCCATAGCAATCACCAACGATAGAAAACATTCCATTTCCACAATTTTCTGATGAGACCTGAGACAACTTTCGTAATAACTAACAAACTGAACATCATATACATTCACTTAACAAAGATTATGAAAATATAATGCACATTTCTCACTAGAAATGTTATCAAAACACATTTTAATGCTGAAATTATCTTAAGATATAGCTTTTCCACTGAGAATAAAAGACATGTCAGCCATTTGTTTTTGTTTGAGCAGACAAAAACTTGACAGTTATGTGACCAAAAAAAATGTAGGCATCTCACCAATTTAGAGCCCTTACTGTGAAACTAATACATTTTGCGCTGTGGAGGTGATGTGAGACTGGGTTATTTATACTCTGGCTGCATATTCTTCACACTGATTACTTTAGCAACATAGCTGAAATAATAATAAAATTATTTGTTATGAAAAATGAATACAAGGAGTACAGTAGCATAACTGTGAAAGGAATTAAATGATGTCTGATAAATAAAATTATTTTCAATTTTTATCTGCCACATTGAAATGGTCCAATTTTTCTGGAGCTTTTGACCATAGCACATGATCTTCATTATCAGATAGAGTTTCCTCAGTTGTCATGGATCTGTAGATATGTAGATAGTAAACTCAACTGGTCAACTGTTGTTTCCAAGGTTAACACTGAAGTGTCAAGCTCTTGGTACAAGCTGTTGATGGACACAAATGTGAAAGCTGTGATTCAGAGGCTGGAACCCGGCTAGTGCTCCTCTGTATTAATGAAAGCAGCTGGTCAACCTGGCAGCCAGACACCTGACATTACATTCAAAGATTGATAGTTAATGAGTTTTATGTCTTCAGTGTATTGGTTCCATGGGAGTGACCAGAGTCTGTTTTTCCCATGAAAGGACAGGAGAGATGTGGAAGTACTGTACATCACAGCTCCCTGACGATTATTTGCACAGCGGAGTGGCTCTGCGCAACACTGACAAATAATGTCCAGCAGCCACCTGTCTGTGTGATCCTCATCTCCTTGTGCAAACCCCCGCCTCCTCCATCCTACTCCCATCTCCTTTTCCATCCTGTTTTCCTGAGCAGAGGAAGAATGTCTGAGGATACACCTAAACTGCTTCAGTAACCAGCTTTAATTGACGATTCAGCCGCTCCTTTCATAGATTTAGCCTCTCAATGTGCACCTTCAGCACCCTCTCTCCATCTCTCTCTCAGCCTGTTTTTTTTCCATTTCTGCCTTCCCTATATGAATGGATGGTTCAAATTAAGTGTGAACCCCGTGAATGTGAGAGAAACAGCTGGGCGTATTTAATTAGGATTACAGACATGTTGCCTGTACCGCTTTGTATTGCTCTTTCTTACTCACATTACAGGCTCTGTGAGCATGACATGACTTATGGCCATGGGGTGATTTTTAATTAACCCTGGGAGGATAGGCAAGACTGATACTTCCTGCTTCAGTCTGCATGTTGGCCAAGGAGAGTGGGTCCCTGTGGGCCGGTCAGGGGAGTCCCTCTGGATCCCAGCTGCTTCTCTTCTGGCACAGGAGTGATGACCAGAGTTTCACAGTTACTTAGCAATCACTGGAGAGTAGCTATAACCTTGTTGCTCCAGGAACTGAACTGATCCAGAGACACCTCCACCATTTGGACTTTTATCACATTAAAAATAAATAAATTAATTAAAAGTCTTTTTATTATTATTTTAACTTAGAAAACCTGACATTTTCTAATTTTATCTTTTTTCAGTATTGACAAACTCAATGCTAACATGAAGGCATGTTTTGTACAACTAGTGCAGTGCCTGTTCAGAATGTGCCTCTTTAGAACAGGCCAATTATTATTTCTCAAGAACCACAAATGTATGTATCAATTGACAAACATATCAATTAAAACAATAAGAAATTAATAAATTAAATGGTTTAAATCCAGACAGTGAGACTAAACTGAGGTTGAACCATAGAAGCAGTTTACAGCCTTCCATTATTTGATCTCTTGCCCAATCAAAGGTGTCTGCACTCTTATTGGCTAGTTTTACTGCCTTTGCATCTGTTTTTTTCCTCCTATGTATGCTCGTTCTTCTATCTCGGGCAGTTTAACGAAGTGGGGCACATGCCTTTGTACCGCTCAGCAAGTCAGAGCCTGTGAAGTTGTGTCAGAGCCACAGAAGCCCCCCACTACTGTGATGTGATGGTGTTTATATCAAACAGCCCCCACTGCACTCAGACACGGAGCTGAGCAGCTGCATGTCCTTGGGTCCCCAGCAATACACTGCCAAGTGTAAAGTCGATCAGATGAGCTACAGTAATTGTGTATTGGGCTCTCAGTGCTTCCAAAACACGGGTGACACTCAACAATGTATCTGAACGCCTCCTCTGTAGTCACTTGCTGCTGATCTGCTAAACGTGCTGCTAATGCTATGCTTTCTGTCTAGACACAGGGTAAGAGTGTCCATTCTTGATTAAAAGCTCAGACAGACAGACAGACAGAGATTTCTTGCCTTGCAGTTATATAAACTGTGGTGCCCATTCAAAACGTTTATGAGACATCCTGCAGTAAGTCGTACATGGCAAGTTTCATTCACAGTACAAAGTTCAATAGTAGAAAGTCTCTTAAACTTTTTCAAGTCATTAGCACTGCGTAGCAATCCCACCTCCTATCACAATGTGGGTTGTAATGGCAGAGTGGCGCTGTCCGTATTTCTGTTCATTGACTCCACAGGCGGAAGAAGAGGTTGTTTATGAGGTTTATACATATATATATATATATATATATATATATATATATATATATATATATACTGTTAAGTTATGTAAATCAAAATTTCTTTATTCCACTCTGATTTATATCGACACAGTTAACAGTAGAGTGTAACAGCACCAGCAGTGATCTGGGAGGACATTCTGGGATTTGTGAACGCTGTGGTGCATGACAATAAAGTCAAGGAATTTATCATCAAAATACTGCCATTTAATTTTGTTACAATGCAGGCTGTCACTCCTGACTTCTCAGAGACTTATTCTTCTCACTTAGCTGAGAACAGTCCATCAGAGAGGGACTGATCCCCACTAAGATGCTTTATTTTATTTATCTGTTCCAGCTGCCTGCTAATGCACATTATGTACACCCATCAAAGAGAAGCATCCAAGATGTAGATTTTTAATCTTTCCTCTGGACAAGACAAAATTACTTTGAACCTTCTTTACCAAGGATTAAGTGTTCTCTCAATCCATTTCTGCAAGCTTCCCAGGGAACCATGGCAACAACAACAACAACAACAGTTAATCAAAGGCATTTACCATCTAAACAGCATTTGGCAGCAGAAAACAAAGCAGCTCCTCTAAGCTTTCCCCTATTCAGGACAGCACAGCTGCTTTTATTTAGTAGAAACATCAAGTCCCTTGGGAAATAGCAGCAGTAATGGCAGCGAGGGATGTACGTATGTATATACATGACCGCCACTCATTCGACTGTCACTCAACAACCGTAGGATGACATCAGGGGACCTACATAAAGAATGGCAAATGGCAGCTGGGGTGAAGTGTATGGCTAGGACAGTTCGAAACAGACTCCTAGGGGCAGGGCTGAAGTCTTGCAAAGCTAGAAAAAAGCCCTTCATCAGTGAAAAGCAAAGAGGATCGGACCATAGAGGACTGGAGTAAAGTCATCTTCTCTGATGAGTCCAGTTCTCAACTTTGCCCAACACCTGGACATCTTATGGTTAGATGGAGACCTGGAGAGGCCTGCAAGCAGCAATGTCTTGCACCCACTGTGAAATTCCATGGAGGATTGGTGATGATCTGGGGTGCTTCAGCAAAGCTGGAATCGGGCAGATTTGTCTTTTGAAGGATGCGTGAATCAAGCTATATACAGGGTTATCCTGGAAGAAAACTTGCTTCCTTCTGTGCTGACAGTGCTCCCTAACTCTGAGGATTGGTTTTTCCAGCAGGACAATGCTCCATGCCACACAGCCAGGTCAATCAAGGTGTGGATAGAGGACTACCAGATCAAGACTGTCTTGGCCAGCCCAATATCCAGACCTGAGCCCCATTGAAAACCTCTGGAATGTGATTAAGAGGAAGCTGGATAGTCACAAGCCTTCAAACAAAGCAGAGCTGCTTGAATTTTTGCACCAAGAGTGGCATAAAATTGGCCAACAGCAATGTAAAAGACTGGTGGAGAGCATTCAAAGATGTATGAAGGCTGTGATTAAAAATCAGGGTTATTCCACCAAATATTGATTTCTGAACTGTTCCTAAATTAAAACATTGGTACTGTGTTGTTTCTTTTTTTTATTTTGACCAGTTGTCATTTTCTGCAAATAAATGCTTCAAATGACAATATTTTTATTTGGAATTTGGGAGAAATGTTGTCAGTAGTTTACAGAGTAAAACAAAAATGTTCATTTTGTTCACATGCCTATAAATAATGAAACCAGAGAAACTCATAATTTTGGAGTGGTCTCTTAATTTTTTCCAGAGCTGTATGCACAGTGCTGCTTGAAAGTTTGTGAACCCTTGAGAATGTTCTCTAATTCTGTATAAATATGACCCAAACCGTGATCAGATATTTACAAGTCCTAAAACTAGATAAAGTGAACCCAATTAAACAAATGAGACAAAAGATACACTTCTTCATTTATTTATTGAGGTAAATGATCCAATCATACATATTTGCGTGAGGAAAAAGTACATGAACCCTTGCTTTTAGTAATTGGTGTGACCCCCTTCTACAGCAATAACTTCAACCAAACGTTTCTGGTAACTGTTTATCAGCTCTGCATAACAGCTTCAAAGAATTTTAGCCCATTGCTCCTTACAGAACAGTCTCAACTCAGGGATGTTGGTGGGCGTCTTTGCATGAACTACCTGCTTCAGGTCCTTCCACAGTACTGCTATAGGATTAAGGTCAGGACTTTGACTTGACTTTCTTCTGCTCTAACCATTCTTTGGTAGAACAACTAGTGTGTTTAGGGTTCATCTTCCTATACATCTTCCTATAGAATTTACTGGTACAACTCACAGTTCCATCAGTGATTGCAAGCTGTCCTGGTTCAGAAGCAGCAAAGCAGGCCCAAATCATGATACTACCACCACCATGTTTCACAGATGGGATAAGGTTCTTATGCTGGAATGCAGTGTTTGCTAATCACCAAACATAATGCTTCTCATTCAAGCTGAAAAGTTTGATTTTGGTTTTCCAATCACCCTCTGGCTTGGCTTCTCATCTGGAGAGAAGTGGCTTTTTTGCTTGCAACTCTGCCATGCACACCATTGATGTTCAATGTTCTCCTGATGGTGGATTCATGAACATTGAGTGTAGCCACAGCAAGAGAGGCCTTTAGTTTCCTAGATGTTACCCTGGGTTCCCTTATGTCCTCCCAGAGTATTACATGCCTGCTCTTGGTGTGATTTTTGTTCGTCCACTCCTGGAGAGTGGTCGAACAAAACAGTGTTGGATGTCTTCAATTTGTACATGATCTGCCTGACAATTGACTGGTGGAGTCCAAACTCTTTAGAAATGGTTTTGTAACCCTTTCCAGCTGGGTGAGCATCAACAACAGCTCTTCTTCTAAGGTCCTCAAAAATCTCCTTTGTTTGAGCCATGACACACTTCCACAAACCTGTGTTGTGAAGCTCAGACTTTGATAGTGAAGACTCAGATTTCTCTTCTTTAAATAAGGCAGGGCCTCCCAGACTCACACTTGATTGTAATCCCATTGATTGAAACACCTGACTGTAATTTCCCCTTCAAATGAATTGATAATCCTAGAGGTTCACATACGTTTGCCACAAATATATAACATTGGATCATTTACCTCAATAAATAAATGAACAAGTGTAAGGTTTTTGTCTCATTTGTTTAACTGATGTCTCTTTATCTAGTTTTAGGACTGGGATGGAAGTCTGATCACGATTTAGATCATATTTATGCAGAAATAGAGCAAATTCTAAAGGATTCACAAACTTTGAAGCAGCACTGTATATACTACTAATTTGCATGATGATAGGGAAAATGTACTTGTACTTGTTGAATAATTGTTGAATATTGATTAATTATATTAATTGATTAATTGATATACAGTACTGTGCAAAAGTTTTAGGCACTCTAGATGTTTAGATGGGAGGTGTCTGATCGGCCCCAAATTTATTCATGACATGACAATGACCCCAAGCATACAGCTCATAAAGAACTATTTTCAGCAACAAGAAAAACGATGAGTCCTGCAACAGATAGTATGGTATGGCCCCCACAGCGCCCTGATCTCAACATCATGGAGTCAATCTGGGATTACATGAAGAAACACCTGAGATGGCCTAAATAATAAACCCACAGAAGAACATTCTTACGCCAGGATGGTTACAACAACCTACCTGCAAGTTACCATGAAAAACTGTGTTAAAGTGTACCGAGGAGAACTGCTGCTGTTTTAAAGGCAAAGCTGCTCACAGCAAATATTGATTTCATTGAGGTTTCTGCTGTTTACTCGACTTTGTAAGAAGTTAATTGATAAATTAAAACAATTTATAGCAATATTTTTGTAAGCATTCTCACTCTACTTTCAGTGCCTAAAACTTTTGCACATTACTGTATATTCATGCCCCCACATTTCTATGCTTTTATAGGATGCATTTAACTATGTGGTTGACACTATATTACAATAAATCCTTCACAGAAAAAGGAGGGGAAAAAAATTGCAAGCATCAGCATTAGTGTTTGGGCCACAGTGTGATTGATTTCTCTGTCCATCCCCTGTTGGCTGTGCCAGAGAGAAATCATCAGGATAGACAGGCAAACACTGACACTTAATCCCAGGAGAAAAACACTGCCAGGGATGGTCACTGTTTATGCATACACTTAGCAAACATTCACAACACAGGTCATGTCATTGTTCTTAAAGAAAAAGGTACATGGGCATATACCCTGTCAGGGACTGAAAAGTCCAGTAGCAGCAAAGGAGCAAGCTGCTCTCGAAATGCCTGGTGAGTCATGGGCCATACCTCTGCAGCACACAGTTACTTGTTCAGGATGTAGCTGTTGGTGGCAGCAATGTCAACAAAGTGTAAAAAGAGGGTCCCGTACCACCTATTTTTTACAACCTAACTTTGCGGAAAGGAGATGGGGAACAACAGTTTATGGAGAGTCTTTAAGAGCACTTTGCTTGTGTTAGTAGCTCAACTTTATCTCGGGGGAACACCCCCGACAAATAATTTTTAAAATATTTGTATGAAACAAATATTCATATAAAACGCACTATTTGTGCTTTGGCGAATAATGTATTTGTATTCGGCACACCCCTAGTGTATATTACACTGAAATGTGAAATACAAATAGTAAAATTGCTTCATTCATTTCTATGCATTGTGTCCATACTTATTATAGTTTATGGACACAACACACAGAGCTGAAAGTAGTATTAATAAGTCACTTTTTCTTGTGTGTGTGCATGTACACGAGACACACACATCACACGCACACACAGGGTACTTCATGTGCATGCATAGCCCATGTGTCATGTGACATGTGGTTGTGCATGTTATATGGATCGTGTGATATATGGTTGTGTATGTCATATGTGTGTATATCATATCATGTGAGGTGGGAAAGGTATAAGTCAAGTGGAGGAGTGGTGTTATAAAAAAGAAGGGTGAAATGGGTTTTTGTGGATGTTTTTGTCTTTTTACAAGGTGTGACTGAGGCATGATCTAACAATAAAAAGGGGATGTATTTGAATTGTTCAAAGAAAAAGGGGGCATATTTTAACAACCTTATTGTGGGTGTATAAGTTGAGAATCAGTCTAGTCATGTTATCGACCTTTGACAAAAGACTGTCTGCTTTTGTTTACCTTCACCTCAATCCTCTCAACTATGGATGCTGCTACATCGCACTATCAACCATTTGTTGTCAAGTCTACATCATCCGGTATGACTGTCTTCGGCTCATTGCCATTGTTCACATTCAGTGGTGTAACTAGACAAACTTGCATTGGATTTTTTAAGAGGTGGTCTACTATGACAAAGAATATAAAGCTTTCATGTACTGAGGTGCGCTCAGAGAGTGTTTTTTTCTGCCAGCTTTTCCATTTGTTATTGAGTGCTGTGAGGCTAGTGTTCAACATGTGTGTGAAGCAAAGATGTTTTCCCATCAGCAGTGAAAAAGTGAAGACGGTGACTATTGCAGTGATAAAAGGTTATCATTTGTGTTTTTAATTTCAATGTAAAATTTTATACATACGTGAAAAGATATATACAAAGAATATTCCTTAAAAACATTAATGATTAATGGCATTTTTGGATACCACTCTAGATATTTGCACAGAACCTTAGATGATTCTTGGTATTGTTGAAGCGACACTCACTGCCTTACTACCAGAACCAAACATTGAACAGAAACTAGCTGAAATTTGAGAAACTCTCATAAAGAATACAGATGAATCTGTCATTACCGATGCTGCTTATCTCTGGCAACCATCACTAGAGAAAAAACAACAACAAGAAAAAAAACTAGCACAAGGACTGTGCTAGAATGGAAAAAAAACAAAAAACAAAAACAACAATGAAACATTTTTGTAGATGATTTGATTATTAGCTGCTATTATTTTTCAGTTTCTTGTGTTAAAAAGTTGTTTGTTAATTGTGAGTGTCCACTAGAGCTGTCACTCATTTCATTCATGGGTAGTTTGAAGCTGGGCCCTGGAATCTGTGTTTGTGTTTGTTTATCGTTGTTTGTGCCACTTCTAGTATTGTTCCAGTTTTTGGAACAACAGAGCCCCAGAGAGAGATTCTTACTTGCACCCTACTTGACACCCAGAGCAATTCAACTTTTATTTTGGAGGATTTAGCTGCTGAATTAGACTCAGTACAATGACAGCTGTCAACACAGTAATAACAAGCAAAACTGTCAGTAGTCTGCAAGTATGGGGATTCAACTCTGAATCTACATCCAAATACAGCAGGCCTACACATGAGATTTCATTCCAGTTAATAAGTCTCACATCCCTACTAAAAATACAGCACTCCAGTGGGCTCATCTCAAACATCTAAGAAACAAGTTACCACCACTATAAGACTGCAAGGTTGGACTGCTAATGGGTTATGACTGCCCATCGGCACTAGCTTCCTTGGAGGTAATTCATGGGTGATGGAAATTAACCTTTTGCTCAAAGGACTGTGCTAGAATGGAGCATCATCGGGTTAGCAAATCCCCACTTGGATAGACAAGGAAACCAGAGCTATGTGCATCGAGTTTCAGTGAAGGAACTACCATTGCCACCATCTGTGGATGTGTTGTATGGATGTGTTGAAAGTCGTGGAATCAGACTTTAATGAAAGGAGCTTTGGAGATAAGTTCATGTCTCAGGATGATATTTCTTTCAGCAACAAAAGACCAACTACTCTTTATCATCAGCTTTCATTGAGAAGACCTTCTGTATGGATGATGGGCTAACCAGTGTTCTAACCGTCAAAGAGGCTAAAGAACTGATTGTTGCAGCTCAGGATCTGTGCAAGAGCGCAGGTTTACGTCTGCATGAGTTCAACTCAAACCGAAAGAAAGTTCACTCTTAGCCCTGTCAGAAAGAGCAGTAACCACTGATCGTCCAAACCTTAATCCAGATGCAACATCAGAAGAATACATTCTTGGCATCCAGTGGTCAGTAGTAAATGACACCTTCAGCTTTAACATTGACGCGAAAGAGCACCCCCCAACTCACCATAGTCTCCTCTCAGTTGTTGCCTCTCTGTATGACCCACTAAGGTTTGTGGTTCCTTTCACCCTAAGTGGAAAGTGCATCCCAAAGGACCTGTGTCATAGAGGCATTGGATGGGATGATCCAATTCCTGAGAAACTGCATGCATGGTAGGAGGAGTGGAAGAACAGTCTGCAAAGGTTGAAGGAAGTTACCATACCCAGATGTTATCACCCTCACAATTTTGGCAACATCGTTAGTGTGGAATGGCACCACTTCTCAGATGCAAATAATGCAATATATGGTTCAGGTTCGTACCTCAGATACAAAAATGACAAGGACAAGATTGATTGCAGTCTTGTAATGGCCAAGGCAAGGGTCGCACCTACAATGATTACAAGCCTTCGTCCACTGTCACTTCAGCCAGGACGAGTGTTATGCTGAAGGCGGTGCTAAAGATGAAAATTGATGATGAATTCTTCTGGATTAACTCTCAGGTTGTGTTGGCTTACAATAAAAATGAAGCATGGAGATTCCATGTGTTTGTGGCTAACCATGTTCAACTGATAAGAGAGAGTACAAATCCAAATCAATGGCACTATGTTGATACAACACAAAACCCAGCTGATCATACCTCTAGAGGTCTCCACAGCAGACATCTCCTCAGCTAACTGGTTATCAGGGCACAAGTTTCTATGGGAACGAGATGTTTTCCAACACCTAATCCCTCAACTGTGCTGCTTGATTGTGACCCTGCGGTTAAATTAATTAAAGCCTTTGCAACCTGAATTAACGATCAGCAGGATGTCTTGAGCCATCTGAGCTGGTTATCCACCTGGACAAAGCTTGTTAAGACAGTTTCCAGAATCAAGAAACTAGGGTCTAAGTTAAAAGATCATGGTGACCTTGTGACTGTCAAGGAAGATAGGAGGGCTGCTGAGGAGGTGATTAAGCTTGTACAACAGTAGGCCTTTCCACAAGAGCTTAAGACACTTTCACAAGAGCTAATGATGCCTCCTTGAGGGAATCTTCAAGTTTCCTTCAAGGAAGTTTCAGTTCCCTTCACATTCTGTGGCATGGATTGCTTTGGCCCATTTGTTGTCAAGTGGGGTAGAAAGGAGGCAAGAGATATGGACTAATCATCACCTGTCTATCTTCTTGAGCAGTCCATATCAAAATGCTGGAAGATATGACCACAAGGTGCTTTATTAGCGTCAAGGTGCTTTACTAGCCTTAGAGGAGTAGTTTGCCAACTACGCTGTGATCGGGGCACAAACTTTGTGGGAGCTAAAAATGAGTTCAAGGAGGCTCTCAAGCAATGTGACACCAAGTTGCTGGAAGCCTTCCTGGCAGATAAACAGTGTGAGTTCATTTTCAATGCTTCTTCAGCAAGTCATGCCTGCAGCATCTGGGAGCAATAAATTCAATGTACTGAATGTTACAATCGCTCAGTGCAGCATCACTTGGTTGACTAGATGATACCTCCCTTAGAACGCTGTTCTATGAAGCCATGGCCATTGTAAATAGTCGCCCATTGAATGTTGATGGAATTAATGATCCCAAGGCACTAGAGCCTTTGACCCCAAACCACCTCATCTTGATGAAATCTAAGGTTGTTCGCCGCAAAAAGATGGTGTCAGGTACAATACCTGATTGAGCAGTTCTTGAGCCAGTGGAAGAAGGAGTACCTGCTGAATGCTTCCTCAAGGCAAAAGTGACATGTACTTACTTCGGCAGAATCTGAAAGTGAATGACATAATCATTATCAGTGAGAACACACTTCCAAGGCATCTGTGGCAACTAGTTGCATCTGGGATGAGTTGTCGAAACTATGGAAGGGACCAATGGTCTAGTTCGTAGTGTCAAGGTGCAAGTAGGGGAGTGGAAATCAAAGATGGAAAAGGGGTGTTCCTCCAAACCTTCAGTCTTCGAACGGCCAGTCCAAAATCCTTGAAAGTGAATAATTGACTGTCACTTTCAAAGGATACACTTAACATCAGACATGCTAGTTCTGCTGTTTTGTTAAAGGCAATCCTGAGGCTATTTGTATGTGTTATCCATTCATATTTTAATGTATAGTCACTTATTATAGCCTAGAAATCATACATAACTCACTGTTTGGTTGCTTTTCTGAGTTTATTCATCGTAACATGATTTGGTGGGACTGTAGGTGTCTGCTAGAGCTGTCACTTATTTCATTCATGGGTAGTCTGAAGCTGGGCCCCAGAATCTGTGTTTGCATTTGTTTACTGTCAGACATTTTATGAAGCAGCAAGCCCCAGAACCTGCATGGCGTACATGCATGTATTTAGACTACTCATGTAGTATTGCCAATCAGGTGTCTTGTTCACTCAACCTGTGTTGGCCCATGGACTAGCACAGTATGTTGTAAGTTCTGGTGTTTTAATGATATTCCTTAACGTGTTCTGTTTGCATTCTGCTGCTTTAGCATGCTGACTGGTCTGCAAGGAGTTAATAACGTGACCGCTACCTGTGAAAGTAGCCAGTGTTTTGGAGTTTTGCACCCCTGCTTAGCAGAGCAACGTATGTATATTACGCCCTTTGGATGATGAAATTGAAACTGTAGCTGTGAAGTGCCGTTGATGGCTATTTTTGTATGGAGTTATTGTTTATTGATTAGAAAGTTAAATGTGAAAGTTTAAAAACACTTTATTCAATATGATGTGTGTTTTGGATTGCTTGTATTAATTATTTATTAATTATGTAGGGTACTATGCGATATTTTGTATATGAGAATATTGAAATGTGTGAGTTCTGCAATAATTTTAAGGATTTGAGTAAGCTGCAACTGTGTTTATTAAAAGACTTATATCTGTCTTTATTGTTTAGTCGCACGGAGCTGGATGAAATAAAAGAAACTGCACCTGTCAAAGACAAATTTTATAATAAACAATTCCAATCTCTGCTGGAATCATACAAAATTAAACATTTTTCAACATCTAATGAGACAAAAGCTAGCACAGTAGAGTGTTTCAATAAGACCCTAAAAACACGTATGTGGAGGTATCTAACAGCTGTCAATTAACAGCGTTACATGGATAAATTACAACACATTGTGCATGCTTATAATCACTCCTACTATACATCAATCAAAATGACAAGTCAATGCTCAGGTCAATAAGGAAAACGAAGGGACAGTTTTCAACCATTTGTACAAAGCAAAGCCTGAAACATCTATATACTTTAAATATGATATTGGCGACAAAGTGAGAATCTCAAAGCTTTGTGGAATTTTCAGAAAAGATTATGAACAATAACAACTTTTACAAACAAACATTTTATAATAACAGAGTGTGTACCACGCAACCCCCCTGTTTATAAATTTAACGACTGTGCTGGGGAAATGTTGCAACGATCATTTAATGAGAAAGCGTTGCAAAAAGAAGAAAAAAGGTGGGATGTAAGACCATTGTTCTAGTGAAATGGCTGGGTTTAACAAGTTTAACTTTTGGATTTTGGAAAAAGACATATGCGACACCTAAACTGAATATTAACCACTCTGTGTCATACTGGAAAGGTGTGAGGACGAATGAAAAAATGTAAGTATGGGTACTGATGGCTTTTTTGTGACACTGCCTAGCAGTGCGTCTTTATCTGTGTACCCTGTAAACAAAATATGGAATTACAGAACAAAGCTTGCAAAACCTATCAACTTTAAGGAAACATGGTGGGGTTAACTGAGATACATTATCCATGCATTACAAAATCTGATGCTGTTATGTATGTGACTTTTAAAACACAAAGGAGGGAAGTTATATCTTTGCCACCGGGCTTCTATGACAGCATACCAAAAATTCTGTCTGAATTTCGTGCAGTGGTTACCCAAAACAACGGAATTAGAAGCCTGTCATTACAATACAATGATATATGAAACAGTTGCTGTTTCAGGTGGCCCAAACATAGTGGTCACATTTAATGGTAAGCTGGTGCATATTTTAGGGTTCAAACCAGGTGTGGTGGTTTTGACTCCTGATGGGCAGCACTACCACAAACAGTATGCCCCGCATCCAGCTGATATTTATGGCGGATGTTATAACATGTTTGTTAGACATTGTGGACTACCAACTTGTTGGTGACAGTTTTGTTCCCTTCTTGCGCAGCATTAATATAATGGGTACGGCAAGCTATATCCCATTCTTCAGTTCAACAAGCCACATTACGTGCCTCTGTCCAAATCAGCAATCGGTGATAATGAAATTAGTCTACACACATACTATTCACATATGGTAATGCTGTAGTCAAACTTCACTTCAGACCTGTAAAACAACAGTATTAGTTGATTTAAAAATGGTTACCACACCAAGTCACAACAAGGAAACGTTAAAAAAAGTTATTTAAAAGCTTTGTAGGATCAAGCACACAGTATGGAGCTGGTCATGGTGGTATGTTTTGCAGTCTCTTCAGAATGGCTATGCCTATATTCAGACATGGTCTAAGTTTAGCCAAGCCCCATGTGACATCTGCTGTAACAAATATTGTCAGTGATGTTGCGAATATAACCAAATCCGCCATGTCAAGACAGCAAAGATCAGGACTTGTGATGGCTGTAAAAAGACCAAGGGGTAATTGGGAGCATTGCCAGATCAATCAATGATCAACAACCCTGGTTGTACACTTCACAAGTTGATATAACCTTGGGAGACAGACTGATTTCCCAATATTCAAACACATACCCATATAGGGGTGTGATAGAATGCCTACTAAACTATGAGAGAGGATACACTAGACTCACAGTTTGCCCGTGGACTATTTATCAAGGATACAACTGGTTATATGAATGAACGTTCACCTTTAGGTGACAACCAAGGATTGAGACAGAGGGCACAACATACATCTCAAAGTCTAATTGTAGAATTGAACTCTCCTGTTCATGCTGATCTATTATTTCAAGAAAAATTACGAATAAACGGTGTTGATCTTAAAATTAAATTTATCCGAGCAGAAGATTAATTTTGTCTTATGGCTCTAGGAAATCTGAACTATTGTGTGAACATAGTATCTGCTAGTATGCAAGTAGGCTTAAAACTTTCCTTTTTGATAAAGCTTATAGTTAGGACCAGCCAGGCTCACCTTGGATCAGCCCTTAGTTATGTTGCTATAGGCCTAGACTGCCGGGGAACTTCCCATGATGCACTGAGCTCCTCTCTCCTCCTCCTCCTCTCCATCTGTATGCATTCATGTACCATCAATGCATGTTACTAACTTGGCTCCTTCCCCGGAGTTTTTTGTGCTTTCTCATCTCGCAGGAAACCCTTGGTTGAAGGCCGAGCCTTTGCGGTCCTTCGCAGTCCTGTTGGTGTCCTTCCCCGGCTATTGCTGCTGTTATTGTTATTGTTATGATTGTTGTTATTCTGTCCCCCTCCCCCTTCCCATCCCCTATCTTTCTTTCTCTCTCTCAACCCAACTGGTCAAAGCAGATGGCCACCCACCAAGAGCTGGGTTCGGCTTGAGGTTTCTACCTGTAAAATCGGAGTTTTTCCTTACCACTGTCGCCAAGTGCTTGCTCATGGGGAAATTGTTGGGTCTTTGTAAATTAAAGAGTACAGTCTAGGCCTGCTCTATGTGAAAAGTGCCCTGATATGACTTTCGTTGTGATTTGGCAGTATATAAATAACAATTGATAGATTTATTGATAGATAGTTTTTATGTTAAAAAGGTTTCTGTAGCCCCTGGTATCAAGATGGCTCACGCCAAAGCTTTGACCCATGCTAATGTAAAATATTCAATTGAACGTGTGTGTCTAGAAAATTTTTCCATTCCAACTGGTCTGTAATCAAGACAATTTATTTTTGGGGCAGATCCCAAAGTTTTTTGTTATGTGTTTTGTCGATAATGAGGCTTTTACTGGTGCCTATGGCCGTAACCCATTTAGATTCCAGCACTATGACAACAAGTTTTTAGCTATATATACTGATGGGCATAGATATCCTGCTAAGCCATCCCAGCCAGATTTTCAAAATGTACAATACACCCATGAATATTTCCAATTGATTCAACCAACAGATCTGTTTTTGAGATATCGAACCGTCAAGTGCTCCTCGACCACTGTTGAGACATAGGAATGAACACCACAAGTGGTTGCAAGACAAATTTGCAACCACTTGTGGCCAAAACTGTCTTTCTTTAATATTCAAAAAGGTCTGCCCTACTATTAAAAAAAGTATAGTAATAATCTTGTTTGTAAGGATCTAATGGTCTGTAAGTTTGTTAATCAAATTCAACCTGATTTATATCATTGTTTTGATTTCACCTGTGTTTTTGTATATTGTGTTATGATTTCTTTTGTACAACAAATAAAAGTCAGACGAAAAAGTCAGCATTTCAAAGTTTTATTCAAACATTTCACACATTCATATGTACACAAAAGTGAGTTAGTAAATATTATGTTTTCTTCTCTCACATACATGTTTGTCTAATAATCATACAATTTTTCTTTACACTAGTTACAGGCATATCTGAAAATGAATATTCATCAACATTGCAATGAGAGTTACGGGAACTCTGATGCTGAGAAACCAAATACATTTTCAGCATATGTTCAACAACAAAACAAACAAACAAACTAAAACATTTTAGCCTTGTGAGAAAAGACCGCTAATAAAAGGTATGACGGCTTCTAGTAGCAATAGCAAAAATCTTCCTCCAGTCTGGTTGATCACTTTTTTTTTTTTTTTAGACACCAATCTTCTTGTTGGCAATCAGTCTAATCCCAGACCAGACTTCTTCAAACATCTGTACTGATTCATAGTCAATGGTATTTGTCCTTTTGACGGTACGATTTCACACAAAGCATGGATAAAATCATTGGTGGCATTGCTTAGAATAACTTTCCTCAGAGGACTTGGAGCCTTATATAACATGTTCAGTTGATCCACATTTCTATGGATATGAAATGACATTTTATTACATCACTTGTTCTTTGGTACATAAACAACAGGATGGTCTGACAACATATCTGTTTTGAGTCTCAAATTATCAGGGGTCCATTCCACAAAGCAGGTTTAGTGAACACTCAGAGTCTGTTAACCCTGAAATGAGGGAAACTCTGAGTTTTCTGTTTGAAAAAGGGAGGTAACTCAAACCAGGGAAAGAGGGATAACTCTAGCCTGTTTCAGAGAGAGATGTAACTTAAGCTCTTGGTCAGTTACCGTAGTAACAGACTCCATGAACCTAACCTGGTCGGGACCAGGTTTTTCTCAATGAACCTCGAGTTTCTCTCAGTCTCCGCCCTCTTTCAGAGCCACACACTCCATTTGATTTCCTCATTCATTCAGTCAGCAGGCGAGTTTTGGCGTAGCCTAGTTCTGCCGTCTGTCATTTTAAAAAATCATTAAAAAAAAAAAAATCAGAGTCAGTATATTAGAAGTCCATTAGGCACAGTAAGTGGCAACTTTTTCACTAATATGGCATGTCCTTTTGATAACGATCCCATGGATGAAGGTGCAGCATTACTGCGCAGAGAATTAAATATTTGTAGAGAGATGGTTATCAGACTGCGCATAGATGTTCTAGCATTTCCAGACAATTATCTTTTTGAGCGGTACCGTTTCACATCACAGTCCATCATCTACATACACAACCTAATCCGTCCTTATATTTGCAACATTACCAATCGTAGTCATGCTCTCACATCCCAGCAGATATTGTGTGTTGCGCTGTGTTTCTTTGCAAATAGAAGTTTTTTGTACAATGTCAAAGCCAGCCACTGGCCTTCCTAAATTCTGGCTGAGGGCCAGCTCCTCTGCCTCCGTTAGAGGTGGCGGTGCTGGGCCACCACCCGTTTTACGGGCATCTGCCTTCTTTCTGTTGGCTGAGTAGAAGTCTGTGTTAGTTTAAATAGGCTTAATTATTTAACAGAACATGATGTAGATGAGAAGACATTTATGTATGTGAAACCAGCATTATGTTGGGGATAAAACAACTGCACAGTCAAACAGCCGCTTAATATTTACATTACAATGTAAAACATGATCAAAATGAGGTACCCCCATGAGATTACATCGAGGTTTTACTTGTTTTAACAATGTTTTTATATTTCATCTTAAACTGCTGCCAAGTGCGCTTCTCCCCTGCGGCATTGCACCTAAATGAAATAAATTAATAGGAGATCATTCAAGCAGTTTTCCTCTGTAATATTATTGTGATTACAAAGGACTACATTTAAACTTACGCACTGACCCGAGCAGCAATGTTTTCACGCCGTCTCCCTCTCCCTCCACTTCTTTCTGAAAACATGCTCAAACTCGGCGTATGAGCGAATTCAGATTTCTAGTTCTAGTGGGGCGAAAAACGCCGCCCTCCTCTTCCCCATTGCCATGGTGACTCGTTGAATTGGGGCTCCATTGATGCTGGCTTTTTATAGTTGTGGTGCACGCACTTAACTCCAGGTGAAACTACTCCGAGTTGATTAAACTGACTCAAATCAGCTGTTCTGAAACCGGAGACTCAGAGTTTCCTATCTCAGAGTAGATCAACTCAGAGTTCAGGATTAGACTCAGAGTTTGTTGAACCTGCTTTGTGAAATGGACCCCTGGTGTCATGGCTTGAAAGTCAACTAATAAATACCCGTATGGTGCAGCTGTTGCATTACTAAAAGATAATACGAAATATTTTGTCTTTTATGGAAACATCTGTCTGGGTAACAGAAAGTTTGGTATTGGTCTCTAGGGTTTTTAAAAAGAACAAGATAATTGTTATTCAGACATATGCTTCCACTGGCCTTACCCTGAATAAATAAATTCTGTACAAGATATATACAACTGAGGTTTCTATGGTGGACATACTTGGTAAAAAACGTTCTGAACTTCTAAACTGCCACTCGCATCATTCATCAGATCGTCAATAATAAGTAGGCTGTCTTTATGTGGTGGGAGAAGAGTGTCGTCACAGAGAGAAGACGGTAGTCATTCCACAAAATTTATATCCCTTATTTTTAACTAGTTGTCATATAACAGCTGCCAACACAAGTAAATATATACAATGTTATCTATTTTTTCAGAAATCAGCATTTTTGTGACGCCACTATACCATAGCAACATCGTCAGAGATGAAGCAAAACTGTCTCATGTCATAATCATCACTAAACATCAGCTTTGTGAATTTCTCTGGGTCAGATACCAGTTCACACGTTGCGTGATCAGACCTGAAGGCTCTGGTTATATGTTCTGATAGTCTAGCCATGTAAGGGAGTCTCACTGATGGTACCTGTTAAGTTAGCAGTATCTGTCCTTTGCTTGTCATTATGCTTGGATGGGAATCTTATCATCCTCTTGTACCTGTTAGCACTCCACATTATTTGGGTTAACCTTAACAAACACATCTATACTGTAAAACTTGAATGTAAAATACTGTAAAACACCTACAGAAAAAAATGTATATATACATATTGTGTTCTCTATTTTAAGATTGGATTTATATATATATATATATATATATATATATATATATGTATGTATATGTATATGTATATATATGTATATATGTATATACATATTTTATATGTATGTATAAACATATAAACATATATATATATACAATCTTAAAATAAAGAACACAATATTTTCTGCTGTGCAGTTCCACAAATACCTCCAAATAGAGTGGAACAGCACAACTTGTTTTAAAACAGAACAATTTGCTCACATAAGCCCTAAGCTTCCTGTTTTCACAGCTGAATAGAGTGGCATGGCAAGCCGTAATGTGCCAGAGCCAGCCATGTCATTTAAGAACAAAAAAAACATGAGTAATGAAAGCCAGAAAGACAGCATAGCAGCAACTCTCCTGGAGCCAAAAGGGAAAATGACACCAGTGCTGTGGCCCATGTGCTGTGACACATGTTGTGTCATTGGCTGTGAAATTACTTCATCCCTCTGTTTTGCCTGAGGAGAACAGGTGACCTGAGTGGAGAATTGGACTGCTTTGAAGGCTGAGAGCTGTGATTTAGTGCCTAACTTTAAAAGGACTGCTGCTTTTCTAGGCACTGGGCACTGATGGTAATAAGGAGGATATGAGTGAGCATTGGACGAAGGATACAATGGATCAGAGGCCACTGTCTGGGCACTGACCCCTCTGTGCTCCCTGTTATATGAGACAGTGGGAATGCTGTGAAATAGCATTACAGCTATGCCCCTCTGGAACAGGTATGCTCCCACTGGACACTAGAGATAAAAAGCTGTCTCTCTGACAGCTCCGATGACTGGCTGAGCTGAGGAATCAAAGGAAATCACATCTCTTCATTCAGATTTTAGAATTTAAGGAACATAGGTACACATTTTACATAGCATGGGTCAACATATTTCTGTATTATTGTGTCTGTATTATGTTGTGGTTATGTTCATAAGTGCTTTCTTGTATCACAGTTTTTCAGTTACCGGGCTTACCTTTATAGTAAGTGATGTCCCACAAGGTAACAAGGATGTAATGTGATATTAAAAATGTATGTAACATGTATGGGAATTATATGTACAAATATTCAAATGTAGTCATTATTAACTCATCCTGTTATTTTGTCACTGCTGTGTGAGGTTAGGAGTTAAAGGTGAGTTCCAGTATTGAAGTTGGGGGACTGATTAAAAACAGGATGGTCAAAACTGAACTAACAGAAATAAGACATTCTGACTGTGGATCAAGATCCCAAAAAATTGAATCCTGTCTGGTAAACACCCACATCTTTCAAACTCTACACCTCCACTTTATAACAAAGGCTTTGTTTTTTAAATGTTTATGGGATCCTGACCTTACTGGTCCAAATAATCCCAAAATATAAAAAACAAACAAACAAACAAAACATATTCCTTCATGTACCTTTGATGCTATCTAGCCACACAGATCACAGTAGAGGTCAGTCAGAAAATAATTTGTAATTTGGGTGAACTGACCCTTAGTGACTGCTTCCCTGGTAGATGACAGAATCCTACAGGTCTGGCAGCTGCCATATAGATAGCACTACACCACATTCTTCTCAAACAGCACAGTTCTTAGTTTGAGTTTTTTAACAGACACTTGCCACAATTCCACCAGCCTTGCCTTTGTTATAAAAAAATAAATGGAAAAAAACAAAACAAAAACAAAGGCCTTTGGATTGACAAAACAAATGTGCACTGCTTGTATCAAACTGTTTGCACAATGCAACCACAGCTTCATTGGTTCCTGCTGTGTCATCTCGGCCATCATGTTTCCTCCAGCTCACATTAGCCACATTTGTAGTTGCTGATCACTGGATATCAACCCTGCTTGAACAGTTGGGAGATTTTCAAAGGGAGATTTTCAAAGCAACTGAGAGTGAGCCACAAGGCCTGGCTAGTAACAAGCTGCAGCCCCCTAACAGTGTCTGGCCTTTCTAGAATTATTGGGAGATGTACAGCACCATGGACAGCAACCCAGCTCACACCAGCTCACAGGACTGTATGAACATTGTCATTGTGTTAAGAAGAAAGAAAGGCAGACAGACACACAAAGAAAAGAGAACATTTCAATGAGAATGTCCACACTGACTGTACATCAGCAACATTTTTCAGGTGGAAAGACATGGGAGGACAACACTCTGGCATTTTATCATCTATTACACTGCTGCTTAGATTCTGTAACCATGTTTTTCACCATTCTGCATCGCTCTATTATGACCATTCTACAAGCCACATCATTTTAGGTGACAAATCTTTGAAAAAGCCCCCAGGGTGATCCCAAGTGGCTGAGTTTAGATTATTGTATCACAGATATGTGTTCCCAAGGTCAAAAAAGAAGTTCCTTGCTTAAATGTAATCTCCCTATTGAATAGGGAGCAGGCAGCTTGTATACAGCGTACCTTAAATCAAAACCTCTAAAGGTTTGACACATCCCAGCTACTGTATCATGACTACTTCTACTGTCAGGTTTCACTAATATGTGCATAGAAATGTTCTAACTTGGCACACAAAATAAGTGTGCACACAAAATTACCATCGGATTTATGACACGTGCACACCGGCCAAGTGAATCAGAATCACTCTAAACTGACAGGCACGTGCCCGCTATCATCGATTAGCATACTACCATGCCCACATTTCTCTGTATAAGGAAAGCTCTGTTGGAGCGGTGCAGCAGTGGAGAGAGCTGTCACTCATTGCAAATAGGGCTGTGATGGTAAAAATGTAGAAAAACTTCACTGCTCAGAAGTAGAAGCCAAAAAAAGGCAGATTTGGCTGGTTATTATGTCATTGGCATAACCGTTTGGAGCCCAATGTGAATACAGCCTGCATACCTGTTGCATCACTAAGTCCATAAGAAAATGAAAAGCTGGTAAATGTGTAGATCTGTGGACTTGATCTAAATAAATCTCTACTGCTGCGCCAGGTGCGCATCGTGTTTCATCTCTGTCCACAAGAGACCATGATGTAGTGAAAGCAAAGCATCCCCTCCCTGTACCTCTACTGAACTGTCAGGCTGTGAGGACACTGAACAGGCTGCTGGTTAACCAGGTGCATATATCACAGCCAAATCTGATGGGGGGAATTAATTGCTGTCACATTCCAGTATGGGAACTCTGATATATAAGCTATAGTCATCTAAAAGTGGGAACAGGACAATTTTAATATATTAATAATTTCATTACATTTAGGATGATGATTTATGGATTACAATATCTTAACTATTATATACTGTTTACAATGAATAAATTTTGACTGTATCATTTTTGAATACTGTGGGATGTTTATGATTTGTACTTAAGCATGGTCTAAGGCAGTTCTAAATTTTTTGCAGAGTAAGAACAAATGCAGGTAAGAACATATTGATGAATCCTGGATTTGTGCTTAAAACGTTCATACGCACAGTTTAAGCACAGATTTGTGCATATGCACTTCTTGTGAATGAGGCCCAATATCTCTAGCTCTGCTGCATCGATTTTGATACTTTTTTTCTTGACTATCCATCACTGATAATAGAGTGCAATGCTAAATCAATCAAGTGATATTTTAATGTAATGGCAACCTGAGAAGCATTAGCAGCATTTATGACTTGACTTTTTGACTTTTTATTCCATGCAAATTTCACAATAATCTTCTTCTGAATTAATTTAAGGTGTACATTAACAGGTGTCCTTTCCTTGTGGACACTTAGTATTGTATAAATTCACAGCGGTTAATGTGAAGTAGTGATGCACTATATAAGATGATATAAATGTTGAAATCCTTCACTCAGTGGTGAAAGACATGATCGAAGATTATTGCAGTCCTACCTTTTATATGTGTGTTTTTTGTCTTTTCATGTCAAATTTTACACTAGACAGAAGGTAGAGAAAAGTATAAATATTTTCTCATACTGCACATAGCAAAGGTTATGTATATAACAGTTAAACACTGAACATGTGCTGAAAAAAGTTTGACAGATGAGGCCAAGTTTGTTTCCCTACAATGACTGCACTCTGAGTAGCACGTCCTCCTACTCTCCAGTCACCCTGACACCTAGTCTACATTTACTGATGACACACTACAATTGGCTATAGGTTCTGGGTGACTGGCTCAGGCCCACTTTGTTTGTAAAGATAAAACGTCAGAGAGCCTCAAGTGTCAGGGAGATAGAGAGTGGGGGCAAAGAAAAAGAGAGTGTCAGCATGAAACAGAGAGTTGTTTGGCTGAGGAATCTTGATGAATTGTGTTCAGCTGTTTAATAGTGGAAGGGCCTGACTGCTGAAGCCCACCACAGAGCCAAGAGGAAAGCCCAGGGGGCAGACTAAAGTCTGGTCGGCTTTAGTCTGCATCCTCTACAGTCCAAAAGTCACAAACACTGTGAAATTGCTCAGTGCTCCATCAGTGTAAATCACTGTTATGCTGTGAAATTAGATGCTGCACAGTAGATGCTAAGGCCGTACTGTATGTATGCAGCTGAGTGAATATGAACAAATTTCTAGCTCTGGCTCATTGTAACATGGTGATGTTGATCAGTTTGGTTGGTGTGTATTTCTTTTCATGTATCTGTCCGGCCCTTTGGTCCTGAGCAAGACATCTTTAGCTAGACTGAAAATTTAGCATAGATGTTCAAGCCCCTAGGAGATTATTCCAAATTATTTTGGTGACACCTGACCTTTCCTTTAGCATCTACTAAAAGGTCTCTTTGACCAAACCCTAGCTCCATGACAATGTACTTCAAAATCTACTAGACTACTTTCAAATGTGCTTTTGATGTTCTTAATTTCAAGACAATGAGCCCTAATATTCTGATGACCCACTAACCTTTTCTCTAGAATACACAGTACCCTTTTTCACAAGTCCAAGGGGTTAATAAAGACAAAAAATGAATGATCAAGCATAATTATAAGTAATGAAGCAAAATTTGAAAATTGCAACAAATTTTAATTTGTCACCCTTCCTCTAGTGGTGCTCTTGATCACTTTTGGTTGGCCCAATAAACCTTCCATGCTTGGATTTATGAAAATGCACTCCTTCATACACAAGGGTCACAACTGTCTCAACAATCCTCCAAATATAGCTGTCCCTTTCATTTTGAAATTTAGATTACTGTTTATGTGTTGGAAAAAAAATACTTATATTTGACTTAAATTTGACCATGATCTGCTCAACTTTAAAATGAACAGTATAAATACCTTGGACAGGTCACCAGTTATTCACTGGGCTGACACATAGAAAAACATTTACACTCAGATTCACACCTATGGTAATTTAGAGTCACCAATTAACAATGGTTAATAATTGTGAGTGTGAATGGTTGTCTGTCTCTCTAAGGGGTGTGCTCGAATCCAAATACGTTATTCGGCAAAGCACAAATAGTGGGTTTTTTTTCCGAACATTTATTTCATACAAATATTTTTAAAATTATTTGTTTTTGAGAAGAAAAAATAAAACCATGTCAAATACCAGCACACAGGTCGGTTACATTGCTATCTCAGTCTCTATCCTCTGCTCCACTGTTACGTCCATCAGCAGGTCTCAACGAGGGGAGTTCTTCTTTACACTTTGTATGCTGTGCTCTCTGTTATGAGTTTATAAATAAGTAGAGGTCTGTGCGCATTGACAGTGCACTCGGTTCATCTCAGCAGTCAGTGCAGACGTCTATGATCTGGGAGACGTGAGTTCGAGACCCGGTGTGGGGACCTATTATCTCTGTAAGATAATTTATTCATAAACACTTATTTCAACACTTAAATATCCTAAAATTAAAAGCATAATGAAAACAAAATCTGGATTTTCATGCCTATTTCCACTTTTATTTGAATACAAATACAAATATAAACAATAATAATAATTTTGCTGCCTCAACAAATATAGATACAAATACAAGTACTGTGCTCTCTTCACATCCTTAGTCTCTATGACCCATCTAGGGTGTACTCGCCTCTTACCCACTATCAGCTGGGATTGGCTCCAGCCCCTTGTGGCCCTCTAAAAGGATTAGTGGTATAGCTAATGGATTGATGAAATGTAAAAGCATAACAGGCTGTGTCTTGTACTTCAGAGGGAAGTATTCATGAAATACATCCTTGCTTCCATCTGACCTGTTGCATGCTCTGTTGAGCCATCAATAAACTTGGAAAAATGTAGAAATCTAGCTAACCGTGCTAAATGGTTAATTATGACAACAAACCATCTGAGAAGTATTGTATGGAAGCGTTGTTTGTCAGCTGCTTCCAAAAGCCATTACAGAATGATTCACATGACAATTTTCTGATCTGCCATCTCTATGGTTAGGTTTAGGCACAAAAACTACTTGGTTAAGGTCCACCCAATGCTGTCATTTTTCTTGTGAGTACAGTTAACATACTGATGCCTAACAGTAATTGTGACAATTAAAGTTATAGCTGCTAAATACTACAGGATGCACTTATAGCATGCAGAGCACTGCTGCAAAGCTGACAGTGGATCAGAACAGAGTGGCTAGAGTAGTGAGATTTAACTACCAGGCAAAATGGCTCGATAGCTTTCCCTAGAAAATTTCAAATTCAAAGCCCCTCCTTCAGAATTGGCATAGATGAACGGAATTTGGTAGGCACATGTATCATGTCCAGATGCACAAAAAAGCCTCTTGGAGCTATACCCTAAATCCAACAGGAAGTTGGCCACTTTTAATTTACTTTGCAATTTTTGTGCAGTTTTTGCCATTTGCAGGGGTGGTAATTTAACAAATTCCTCCTAAACATTGACCCGACCAACCTCAAATTTGGTCAGTGTCATCTAAAGACCTTTGTGATGAAAATCTTTACTTTTCATTGAATGCCGTGATGTGGCGAACTTTGATGTTTTGCTATGAAACAGGAAGTTGCTATAACTTAAGTGTACATAGATCAATTTCTACTTCTCCTCAACAGGAAGTCGGCATTTTGAATTTACTTTGCGATTTTTGCACAATTTCTGCCATTTCCAGGCTTTGAACAAACTCCTCCTCCTAGAGATTTAACCCAGCCGACTTCAAATTTGGTCAGTGTCATCTAAAGACATTTGTGATGAAAAGTTATCAAAATCTTAAATTTTCATTGAATGCCCTTGCCATGGGGATGCGGCAAACTTCGATGTTTCACCATGAAGCAGGAAGTTGTTGTAACTTCAATGTACATTGTCCAACCTGCACCACATTTGTCAGGCTTGATAAGGGTCCCAATCTGAACATAACTACATGTAAATACTGAATCATAGTTATAGCGCCACCTACTGGCAACATGAAGTTACAGGTGCCAAACTTTTATTACCTCTGCCTAACAGGCTGAACGCATCCATTTCAGATTTGGTGAGAAAAGCCTTAAGACTCGACCTAAACTCGACTCAACATGGTCAGATCTTTCCCACATTTCATGTTTGATAAGAGTCCTGGTCTGAAGACATGTACAGGCCAATGTTGAATCATAGTAATAGCGCCACCTACTGGCAACAGGAAGTTATAGGCCCCATACTTTTGCTAACTACTCTTAGCAGGTTAACCAGATCCACCTAAAATTTGGTCAGCTAAATTCTAGATGTTGATAATGCTAAATTGTGAAGCTTTTGAGTTTTCATGAAAAGTTGTTGCCATGGTGACACATTTGCCATGAAAGAGGAAGCTGTTTTTGAAGGGATGCTTAAAAACTCACAAAACTTGGCACACCCATCAGAAGGGTGGTATTTAGTTGTCTTGTATGGGTCATGGGCTTGGGTGTGGCAAAATGACTCAAGGGCACCCCCTCGAAAATTTATAAGTCAAAGCTCCCACCTTTAAATTTGATGTAGATGAAGAAAATTTGGTAGGCACATGTATCATGTCCAGATGCATAAAAAAGCCTTTTGGAGCCATACCCTAAGTCCAACAGGAAGTCAGCCATTTTGAATTAACTTTGCGATTTTTGTGCACTTTTTGGATTGGATTGGATTATTTTACTTTGAACATGTTAAAATAACAAAATAAAATATATTGGCAATGAAACAAACAAAACAAAAACAAACAAAGAAAAACAAAATAACAGCAAACTTTCCGTAAGCTATGCAAATAATAACATTCAACATTCAATGTTCGAAAAGGGCGTAGTATGAAGTAGAGAACTTTTCCGGTCCTATCCCTTTTTTAAATTAATTAATTATTTTTTTTACATTATTGATCAAGTCAAAGCCAGAAAAAACATTCAAAACAACACAAAAAAAAAATATATAACTTGCATAGAAACAATAACAACAAACAAAAACAACACAAGTCAAAAAGACACTGTACCAAATCATATTATTCCAGTCAACCTCTACGTTCATTCATTCTATATCTGTTCAGTATGTTCTTTATAAAGATTTGTTTAAACGTACTCAATGTTGTACATGTTTTCATTTCTTCACAGCAGTTGTTCCATAGATAAATTCCCTTTGTTGTGATACAATGAAGTTTTGCATTAGTCCTCACTAATTGTTTTTTGAACATACATATTCCTCTGAAATCATATTTACTTTCCCTCATTTGAAACAACCTTTGGATACTGTTTGGTAATTGCTGATTTTTTACTCTGTACATGATTTGAATAGTTTTGATAAGTGGTTTGGGTATCCTGTTTTCCAAATTCTATTTCTAATAATGTTATTCAGTACCTTCCATATATTTTTTATGTTATTTTTGTTGTCTTCTGGTAAATTACTGTAGTAATCCCTTCTACTGCTTCTCATAATTCTTGTCAGTTTGTTCTTATATGTCTGATATTTGTGTTCCGCGTCTTTTGTTCTCCTCTTTAAAAAGTCTTTATATAATACATTTTTCTGTAACACTTCATTTTACAGGTCCACAAATTTCATGGTAATTAGGTGGTAATTAGCAAGTAACTTCTTTGAAATTTCTTTGAAATTACCCCAAAATTGACCTCAAATTTCATGGTAATTAGGTGATAATTAGCAAGTAAGTTATTTGAAATTTTGTCGAAATTACCACAAAATTACCCCAGCATTTACCTCAAATTTCATAGTAAATAAGTGAGTTGTTGCAGCTTAATTTCCGAATAGTTTCTGTCTAATTTCTACTGAGTGAATCCCTAAATTAAAATGAGTTATTGCAGCCTAATTTCCAACTAATTTCTGCCTAACTTCTGTGAATCATATTGAGAGCTGCTCTCTCAATATGTTGTGTATGAGACCCTGTCTGTAGATACACAAAGTGTCACTTATGGCTGGCATGATAATGGATGGAACCAACTTGTGACAGTCTTTGATAAACTCTCCAACAATCTGTGATAAAAACAAAACTAATAAAAACAAACTACTGAAAATTAAACTGAAGCTAAACCAAATTCGACATGAAATTCAAAAATAGTATAGAAATAACAGGCTAATTCAAAAGAGAAAAATATAATACCTCTACAAGGAGAAAAGACCTCCAGGCCACACAAAACACACACGACCGCTGACTTAGGAAAAATAATAGAAAATATATTTATAAAGGCATTCTGTCCTTTTTCATTTTCCTGATAGCTTCTTTTTATACATGCAAAGCATCTCTTTAGTAAAAACATTTGTTTGTTTGATGCAAATCTTTAACTCAATTATACCACAAAAACAAAATCAAAAACAAATTAATGTACAAACAAAACTGCAGTAAATCAGAAATTAAGAAGTATTCAACTCTCAGTGCTTGACACACAAATTAAATGTATCCTCTGTGGGATCAAAATGCACTTATTATCAGTTATTGGTTCTTGACAGTCTTTGTTTTCCCTTAAGTTACCTTAAGGTTATTAGTCTCATTTGGTCTTGGGTTCCTTCACTTCAAATGTTCCTTTAACGTTGTTTTTCAACTTTGAGCCTCTTTATGGCATCAGTTGTGGTCAGTTTTTAAGTCTGTTTTGGGCCTAAGAAGAACAAAATAATCTGAGATCTCAGGAAAAATTAAAATAAAATAGAATGCTCCTTAGTTTGGTTCCCTTCAATTTGGTTCTTATTGCCCCCTTGGAACGGTGCAACATCCACATGTCAGCATCCCGCCAAGATGAAGGTATCCACGAGCAGTGATGACGATCTGGATGGCAGACGAAGCAGCTCCACTCACAGATAGAATCGTCCCTCAAAAAGACACAAAACAGCTCGAACACAAGTATGCAGAGCAGTTATCACACAATCTGAATTTCCTTGTTTCAGTGTCCATCAAATTAGAATTACAAGTTAAATGAATTAGTTATTATTAATAAATTAATAATTAACAATCAAATCTGCACACACACAGAATTAAACCATTAAGAGAACTTCAGTTTTGTCAGGGTTTAGATAGAGAAAATTTCGAGTCATCCACTCTTTGGTAGCAGTTAAACAATCATGAAGGGAGGACAGTTGGTTCAAGTTATTGAGTTTGGCAGAGAAATAGATCTAAGTATCATCGGCATGACAACTGACCCAGAAAGAGCATGTACAATGAAAACCGCCCAAGGACGGAACCCTGAGGGACTCCACACTGGTGGGGAGCTCAAGAGGATACATGATTATTAACACAGACTATGAAAAATCCATTTGTTAAGTATGAATGAAACCATACTTAGCAGTTTAAAGCTGCACCAGTAATGCGCACCCAGTTATGCAATCGATCAAGTAGGATGGTATGGTCGATGGTATCAAATGCAGCAGTTAAGTCAAATAGAATGAAAATGGAATATTCACCTTTGTCAGCATGCATGAAAATGTAATTGGTTACTCTTAATAGTGCTGTCTCAGTACTGTGTTTGTGATGAAAGCTGGATTGAAATTTATCAAAAATGTTATGATCCTGAACCAGATTCAGGAGTTGGTCAGTGACAATTTTTTCAAGGATTTTGGATAGAAAAGGAGATTGGTCTATAATTCTCTAACTGGGTTGAGAGAGGGTTTTTTAAGGAGAGGCTGGACACTGGTGGTTTTAAAATAATCAGGTACAGAGCCAGAAGACAGAGAATAATTAACAATGTAGAGTAGGCTGGGACCTAATACAGGAAGGATGGATTTTAGGAAGCTGATGGGGATCATATCACATGAGCTGGAGGAGGGACACATTTGGGTTACAGTGTTTAAAAGGCACTGGAGGGTAATAGGAGAAAATTCAGACAGTAGAATAGCACAACTGTAGGGAGCCGGGGGTAACACAGTAGGGGTAAAATGTGACTTGAGACTATCAATCTTGCCAACAAAGAAAGATAGGAAGTTTTCACAGATGTTTTTTTTTCCATCTAGGTTCTGCCTACCTATATTCCCTTCTCTGCTGTCTGATAATTTCATCGATCCAGCGAGTTGGGTTAGTAACTGGGACAGATCTGGAAATGAATGAATTAACAAAATCATTAATATTAGTGAAGTGAGGAGGGCAATTGACCAGATCAGAGAGGTAGCTTGAAAACAGGACAGCTGATTGTTCATTAAAGATGTGGGAGCAGATTTTACGTTTCTGGATTATTGTAGGAGGTAACAGGTATACATCAAAGATAATACATCTATAGTCAGAGACAAACTCAGTCATATTCAAGGAATTAAGAGGCATGTCTACAGTCAAAACTAAATCAAGAGTGTGTCCATGGTTATGAGTAGGTCCAGAGATGTGCTGCACAAGGTTAAAAGAACTGCAGATGTGTAATCTAGGGCAAATGAGTTAGATGGATAGATGGATGGATATGGATTTAAAATCACCAACTATAATAGCCCTGTCAAATTTTACCACAAGAGAGGACATCAACACTAAGAATTCATCTAGAAAACCAACAATTGAATTAGGTGGTTGATAAATGGTTACACAGCAAACCGGGGTGTCACACACCATTTTATATGAAAGAATTTTGAAACTGTAAAGGAGCCGAATCTGAGTGGAGTACAAGTAAAGTTATTCTTAAAAACAGTTGCAATGCCGCCACCACAGCCTGTTAGTCTAGGAGCATACAGAGCATAGTTGGGTGGGCAGAGGGGGGCTCATTCCCCAGGTTTAAGTCAGGTTAAATTTGTTATTGTTATTGTTAAAATAACAATAAAACAGGGTCAAGAGCAAGAAAATGTACTTTATCCAGTCCATTTTTCAACATACATGTTATTTGGGAACAATTTGAATGCTGCACACACACTGGAGTGTCTTTTTTTCATTGTCAGCACACAATGGCATTGGCACAAGTACCTGTAGTGTTAATGTCTGTCAGACAGTGGAGACTGGCTGTCTCATGATCCCTCCCCTGTCATCTCCATCATTTCTCCTATCAGACTTGCTACTCAGCCCATCTTCTCCAGTTGAAAGTCCCTGAGGTGAAGCACACAATCATTTCCATGGTACTATTCCCTCCATCCTGTGTCACTACTCCTTGTATCACCCTCCCTTTATCTGCTTCCATCCCTCCCAGGTAATACTGAGCTGACAGTTTTCATTCATGCTCCAACAAAGATCACAGGAGACAGAGAGGGGGATGAAGCCCAACAATCACAGACATCTCCCCTTTGACTGGCTGTCAACTCATCATGGCATCACTGCAGTGGCAGCAGAGGAACCAAACTGTTGTCAATGCTCACACATCAACTCAATTCAGGCCTGGGACAAGCAGGATGTCTCGCTTTCGTCTGTGGAGAGGATGGTGAGGGATTAAGGATTGCTGCTTAAGGACAGCTGATGAGCAACCTGACTACTACAAAATACACTTATACCCTATTAATCTGCTTTGCAAGTATGTTTTGGTGGAAACCAAATTGCTGCATGGATTTTGTTCCCTACAGATGTCATGTTTTGTGATGAAGCTTTTAGCACAAGCTCAAGCAGGAGGATGATTGCAATTTTAATTTCATCTCACTAAGGCTCCACCTCTCTGTTTTGATCCAGTGATTATCCAATGATCATCTTAACATAAACAACATTTAAGATGCCTATCATGAACCATCTCCCATTTATTAGCAAATTATATAGGTCCGGTGCTGTGCCCACAGACGGCTGTTTCAGCTGACCAATCAGTGTTCTGTACCCTGAATTAAGATTGGGGACATCATCTTCCTTCATAGCTAGCTAGCTATCCTCACTAAAGTGGTGAAGATGGACACAGCTGTATAGGTTGGTGTAAGGTGACTTATCATTTTCATTCTATCAACGAAAAAAAAAAAAACTTGCTCCTAACAACTTGTATTGTATTTATTGGGACATTGTACAGTTTTAAACATAAACGTTAACATGTGATATACTGCACCAGAGTTAGCTTACAGCAAATTTTCATCTGCAGTCCCTTAAAATTAAAACATATAACAGCACAATAACAAACAGTACAAAGCAAAAAACACACAGGACACATAATACAAAATATAAAGCTACACACAATAGCACATCACATACACCCACAATGTCAACTAGAAATTAATAATGTAAGCTTGTCAAATTAAAAGCAAGATTATTTGTGTTCATGAGAAGACCATGAGATGAAATTTAGATTCAGTGGTTACAGAGCTGAGTAGTTTTTAGCAGATTTTTTAATTTGGTTTTGAACGTACTTGTGGAACTGCAGCTCTTCATATCATCAGATAGGACATTCCACTAAATTGTGGCTTTCACAGAGAAAGCTGACTGCCCAAATGCAGTATGACAAAATGGTATGGTACAATCCTGTATAGAGGATATTCTGGAGGATCTAATAGAACTTACTGAGCGAGTGTACACAAAGTCACACAGTGGAGGAGGGGCCAAACCATTTAACATTTTATAAACTAGGCACAAATTTGAAAATAATCTAAAATTCTCAAAGCTCAGTACATTGTATTTGGAAATGCATTGGCTTTTTGTCAAGAGTTTTTAGAGTTTGTTTGTGTAACGCCTGGGACACACAGCCTGCGTGAGCAGTGCATGTGCATTGCGGAACCTCTTGCTTTTCATTTCCGTCACATCCTGCCAGGACTTTGTTTTTGTTCTCTTGGTTTTCTCTGTTTCCCTTGTGTGTTCCTCCTGTGTTTATGTGAACCTTCTCTCACCTGCCCTGCATCACCCTTGTTAGCCCAGCCCTACTCCTGGGGTACATCTCAAGTCTCTTAATTTATGTCTCCTCGCTCCTCGCTCCTCGCCTGAACCGGATGTTGTTCCTGATGCGCCATTTTGACAGGCGTCCCAAGTCTCTTATTCTGCTCCAAGGAGCGAGGAGCGAGGAGCGAGGAGGGATCTCTGAGGATCGAGGAGCGAGGAAACACGAGAGCAGCCTTCACGGAAGTCTTTTACCGGCCGACACACAATTTTCACAATTGAGTACACGCCTCTTAATCTTTTCATGTCTAAACTAAATATAAATTAAATTAAATGATATGAAACATATTATCATTGATGGCCATTATCAAAGTCAAACTCTCTGTAGAAAGATAGAGCGACAGTAGCAGAAGCAACACTGTCTGTGTGGACGCTGCAGACATGCGGGACGCAGCAGCTCAGTGATGCACACGCACTGCTCAGGTAGAGGTAGGCTGTGTGGACCAGGCGTAAGGATTCAAGAGGTTTTATGGCTGTTTCTCCAGCCTTGCCTGTGATGCAATAAGACATATGGGAAAGAATCATAGCATGCATAAATATCTTGGCTGTGTTAAAAGAGAGACAGTTTCTAATATGTCTAAAATTTGCTAGTTGTACTTTATGGTTTTAACTGTTTTTTTAACTGCTACTGCAGCTATTGTATTGACTGAAAATGATGTTGGGAGGAAAGATTTGTCATTCACCACTGATAAGTCTATCAAGACCAAAACTGCACGCCACAAAAATAGTTTCTTCCCATCTGCAACCAGCCTTATTAACAAGGCCCGGGACCCCCACTGACACAGACTCTATCCCATCCATGGACACATTATATTAAAAATGTCATCATTTGTACATCTCTGAACCCATCACACCCAACAATGGCCCGTTACATGAATACAGTAATCTGTATTATTACATTTACACATTATATGTACTGTTTATATTTTGAATATTTGGACATTTCAAGTCAATATCTTTTACAATATTTTTAAACTAAGCTTTTTTCAGTCTTAAAATGTACTGTGGGGAGACGGAGATGCACCACTTACTGAAGAGGTCACGTGGGGGGAGAATGTAACCTTGTCTCTCTTCAAAGATGACACAAAGTCAGTTAGTTAAAAGTTTATCATGCTCTCTGTTGCCAGGAAGAGGACATTGTAAAAAAAAAAAAAAAAACACTGACAGTAAATGCTTTACAGCTTGCTGAGTGACCTAATTATGTTGCTAAAACAGTAATATTTCTTACTAATGCTAATGCTAATTTGAGCATGAAAGTTCATTCTTGATGCAGGGATCTGCTTCTCCCCGCCTTAATCAACAAACAGAGTTAACCTAGATTTTCGGTTTTTAATGAAAAATACCAGATTTCCCCAACCATAACCCAGTTCTTTGAGTAGTCTACATGAGTATAAAAGTTAATTCTTGTGGTGACACTGATGAAGCTTGCAGGATGTATTTGAAAGCTCTGGAAGTGCTTGTAAGTGGACCTTAGAGTTACGATTATTCTTTTAGATTACTGTTCCCAAGATCAAGAATGAATAAACAGAGATGTGCTCAGACCTACTCTTCCTCTAAACCTATAAATCGTTCAATGATAAAAACAGAGCTGCCAGGCACATGTCATCTTCTCAGCCCTGCTTTGCTCTGAGCCTCTCCCAAACATCACAATTCCTGAAGTGTATATATCCATTGTGCACAAGACAGCCTCATTTTAGTTTAGTTTATTTGCATACACACACACACACACACACACACATATATATATATATATATATATATATATAATTAGGAATGTGCAGAGGGCCCAGTATTTATGTTTGTGTCTATATTTGTTGAGGCAGCAAAATTATTTGTATTCAAATAAAAGTGGAAAGAGGCTTAAAAAATTTGATTTTATTTAAGTGTTACAATAAATCTTCATGAAGGAGGTCCCAACACCGGGTCTTGAACTGGAGTCTCCCAGATCATAGATGACTGCGCTGACTACTGAGCTAAAACTCTTTGCAGACAGACCTCTACCTATTTATTCACTAATAACACAGAGACAGCACAGTGTGTAACATGTTGGAAGGAACTTCAAAGATGACCTTGCTTTGCACTTTTCCTTTATTGCCTGTTTTTTAAAACCTAAACCTAAACCTGTGTGTGTGTGTGTGTGTATATATACATATATATATACATATATATACACATATATATATATATATACACACACATATATATATATATATATATATATATATATATATATATATATATATATATATATATTTGCAAACTTTGGTTCAAGCAGCACATGTGGTTCGAGACACCACATGGTCTGGCCAATTTTTCGCATTACCACATCCCCCACTTTGAAGTGGTCCTCCTGGCCCTTCTCCTCTCTTCTCTTGCGGACCTTGTTCTGGCTCTTCTTTATATTTTCGTTGACCTCCATATATGTTTCCTGCTGTGTTTTCAGTCCCTTGGGAATCTCCTCATTTTTAATGATGTTTGCGACTCTGTCTTCCATTACCTGCCACAAACTACAGATAGAATGTAGAGAATATAGGTGGAATAGCTGACTGTTCATTCAAATCTAAATTTCTAAAACAATAAAAACAATACATAAGAGAATCTTACGTTATACTCCTCTGGTACCTCAGAGGGATACCTCACCTCCCTCCCAAACATGAGGAAATATTGGCTGTATTTAGTAGTTAGCTGCTTTTTGGTACAAAGACCAAACATGGTGGACTGCAGGTAGAGGTCCCACCGTTGGGGGTTGTCCATGACAACTTTGTTCAGGGACCTCAAAACAGAATTCAGGCACGAATAGGAAGGAGAGAATTTGGGTTCCTTGGTACAATATGACAACCTATTCTCAGAAATTGTTACTGATTGCACGTTCAGATAACGACAGAATCTCATAACGAGAACTAGAATTCATTCACATGTGAATGACAAAATATACCTCTGTATTGTTCCATTTAATTTCCCCACAAGGCCATTTGTCTGTGGATGGTACAGTGAGCACAAGCTCTTTTTTATGCCTAGCCTCTCACAAAGGCCATAGTTGACCTAGAAACGATTAGTTGGACAAGAATGGAAGAAGTCAGCACAGCAACAGTTACATATTGGGGATTCATATTGACTCAATACTGTACCTTGTTGCAGAACTCAGTGCCCTGGTCTGTTAGCAGTCTCTTAGATGCACCAAATTTGTAAAAGAAGTCAAGAATACAACTTGTCACCTCATCTGCTGTTTTGCTCTTAAGTGGGTAGGCCTCTGCCCATTTGGTGAAATAATCAACCATGACACATATGTACTGGTTGCCACCATGTGTCTGCATGAGTTTACCCACCAGATCCATTCCAAGTTCGAGAGGCTCAGTTACCTGTGAGGAATAGAAAACAAAAAGGAAAAAAATGAGACATGAGCATTATAGTAGTCTACCACTGTATCACTGTTGATACCATTAATTCCCTTACCTGTATGGGCTCATACTCCCTCTTTTCTTTAATACTGGCTCTCTTGGCCTGGCACTGTGGACACTGAGCAATCTGAACAGACAAACATTTCAAACTTATTACAAATGTGCAAATGAAATTCCTATATAGAGAACTAGTGGTAGGCTGTTGAGTGTCCAGTATCAGCAGGTATTAACTATTTTTGGAATTATCTGTAATGTGCTCTGTACAGCCACTACATTTGTATTCCACCTCAATATTTTAAAGATACCAACTCACCCACATGCGAATGTCCTCCTCCATGCCAGGCCAATAGTACCTCTGAATGATGGCACTGTGGGTCTTCTCAACACCACAATGCCCACCAACAGCACTGCAATCACAATCTTTGGATCCATTTTATCTTACCTAATCCTACTTCCTTTCCCTTACCTTTTCACACAAACAATTATAATTCACACAATACACAAATGAAATGACAAAAATACACAGACACAAAATAGCCTCTCACAGAAACACACCTCACTTTCACTCACAAAGACACTCAATCACGCACTGTCACTCTCTATCACTCACTATATCTTGCTAACTGAATTGAATAGTTGTCGCCAAAGCTCTGTCAAAACACCTAACCATCAAACCCACAAAGTTGTGGCATGTTAATCGACTTTACATAGCTTCCACTCCCCCCTCGTCATTTCATTTCCTACACCTTTGTATAATCACAAATACATATGGACGCATTACGCTTTTCCACAGCTGACTCCACTCTATGTTGGAACTGGGTGTGAACATACTCTGTATGTTACAATCTGTATGAAAGTATAAACAGTTCTCACATCGACTTGACATCAGATTAATATATATATTTGATACAAATATGACACTGACAACAAGAACATTTTGTTAATGATTTATTGATGTTTGATGTTACTGCCTTTAATAATATTTAATATTGGCTCTGCTGGACACTGAACAATCTAAACACACAAACGTCATTTCAAAATTATGAAGGACAGGTTAGTGCAAATGAATCTCTATATTGAGAACTAATAATGTTAACTAAATTTATATAGACTATTGTATCCCCGTAGTGATTTTGGTTTCTACGCTTGTGGGTGAATGTTATCTAATTTCTGTCACTATTTGCTGAATGAAAGCTAAAAGTCGTGTCTAATATGGATGAATGAGCGTGATGAATTGTGTAAGTATATTGCTGTGATGAGAGAGATAAATGCCTGTAGCCTTCTATATAAAACATGATCGATGGTACATAACATTACAGATGTCACAAATTAAACTGGGCGTTACGTTATCACAACTTGACACCGCTAACCCAGCTGCCAGCTAACTCCACGCTATGTACAAGTTGAACACATACATACCTCAGACTGTATGTTTCATTTACAAGCTGTATGAAAGTGGAAACAGTTCTCAAATTGACTTGACGTCAGATTCATGACAGAATATCAGAATATCAGACTATCAGTGACAACATTTTGTGAACAACTTAATGCTACTGGTGTTTGCAGTATTTTGAACAGGCATCGACACAGCCACCTACCACCGCCTAATGCACTGGAATATCACCAATTAATTCAACCACCAGTTAAACCAACACACCAGTCATCAGCCACAGGTAGCTCGATGCCAGCCAGCCGGAGACAGGAGTTGATCTAGGACTGACGGTGCAGAAATTCATGGATGAGCTTCTCCAGGGACAGAGGCTTGGATTTAAGGGATAGTGGACTTTCTCAGTCTGTTGGTACTGTATGTGGTCTGTGTTAGCTGAGGGGCTTGTGTCACTGCAGCCTGCTTTGTACTGTATTGTCCTCTCTAACTCTGTACGTCTGTGCAAGTGTGGATTGATGTGATGTTAACTCATGTAATCATTTGCTGAGGCTGCTGTGAACAGGTCACAGCAGGAGGTGCTCACAGTCACAGTGTGTATGTGAATATATGTGAATGTGTTTGCTTAATCCCCATGTAGACCAGCTGCAGTCTACAAGAGCATGGAGATGAAACTTAAAAGTCCTTGTGTGTATGTGGGTGTGTGTGAGTGTTATAATGAATAAACACACCGTAAAAATGTGTTCTGATGGGTATTAAATTTCTAAACATTACTGTAACTCAACACGCCTAATACAGTTGAAACTGCTTATAGTGATCAAGTTATTTTTTTTCTTTTTCTTTATTTCTCATGCAGATTACCATCTAATTGATATTTGCATATTTATTACAATATAAAGTAATGAAATGGACAGCATCGCTACTGAATTTTATTGACTGTTTAAAATAAAGTACACATCGCCACACTGGGCAGAAATCTGGTTTCTATATTTTAAAAGTTTCCTCACTGAATATAGGAAATGAATGCTGGTTTTTAATGACTTTTAAATCTTTTTAACTGATCTACTGTTCGGCATTACTTGCTGGGCCTAATCCCGGCAGTTTGAGCTGCTGACAGCCACCATGTGGTCGCCACAGCACAGCTGGCAGAGCTGATGGCTAGTGGAGCTAGCGGCTAAACGGAGCTTACAGCCTGCCTCCTGTAACTGCTTGATTACAGCTGCTGGTTGTCAGAAATCCAAGGCAGTGTCTGAAATGCGGTCATGGGTTATCTACTTGAGAGACTGTGTGATCAGCGGATATGCTCATGGGCTGGTTCAGCAAGCTACTTAACCGGCAAGCAAAACTGCACTCCTGCCTGGTCAAGTTGGCAACTGCTGGACCCAAAATGAACACTGTAAGCTGACTACTTGATTACTATAAGCTAATTATCTAAACAGCATTTGTACCTGAAAACAAGGGTTCACATACTTTAGCCTCACACAAATATGTAAGATTTGGATTGGATTTGGATAATTTTCCTCCATAAATAAATGAAGAAGTTTATTTTTTGTCTCATTTGTTTAATTGGGTTAACTTTATCTAGTTTTAGGACTTTACAAGTCCTAAAACTGTAAATATCACATTTTAGATCATATTTATGCAGAAATAGAGAACATTCTCAAAGGTTCACAAACTTTCAAGCAGCACTGTATATCATGAGAGTTCATATTTTTTCATATTTATCTTGTTAGTGTTACAATGTTGAACATGTTACACTGTTTGAATAATTTTTTTATAACCATTTAAATGTTATATCACCAAATTTTAAAACAATTGTTATTACTAATTTATAATTTGTCAGTTAACAACTTATGCTTATTATTTTTTTTAACATAGCACCTTTTTGTCTGCATTGGTTCAGGTTCTGCTCTTCTGAGCAGCAGGGTCTTTTGTATTTATGATTGCAGAACAAAGAACTCCTGCACACTGTCTTCTGTGCTTACATTTGAGGAGATGTATTGGGAACAACGTTTCGATATGCAGACCATCCTCAGGTTATTTCAAAATAGTTTATTTTGAAATAACCTGAGGAAGGTCTGCGTACCTAAATGTTCAAAATAAATCTCTTCTAATTGCAAGCACAGAAGACAGTGTGTGGGAGTTCTTTGTTCTACTATTGTTGACCCATGGTTTTCTCTGACGCACCTGTCGATCTGCACGTGTGCAAAAGTTCTACTCCTTGTATTTATGAATGCAAAATAAACAGGGAACAAGTTCATTTGTCTTTTGTTCTTTTACTTTATATGTACATGTCTGCATAACGATATCTGGTTCAGAATGGTATTTACAAAATATAACAATAACAATAGTAATAATAATGTGTAAACTATGAGTATATAACAATTCTTGGTACAGTGTTGTATTTACAAAATATAACTATCAATAGCAAAAATAATGTGTAAACTGAGTGTTAAAAAATATTACAGCAGCCAATATATTTCACTATACAGTATTGAACCTATGACCAACATTCAAAGAAATTTAAAATATCTGACATCTTGTTTCTTCTACAATTGCATTGCCGTATCTCTAACCTATGAGTCCACAGCACAGATGGTCGTATTGCCATGGAAGTTGCCCAGCAGGTGAGACAAAATATTGTTTAAATGTGTCTCGAATGTGCAGAGCCTCTGCAGATGCCCAGTTGCCCCTTGGCCTCTGAATCTCCTGTAGACACGCGCTGCTGTCAGCATCATCAAAACTGTCATCCTGGCTGGCTACTCCCTCCACTTCATGGCGCAGGTAGTTGCATAATATGCAGGTTACTTTGACTATGCTGTCTGCCAGGTCACGGTTCACCTCCACCGGCCTTTTGTAAACCCTGAAACATTGGGTCAGAATGCTGAACTCATTTTCTGATATGTGACACGTTCTTGACAGACGGAGGTTGAAGATGAGCTTGTCCTCTTCAAGACACTTTCCAGGGTAGGGTCAGAGGAGGTATGGCCTCATCTGCCACAATAACATGACTGACCATCCCCACTTCAGGTGCAGACAGGAGCTCCAGTGGGGGTGGAACATTCTGTGTTCCATGCTGGAGGGCCCGTCCCAGCGCAGAATCTGCAAATATGTCTCTGTTGCTATTTCTACCATAGCTCCCCACATCTATAGCAAAGAAACAGTAATCCACATCCACTAAGACAAGTAGGACAGTGGAAAAGGTGCCATTATAATTAAAAAAAGGGAACCTGTGTTTACAGCGGCCTCATTTCTGACATGCTTCCCATCCAGAGCTCCAAGTCAATTAGGGAAGTCCCATCTCTCATTGAACCTCCTTGCAATGTTCTTCCAGATCTCCTCTGTTGGAGGTGGCATGTATTTTTCCTAGACTTGAAGCTAGATTTGGTCACAGGTCTCCCTCACAATCTTCCTCACGGTGCTGATGCCCAACCTGAAACTGCTGGCAATGGTGGTAAATGAGTCTCCAGTCTTGACAGAACCCCTATTATACAAAGTGCGGAATCGGGCTGAATACAAACTTTTGTCACAGAACACATTTTCTGGAGAACTTGAATCTAAAACTTTTGAACAGTAACACATTCCAATAATATATGTAGATGTGACCCTTTATTAGACGAGTCTGTCTGGCCCTAACCTCACCCTCCACAACCTATTGGGAGTCCAGTGATACCTGTAATGTTTTGAGCTGAGTTAGTTTCAGTGAGACATTCTTGGAGATAGGCTGAACTCTTCTCCAGACCTTGTTCCATTCACCATTTGTTATAGCACATCTTAGATCCATGACCCAAACCCTTTTCAGAGCTGGAAAATCAGATGATATTTTGTTTATAACTTCTTTATAGTAGTTTTATTGTTTTTAACTGAGAGATATCTCTTGCTAATAAACCTTTGTCCCAATAGGAGGCTTTAGGTGGTTCTTTTGCTTAGGCATGGGTGGGGGAGATTTACTACTACGTTTGATAAAAAGACATTGTTTTAGCTGACTGGATGTGACAGATTGCTGTTCAATACTGGCCCAAGATGGTTTAAGTTATAGGGTAGGTCGTTATAAGTTTGTTAACTTGATTGAATAGATTATTAACATTAAAATGAGCCAAAAACCCCTTTAATTCTAGTAAACGGTTGTATTTGCTGTTCATGCTGTAATATTATCTGAAGTCATCCTCTGCCAAGAAAGTACACCAATTACATTCATTACATTGTTATTCCACTGGTGTTATAGATCTGTTTGTAATATAATTATAACTGAAATTAAAACAATAATTTTAGTAGATTTTCTATTTATTTTCGTACTTTAACTTAAATTTAATAAGTTCCAAAAATTATGGTGAATTATTCATGAAACTGATTTTATGAGACTGATCTTAATATCCTGGTTACTACAGAAAGAATTTAAAGCTGATCCACCAGCCGTCTTAAATCCAAAGTAATTGAAACAAATACAATCTCTGCAACTGCTCCTGTTAGGATCGTAACTGCTATGAGTTACATGGACTAAATCACTTTCCCTCGTTGGAGTCTCGCTGGGTGAAGGAAGCTCAATGAATCATCTCTCGCACCTGTCTGTTGTGTGTGACAAAGAGGCAGATGGGAAGTGATTGAGCGAAACACTGAGGGCTCTGAGGAGGGAGGATGTGACAGCGTCCAGGCTCATCATGCCTGGTAGCCACACATACATATTCACTGCTCTCATATGCCTGGAAGATGCATGTGGATTATAGTTCCTTAACTGTAACATGTTAACATGATATGGATCATCATGGCGATAGAGAAAAATATGATGCCAATATTCTATATTTTTCTGAATGTCAAATCTCATGTGCAGACTCAAACCAACAATGCATGTATCCCACTAATAAGTACTGTGTTTATCAGAGCCTGTTGTCCAAAAAAGCTTCCTGAAAAATGGCTAAAGAATTAATTAATGTAAGTTTCCATTCACTACTGTTATGCAAATATTCAGATTTGGTTCATCAAGATAAACAGTTGATGGCACTAATTTACCAGTCTGATGCCATTAAACCATTGCAGAAGAAGAGGATACAACAAGATGACATAATTAAAAGATCATGATGGAAAGATGACATTTTGGTTTGTTAATTTGAGGAACTTCACAGTCTCTTTACACACATCTGATGTTTTTGTCTGGTGCTATTTCTCGTCTCTCCAGTGGACGTCTAATTCACATGCTTCATATATGTCATAATTTATTTGCTAAGTATGTTTCCATTGCACTTAGTTGCATTTTGCTTTTGTCAATACTCCAATTTTTCAGCCAAGCATAAAACTGTTATAGACTGTATATTATTTTTTGCACTTTTTAAAACATTTCCTTTTTTTTTTTTATTCATAAATTGAAAATGTACATAAAACCAAGTGGATGGAAATGTGCCCATAGTTGTTTTGGATTTGCATTTATTGACAGTAAGAAAAAATACAGAATATCCTTGTGCATATTTTTAACATTACCATTCCATCAATAGGCGACACTGATGGACAACCAGATAACAGCCTCAACAAAACATAAAAAGATCCTCAGAGTTTCAGATTCAGTATGGGTTCTGGAATTTGTGATGGTTTCATCTATAAAATGTCACTATTAGCAGTGTTGGGTTTGAAAGGAGTGAGTTTGGTTATTAGTTATAATTCATAATTATGGATTATGAAATCAGAAATTATTAAACTTAATAAATAATGGGGGGCACCGCCCGGAAACCGGACCAATAACCAAACTATGAAAGTAGTCTCATGAACAAATTATTCAATTAGGGGAGTTAACACCTGGGGTATCAGCAGCACTAAGTGAACAGTGAGTGTGTGTATGTGTGTGTATGTTAGTAAAAGAGAAGGAAAGAGAAGAAGGGAGGCCGACTCTCGGTCCCGCAACTGTGAGAGGAGAGCAGCGGGTGCTTTCACAAACCCTAACCCTAACCCTAACTCTAACCCACGGGTCGAAGTCTTGTTTCATCCAGCCAGGGGAGAAGCTCCAAAAGAAAAAGTCGAATAAGCACAAGTGTACAAGTCACTTTTGTTGGTGATCTGGCTGACCGAAAAAGCAAACCTTCTCCTGAGCAAGGATACCTGAGAGAGAACGAGACTTGCTCCCGACCTGTGTTTTAAAGGGGAGTGATGTCACGGCTGCATTGCCATGACTCTCTGTGATGTTGATGCGTGTCTGCCAATCAGAGACTGTATGTTGAGACCATTTCCTGTTTAGCACCTTGGTGCGAAACTGGTGCATCTTGGGATATGGAGTTTGTGATCTGCCTTTTGGCGCTGTTCCTTTGTTTCAGGGGGACAAAGAGAAAAGAGATGCCTCATGGCCAGGCCTCAGGGTTTACATGTAGGCCTTCTTTGTGTGACTTCATGGTTGAGGCCCAACAGCAAACATTTGATTGACTAAAATGATAATTAATGAATGCAGGAATTATTCTACCGATTAATCGCTAATCAAATTAATTGTTAGTTGGAGCCATACTCCAAAGATCTTTCCTTCTAACTGTAAGTTTAAAATTCACTTAACTCCTTTTGACTCCTTTGAGCAACAGTGCATAATTGACATTTCAATTACAGAAACCTGTCTACTTGTTTATTCTATTTTCAAGCTGAATTCTCCTTAAGCCTCTCGGAGATCTCGAGGAAAAGACAGTATCCTCTCGGAGCTTTTCTTACCCCGAATCAGCCCAAATCCTTATTAAACAGCTGGTATTGACACAAGGAAATGGGATGGATACACTGTCAGGCTTTTGGTTATCAAGGGTGGCCTTAGAGATGTCTCCTGCCTCTTGTGAAGTTTTCCCCTTCAGCTGGTGACTGGTGGGATGGCCAAATGAAGAGGCACTGACAGGCAATTACTGTACTTAATATCTCATTTGCAGACGGAAACATAGTGAATCCCAGGGAGGATCAACTGTGACAGCTACTTTCTATTGCTTCTCTTTCAAGTGACCCAAACCATGATCTTTCCCTAACCCTAACCAAGTGTTAGGGAATATTACGCTCCTATGGGCCGTTCTAGAGTGCAGGTATAATCGACTAATGTGGTTTGATCCCCATCCATCCTATAGAGGGTGCTGAAAACACCCATATATGTCATTTTGGGAGTCATTAGAAATAGACCTATTCTGTCATTTTGGTATGAGGATCTGTTGCTTATTTTGTGCAATCAATATAGGGTAATTAATCCATTTAAACTCAGGAGTTCTACTCCTCCTCTGTATATTTGAAAGTCATCATTTATGATTTTAAGTATATACAATATCCTTAAATAAACAGATAAAATATTGGGTTTGGAAATTTGCTGGTTAGTGTTTGAAAAGCTCACAAGTTCTGTCACTGTTTCATCAAAAAATGTAATTGATGAATGAAAGTATCCATGCTGTGCCAGCTGTTTTAAAAGGTTTTTATGAACATGTTTTATTTGTTCAAGGCATACAGGATGTTGACTACTCTGTTTAGGAAGGAGCACGTATGGCACAGAACCTCCAGCTGTCAGAGGATATTTTACACACTGATTAAATGGATATACGTCCATGTGCAGAACTGAGATTTGACTCTAAGTGACATAACTGAAAACTCAAAACTTGTAATGATCCTCATGACATGACGGAATTTTTTTTTAACACTGATGCATAAACTGCACTGATGCATTAACTGATGCACAGCCCTACTCTCAAATTAGAGACTGCACATGAAACACACGTATCATTCCTAGTGCTGTGTGATTACTTCAGCTATTTCGTAAACATGGAAAAGATCCGACGTCTATAAATGGTTGTGGGAAACGAAGCCTCACAGAATGTGTTTCTGAACTCTGGGTCACCGAATTATGCTCATGTGCATGATATTATTGGTTAGAATCTTCCCTAGTAAAATTGTGTTTTGATTCTCATGTCAATCTGCAGTAAATAGTAAAATGTGTAGCGAACTGAAAGGGACAAAACTTCAATGAAAGGTGTTTTGTGAATTTGGAGACGTCTGTGTGCGTGTGCCTCTGCCAACTGAAGCCATGAAAATTGCTCTTTATCTGCATATGTGATAAGAGGTGGTCTGAGCAGGTGTTATCACAAACACAATTTTGTGCCAAAATGAGCACCAAAATTGCACTGCAGACTTAATCTACATAAACACAGCCTCAGCTGTGCCTCTCCTCCTACATCGGCGCAAGTGTGTTCCTTTGGTGGTTGGAAATTACTGAACCTACAAAGGTGCACAAAAAGTAGACTTGCACCTCAGGAAAACTGCATGAAGACTGTATCTGGACCAGTGCGGGCCTTGTGCCTGCAGGCAAATAGGGCCCTGTGTCTAGGGTCAAAAACAATAATGTTCTTTCGGTTGTTATGTATTATTTATTGGTCACATCATTTCACATTGTTTCAAATCAGCAGCAGAGCACATGAAAGAGCAATCATCTACAACTGGCATGAGCTGAGTGAGCTTCAGCATTCATCTGCACCACAGGCCACAACGTAGCCTGCAGAAAACAGGCAAGGCAACCCAAATGGAGTTCTATTGTTTGCTCTATAATTAGATTAAACCAAGTTCAAGAATACTTTTTTGCTGTAGGTGACTTGTTAATGTGTACAGAATTATATTTCAGACCAAATTACCAGCTCTGCTATCTAATGTGGAGCAGGATTTGCATAATGCTCCCTTTTTAAATATGTATATTAATGAGTAGGGGGGAACTAGAGAGGAAAGTGCATTAGTATACATTCAACTATCACCCACAGCCCGAGTTTCTCCAATCCCCACACACACACTTCCACACAGCTTCTCTACTCTGTTGTATTTGGAGTTTTTTCAGCACATAGGGAATAATAGGGAGCAATAATGATAGGCTGTGAGCCAAGTGAAGTCAACTGTTCCACTGCCTTCATCCCAAATTCTAAATCGGTTTTACCATATTCATGAAGAGGTTGAAATGTGTAGAAGGATGGCCAGCCAGACATCAGAGTTAATCAGTCCTTCCAGGAATTTATGACCGTGTGTTTGCATGAATTAATACAGAGCTCATCATTTCATTCAGTTGTCCAAATACTTTCACTGAAATGGTCAAAAGCTTACAAATTTCACATAATCACATTAATCCAATTCAAAACAACTACTTTTTTCTTGAATTATTTGCATCACAACATTCAATTTGATATTCAACTTTCTTTAGCTCGATAAAACCCTGTCAAATTAGCGAATATTCAATTATACTATAATTAGGTATTCAATCTTAGCATGTGTGGAATATTAATTCTGAGTCTAGATCATTAGCACCAGAATATATAGCTTAAAAAGCAAGAATTGTTGGTATGGAGAAAAGGTTTGCCAACCACTCAAATCGCTTTTTACACTACGAATCACATTCACCTGTTCACACGCTGAATGGTTACAGGGGCTACCATACAAGGTCCCAACGTGCCCATCAGAGTAAATCTAATCATTCACACACATTCACACACTGATGACACAGCCATCAGGCGCAATTTGGGGTTAAGTATCTTGCCCAAGGACACATTGACATGCGGACTGGAGGAGCCGGGAATCGAACTGCCAATCTTCCGATTAGTGGACGACCCACTCTACCTCCTGAGCCACAGCCGCCTCAAGTGAACACAAGTAAAGTCAGTGGATGGGGGCACTACTACATCCATCACAGATATCGGAATAAAAAGACTATCTTATCAACATTGTTTTCTTTAGCTTGTGTTGCAGCTGTAGCTTGATGTCTCATTTTAAGAGCACTGATGCTCATGAGTGCTCTTAAAAAATATTATAAAATAAAAAATAATCTGGGTTATTAAATTATTATTACTGGATCACAAAAACATTCTGATCCTCAATAAAAATATAAATCTTGTGTGTGTAATAGTGTAACTACATAAAGAAAAACATCAATCTCTCATTGTACAGTCTCTGTTTTGAATGAAGAAATATTGTATTAGCCCACATTTTGATTGTACACATTTGAATTTCAAAATACAGCTATTAATGTGACTCAGTGGGCAGGTCTGAAACATGTTAGATTAATGTCTGAATCTTACAATAATGTTCAGGTGTCACTGAATCTATCGCACATACATCAGTACTGATGTTTGTCCCACAGCTAGCTGTGTGTCACAGCTGGCTGCAGCATCACACAGCAGTTGAAACAGTAAGTGCGTCTCCAAACTGAGAAAGAGGCTGTGTGCATTTGTGCATGCGACACAGCAGCGGTAACTTCATTAACACCGGATCAGTCAGGATCTGACAGAAATTAATGTTCTGTGTTCTATTACACATCTTCACAGGTCAGCTCTTACACATTACATGACTGCTACAGATTCCAGGTTTATATGGTGGAACTGTTTGTAGTAAAGCAGCCCCTTACTGTATGGATGAATCTTGAGCTCTGTCAGTACTGTTATTTTTACTTTAAAATCTGACATAAACCCACAACTCCACTTGATCCCCCCATATCTGACTGTAGATTTCACCCTTAATGTCATGCAATATCAATTCAATATCATCCAAGCCTCACAAGCTTGAAGATTTGAAGGGAGAGAGAGAGAGACAGAGAGAGAGAGTGAGTGAGGAATGAGTGTGCGCGCAGTTAATACCAACTATCTGAAGACACTAATAACTCCACCCTAACTGTGTGTGGTAATTAGCGCTGGTCTTTGTGAATTAGACTGCAACAAGGCTTATTGCATAGAAAGTGGCCAATTTTGCACCAAATGTATGAATATTACCTAATTTACATACATGCAAATGGAATAGGTGCACCATAACGCTATTTTCTTGACAGCGCAGTTTGCAGTGCATTTCACCCTTTGCAGGTGCTTTGTGAATTACACACTATGTTTTTGTCTCATTTGCACAGGTTTAGTGGCCACAAAAGCTGTGCAATCCTTTTGTGGATTTGGCTCATTGTGTATTATATATGCATACAGTATATACCAGTAACCAGGACTATTAACTATGATAACATGACCAGAAAATCCTAGCCCTGTGCAGGACAACTGATCTAACCAAACCAACCCTAACCAAACACAGTTGATGTTTGTCAGACTGCTATGGAAGACAGTTTCTCATTTTTGCCCTGCTCTGGCAGTCCTTAAAGGATAATGCTGGTAATTTTCTATATTTTTATTATTGTCAACAAATCTCATGTGCAGATCCAAACCACCAATGAACTGATCTACCAACAAGTATTGTGTGTGTATCCTGATACATCTTATCCCTCTGTGCCTTAGACCTCCATTGTTGTCCAAAAACTATTAAAAACATGTCAATGACCCACACTGCTGTACTGGGTGACATGTTCCTCCATTATGAAGAGTTTTGTTACTTTAGTTTGTTTAGAAATGGCTCCAAACACTAATAACAATAATCACGTTTTCAGTCTCAGGAGAGTTGTTCCATGTTAAACGGCACACTGCAGCACGTATGGTGAGGGGTGTCAGTAGTGCATATTCATCAGCAGGCAGCTGGTTTCCTTCCATATTTATGACTCTTTAAAAGTCACTGAAGACATGAACAAAGATCCAGGTAAAAAAATGGGTGTGTTGCACTCTGTGACCACCAGTGACTGGACCTGCATTGATTTCAGATAAATTTGAAGATAGGAGCAATAAAGGTTTCCTCCATGGAACAGATGGTTGTGTGTATGTGTGTGTGTGTGTGTGTGTGTGTGTGTGTGTGCATGTGTGTGTGCATGTGTCTTTATGTTCACCTACAGATCAGTATGAGATGATTAATAACACAGCTGATAATAATGCAGCAACATTTTTCTTCCCTTTCTGCCCCTCTTTTGCTGCTGTTTGACTTTCTAGTCAGCTTGAGACAGTACAATTGTAATGAATGTCTAATTGTTGTATAACTGACAACTAAGAAGAAGTTATATTTCATTATTTGTGCCCGATGAGCAAAGAAAACAGCAAAATTCCCAGACTGCAGTCAAAAACAAAAACAAATCTAAATGCTAAATTATGTACAGCATCTGCTTTTAAGCACATCTCTAAATATTCCACTAAGATTAACAATGCAATTCATCCAAACTACATTCCATTTACCTGCCCTGTATCTGTGTTTGTCTGATGTTCATTGCAGCCTTTTCTTAGCAACCATCTTGCCAAATTCAACAGTGGTCTCAGAAGTTCCCATTTCCTCCACCCAGAAAACCCACATCTCCCCAGGCCCTCTGCTTCCTCCACGGCACAGAGGCCTGTCTATTTCCCTGGATGGCTCCAAAGCCAACAGGTGGCTAACACCTGCAGAGGCAGCTGGCTGTCCAGCCAGCCATCTGCCTGACTGCTTTACCTGTGTAGACAGTCCACAAACAGGGCTGGACTGCTGCGGCCCAGAGCCTGATCCCATAGGACTGCTGCTGAAGTGCAAGGCACACAACTTCTATAGCCTTCATGGTTGGTTTAGTAGGAGAGGTAATGCTAAAGAGAGGCAGTGAATGGATACAAGGCGAAGGACTGTTGAATGATTATATCATGGAATTTTTTGCTTATCAACTACAAAGTGTGTTTAGCTTCCCAAAGCATGCCAGATGTTTGAGGCATTAATGGTTTCAGTTTATATTGGCATGCTATGAAAATGAGCCCCTACAATGAATCCCTAAACTCAGTCCAAGCTAAAGAAAAAAAAAGTAATTTGTCCAAGATGATCCATAGAAGTGTGCTGTGAGCTGACAGCCCTATTGGTAGGATTACATTGTTTCTAAGTGCCTTCCAAAATCAAATTACTGTCACAAAAATGATGCATGTGACTGTTTTCTTATCTGCCACCACTATAGTTCATATTAGGTTTGGACACAAAAACTACTTGGTTAAGGTTAAGGAAAGATCATGGTTTGGGTTAAAACCATAGCCTTACCAGTACTGGATTGTTAAGGCTGATACAGACATCAAAATTTAAAAAAATATATCAGCCAACAGTCATTTATCTTAAACTCATAACATAATGAATTATAGCTTTGTCAGAAACAGAACCTCACTTTAACACAGGAGACCACAGTCTGATTACACTCCTACTGACAATCAACACTAGTTTGATCATGATAATTCCCCCACCTTAACAAAGTGCTTTGATGATGCAGGTTAACTACACCAAACCCTAACCCTTTATCCAAACCACACTCTTCCCCCAACTCTACAGCAGTATCTGAGCCTAAACCAAACGAAACCCTAACCAGCAGATCAGAAAACACTATATGAATAGTATTTCTAACACTGATGTGGGTCATGTTGGAAAGGACTGACAAACAATGTATTGTGTGGTGTTAGTGTGAGGACTTGTTAAAGATGCTACACTGTCACTTTGAGAATTTTGGGCCAGTTAGGTCTGATTTCCCACTCAACGTTCTGCTTCTCTGTGTCCCCACCCCCCCCACCCATTTCTCTCTCTCTCTCTCAACCCAATCAGTCAAAGCAGATGGCCGCCCACCTAGAGCCGGGTTCTGCTTGAGGTTTCTTCCCGTTAAAAGGGATTTTCCTCACCGCTGTCGCCAAGTGCTTGCTCAGGGGGGAAATGTTGGGTCCCTCTCTCTGTAAATTAGAGAGTATGGTCTAGACATGCTCCAAGTGAAAAGTGCCCTGAGATGACTTTTGTCGCTGTATAAATAAAATTGAATTGGACTGAAAAGTGTCTTGATAACTAGTGGCTCAGGTGTCAGATTGCATTAGTATGCAGAGAACAGGTCAGGATCAACCATGGGTGGAGCGTTCAGCAATCTAGCTGAGAATAATAATTAAGGGCTGACATAGTCATTTGTGGTCATTTTTGCAAAGTATTTGCTTTTTACAGTTTCTGATTTGACTGTATAATGCAAGGCTGCATTCACAAATAATAAGAAATTAGGTTTTCTGTTTTCAGTCTGCCCTGTGACTCTCTTCAATATACAGATGGGTGACAAATTGAAAAAAAATGGTGCAGGTCTGAATGCTTGACCCCTACAGTGAGGGGATCTGGTGGCTCTGTTATGCTGTGGGGGCATTTTACTGGCATGGTTTGGGTCCACTTGTCCCCTTATAGGGAAGGGTCACTATTAATCAATACAAAGTTGTTCTGAGTCATCACCTTTATCCTATGATGAAACATTTCTATCCTGATGGGAGTGGTCTCTTCCAGGATGACAATGCCCTAATTCACAGGACATGAGGGGTCACTGAATGGTTTGATGAGTATGAAAATGATGTGAATCATATGCTATGGCCTTCGCAGTCACCAGATCTCAACAGAATTGAACGCCTATGGGAGATCTTAGACTGACGTGTTAGACAGCGCTCTCCACCACCTTAATCAAAACACCAAATGAGGGGATATCTTTTTGAAGAATGGTGTTCCTCAGCCTTGGCACTGATTCTACAAGTCTCTGGAACTCTTCTGGAGGGATGAACACCATTCTTTCAGCAATGCAATTTATTTCAACTGTCAGCATTAACACACATTATCCATGGGGAATGCAGTTTCTAGTTATTCACACTTTTGTTCTTCAAAGCTTTATTAGGGCCCAAGCATGAAAGTGCCAGGGGCTCAATGGTCCCTGGCACTGAAAGTGTGAGGAACCTATTGTTTTTGAGGGGATAATTAGGGCCCGAACACAAAAGTGCCAGGGACTGTTGGGCTGAGAGGGAAGGAGAAACCTTTTGTTTTTTAAGGCATTATTAGGACCTGAGCATGAAAGTGCCAAGGGCCCAATGGTCCCTAGCACTGAACGTGCGAGGAACCTATTGTTTTTGAAGGGATTATCATTATTATTATTATTATTATTATTATTATTATTAGGGCCCAAGCATGAAAGTGCAAGGAGCCTATTGTTTTTGAAGGGATTATTATTATAATAACAATTATTATTATTGTTGTTATTATTGCATACATATTTTTTCAATTTTTTTCACCCAACAGGAAGTTTTGGAATTCGTATGTGAATTTTCATTTTATGAACATTTGTTTTAAGCCTTTAGGATGCATGAAAACTAACAAAACTTTGCAAATATGTTCAAACTAATAAATCCTTCAATTAGTATCAAAATTGGGCTTCGTCATGGCACATCAGCTCCATAGAGCCCCCTAAACACTTTCAGCAATTTTGAGGTACAAGGGGTGCTCATGAAACTTTGCACATGCATCAAAAGGAGTGTGACTTGATATCTGATATGGGTCTCAGGCATGGGTGTGGCAAAATGGCTCAATGGCACCCTCTAGAAAACTTCAAAGTCAAAGCCCCCACCTTTACATTTGATGTAGATGTATGAAGTTTGGTAGGCAGATGTACCATCCCAAGTCTGAAAAAAAAGCCTATTGGAGCCATACCCTAAGTCCAACAGGAAATCAGCCATTTTGAATCTACTTTGAATTTTTTTGCAAAGTGAAGCCATTGACAGGCATTGTTCTTTAACAAACTCCTCCCAGAGATTTAACCCTAGCGACTTCAAATTTAGTAGGTTACATCTAAAGACCTTTGCAATGTTAAATTGTGAAGGTTTTTGGTTTTCATGGAACGCCCTTGGCATGGCGTGCCGAACAATTTTGTGAAAAACACGTTTGGGGCATTAAACATTAAGTTATTGTAACTTGGCCTTACATTGTCCAATCTGCCCCAAATTTCTCATGCTTGATAAGAGTCCAGGCCTGAACACATCAGCAACATGTCACTATTGAGTAATATTCATAGCGCCACCTACTGACAACAGGAAATCAGCCTTATGTGAGAAACATCAACCAATTTACATGAAATTGAAATGGTGTGGTCTATAAGTGATACAAATCAACATGACATATAATTATTGGTGTTCTCTAGCGCCACATAGTGGACACAGAAAGTGATAGTTATCTCCTACATGCAATGTCCAATATCCATGAAAATGTATATTCCTGTCATTTTCCTTCAGGTAAATGTATTGCTGTATCAATATTTCACTTATGTAGTATTGCCTATGTGCAACAGAAGGTGAGGCTTGAATGACGAATAGTTTACCAAATATATACACAATTTCCAATGAGTCATCACCAGCACCACGTATTGCAGGAAATATTTTACCCATTCACACAGTGTCTGATGATCCTGACAATTCAGAGCCGCGTCAACAGACCTGCAAAGCAGCTTTCATCTTTGCTCTTTGTAACATACATTCCCTTAAGGAGATGTATTCTATTACTTTTCTTCATTGTGCACGATCTAGTGAGTTTATATAATTTTTAAAATATTAAAATTTATAATGGAAATCTATGGGTTGAATGTTTTACAGTTGATAACTCAAAAACTAAAAGTGCTGAAGTATTTATAGGTCATGTACAGCTGTCCCATGTGGAAATGCTTAACATATTAAAACATAGGACCAGTATCCCCTCCATGTGAGTCAGTTATTATGCATTTTACATTTTGGTTAATAACTCATGAACTGTAAGGCCTATCAAAACCATATTTGCACAGCGTGTTCCTTGGATGATGCTGATTAGACTGATATAGTCACCGCCCATATCCACCCGAAAAAAAATTCTGCTATTTTGGATTTTTGGTAAACACATTTTTTATATATCATATAATCTTCAACAAACTTGGTATATACAATATTTAGATGACCCCGAACAAAACTTATGAGTTTGTTTTTGGATATCATGTACCATTTGACTGTAATTGGTTATCAAACTTTTGAAGGTGTAGCCTGATGCACTTGGAGATGGGCCATAACTCTTCAATATTAAATTGGATTGCAACCAAATTTGGGAATTTTGTACATAGAGTCACATTGCATAAGTGTGTAAAATTTCATATAGCTATACCCATAGGGGTTGCTAAAGTAACATTATAACACAATATTTCTGCAAATCGGTGGTCTTTAATTAAATTAAACTTGGTACACAATTTCTCCATGTAAATATGCAGGACATACTAAATCATGACATCAATAGTCCCACCTTGTGGTCATTAGTAAAACACCACCATACATTAACTGCCACATCCCTTTAATGTAATATTCCATGGTAAGTAAATTCTGTGCACTTGTACAGATGGGGTTGTTAAACAAATCTGTATACTTTGCAATTTATTTCAGCTCTCAGCATTCATGTGCATTTTCTGCAGGTAAAGCACTTTCTAGTTATCAGTGTTCTTTTGTTCTTAAAAGATTTATTAGTGTGAATGCTTTCAGTATTCACACTTTTGTTCTTTAAGTCTTTATTATCATTTTTTGATATCTGCAAAGCAGCTCACATGCAATTTCCGCAGGAAACACATTTTCTGGTCTTTTTTGCTCTTTTTTTGGAGAAGTATTCAGTAGTAGGAATATTTTTCAAGTAATGTTATTTTATATTTTTTTTCTGTTTTGTTTAATCATGAACGTTTCTTGGAAAATTACATTAAAATGACAAACTATATGTGTCCCATAGAATAGTAAACAGTAGATCGAACCAATATCAAATTCAGTGTTTTTCGAAATACCAATTTGTTCATTGTATAAGTACTTAATTTTAAGGCTTATAAAGGCTTTTTAACTTGTGTACCTTGACATAGCAGTGTGCATTAGCTTTTTTGGGAGTTCATTCCCCCTTTTTGTGGTAACTGATTGCCAACCTGAGCATCAACAGTGAAACATCCATATTTAACAATATAAAACTTTAATATTTGCAAGATTAAATTATCATTCAGAAACATAAATAGTAATAGTGAACAGTTGTTTATAATTGTCCTGACTGAAGCAGGAGCAACCAAATCAATGGTAGCTTCTACAGTTACGCTAAGCTCCAGTTGGTGTTGGGGGAAATTTAAATGGGACAAAATAAAAATGGAATGGGGAGCAGAAAGTGACATTCTTGGCATGGTTTGCCATCTCTTGCACCATCTGTTACTGAGTATCCCAGTGTTGGTAAAAAAACATGTATTTGCTGAATAACTTTTAAGGCAATTAAAATTTAAATACTGTAATATAGCTTAAAAGGGCAGTTTGCCTTTCAGAACAGCTGAAAAAAATTGGGCTTAACAGTTTCTGTCAGCTGTGTGGGTGTTGTAGGATTCTATGTTGGTTATTCGCCTCCTATTTCAAAGCAAATATATGTAAATATTCAAATTAGATCTATATTTCCTCCAGTCTCAAATGGCTTGCATAAACTCTTGTCCCACTGCAGTAAAATACTGCCAACAAAAATGGAGAGCAGGGAAAAACACAAGTCAAGAGAAGGCTGGACTCTTATTGGCGTTCTTCCTGTAAATCCCAGCCTGAGGCCATCTCCACCCACACCTCTCTTCTCCATCCAGCTAGCACCCCATATCCCCCAACCCCCCATCTTTTTTCATCTCCTCTTACCATCTTTCCTCCTCCCTCTCTATAGATAAGTACTTCTCAACCTTGTGCTGTGTTGGCCCGGCAGTCTGCAGTGTTTCAGGACTTCCAGACAGCAGTGACTCATTTCAGTTCTTTTGTTCCAGGCTAAATGTGTTTGATGTCCACTTTGTGTCTAAAGAATGGGATTGTTCATGTGTCATTTAACTATCCACATCCACAATTATTTGTATAATCGATTAGGAAGAAGAAACGCATCCATCACTTTCATGAGTAGACTGCATCTCATATGTTTTTTCCACCAACTAGCATAGACCAGTTATCAGTAAATAGTTTGATATCTATCAGTGATCTAGCTGCTGATAATAGAAACACAGCTGGTCTGGACAATACTTGTTCTCTCACAAAAACATTTACAGTACTTTATTTCAAAGAAAACAGTAATTAGAATTGTTTGTTGAATTAATTGTTTAATATAAACTATAATGATATATCAGCTATTGTGCATTTTTCCCCAGTGTTCAGAGGAGGATGAAACTGGTTTTGGACATGTTGGTGGAAACAACATCTATGCCTCGAACCTCTGAGCGACAGTTTCCCTCAGGCTGTGGAAGGTCATACTGTACAACCTACAAAAACTGGTAAAGGACTTTTCCCTTTTTTAACAAGTCTACATAGTGTTAGCTATCATTAGCTGTCCCTAGTTAGCCCCTTTAACTTGCAACATTTTAAGTATGTATTCTAATTAGCTTAGTTTGCTAACACTAGCACTGATACCCATGAGACGTTACTTTATAGAAGAGAGGGGTCCTACCAGACTGTCAAAGCCCACAGTTCAGGTTATCCTGTGACCGTCATGTGAATTACACAGTAAAATACAGAATGATGAGGTCAGCATTTGGGCTAAACAACAGGTAGTAACATGATTCCTGTATCTGGTTTAAACCTACAGCTGTGGGCATAAAACTGCCTGTGGCTGCAGGAATTTAAGTGATGTTTATTCATTTATTTATTTATTTATTGGGAGCATGTACAGTGTTAAACATAAATGTTACCATTTAAGGTGCTGTACCAGAGTTAGCTTATAGCTGTTTTTCATCTGCAGTCCCTTAAACAGGTCACAAATATAACAGCACAATTACAAACAGTACAAAGCAAAAAACATACAGGACACATAATACAAAATACAAAGCTACACACGACAGCACATCACATACACCCACAATGTCATCTAGAAATTCATAATGTCTTGTCAAATTAAAAGCAAGATTATTTGCGTTCATGAGAAAACCATGAGATGAAATTCAGATTCAGTGGTTACAGAGCTGAGTTTTAAGAAGAATTTTTAATTTGGTTTTGAACATACTGATGGAACTGCAGTTCTTCATATCATCAGTTGGGCATTCCACTGAGTTGTGGCTTTCACGTAGAAAGCTGATTGCCCAAATGCAGTTCGACAAAATGGTATAGTACAGTCTTTTATGAAGGATATTCTGGAGGATATAATAGAACTTACTGAGCAAGTATACACAAGTCACGTAGTGGAGGAGGGGCCAAACCATTTAAAATTTTATAAAATAGGCACAAATTTAATAATAATCTAAAATTCTCAAAGCTCAGTAAATTGTATTTCGCCAGTACCCCATAGTGAGGGAAATGCATTGGCTTTTTGTCCAGAGTTTGTTTGTATAAGGACTCAAAAGGTCTTATGGCTGTTTCTCCAGCCTGCCCCCAACATGTGATGCAATAAGACATATGAGAAAGAGTCATAGCATGCATAAATATCTTGGCTGCGTCCAAAGAGAGACAGTTTCTAATATGTCTAAAATTTGCTAAGTTGTACTTTATGGTTTTAACTGTTTTTTAAACATGTTTCTTAAAGTTCAAATTTGGATCCAGTGTCACACTAAGATATTTAAAATCAGTGACTATGTCAGTCCTTTCACCTTTGATGAGAATATCAGCGTTAGGAGGTTGCACCATGGTTTTAGAGAAAAAGATACCCTTTGTCTTGTTTACATTTAGACTCAAACATGATTGATTGAGCCAATGTGTGATCCTTTCTAATGCAATTGTTAGCTTAGCAGCAGCTAACTCAACCGTTTTTGCATGTGTGTACACAACAGTGTCATCTGCATACATTTGTAGTTCTACATCATGACAATGTTTAGGAAGATCATTAATATAGAGGCTAAATAATAGGGGACCTAACACTGACCCTTACGGAACACCCATTGCGCACTTCATGTTACTGGACAGTGTGTCACAAACTTAAACACATTGTATGCTATTAGATAAATATGAAGACATCCATGCCAGTGCTCTAGATGAGAAGTTAAATTTAAAGAGTTTTGATATTAAAACATCATGATTGACTGTGCTTTACACAGATCTAAAAATACAGCACCAACTACCCCTCATTTATCAAGTCTTGATTTAATTTGCTCTATGAAGTGCAAGGTAGCAGTTTTGGTGGAATGATTTGCACTAAAGCCATATTGCATACAATGTAGACCAAAATTGCTTGTGTTAAGAAATGTTGTCAGTTGTTCAATAACAACTTTCTGAGCAACCTTTGAGAGTACTGGCAGTATACTTATTGACTCTCTAGTTACTGGCTTCAAGGCAGTCTCCAGATTTAAAAATAAGCGTGACAATGGCACCTTTCCAGCCATCAGGAAAGGAGCTGTGTTTGAAAGACAAGTTAATTAAATGAGCAATGGCGGGAGTTAAAATATCTTTGTGTGATTTAACAAATATGATGTCAAATTGGAAAGCATCTCCACTTTTGAAGCTTTTTAAGGAGATGATGATTTTGTTTACTTGTAAGTCATTAGTCTCTACCAGCTCGAAAACCTGACCTGTAGCATCTATAGAAACAATATCCAGTTTCCTTTTTGTAATTTTTTTTCCTAACTCATATATAGACTCAAGAAAAAAATTATTAAAGACAGAAACAACAGTAAGATGATCTTCAATTAACTTCCCCTGTACTTTGAGTTTAAAATCTCCTAAAAATTATGAAATTATCCATGTTTTTCCAGATCAGTTTTGCCTCATTCAGTATATTGAAATAAAAATGAGATTTAGCATCTCTTAGCTTCAGCTAGTTCTAATGCAACACAGATATTACAAAAATCAAATTAAACTACTCTGTCAATCTGTACTGTGACATGGCTACACTGTAAAAAAGGTTAAAGGCAACAAATTGCAGTAAATTGTGACTTAGACACCACTGCAATGGCCTCATGCATCATGTAACTTTTTTCATTTGAGAAAAAAGAAGAATTTTAACCTAAATACAATGCATGCTTGGAAGTACAAGCTAACAATGTTTCTAAATAACTTCATTTGATGGGTGAAGTAAACGATCCATTGGACATTTAGTCAGCTGAACTGAAAGTGAAACTGACAAACCTATCCAATTACATTGAGTCAATAATACAAGAAAGGTTTGTATAACTTATGACATTTTCAAGTGCAAAGACACAGAGTTGCTTGATTTGTTGGCAAAATTTTAATTTTACTTTGAATGCTGTTGATTTAGGTTTCAAATTGTTACTTATGTCAAAGAATATCATTTGGTGTTTTTAGTGTACAACAAAATAAACTGATCAATTTAAATCATTCTATTTGGAGGTCAAACTGAAAGTGAATGCACCTAAAATTTTGCTAATAAACTCTCATTGTGTAGGAAAACTGTGTGTGCACAGCTACAGCTATAGAAAGTGCAGTACAGTTGGTTAAAGTTGAAGCAGGAAGTGGGTAAACTGTGGATGGTTGGATGTTAACAACAGACAGTGAGGGGTTTTTGCCATCTACATTTTCTCTTCCAAATTTGTCTATTTTGTCTAACCTAGGGGTTTGTTTACAATGTGTCTGATCGCATAATTGCTTGTGTTTCTTGATCTATTAGACTTCTTGATAGTGATGACGCTGTGTTCAAGATATCAGCTATTAACTTGGTAAGCACACTGTTATTACTGATAGAAATGACCAAAATGACAAAAACAAGACCCAAGTTGTAAAAAACTGGAATTATTTTTTAATAAAGCTGATACAAATCAGTTCAAGTACACCTTGATTGTCCTTGACCTGTCCTCTCCTGCTCATCAACCAGCTTTGCACGACTGCAGCTCAGTCCTGAGTCTGTGGCCTCCCTCTCTGTTTAGTCATCTCTCCCATCTATCCCAGTCCTGGCTTCCCCTGCCATCCCATCTCCCAGTCTTGGCTGCCGTGTCCTGTATTAGTCTCTACAGTCTGTCCTGCACCGCGGGACTCTAACTGCCCATTGACACCATTGTGGGTTGCTATAGCCAAGCTAGCCATGCATGTCCCAGAGAGTTGTAATGCTGGAGCCAGAATGGATAGATTCCTATGCCCAGGCCTGCCAGCTAAATGACTGTGCAAGCATCAGTGGAATTAATGGTTGAATTCAAAATGTGCCATTCCTCTTCCCTCCTCTCTCCTCTAATTTGATCTGCAAAGGTCAAATGCTAAAATTGAGATGTGACGAAGAGATGCAATAACAGATGTGAGGTTTGTCTTCTAAGCTGGCACAGACATGCTTCATTTGGAATACATTCTACAATTAACCAGAGCTGAATGAAGATCTGTTTATTTTGGGATAAACATGATCATATTCTGAGATTGAAGAAAAGAACAGAACCACTATCAAATTTAATAATTCACTCTTCATCCCAGCACTTCTTCATTGTAACTCTGCATGGTCAGAGAATGAAATGACATGATATATATAACATACAGATAAATAAATGGCATTTCTCCTGTTGGAACTGACCAATGTGATGTGTAAATGCATTCCTAACCTGTCTCAGGTTTGTTTGTCTGGGCAGACAGTCTTTTTACACAACAGCACAGAAATACACTAATTCACTTTTTTCTGAGAGATGTTGAAGATGTTCAAATGGAGTCAGGAAATAGTTAGCCAAGCTTAGCATTTAGACAAACAACAGCTTTAGTGAAAAAAATAATTATGGCTTTAGAGGTGTTTGGTCGGTCTATTTTTGGACTTTGGACAGAGCCAGGCAAGCTGTTTCTCCCCATTTCCAGTCTTTATGCTAAGCTAGGCTAACCACATCAGCCACTCTACGATAATTATTTTATTCAACCATTTATATAATGTTTGATCAATAATTCCAAAGATGCTACACAAATCCTTCATTGTACTTTAACCATGCCAATAACATATAATGGAAAACTGCCCCTGGATATGCTATAAATGATCCATTATAAATGATCCAGGTTTCTCTGCTGAGAAACCTCACAAGATAATTTCACCACTCAAAACCTCTTGTGACATAATGAATTTTGTGTTATATTTTAAGTGTCAAACCCCTTTTGTTTGGTATGATATATGGTGGAAAAATGTTGACTGTGTAACCTAAGCCAAAGATACAGAACACGAAGCAAATTTTTGCCTCACATCATTCATGCAAGTTTGACTGCTGGACTATTTTATTTGCCCCAAAAAGCCAACATACCAACTGTACATGAGCTGTAAGCAGTCTACAAATGGTTGCACTGAGGTGTTTGTGGGAGTGTGTCTGTGTGTTTGTGTTCAGTCCAGCTTCTGAATGAACTCAGAACTCACCAGAAACTGGTTCTTTTTGTTATTTCCCTCTAGTCTCTCTCCTTTTCCCTCTCCTGTCTATATATTTATGAAGGACATTTATAGGAGCTATTTCACTTGTTTGATTATTTCATTATTTGTATTTTATTTTGTAAACACTAGGGGCACCAGGCACAATTCAACCACTAACTGTCGAGGTGGTGTCCAGCAAACGATGTGGGCTTCGTAGATAATTGGCAGACTTTCTGGGAAAGACCTGGGGTCCGTTTCACAAAGCAGGTTCAACAAACTCTGAGTCTAATCCTGAACTCTGAGTTGATCTACTCTGAGATAGGAAACTCTGAGTCTCCGGTTTCAGAACAGCTGATTTGAGTCAGTTTAATCAACTCGGAGTAGTTTCACCTGGAGTTAAGTGCGTGCACCACAACTATAAAAAGCCAGCATCAATGGAGCCCCGATTCAACGAGTCACCATGGCAACGGGGAAGCGGAGGGCTGCGTTTTTCGCCCCACTAGGGCTAGAAATCTTAATGCGATAATACGGCGAGTTTGAACATGTTTTCAAAAAGAAGTGCAACACCGCTGCAGCTGCAAAAGAGAGGGAGACGGCGTGGGAGAACATCGCTGCTCGGGTCAATGCGTAAGTTTAAATGTGGTCCTTTGCAATCACAATAATATTACAGAGGAAAACTGCTTGATTGGTCGCCTATTAATTTATTTCATTTAGGTCCAATCCCGCGAGGGAGAAGCGCACTTGGAAGCAGTTTAGGATGAAATATAAAAACATTGTTCAAACAGGTGAGACCTCGGCATAATCTCATGGGGGAACCTCATTTTGATCATGTTTTACATTGTAAAGTAAATATTAAGTGGCTGTTTGACTGTGCAGTTGTTTTATCCCCAACATAATGCTGGTTTCACACACATAAATGTCTTCTCATCTACATCATGTTCTGTTAAATAATTAATCCTATTTAAACTAACACAGACTTCTACTCAGCCAACAGAAAGAAGGCAGATGTCCGTAAAACGGGTGGTGGTCCAGCACCGCCACCTCTAACGGAGGCAGAGGAGCTGGCCCTAAGCCAGAACATAGGAAGGCCAGTGGCTGGCCCCGACACTGTACAAAAAAACTTCCGTTTGCAAAGAAACACAGCGCAACACACAATATCTGCTGGGATGTGAGAGCATGATTACGATTGGTAATGTTGCAAATGTAAGGACGGATTAGGTTGTGTATGTAGATGATGGACTGTGACGTGAAACGGTCTCAAAAAGATAATTGTCTGGAAATGCTAGAACATCTATGGGCGGTCTGATAACCATCTCTCAACGAATATTTAATTCTCTGCGCAGTAATGCTGCACCTTCATCCACGGGATCGTTATCAAAAGGACATGCCATGTTAGTGAAAAAGTCGCCACCTACTGTGCCTAATGGACTTCTAATATACTGACTCTGATTTTTTTAATGATTTTTTTAAATGATAGACGGCAGAACTAGGCTACGCCAAAACTCGCCTGCTGACTGAATGAATGAGGAAATCAAATGGAGTGTGTGGCTCTGAAAGAGGGCGGAGACTGAGAGAAACTCGAGGTTCATTGAGAAAAACCTGGTCCCGACCAGGTTAGGTTCATAGAGTCTGTTACTACGGTAACTGACCGAGAGTTTAAATTACCCCTCTCTGTGAAACAGGCTAGAGTTATCCCTCTTTCTCTGGTTTGAGTTACCTCCCTTTTTGAAACGGAAAACTCAGAGTTTCCCTCATTTCAGGGTTAACAAACTCTGAGTTTTCACTAAACCCGCTTTGTGAAACGGACCCCTGGTCTGATTAGGAGAGACAGCATGCATCCCACTTTGGATGGAGCTGCTCTCATATCTAGGAATATGGCTGAATTTATTAGTCGACCGAAACCATGACAACCCAGAATTGAGATCAGGAGGCAGAGCTGCAGTCCCACATGCGCTTCCATTAGAGCAGTTACCCACCCAAAACCACATAGAAACTGTGTCTGTCCCCGACCACTTAAATCAATTAAATCTTAAGTAAACAGAAGAGGATTCATTCATAAAAATCTAATAAAAATTAAAACCACTACTGCAATACTGCAATAGTACAACAAAATAGGAGAATTAAATATAGACTCTTAAACAATTGATCATCTAAAGCCGTATTAGTAAACAATTTAATCTCAGACCATCATATTGATTTATTTTGTCTTACTGAAACCTGGCTGTGTAATGAAGAATATGTCAGTCCAAATGAATCCACTCCCCCCGAGTCATATTAATACTCACATTCCTCGAGACACTGGTCGACTCCATCGCCCCTTTAAAAAGGAAGATAATAAAACATAAGAGGTTAGCTCCATGGTATAATAATATAACTCCCAAACCCACAAATTAAAGCAAACATCGTGAAAATTTGAAAGGATTTGGCATTTCACCAAAGTGGAAGAATCTCGCGTAGTCTCCCAAGATAGTCTTAAAACATATAGGAGGGCCCTCTGTAATGCCAGAGCCGCCTATTACTCATCATTAATAGAGGAGAATAAAAACAGCCCCAGGTTCCTTTTCAGCACTTTGGCCAGGCTGACAAAGACTCATAACTCGACTTCATGAGCTTCTTTAATGATAAAATTCTAATTATTAGAGACAAAATTCACCACCTCCTGCCCTCAACAGGCACTGATTTATCCCCAAACTCAGGAACCATAGAAATAGCTGTAAATCCTGACATATATTTGGACTGTTTTTCTCCAGTCGACTTTCCTGAACTAACTTCAATGATTTGTTCATCTAAATCATCAACCTGTGTCTTAGACCCCAACCCAACTAGGCTGCTTAAGGAAGCCTTACCCTCAGTTAGCATCTCCTTACTAGATATGATCAATCTGTCTTTAGTAACAGCAATGTACCACAGTCCTTTAAAATAGCTGTAATTAAACCTCTTCTTAAGAAGCCTTCTCTTGATTCAGGAATTTTAACCACCTATAGACCTATATCTAATCTTCCCTTTCTCTCTAAGATCCTTGAGAAAGCGGTCTCTAATCAGTTATGTGACTTTCTACATAAAGAAAGACATCAGACAAAGGACTTCTCTCCATACTTGTCTTGTTAGATCTTAGTGCTACATTCGACAAAATTGACCATCACATCCTATTACAGAGACTGGAACATTTGATTGGCATTAAAGAAACTGCATTAAGCTGGTTTAAATCCTATTTATCAGACCGATTTCTGTTTGTACACGTTAATGATGAATCCTCCATGCACGCAAAGGTTAGACACAGAGTTCCACAAGGTTCTGTACTTGGACCAAGACTGTTCACTTTGTATATGCTTCCTTTAGGTAATATTATTAGGAAATACTCCATAAATTTTCATTGTTATGCAGATGATAGCCAATTAACAATCAGTGAAGCCTGATGAAACCAATCAGTTAAACAAACTCCAAGCATGCCTTAAGGACATAAGGACCTGGATGACCTGCAATTTTCTACTACTAAACTCAGATAAAACTGAAGTTATTGTGCTTGGCCCTAAATACCTTAGAAACACATTATCTAATGATATAACTATTATGGATGGCATTACCCTGGCCTCCAGCACCATTGTAAGGAATCTGGGAGTTATCTTTGATCAGGATATGTCCTTAACTCCCACATAAATCAAATTTCAAGGACTGCCTTTTTTCACTATGGTAATATTGCAAAAATCAGGCACATCCTGTCCCAAAAAGGATGGATTATTGCAATTCCTTACTATCAGGCTACCCTAACAAGTCTCTAAAGACTCTCCAACTGGTCCAGAATGCAGCTGCACATATACTAACAAAATCTGGTAAAAGAGATCACATTTCTACCATTTTAGCTTTGCTACATTGACTTCCTGTAAAATCTAGAATAATTTAAAATTCTTCTCCTAACTTACAAAGTCCTTAATGGTCAGGCACCATCATATCTTGAAGAGCTCATAGTACCGTATTACCCCACTAGAACACTGCGCTCCCAGAATGCAGGCTTACTGGTGGTTCCTACAGTCTTTAAAAGTAGAATGGGAGGCAGAGCCTTCACCTATCAGGCTCCTCTCCTGTGGAACCATCTTCCAGATTCGGTCCAAGGGGGCAGACACCCTCTCCACATCTAAAAGACTAAAACTTTCCTTTTTGATAAAGCTTATAGTTAGGGCCTCTGAGGGCCACTGAGCTCCTCTCTCTCTCCTCCATTCATGTACCATCAATGCATTTTACTAACTTGGCTTCTTCCCTAGATTTTTTTTGTGTTTTCTCATCACGCAGAAAACCCTGGGTTGCAGGCCAAGGCTTCATGGTCCTTCACAGTCCTGTTGGTGTCCCTCCCCGACTATTGCTGCTGTTAATGTTATTGTTATGATTGTTGTTATTCTGTCCCCTCTCCCCCTCTCCCTCCCCCCTCTTTCTTTCTCTCTCTCAACCGAACCGGTCAAGGCAGATGGCCGCCCACCAAGAGCTGGTTTCTGCTTGAGGTTTCTACCCGTTAAAGGGGAGTTTTTTCTTACCGCTGTCACCAAGTGCTTGCTCATGGGGGAATTGTTGGTTCTCTAAATTAAAGAGTATGGTCTAGATCCGCTCTATGTGAAAAGTGCCCTGAGATGACTTTTGTTGTGATTTGGCGTTATATAAATAAAAACTGATTGATTGACTGATTGATTGATTGATCGATTTATTTGTCTCATATGGGTCTTGGCCTCGGGTGTAGCAAAATAGCTCGAGGGCGCCCCCTAGAAAATTTCAAAGTCAAAGCCCTCACATTTAAATTTAACATAGATGAGCCAAATTTGATAGGAACATGTATCATGTCCCGATGCACAAAAATGCCTCTGGGAGCCATACTCTAATCCAAGTCCACCCTAGTCCATAGTCCAACAGGAAGTCAGACATTTTGAATTTACTTTGTAATTTTAGTGTAATTTTTGGAATTTACAGGCATTGTATTTTAAGGAACTCCTCCTAGAGATTTGAGTTGACTGACTTCAACTTTGGTCAGTGTCATCAATAGACCTTTATGATAAAAAGTTATCAACATCTAGAGTTTTCATTGAACGCTGTTGCCATGGCGATGTGGTGAACTTCGATGTTTCGCCATGAAACAGGAGGTTGTTGTAACTTGAATGTACATTGAACCAAATTTTTCATGCTTGATAGTCTTGCTTGAAGAGTCCTGGCCTGAACACATCTCCATGTCAATACTGAGTGATAGTCATAGCGCCACCTACTGGCAGTGGGTGTTCTCTGACACCACATAGTGGACAGGAAGTGATACTTAACTAACTTGTGGAGTGTCTGATAAGAGCCCGGTCCTGAACACATCTGCATGCCTGCAATAAAAGCCCTTCGACTGTGGAGTGCCCCGACGTGTGCACAGGAGTGAGGGCCCAATCATTGCTGATTGCAGCTTTAATTATTATTATTATTATTATTATTATGGTATGCCCTTGCATTTTTGAGTGGCTCAAAAACTCACAAAAATTTGCACACGTCAGAATTGGTGAAAATTGCAATATTCTGTAGTGACTGGGCTTGGGTAATGGCAGTGCACTCCATAGCGCCCCCAAACGCAGGGCCCATTTTGGAACAAAGTTTCTTTGATGTGCAACATGTTTTTGAGGCTTTTAGAATGCGCGAAAAGTAATGAAACTTTGCATATATGTTCAAACTAATAAATACTTCAATTCTTACCAAAATTGGGCTTGGGTGTGGCATTTTGGCTCTTTAGGGCCCCCTAATTATTTTTAGCATTTTTGTACTAGGAGTACTCGAAAACTCACAAAACTTTGCACATGCAAGGGCACCCCATAGAAAATTTCAAAGACAAAGCCCACACCTTTAAATTTGATGTATATGTACAGAATTTGGTAGGCAGATGTATCATTTCTAGATTTTAAAAAGCCTCTTGGACTTTTACCCTAAATTTTAGTTTTCATGGAATATCCTTGGCGTGGCGTGCCAGACAATTTTGCCCAAAACATGTTTGGAGCATTAAACAGGAAGTTGTTGTAACTCCACTTTACATTGTCCATTCTGCCCCAAATTTCTCATGCTTGATAAACCTGAATACATGTACATGTCAATATAGAGTCATAGTTAGAGTGCCCCCAACTGACAAAAGGAAATCAGCCTTATGTGATCACCTGCAGCTCCCCCCCGAAATGCACGAGATACGATGGCCTGTTTATTGCTGGAGGAGGTCATCCATTTTGAGTTTCGTGCATTAATTTTCATTTTATGAAAACATGTTTGAGGCCTTTAGAATGCATGAAAACTCATGAAACTTTGCACCTATGTTTGAGTATTTCGATTACTATCACAATTGAGTTAGGGCATGGCTTGTTGGCCCTAATTACTTTGAGGTGCTAGGGGTGCTCAAAAACTCACAAACCTTTGAACATACATCAGTGGCATAACTTGATGTATGATATGGGTCTTGGATTTGGGTGTGAAAAAATGGCTGGGGGCACCCTCTAGAAAATTTCAAAGTCAAAGCCTACATCTTTAAATTTGACGTAGATGTATGAAATTGTCCATGTCAGTTGCCCTCTAGTAAATATACTGCTGCATTAATATTTCATTGATGTAATATCGCCTATGTGCAACAGGAAGTGAGGCCTAAATGACACGTGGTTAATCAAATGTATACACAATTTCTTATGAGCTCCAGTGCCACATACTGCACACAGAAAATAAGATTTTACCCATTCACAGTGTCTGATGATCCTTCGAATTCAGAGCTGTGTCAACAGACCTCCAATAGTGATACCACGGCTGCCTCTCACTCTGACACGCGCGAGGTGCGAGGGCCTGTCCATCGCTGCTTGCAGGTTTAATTAGTGTTATTTTTTGTATATGTTGCTCGTGTTATGTTTACATATTGTGTTTGACATTTGGCTGCTTATGTTGCAGTTTTTAACGCATTCTTGGCAAGTTTTTTTTTTTTTTCATGCTCATCTATTTTTCAGTTCTGCCTTCTTCATTTGCTTGCCATGCCTGCTCACAGTTGGACTGCACATATTGCTGGAGACTCTTTTGGTCATTGGTGTTTTTGCATTTTATGCAATTTTTGGAGTATGTATCTTGCTTAACAACTGGTCACAACCTTCCCGACAGCCTGCGAGTCACATACCCCAGTGATTATCTGCTGCAATTAATACTTCATTCCCCCAAGCATTTACTACAGAGACGTTTCCAGAGGAAATATTATGCTAGTACTCTTCCAATCAAGAGGATTCTTCACACATCAAAAAGAAGATAACTAGAAGGAGGAAGAAAAAGGGACAGAGTAGAGCCAGACTTAGACGGGAGAAATGTAAACACCAACCGCACCCCTCATCATGCACCCTCGTCATTCTGGCTAATGTGCGCTCCCTCAGCAAAAAAAACCCAAAACAACAACAACAAAATGACAGACAAACTTCAAGTCAACGTTAATCACATGTATGAATAATGAGCTCACTGCTAAACAACATTGCAGCGGTGTTTGTATCTATGTAAACACACGCTGGTGCTCAACAGTCATTGTCAGGGAGAAGCTGTGCAATACTTACATTGAAATCCTGGCCGTTTCCCTGCACCCTTTCTATCTCCCCAGGGAATTCTTACTGCTTTTTTTCATTCTGGTTTACATCCACCCCAGAGCAAATGCAACCACCTAATACATCACATGTACCACCCACCTGGGAAATACACTGGACAAATGCTATGGTTCATTTCAATTCAATTTTATTTATATGGTGCCAAATCATAGCAAAAGTTATCTCAGGGTACTTTTCACATAGAGCAGGTCTAGACTGTACTCTTTAACTGGTTCAGTCCCAGATGCATACAGATCCGTCGCCCTCTACCCCCCTTGGCTCTGCCGACCACCACGCCATCCTGCTTGCACCAGCCAACTGATAAGGAGGACCGAGAAGGTAATTAAAACCATCAAACAGTGGACAAATGACAGCAACATCAATGAGCAAGTGGACATGGTCCCATCATACATCTCCTTCTGTGTGGACAATATTATTCCTAACAAGAAGGTCACAATCTTCCCCAACAATAAACTTTTGGTGACCAAAGAACCCAAAGAAATCCTCAACAAGAAAAAGAGAAACAAACATTTACATGAGGGAACCTTCGCTCAGCTTGGCAGGGTCTCAAGAACATGGCAGCTGTGAATACTGCTTCCACCATCCACAAGCTCATTCAGGTTGCAAGCAAACACAAAAATCAAACACAACACATGGGCCAGACATCATCAGTGTCTCTACTCTGAGGTACTGTGCTGAGCAGCTAGGGGGACATGTTCCATCTCCTGTTCCAGAGCTCCATGACCAGTGGCATAGTCCTCCAGCTGAGGAAACACTTCACAGTTATTCCCATACAGGGCACTATCAAGGCCCTGAATGACCTTAGGCCTGTGGCTCCCACCTCTCCTGTGATGAAGGCTATGGAGAGGGTCGTTGATAACCATATCAAGGCAGCACACTCTCAGATGGATCCACTTCTGTTTGCATACTGCGTGGGCATATGGATTGATGATGGGCCCCAGGGGGCCAGGCCCACCCATCTGGGAATTTGGCCCTCCCAGGAGAAATTGGCGTTATATGCATGGACTTACCAGGATGTAAGTCCCAGGCCCAATGACGTGAAAGGGCCCACGAGGCTCCAAGGGAAAAAAAAAAAAAATCACAGGGAGGAAAAAGCTCCTGCGTCGTTTGTACATTTTTTGTTCATTTGTGGTGTCTGGATTTAGAGCAAAGTTCTTTAGTATTTCTGCTGCTCCTTAGCGGAAACCAAAAGTGCGTTTGTTTTGTTGGCAGTACCAGTTGTCACCTTTACACTTTTAGTTTCACTCTTCTTTAATCTTTCTGTAATCTCTTTCTGTTTCTAAGAAGTTTTATTAACAATCTAAGCTTCAGTTCGTGGCAGTTACTGCAATTCAGTTTTTGTCGGCATGTGACACCAGAGGAGGAAGTTAAAGCAGCGAGCTGGGATTGACACGCCGGCCAGTGTTTTGATCTGACCAGTGAGCGTGTTATCCTGTGACTTTCAGCTAAACGTGTCGTGGTTGTCGTGGTGACGGCCGCTGTTGAAAACACAAACAAAACATGTACAGTGAAACAGTGAAAACATTTAATTAAAATGTTGAATTAAAACGGAATCATACTTGAGTTAATATTGATGTCACTGGAAAGTGACATTGTTAAACCCTGAATATTACGACCAGTAAAACCAGGAGGAAGATGTTTTAAAGGTAGGAATGGACTTCGGTTGTTTCATCTGTTTGTGTGTGTGTGCGTGTGTGTGTGTGTGTGTGTGTAAGCATGCATATGCGTGCATTATGTGTGAGAGAGATGGTCTACAGTGAACCGGTCTGTACTTTTTGGTGAAACAGTTACTGTACCATATACGTATGCTTCATTATGGGCTTATACTGATATCTGGTGCTACAACAGTCATAAAATTTTAAAAAAATTAAACTGCAGTCATGAATGGTTGTTGATGCAGGTGGACCCATCCATGATAACCAAAATGCCCGGCCAGTTACTTTCCTCTGGCACAGGGAATGTTGATGACGCAAAAGCATTCATTATAGACATCACACATAAGCATCTGGAACACCCCAACATTACATCAACACTCCAGTTTGCAGACTTCTCCCAGGTATTCACACCCTGCAGCCACACATTCTTGCTGAAAAACTCTACACCCGTTTCCACCTGGATAACCGTCTTAGGCCGTATTCAGACCAAATCAGGCGGTGTGGCGTTCAGCCACAGGGTCGAGCGGAGGTGTGTGGGGGTGTGGGCGTGGGCGTGTTTATTTGTACTCTAGAATGTAACAGCTGTGAGACAATCTGAAAATAACGTTTTATTGATATTTCCGTCCGCAGTCCGGTGTGGCGCCACAGTGGCCAAAACAGCCGCAGCTGAAACGCACTACTCCCATTGGCATTTTCACCGCATCGCCGGATTTGATCTGAATACAGCCTAATACTGTGGATAATGGACTTTCTCACCAACAGGTCACAGAGAGTGCTGGTCAACAACACCTTCTCAGGTTTGCTGATGACACGGTCCTCCTGTCTCTTCTTTCAGACCTGTTACAGGACCACAGCTCAGCTCTTGAGTTTGCGGAGTGGTATGACAACTCCTGCCTGGAACTTACTATGAACAAGACAGAGGAGATGGTAGTGACCTTCTCCAACAAGCAGATGGAACTGGCTGCAGCAGTCATCACCACTATCCATGGGAAGCCCGTAGAGATTGTTGAGGAATTTATGTACCTGGGCACAATCTTCGATAACTTACTGAAATTTGCCTCCAACACAGAGGAGATCCTCAGGAAATGCCAGCAGTGGCAGTACCTCCCGAGGAAGCTCAACTCCTTTGGAGTCAGCAAGGTCTTCCTTACAACATTTTACTACTCCTTCATTGAGAGCATTATGACATACTCATCATATTCACCTGCTGGTTCCACTTCATCAGCCTCCAGAACAGAAACCACCTGCAGAGTGTCATGGGAAATCTTCAGATAGGCCAATAAATCTTCAGGTCACCCATAACTTAGCATTAAACTCAAAACTCAGAAAGAGAAAGACTCAAAGAAAAACACTGGAAGCTGAAAGAGTTCAATGTGAATAGGTTTACTGTGCATTAAAGTGAAATACAGAGCAAACTGAGGCTTTGACCCAGGATAAATAACCTAATGCAAAATCATAAAACATTATATTATATACCTCTCATAACCCCTCTTAATGCAGAGCTTATGTTCTAAACTCCACCACACTTGACTTTGACACTTTGGAAATAAACCAGACATGATTCATCTAAAAAAAAGGTGTCTCAAACTTCTCTAACATGTATCAATTGTACCTGGCATTTTCCACATTTCTCACAATACACATGGCCTAGTGGCCTTCAATCATTACACAGGAAATCAAAATGTGACATTATTGATCATCCCCTTCCAAATTCCCCTGGGAACCGTCTCTTATTGACATAAATGTTATCTTTGCACAGTTACAAACATGTTGCACATTTACTAGCATAACTGATTGTTGGGGACATCTGTCTCCACTACAAAAGCACAGTCAAAGTCTGCTCCAAAATTATTGGACTCCCTGTCAGAGAACTCTCCACTCTATACGAGCAGCAGATGTTAAGGTCAGCTGACAGGACCCCTCACATAACCTGTACCCTGCATTTGAGCAGCTCCCCTCAGGACGCCGGCTTTGTCGCCCAGGCTGCAGGACACAGAGGAGAAGGGCAGCCTTTGTCCTCAAGGCTTTTCAGCTCCTCTACTCAACTCTTGCTTGTAGGTTGTGCTAGTATATGTGCCTCTGCAAATTGCCCCTCCGGGACAAATAAAGTGCTTTGAATTGAATTGAATTGAATTGTTCCATCTGATCCCCTTCTCATACTCTTATACTCTATGTCTTACTTGGAGGATGCAGGTCTAGATTGCTCCCTGTCAACCGTGGATCAGGGAGTGATCTAGACCTGCACCAGGGATCCCTGGCATCCAGAAGCTCTAGTACATTCAGAACAGCACTGACAGGTTCCTGATGAGAGTGTGAAAACATGAACATATAACACCAATGTTGTTTTCATTGCACTGGCTCCCTGTCTCCTACAGGATTGACTACAAAGTCCTACTCACATACAAATCCATCAACAGACATGCGCCTTCCTACCTACAGGAACTGATCATACCACAAACCTACACCCACACCCTCAGATCTGCCGGCAGTTTGCTCCTCCAGGCCCCCAGTACTAAACTCTCCACCATTGGGGATGGAGCCTTCTGCTCTGCTGCACCACGCTTGTGAAACAGCCTTACTAACCATCTGAGGGCAGCATAGACCCTAGACTCTTTTAAAGCAGGATTAAAAACCTTTTTACAGAGGGCCCTGTGTCCAAATCTAGACTATATATGTATGTGTGTGTATTACGTGCTTTTAAAATAAATTTGTGTTTAAAAAATTACATCAATCTTAATGTTGTGGGGTTTTTTTGTTTTTATTTTTCACAGACAGTGGCAGATAGGAGGTCAGTAGGGGACCAAATGTTTGCCCGAGAGCCCTCAACAGGGTGACACAACTGTGTGCAGTAGTTAGATTACCTGGTAGCTGAAGTCTGCACAGGTGTAACTAATAACATTAATGATGGCTCCGTTCTATTCAAGTGTCCCAGCAGCTTAAGCCATGACAGTGTGACAGTGAGTCAGCATGCAGCTAAATTAAATTCAGCCCTCATTCATTTTATTATTTACACCTACTTGCTCTCAAAGGTCATTACAGTTGGAGTCAAAGTTCACCAAACTTGAATTTTCAGCACAGTGCCACTTCATGTAGCATGCTGCATCCATCACCACAGGACCTTCACAACATAAAACGTACAGTAATGGCAGGGGTGAGCTGACATGCTTTTTTCTGTTATAGTGTAAATGTAGCTGAATAATTAGGTGGCTGCAGCCTGCTGAGGAATGAAGGAAATCATTTTGAGGAATCTTCATGTTAATATGTTTGGCTGGATCACTGAATAAGCTGTTTCTTTAAAATTGTCTCTTTTGACTATATCAACATGCAGATGGTAAATAAGTGAAATACCAAGGTTATTACAGGTTTTAATTATTTTAAAGTTTTAACAGTTCTGTTGTAGCTGTATTGAGTTATTTTTGTACAATACATACCTGAATAATCCCAGAGCTGCTGACACACAGGTCTCTTGTGGCTGTGATGAGGACAACAATGAGCACAGTTATTGAGAAGACCGCTGTCATCTCATTGGAATGTCAGTGATTTAAAATCCGATAGAGCTTTTATATCATTGATTTCTCTATTATCCACAAGATCTGATCCAAAGGAAAACTTCAAATAATTAATGGTCATTTTTATTGGATTTCAGTTAGTTGTACAGCAGTGGATTGCAGTCAGGGTCATTTCTAACTATTTCACTGCCTGAGGACAGACCCACTGCTGCCCTTCTCCTCCATCCTCTTCTCTTTTTAACAACACTGACAGCTTTGATGTTATCATCAAATAACTTCAATCACCAATATTCTAATTTCATGGAACTTCAACTTGCTGTCACATCATCATCATCTTCAAGTTTTGTAGTGTGTCAGTATTGAACTGAACTTAACCCACCTGTACGGACCCCACTGACACTCCCACCATAGATCCCTGTCAGGCCGGAGCTGCTGTCCTTTTCACACTAGAGCAGAATCCAAATGTCCACACTTACAGATTTGTGGATTTTAAAGCCTGTAAAATATTGTATACTTTCTGTTCTGTGTGCTTTCTGCTGAGTTTCTGAGGACTTTAAATAGACTCTCAGCTAACCTATAGACATTTTGCGCCTGCATATGTGTCAGCATCCTTTCAGGTTCAGTGTCTCACCCTGTGAAAAAGGCAGCAACAGTCTGCTAAAAATAGGCCTCACTTTTACTGTTACAGTTTATCTGCACAAAAGCCTTGTCCTCACATAGTAGATCTGATTAGTTTTGGGAACACCTTGCTGCATACATTGCCTAGTAATGATGGAAATGGCAGGACTTTCAGCAACTGAAGTGTCTCTCGTTTAAATAAGAGACTTTGTTATGACAACTCACAGTCTTCAACCTGCACATTTACAGCAGCCAGCATCATCATGATTGGCAGGCAAAAAAAAGACTTCAATTAAAACAGAGAAGAAGGAATAAAAGATTCTGAGTTGCTAAGGAGTCCCCAAGGCCATGGTCCAGTGTTTCCTTACTATCCCAGAGACAGCCTGGTCAAATGGAGTGAATAATAAATTGGATTACTCTTACCAGTAGGTAGTCAATCTGTTGGCCCTGTGTTTGAGCCTGGCTCTTTAAAGCCAGTAATGATCAGTAAACAGAGAGAGGGCTTTTCATGGTCTCAGCGCAATTTACAGATGAGCTACAGCAGGGAGGCAAACAGAGAGAAGAGTAACACACACTGCAAATCCCTGCTCCCTCCCCTGCTATACTGTATGTGCTGTGCTTCTTACATCTGGAGAGCTACAGAACCGCCATCACTGCTCCGTATGTTCCAAGCCTTTACAAAAAGCAAAAGAAAACATGGTTCAACACTTATATTTGATACAGTTTTTTAGAACAAATACCAATAAACAGCTTTCCATTAAATAAGTGCTGATCAAACATACAGTTTAGACAGAATTTGGGGGGTGGGGTCCCGTGCTGCACTTTCAAAACAGGCTAGGCTTACAGTACATCAACCACTTAATTTAAGCAGTTTACACTGTTGTGGGCTCTATAATAATGTGCAGGGATCACAAATGGGGTTGGTATTTAGCTTACTATGTACACTAGCCAGCTAGCATCATCTCATGACAAAAATGTACATACCACTATGTTTAACTTAAACATCTTTCTTCTCCTTCCTCTGGTTGGAAGATTGAGTATGTGAAATTAATGACAAAAAGGTTCTTCCTCTTCCTTAGTGCCCCCCTCTCCCAGCCCAAGGTGTAAAGCAGCACTGCAAATAAGGCAAGCTTTCAACCATCTCAGTAATCATAGCTTATATTTAAACATGCCATGTACAAAGATACATTATGAAATAACCTAAACTCCAGGTGCATTTACTCTCTTTTTTCTTATCTTCAGCAAATGGAACTTCCTTAGGTGTTATCATGTGACCAAGGTATGGAACTGCAATCACATTATAACAGGTGGTTGCGTATGGGTGGAGATGGTAACCACTGTCGATGACCTTTGGCCTCTTCTCAGTGGATGCTGCAAGAGGTTTTGGTCTGGTGTTCACAGACATGTGTTCATTTAGTCTCTTCTTCAGGGTCCTTGCAGTTTCATTGATGTCATGTTCCCCACAGCTATTACATATGATGTCATGATGATGTCATACACCACTCCAGTCTTCCTCTCAGAGGGAGTCATGTCTTTGAGGTGCACCAGCAGAGATCTTGATGTGTTGAGTGGTTTGTAGTAAGAATAGTCTTTCCTGGTCAAAAGTCAGAGTGGGATTCTCATCATCCACTCCTTGTGACTGATGACAAACATGAAGTGAAGAGTTTGAAAGATGTGGGTATTTACCAGGCATGGAGGGTCTAATGAAAGATGCGGTTGAGATGAATTATGAGAAATGTATGGTCCAGTGCTTTTGGAGTTTGACCTCTCTTGTTTTATATTGACGAAGCACTAAATGTATGTACTCTCTTTATATTTTCCTCCGAAAATGTATTGGCAACATAGTTACAGCCAGTATTCATACATGACTTGTGAAACATATTTTTTCCTGGATCTAATTGGTAGTGACATTGTTGGAACAGCCTTGGTTTCTGTGGAGAGGGTTTCCTATTATGGTATAGTAACTCTAAGGCTGAAAAACAGGAGCATATCATCTTTAGCATCCTATATTATTTTTTGTAAAGGGAAGAGTGTCATTGTGGCAGGATAGTTTGGACAAGCTTTGAACAGACTCTTTTCATCCCCAGCATGAAGAAAGTACTTTTCAAACGCAATTTTCAGCCAGCACCAATATTTTAGAGCACCTGAAAAAGGTTGGTGACATAGAAACAGATACATTTCTTTCTTTGTTGTTGTTGTTGTTGTTGTTTCTGTTCCATTTGAGGCAGCTCTCCCAGTAACTCTATCAAGTCCACACACAGTTAGCTGGCTCCTCTTTATTGCTACCCAGACCTTGTGGCTCACTTCCAGTCAATTTCAAACTCTCCACACCAACTGTTTGACATGATGTAATGAGGATTCAGTTGGATTCAGGTCCTTCAATTGTTTTCAAGCAGGATTGATACCCAGCAAGCAGCAGCCACAGAGGAGTCGATGCAACTGGAGGAAACATGAAGGCAGACATGACAACAGCAGGAACCAATGAGGCTGGAGTTGGGCTGTGCAAACTATATAATAGAAGCAGTGTACATTTATGAAACAGAAATAAACATGTCTTTGTTTTATTTTATTCATTACCTTATTTTTTTTTACAAACCCGTAGGGACAGGAGACGAAGTTGGTGATGTCTGTGTCACCAGTTCACCAGTTAGTGTCTGAACCTTTGGAGACTAGGCAACAAGTAAAACTAATGCTTATTTTGATGGCACTTTGAATACATGTAAGCCTGAATCACTCAAGCCAAGAGCTCATTTGGACTAGTTAGATCAGGATCACACTGATCTGTTGAGCTGATAATTATAATTAGATAAACTATAATTAGAAAATGGATACAATGAACCATGTCATATGTTTTCACTAGAGGTTCCTCCTCGATTGCACCCACCTAAAAACTGCAGAAACATGCAGTAATATTGGATTTCCTTTTAGTATTTTAATGATTTCATTAAAGCAAGATAACACCTATTTAAAATATTCACACATCTCATCCCTGTACCTCAGGACAGTTCAGCTTCATACTTGTGCATGTGAACCAGTCTTTCCTCAAACCAGTCAACCTAACATCTGATGATAATGATGTGATTGGAATAGTAATAAAAGTGCTGCTTCACTAGCAACAAATAAACAAAAAATTACATTTTCATTATAATTATGATGTGATTTGTGAGTTTTAACAAAAAGTGGTCCAAGTCCCCCTTATACTTCCAGGGGCATATGACTATCCGTAACATTGTTGGCATTGCTATGTAAATTTTCTTTTTTTTTTTTTACAGTGGGAGAATTATGTGTCATGTGTCATTATACTGTCAACTAATCCTGGTCCCAGCCTGTAGAGTTCATTGCAACAGGTGCCCCTTGCCTTTTTCCAGAGAAGATTAAGTTAAAAAAAAAAAGTCAATGTCAGGTTCACCCTAAATACCCCACCCTCACCCCCAAAATATAAAAGCATAAATCAGCTGTTGGCAGTGTAGAGAGTAATACAACTTTGAGGAAAGTTGTAATACACAATGACATTGAGAAACTAAGAGTGTATGTAATATTAATAGCACTACAATACTACTTGCTTATAGCACTAGTACTAGTACTAGTTTTTGTCAGTAGTTTACAGCGCTGACCAGTGTCATGGTGTTTTGGGCAAACTCCATTCCTCCCTACCACTCATTCATATCCCCTGTAATTGACCCCTTTCTATGCAAATAAGCCTCATTGTAAAAACAGTCTAATTCACAAAGACCAGCACTAATTGCCACATGCAATTAGGCTGGAGTTATTAGCGTCTCCAGACCTTCTACTCACCTCACTAACCTAATTTACGACTGCTTTACACAATACATGCATCAGCGTCTGTGTGTACCCATCAGAAGCTCTGTCAGAAATTGACTTTCTATCCAGTTTTTATCCAGTTTAAGGCCATATCTATTTTTATACACTTTTAGATATTGGTCATTTTAATCTCATCTTTTAACAGGATAAGGATTTTTAATCATCAGACACAGATCTCAAGCTGTTTTAACGACTTGTCTTCTGCAGGTATTCTCGTGAAAGCACAAGAGCACACGTCTGAGAATGCCACTCTCACTGATCTTAAGTTTTCCATCTTCATGATTGTGTTGTTTTGTGAGTTATTCCGGAATTGAATTCATCTATAATGGCTGTGAATGTGGACTGCAATCATCAATAGTCACAGTTGAAGGAGGATATCGACCACCTGAAGACAGAACTTCAAGAAAAGGATCAGCTGATAGACAGCTTTATCTCTATTGCTGCTGCCCAGGCAAAGCATATTTCCTATATGCAATCCTCCAGCCTTATCACCCAAGCAGCCCAATAGCCCTCCTCTCCAATGTCACAACTGGTGTCAGCCTCTGCAGCCACCCTTCCCCAGCTGCCTTTGATGCACATCGGCACTGGGCTGGCCCATACGGAGAGTCCTGTAGCCGAAGTGAAGGGCCATTCCTCCGAATGAGAGCTCGTGGCGGGGGCACCGGACACCACCACCTCCTTTAACTCTCTCTAACTGCTCCATATCCCTGATGGATGAGGTTTGGTCCATCCTAGTGATGCCACTGCAGTCCCGCTTGACCCCAAGCTGTTGGACCCCACTCCAGCTATGGCCCCTCCCGTCACCGTTGCATCTCTTCCACCTGTGGCCAGTGCAGATTGGGTGGCTTGTTACTCCACAGTCAGGACGAAGCACCGTAGGATGCTGCAGAGGCCGTCATCAGACACTTGGGAGGTCTTCCTTGGGCTGAGCCTCCTCACTCCTGCCCACCTGCGCAGACCTTCCAACCTGAACCACTGTCCTCATCACAGACGGTGAGAGCTGGCTGCCCAGTCCAAAAGCAAATGTAAATAATTTAATCTATGTCCCCATTAGCTCTCTCACCTCTGCTCTCCCAAGCATATCTGCTCCTGCCTTGGCTAAAATAGCTCTGATCAATGTAAGATCTCTATTAAATCAGACTTGTATTTTAATAACTTTTTCATCACCCATGGCCTGGACTTCTTCCTGCTGACAGAAATGTGGCTTAACATTGATGAGCTTGCTCTCACTTATTGAACTCTGTCCTGATGACTGTGCCTTTTTTTAGCACACCTAGATCCTCCGGACAAGGTGGGGGTTGTGTCATTGTGTTAAAAAAAACATTTTAACTGCTGCCTATTAAATCGTGATAATTTCTCCAGTTTTGAGGTGCAATTTATTGAAGTTGGCCTGGCAAATTCCCTCTTTATTGCACTTGTCTATTGTACACCAAGAATACATAAAGACTTCATTTCACAATTTGCTGACTTTCAAACATCATACCCAACTTTGACAGTCCTGATTCTTGGTGATTTTAATATCTAAGTTTGCTGTTCCTCTAAACCCCTTGTGACTGATTTTATGCATCTGGTGGAATCTTTTAACCTTACATAGTTCATTACTACCCACAAGCTAGGCCATTCAACCTAGTTTTAACATTTGGCTTTATGATTCACGATATGGAAACAATTGATGCTTGTCTGTTAGATCATAATGCAATCTCGTTTGATACCTCTCTGCCTTCTTTTCCAACTAAACCTCATCTCCTTGCTTGCCGCTCTTGCTTCATTAACTCTTCAAATGCCAATAAATGCACTGATGCCCTCGTGGCTGCCCCCATTACCTGCACTATTGAGGCTTCTCCTCCTTAAGTCAAAAAAACCTAAACCTAAAAGCCTGCCCTGGCTTAATGAAGCCACTAGAGCCCTTAAGAGGGAGTGCAGAAAAGCACAGCAGAAGTGGAAGTGTGATAAGCTTCAAATTTCTCTTGAAATTTTAAAGGTTACTTGTCACAACTATCAGGCAGCAAGAGCAAAATACTTCTCTGAAATCATTATCATCACCAACAACTCCCATAATCCCAAGGTCATATTCAATACCATTAATGCTCTCATCTGTTCTGTGCCCCAGCAAAGTGTGAGGAATTTTTTAAAATCTTTCATCTCCAAAGTTGAACACATCAGATTAAACATTTCCCCTTGCACCTGTGACCTAGTTGTCTCACTGGTCTGTTCATCCACCTTGGACTGCTTTCAACCCATCTCATTACCCTCCCTCATAAAGACTGTTTCACCCATGAAACCTGCAAGCTGCCCCCTTGATATTGTTCCCACTGCTCTCCTGAAGGAGGTCTTTGACACGACCAGTCCCAGCATCCTCTCCATAATCAACAGCTTCCTGGCCACTGGTACTGTTCCAACCTGCCTAAAACACACAGTGCTCCAGCCCCTCTTGAAAAAAACCCAACCTAGACCCCACCCTACTTAGTAACTATGGACCAATCTCTAAGCTCCCATTCTCATCAAAAAATCTTGAAAAGGTTATCCTATATCAGTTCCTGCTGTACTTACACCAAATAACATCTTGGAAAAATTCCAGTCTGGTTTTAGGGCCCACTATAGCACAGAATCTGCCTTGCTGAAAGTATCCAATGACCTGCTCCTTTTAGTCAACTCTGGTTACTGTACTGCCCTGACTCTACTTGACCTCACTGCAACATTTGATACAGTAGACCATAACATTTTAATCAACTCTCTCCAGTATGGGGTTGGTGTTATTGGCTCTGCCTTAAACTGGTTCACCTCATACCTCAGCAATAGAAGCTTCTCTGCCAACATAGGCAATTCTTCCTCTCTCCTAGCCTGTCTCTCCTGCAGTGTCCCACAAGTTTCCATCCTAGTTCCCATCATGTTCTCTGTTTACATGCTTCCCCTTGGTCAAATCATCCAAAAGTACAACATCTCCTTCCACTGCTATGCAGATGACACGCAATTGTAACTCCCCCTGAAACCAAATGACCAGTCCAACCTTTTCGGTCTTATGAACTGCCTTAAGGACATTAAGTGTTGGATGGCACAAAACTTGCTACGAGACCAAGACTGAAGCTGTCCTATCTGGCCCCTCTGACTCCACCAAATCAATTTACGACAGCCTAGGCAACCTGTCCACCTGTGTCAAACCCCATGTGAACCCTTTCATGCATGAATTATGATAACTTCAGTCAGGATTTTTTTCCTAAGTGTTTTTATTCTCCCTTTATTCTCAGTTAGGCATGAAAAAAAATATTTGAACTTCATTTTTTTGAACATGCATTTTTCATGTCCACTCAGGTGGAGGTATGTATGTATTTAACAAATTAATTAATAAAATGTTATATTATTTGAAAACTATAAAATAATATATACTTTCAAAGCTGTTAAACTAATGTTTTAACATATTTTAACATATTCTAATACTGTTCAATGCAACGCAAAACCATTGAACCTTGTTCCTGACTCCTCAGCCTCTTCCCTTTGTCTTACTGCATTTATTAGCACATGAGCTACAGATGACTTGAAATGCCGAAGATCCTTCTTTTCTAACCCAGACATTCTTTTGCGGTGCCAGGCTTTCCCTCAGCATCCTCAGCTCCCTCAACATCCTTATCCCCCTCAACATCACCAGGATCCTTAACCCACTCAGCCCCCTCAACATCCTCAGCCCTCCAGCATCCTCAGCTCCCTGAGTGTCCTTAGCCCCCTCAAAACTGCAAGTTACATTCTAATGACATAAATCAATTGATTTACAGCCAAAAGAGTTACTCTAGATGAAGTATTTTCAAGAACAACAAAGTCGCAGTAATAGTATAATAATGTAGTTGAAATATAGTCAGCGATGGATTATGTCCAACTTAGTGGACAGATGATTAACCGTCATTTTCTCCCAACATACAAGCAATACTTGGGAATTTTAGAATATGTTGGGTTAAAAATAATGTTATCCCAGCAAATGTCTTTTAACATCATAGGTATCTATAGGCCCCCTTCTGCAGATGACACTTTCTATGATCAACTCACAGAAGTCTTGAAAGAGTGCAATCTCAACAAAGAATTAATACTTATGGATGGTTTTAATGTGAACTGGGAGGATAAAACTAAGAGAAAAAAACTAAAAATTATCACAAAGAAATTCCAACTAGGACAACTAGTAAAAGGCCACTAGGATTGCAAAATGCAAATCCAGTACACAAATTGATCTGATATTTACTAACAAACCAGAAAGAATAACTAAAAGTTATGATTTAATCACTGGCTTATCAGATCACATCCTAACCCTATGTGTGAGAAAACTGACTAAAAGTAGATTTAAGACCACAGCAACTAAGACAATGATCCTTCAATGCATACCCAGAGCTAAGCAAGAAGAATTTATCAATGAAATTAATAGCTTGAACTGGGATGATGTACTGTCCTCTGATGACCTGGATTATGGCTGTGATACTTTTACTCACAGAATTAACTTTGTGAGGGAAAGATTTAATGTGAGGATACAGATCAAATCTAAAAATAAAAACAATTTACCGTGGTTTAATGAAAATTCATGGAAACTAATGAAATCTAGAGATGCTGCACTAAGGAAGGCAATTAAAACTAGAAGAGACACTGACATGCTGATTTAGAAAAGTTTAAGGAACAAAGTTATCCAAGAGCTAAGAGAAGCTAAATCTCATTTTTATCTCAATATTTTGAATGAGGCAAAAAGCAACAGTAAATTGATCTGGAAAAACACCGATAATCTCACAAAGAGGGACCCAAAATTTTTTAGAGGATTTTAAACTCAAAGTACAGGGAAAGTTAATTGAAGATCATTTTACTGTTGCTTCTGTCTTTAATATTTTTTTTCTTGAGTCTGTACATATGAGTTAGTTTCATTAATTTACATAAAAGAAACTGGATATCGTTCCTATAGATGCTACAGGTCAGGTTTTCGAGCTGGTAGAGACTAATGAGTTACAAGTAAACAAAATCATCAGCTCCTTAAAAAGCTCCAAAAGTAGAGATGCTTTCCAATTTGACACTGTGTTTGTCAAATCACACAAAGATATTTTAACTCCCCCTATTGCTCATTTAATTAACTGATCTTTTAAACACAGTTCCTTTCCTGATGACTGGAAATGTGCCATTTCCAGTCATCAGGAAAGGTTGCTGAGAAAATTGTCATTAAACAAGTGACAACATTTCTTAATACAAGCAATTTTGGTCTACACTGTATGCAATTTGGCTTTAGAGCAAATCATTCCACCAAAACTGCTACCTAGCACTAAATAGAGCAAATTAAATCAAGACTTGACAATGGAGGAATAGTTGGTGTTGTATTTTTAGATCTGCGTAAAGCATTCATTACAGTCAATCATGATGTTTTAATATCGAAACTCTCTAAATTTAACTTCTCTTCTAGAGCACTGGCATGGATGTCTTCATATTTATCTAATAGAATACGTGTTAAAGTTGATGACACACTGTCCAGTAACATGAAGTGCACAATGGGTGTTCCACAAGGGTCAGTGTTAGGTCCCCTATTATTTAGCCTCTATATTAATGATCTCCCTCAACAGTGTCATGATGTAGAACTACAAATGTATGCAGATGACACTGTTGTGTACACACATGCAAAAACAGCTGAGTTAGCTGCTGCTAAGCTAACAACTGCATTGGAAAGGATCACACATTGGCTTGATTAATCATGTCTGAGTCTAAATGTAAACAAGACAAAAGGTATGTTTTTCTTTAACTATGGTACAACCTCCTAATGCTGATATTTTCATGAAAGGTGAACATAGGTGACATAGTTACTGATTTTAGATATCTAGACAAATTTGAACTTTAAGAAACATTTAAAAAAACGGTTAAAACCATAAAGTACACCTTAGCAAATTTTAGACATATTAGAAACTGTCTCTCTTTGGAGGCAGCCAAGATATTTATGCATGCTATGATTCTTTCCCATATGTCTTATTGCATCACATGTTGGGGGCAGGTTGGAGAAACAGCCATAAAACCTATTGAGTCCTTATGCAAACATACTCTAAAAACTCTGGACAAAAAACCAATGCATTTCTATGTCTGTAGGGAACTGGAGAAATACAATTTACTGAGCTTTGAGAATTTTAGATTATTCTCAAATTTGTGCCTAGTTTATAAAATTTTAAATGGTTTTGCCCCTCCTCCACTGTGTGACTTTGTGTACACTCGCTCAGTAAGTTCTATTAGATCCTCCAGAATATCATCTATACAAGATTGTACCATACCATTTCGTCGCACTGCATTTGAGCAGTCAGCTTTCTCTGTGAAAGCCACAACTCAGTGGAATGCCCTACCTGATGATATGAAGAACTGTAGTTCTATCAATACATTCAAGGCCAAACTAAAAAATGTACTAAAGACCAATCAGCTGTGTGACCACTGAATCTAGTTTACATTATTCATTTCTAATTGACATTGTGGGTGTATGTGATGTGCTGTTGTGTGTAGCTTTGTATTTTGTATTTTGTATGGTGTGTTCTGTGTGGGTTTTTTTTGTTTGTTTGTTTTGTTTTGTTTTGTTTTGTTTTTTTTGTTTGTTTTTTTTTTGTTTTTTTTGCTTTGTACTGTTATTGTTGTGCTGTTGTATGTTTTGATTGTGGGGGATTACGGATGCAAATTCGCTTCAAGCTAACTCCAGTGTAGTGCATCTTTAATGTTTAAAACTGCACACTGTCCCAATCAATAAATCAAATCAAATTAATCCTAGGGGTGATATTTGACTCCGCCCTAAAGTTTAACAAGCAGGTCAATGTGGTAGTAAAAGCTAGCTTCTTTCAGCTCCGCACTATTGCTAAAATCAAGTCTTTCCTCTCATTGAAAGACCTTGAAAAAGTCATCCATGCCTTCATTTCCTCCCGCTTAAACTACTGCACATGGGGATTAGTCAGTCATCCCTATCTCACCTGCAATTGGTCCAGAATGACTACTGACAGGTGAGAGGAAGAGAGAGAGAGCCCATTTTAGCCCTATTCTGGTCTCTCTCCACTGGTGTGTGGTTCAGGATTGATTTCAAGGTTCTACGATTTGTTTTTAAAACCCTGGGGCTCCTGGCTGTCCCGCAAAGAAATCTTTAGCTCAGGCTTGTGCAGCCCCTAGACTGTGGAGCAGCATCCCCCTTGCTATCAGATCTGCCTCCTCCACTGATTCCTTCAAGTCCAGGCTCAAAACACACTTTTAAGGCCTAAACGCACTGGAAGCGTCTGATGCACGTGTTTTGAATTATGCCCATTGTTTTCAATGGCCGAACACGCACTAGAAGCGTTATGATGCGCGTCAAGGCAGTTTGATGCACCTACTCCGACCTTGTCTCGATTTTTGGAGCGTCAAATGAGGACCCAGCGCCCAAAGCTGTTTTCTCTGCAGCCAAAAAAGAGAGAGATAGCGCAGGTCAGCTGAGTACTGGCGAGCTAGAGAGAGAGAGACAGCGCGGCGGTGGTTGAGCAAGGAGAGCGAGAGGTAGTGAGAAGTGAAAAGTGACCTGAGATGACTTTTGTTGTGATTTGGTGCTATGTAAATAAAAATCGATTGATTGATTGATTGATTGATTGATTTTGTTCTGTACAGCACTTTGGCCACCTTGTGTTGTTTTTAAATATGCTCTATAAATAAATGTGACTTGACTTGACTTCAGATAGTTGGTGTTAACTGCACACACACTCACTCCTCACTCACTCTCTTTCTGTCTTCCCTCTCTCTCTTGAAATCCTCAGGCTTGTAAGGCTTGAATGATAGTGAATTGATATTGAATGACATCAAGGGTGAAATCTTCAGTGAGACATCAAGGGGGATCAAGTGAGTTTGGGGTGGTAGGCTTATCTCGGACTTTCAGCTACTTAAAAATAAAAATGTCCTGACAGCTCTGATGAAGCTCAGGATTCATCCATAAGGGCTGCTTTATTATAAACAATGCCACCGTATAAACTTGGAATCTGTGTGTGTACCAAAACACAGAACATTAATTATGGTCAGATCCTGACAGATCCGGTGCTAATGAAGTTGCTGCTGCTGTGCCGCATTCGTAAATGCTCAGTTTGGAGACGCAACAATCGTTTCAGCTGCTGTTTGATGCTGCAGCCAGCTGTGACATGCAGCTAGCTGTGGGCAACAAACAGGACATCAGTACTGATGTTTCTGCGAAATCCCGGATACATTCAGTGACACCTGAACAACATTACTGTAAGATTCAGAGATTATTCCAACACATTTCAGACTTGCCAGAGTCACATTAATAGATGTAGCCTATTTTGATGGACATTCCGGAAGATTATGTTATAGATGTGAAACACTAGAGAAGTAAAAGGAGCAAATTACATGAAAGCTGGTTAGTGACTGTGGAGAGCTCTGTGTGTGTGCACCTCTGCCAATTAAAGACACAAAATTTGAGGCTTTTTGCCCTCTGCAGTTTTCATTATGGACCAATCTGTGTGCTGAAATGTAGAGAAAAGCCTGGAATGCTGGAAACTGCTCCACTCACTCACACAGATAGAAAACAAGGGTAAATTGCACTCAGCTGCAAAACTTTATTGGCGTGTTTGCGCAAGCATATCATTAGCGCAAAATATTTTATGGATAGGGCCTTAAAATGGGGCAGACTGTGGGTGCAAATGCTATGCAATTCACGGTGCTATTAGCAGGCGCAATCCATTCTTTGTGGATTTGGCCCTAAATGTTTTTCAGTTTGGTCTCAATATGATGATGATGTGTGATTATCACACAGCACACAGCTTCCTCCTCCATCTTTACAGAGTAACTATACCTTCAAATTCTGCTAGCTCCCTCCCTCCCAGCAAATTTCAAAATTGCAACAGAGGAGTGGAGGGTAACAACTGTAATTATATGAATAAAGCTTCAGTGTTTGTCAGGAGTAACTAGGGGTTGAGGTGTGGGTGTCTGTCTGAGTTTGAATGCAATTCTGTTCAGACTCAAAGGACAAGTTCACAGTTTTCCCAGTCTGTCTTAAAACAATGGTCAGGTGTCCATATGAACAGTGAAAGAGGTTTTCCTCCCTGTAATCATTCCTCCTGTTCATACTGACTATTAAAAGATCCCTGTCGAATGTGCTTTCAATGTAAGTGATAGAGGCGAAAATCCACAGTGTGTCCACACAGTCATTTAAAAGTTGATGTGAATCTTATATGAGGCTTCAGCAGTCTGAGTTAGTCATATCAAGTGGATATCTGCCATATTTACAGTCTTTTTAGCATCAAATTCCCTCTTTGTGTTTCCTCGGACAGTGTTTCCCTGTTGAGCTGCGGTGGAAGTATAGTAACAAAAAGAGAGACTTTGGCACTAAAGAGACTGTAACATTGAAAGATATCAACCTGATTTGACTCATTTGGGCAGCTGAAGCTTAAATTAGCTTCAGATAAACTTTTAAATACATTTTTGTACAAAAGGAGGACTGTGGATTCTGGTCCCCATCACTTACATTGTAATTGCATTATAAAGGGATCTTCTAATGGCCAGTATGAACAGGAGGAATGATTACAGCAAGAAAAACACGTTTCAATTTTCATTTGGGCTCCTGATAGTTCTTTTAAGACACATTTGAAACACTGTGAATGCGTCCTTTAATTGAGGTGTTACGTTGCTCTTGAATTATTTAAATTGATGGTTCTGGTTTTTAAATGATTTTTGTAAAAAAGACACAGTTAAATGCTGCCTTTAACCTGATGAAGCAGTCTCTTTCTCCCTCTCAGCATCTGCCTCATGCCCCCTCCCTCCCTCTTTTCTTTGATTTGATGTTGTTCGACACAAACAAACGCTAATATCACTGAGCTTAACACATAAATGCCTTTCATCTCTGCATCATAAATAATTGTGAGATTGTTGTAAATATCCAAACAGAAACATTGAAATTGTCCAAGTGCTGGAGGGGGCAAAGCCAAATGTAGGTCAAAGGATGGATTTGCATTCAGCCTTTTCCATATGTATGCTGATGATTTAAGGGTGCAGAAATTCACTTAGAGTGCAAAGGGTAGCACCAAGAAATTGGATACATATTGAAGTGACACTTTGTTGTTGAAAATTGAAATTGAAAGCAGAAAGCAGAAAGTCCAAATAAATCAGGGAAGCAAAACAAGTGCAACAATCTGCCTGCCTGTGTGTGTGTGTGTATGTGTGTGTGTGTGTGTGTGTGTGTGTGTGTGTGTGTGTGTGTGTGTGTGTGTGTGTGTGTGTGTGTGTGTTTGTGTGTGTATGGAAAGACTCTCACAGCAAGAATGATGGATGCCTAACCTATCCATCAGCATTATAAAAACAGCCTGCAGTGAGTTCCAGGTCTAATGCACCGCTCAACCTCAGCTCTAACAAAGACGAGTCCAGTGATTTGCTATAATTGTGTAGATAACTGGCAGTTTTAATCACATGCGGCTCTCACTATATGGAGGAAGACATTCAGTGATTGACGATATATTGAAGAAAGATCTCCCCTGGTATCCAAATCAAACTCTTGGTCATTTAAGACAACATGTTGTTTCTCCTTGTGAGTGGCGACAAAGGAAGGCATTAATAAAATCCAGCTATTCATTGTCCACATGCATGTTGTGGCAAAATTCTAATTTATCTTTGATGATTTAAGTGAATTTGATCATCATGAAAAGCAGACACTGGAGAGTAAGTCATTAATTACATGAGACTCCTCACACAATAGATCTTGAGCTGTGTCCCAGTTGCAAACCATGTTCTGGTTCTGTTTTGAGTATGTAAGACCCAAGTAGACCTACTTAAAATTTCTAACAAAAAGTTAAGACTTGACTGCAAAAAGGTTGGGCCTGCACTTCTTTAACCGTATCACCAGACCAGTATGCTGGTATTGGATGGCTTTGTTAAACTTTTAATAACAACATTTTTTAATGTTCAGTACCATTTTTAATGTTTACTTCAACAAAATTAATGCCTGCATTCATCCACTTGGGGGCAGTGCCACATATGGTATTTAAGGTTAATTATCACCTTATAAAATTGCCTGTTTACATATCCAGCAGACACAGAGGAACATTTGCATTGTCATCATATTTCTGGCCCCCTGGTCAATGTAAGATGATTATGTACTGTCTTTTCAGCTCTGGTTTGGTCTCCACATATTCCAATGGACCCACGAAGAAGTAAAAAAAAATGGTCAGATTATAAATGGGAGGAAAAAAGCACATCAGTCTACACAAAGAAAGCCAGACGGCAACAGGAGGAGGGCCAGCAGGCCCTGCTTTATCTAGTATGGATCAACGCATTACTTCTATTTTTGGGCCACACAGTTTGTGTGCAATTGTTGATAACCACAAGGGAGGCACAGACACACAGATGGAATATGGTATGTTGGTTGTTTTATTAAGATGGGTATATTAAGCTAAACAGAATTTTTTATTAAACAAAATGTTCCATAGATTCAGGCGATGACCACGTGGCTCCCCAGGGACACAGGAGATTGAGGGTGGAAAGACTGCATCTACCACCGGTGCCAGTGGGCATAGGGAGGCTTCTTCTACTGCTTATGCGTAATCTTTGCCAAACCCTGCAAATCAGCCGTGTATGCGTGTCCTCACAGATGCTGTGTTGGAGTCACAGAGAGAGATTATTAACGCAATTGACAACGTTGCAATGGAGTTGAGGGAAATACAGGTTATGTCTGACATATGTAGCAGTATGTGTGTGTGTGTGTATATATATATATATATATATATATATATATATGTGTGTATTTTTGTGTGTGTATGTGAGTATTGGAGCCTGTTTTCTATACACTTTGTATTACACACATGAAACTTTACTAAGCTATAGTTGACACATCACATTAAGATTCAAGATTCAAGATTTCGTGTCTTGTCATTTTCTTGTGTATTTGCATACACACACACAAAAAAATGAAATGCTATTCCTCCCAGTCCACAGCAGTGAAAAACAACAGGGAGGATAAAGATATACCTTTATCTAAAAAATCACTTGAATGATAAAATGATAAAAACATATAAATCCCAAGGGAAAAACAAAAAAACAAAAAAAGAACAAGAAGTTAGCAGCACAATGCATTAATGTGCATTTAGAGAGAAAAAAGCATGTCTCAGTTCGATGTAGACAGCTCTTGGACAACAAGTGACCAGCACTGACGGGGGAGTTATATAATCCATTTTGCTATCTAGGGAATATTTGGCAACATGATAATTGAAACTGCTGTTTATATGGGTGAGCAGTTACTAGCTTGCACTCCTCTGCATCTGCTCTGCTTCCACGTCCTATTACACCACTTTTGATGTTTCCTCTCTGGTGCAGCTCCAGGCAAGGCCGTGGTCTCCTTTGGGTCCATGGGGTGTAGCAGACCAGGCGCGCTCAGCTGATTTAACTCTTCTAGCCAGTGCTGCTGTTTGAGCTTGCTAATGTGGGACCCCATGATTCTGATGGTCATCAGGTCGCAGGTGCTCAGGGGGGAAGGAAACACCATTCATTTGTGCCACATTATGCAACACATTATCTAATGATATAGCTACTCTGGATGGCATTACCCTGGCCTCCAACACCACCGTAAGGAATCTGGGAGTTATCTTTGATCAGGATATGTCCTTTAACTCCCACATAAATCAAATCTCGAGGACTGCCTTTTTTCATTTACGTAATATCGCAGAAATCAGGCACATCCTGTCCCAAAAAGATGCAGAAAAACTAGTTCACGCATTTGTTACTTCTAGGCTGGATTATTGCAATTCCTTATTATCAGGCTGCCCTAACAAGTCTCTAAAGACTCTCCAGCTGGTCCAGAATGCAGCTGCACGTGTACTGACTAAAACTAGAAAAAGAGATCACATTTCTCCCATTTTAGCTTCACTACATTGGCTTCCTGTAAAATCTAGAATAGAATTTAAAATCCTTCTCCTAACTTACAAAGCCCTTAATGGTCAGGCACCATCATGAAGACCATCATCTTGAAGAGCTCATAATACCGCATTATCCCACTAGAACACTGCGCTCCCAGTATGCAGGCTTACTGGTGGTTCCTACAGTCTTTAAAAGTAGAATGGGAGGCAGAGCCTTCAGCTATCAGGTTCCTCTCCTGTGGAACCATCTTCCAGATTCGGTCCGGGGTGCAGACACCCTCTCTATGTTTAAGAGTAGGCTTAAAACTTTCCTTTTTGATAAAGCTTATAGTTAGGGCCGACCAGGCTCACCTTGGATCAGCCCTTAGTTATGCTGCTATAGGCCTAGACTACTGGGGGACTTCCCATGATGCACTGAGCTCCTCTCTCCTCCTCCTCCTCTCCATCTGTATGCATTCATGTAACATCAATGCATGTCACTAACTTTGCTCATCTCACAGGAAACCCTGGGTTCTGGGCCGAGCCTTTGCGGTCCTTCACAGTCCTGTCTGCCCCCCCCCTCTCCCTCTTTCTTTCTCTCTCTCAACCCAACCAGTCAAAGCAGATGGCCGCCCACCAAGAGCCGGGTTCTGCTTGAGGTTTCTACCCGTTAAAGTGGAGTTTTTCCTTACCGCTGTCGCCAAGTGCTTGCTCATGGGGGAATTGTTGGGTCTCTGTAAATTAAAGAGTATAGTCTTGACCTGCTCTATGTGAAAAGTGCCTTGAGATGACTTTTGTTGTGATATGGTGCTATATAAATAAAAATTGATTGATTGAATTGATTGAACACAGCAAAGGCCCGGATTATCTTGCACACCTTTTCTGGCTGGTGTACTAATCTACCATCAGATGCATCCAGGCACAGCCTACAACACAGGCTGTGCACTATATTGTAGTGCACTTGTTGCACTGTCTGTGGATTAATAAATGGGGTCAATAGCGACAGGATAGACACACAACAGATTTTAAAATTTAATCTCAATATTAGGCATATATTTTCACTGGCAGAAATCTTACCAAGAAGCCATTCATCCATTACCACATCAGCCTGCAGGTTTCTCCCAACGCTGCTTTGAGAGAGTATACATGCATCATGGGTAGAGCCTAGCCATTTAGCCACAATGTTTGTTAACACCTTTTGTGCATCACAAGTTATCTGGACACTGACAGAATGACATTGCTTTCTGTTCACAAATACATATTCATCCTCCTGTGGTGCCCTTATTGCAACATGTGTGCAGTCAATTGATCTGATCATGTTTGGAAAACCGGACATTGCTGCAAATTGCATTTTGATGTCGGCCTACCCACCTGCATTTTATGGGAATCTGATGTATCTCTGACTTAGATTAATAATGCCATCCCACACTGTGGGCATACATGGCTTAATGTTGACTGAAATATCCCAGCAAGCCCCTGTTGAAAGGTGTTGTCCAAATCCAAGTGTTCTTAAAACCTGAAGACTGATCATCATCATTATCCAGAAAATTAGAACAATCTCTAATAACTCTTTCTTGTCTTATAGCAACATTGGCAAGGTCCTCCAACAACGCCAGAGCTGCTATCCTTGTCACGACCATTAAGCATGTTTGCAGCTATTTATAACACTTATAGTGTCATCATCTGCAGTAACGTCTTAAACATCAGACAGCTGTCCAAAATTGCGATGGTTAGTAGATATTAAAACAGTATTGAAACAGTTTACAGAATGCCTCACAATAAATAATGATATAAGATAAATGATGCTGAAGGAAACATTGAACACACAAACACAATTTATGAATTGTAAAATTGTTATTGCAGTGTAAACAGCAAAACTCATAATAATGAATGCAAGCTCTGTGAAGTTGGCTATTTTGTTTTATTTTAAATTCCATGTCTCGCCTTATTTTGCATTTTCACTTTGCTGTATCACACTTGGCATGCTCTGGAAAACTGTGTATACGCATGGTCAAAAGAATGCATGAGGTGGTGTGCACATTCTCACTGCACATTCTGTGTTTATAAATACCAGTTTATGTGCGGGAAATAGCGTATGCATTGTTTTGTGCATACGCATTGTTTATCTGGCCCCTGGTGCTTGTAATCTCCCACCTGGACTACAACAAATCTCTCCTCTCCAGAGCCCCTGTGTTGGCCACCAGACCAGATGGACATACAGAAAGAAAGACTCCATACCCTCCAACAATGTTACCTTGCAAGGCAGCTGGATTTACAACATCATGACATCACAAGATCACATGAGAATCCATCTTGTCAGGCTTCAAGTTATCTACTTGTGTTCGAACCACCAGTGGTTCAGACCAATCAGCATTGCAAATCCAGCTGCTTCACAAGGTAAGACGGTGATAGAAAGATGGTTCATCCAATCACCTGCCAAGTTTTTTTTGAAAGTGCCTGCCCTTTTCCAAACAGTCTCCATGGATGACTTCTCAGATGGTTCTGTGTAACAACCCACCTGGCACGTCAGGTTACCAACAATGACCCATCATGTAAACATCAAAGACATATCAGTAGGAAATATCAAAGCATGTCTCCAGATTATGTGGGTAAGAGTTTGACTAGCACCAAGCAGATCTTCTATATCCACAACTTTCCATAACTCTGATAATGCTGTTTGTCGTGACAGGCCTTTAGGCTAAAATGAAACTCCAGAGACCTTCCCAGACAGAGAAATCTTCTACGTCTTCTACGGTAAAATCAATATGTCAACTCGGACTCTAAGCACTTTGAGTGCTTTACATACTCTCTCATCAGACTGTTGCTTTGTCTGCATGAAATTTTGTCTTTACTTACTGTCCTGACAGGTTGATCCTCCTCCCTCCATCTGTCTCTCCACTGCATGGCACTTCTATTAGAGGTGGCAGGCAGTGCTCACATTACCATTCAGCGTAGCAATATGGCGAGATGAAGCTGGGGAGGGGAGGGGGACACTTCAAAGCCCCCATTCAGCAGTTCAGATCTGCAGACGGTTTAGCTGAAGCCACAGTGGAAAAGAAAAAAAAAAAAGAAACACTTTCAAAGGAAGGTCTGAAATAGTATACAGGAGCAGTGGGATAGAGACTGAAAAAGAAAGGGACAAAGTCATTGAGATATACTGCAAAAGACAAAGACAGAGAGGGACAGTAAAATAAAATATTGGTTTGCTGAGTGAGTGATGGAGTTGATAATCTAAAATTAAGACGTTAATGAATGTAACATTATAGATGTGCTGTTGTTACACAGACAATTTCTATATCTCCTTACCCACACTCTCTATAAAACACACACACACACACATTTGCATGACTATACTTGTGAGGGCCTATAGTCCTAACCCTATCCTTAACAAACAGCATTACAGTACATGTTTCAACTTGAGTGAAAAATTTGTGCATATCGCAGGGCTTTATGAATGTACTTCATAAATGTACAGAGAGGAGAGGGGAAAAGGAGAAAGACTGGATGGAAATAATGGAAAGAACCAGAGTTCCTGGTTAGTTCTGAGTTCAGTCAGAGGCTGAACTGAACACAAACACACTATAAATACTCCCACCTTCCATTAATAACTAGCTAACAGTATTTTGGATATTTGGGGTGAATAAACACAAATGATGGTAACCTGGACCTTAAAGAACTGATTCACATTTTTTTCTGTCTGCAGTAAAACAACAGTCTGGTGCCCATATGGATAATGAAAGAGGATTTGCTTGCTGTTATCATTCCTTCTGGTTATACTGACCATTAGAAGATCTCCTGCAAATGCATTCACAGTGTAATTAGTGGTACAGTCCCTATGTTGCACAAAAATATATTCAAAAGTTTATCTGGAGCTAGGGGGGGTTTATCACGTTTTCACCCCCTTATTTACCACAGCTATTATAGAGGGTGATTATCATTGGCTGAATAGATAGGTGATAACCCTTCTCTCTAACAGGAATTGTCAGGAGGAAATCTCTCTCTCATTATTCTTCAGTTTCATTTAGTTTCCAGAGTGACCTCTTGTTTAGACAGGCTTTTTAACTTTATCTAGAAAAATAAGCCAGACAAGGTAAAAAAGGAGGTTATGTCTATGGGCCCTATCTTACGGCCGGTGCAGAGCGGCGCTAAGCGCAGCGCAAGTGTCTTTGCTATTTTAAGCCCGACGCAGTCGTCATTTTCCTGTCCAGTGCCCACGTTGTTAAAATAGCAATGACACTTTCGCCCCATGGGCGTGTTGCTCTTAAAATGAGGTGTGGTCAGGTGCATTGTTGGCGCATTGCTATCTTGAGGCAGCAGAGAACGATTGCACTATTGACTAACAAAAACCTGTCTGAAGTCAATGGCGCAATGTTTCACTGTTATACAGGCGGGTGCACAACATACACTCTGCTTGTTACACACACAGGACGTGCAGCAGCACACAAACATGCAAAAGGTAACAAATAAAAGGATTACAATGTGAGAGATTATTATTGTATATATTAATATATTTTAAAAAATAATAAAATAATGCTTAGTCATAATGTTTATCAGAATTAACTAATTGCAGTAATGATGGATTAAATTGTTTAATTATTTGACCAAATCGTGGCAATACATGTATGTATTTAAACAGACGGACAACAACGGATCAGACACAGATTGACATTCCTGCTGCATCAATACATGATGACATGAGGAACACATGAGGAAATAAATGAGGTGAAAACAATGATTCAACTAATGAAAGAAATAAATCTGTACAGCTTCTATCTGCTGCCAGCAGCAAGATCAGAACCTTGGAGAGATGATCAAGTCCTGATAACTGTGTTAATGATTCTTTACATGATTAAAATTAATGATTTAATTTTTGAACAATATTTAACAAATATTCTTTAACATCTCCGAGAGTACAGTGATCAGGTTTCCATACTTTCAGTAATTAAAACCTGATGATTTGACCTGTTACTCCATGACTGAACAAAACGATTTTAAAGAAACCAAAGCTGTCATTTAAAAAAACAAACCTTTTCAGAAACCAAACGAAGATAAATTTGCAACAAATTAATGAACAGGATGTTAAACTGGTGGTCTGTGGCTGATGGTCCAGGAGCAGCAGGGGCCAGTGTGCTTGTTATGGATCGTGCACTTTCCCTTTGCGCACAAGCAGATCTGTTTCCTCTGCAGAGAAGTGTTCCTTCTTACTACTTGGCAAATGTGCCGTCATAATAGCAATCCACCAAGGTGCAAGTGCACCTGGCTCTTAGGGGGAATGGGAGATGACACTATGATTGGTTTATTGCATGTTAGGCCGAAAACACACCCAAGATTAATTAGGAGTCTATGGACAACCCCTTTGAACCATGCACCTGGCGCATCGACCATTTCTCCGCCGTTAACATAGCAAAAGTGGATTTGGACACACCATAAATGCAATTGCACCATGCGCTTCAGACCGTGCGCTTTAGATTGTTAAAATAGGGCCCTATGTCTCTAACAGAGGGAGGTCTTATGTTTTGGACTTTTTCCTCATTCAACCATATTATCAAAATTAACTGGATCAAAAGATTTCTAAAAGATCCATATAGCATGTGGAATATTATCCCAAACTTTCTGTTTGAAAAAGTGGGTTGTCTTAATTTTTTATTAATGTGCCCTTGTGCTGTTGATAAACTTCATATAAAACTCTAACTTTCATAGGCAAGTTCTTATGTGTTGGTCTCTTCTATATAAGCACAATTTTTCTCCTCACAAATGTTTTTTTTTTTTATGGAATAATGTTAATATCACATACAGAAACAAATCATTATTTTTGAAAACTGGTTTAACAACAGTAAAACAGCTATTTAACTGTGAATGGCTTCTGTATTCATGTGAATATTTATAGAGAAATATAGTGTTCCTGACTCCCAAAGTGAGCATAGTACTGTAATTAATGCACTGTCAACTGACATTATATGCTTATCGTGTTGCTTATCATATATATTCGTAATATAGAAGACAAATGCTCTTTTTGTAATCATATGGTGGAAACGCTAGAACATGTGTTTATTCAGTGGACATATATATGACATTGTTTTCACTTTGCTAATCTCTACCAACAACTACTCTGGTACTTGTTCACAGACAGTTGGTCCTGATCAGCTGTGCGGGATTGTCAGTATGTATATGGAACCTTAAAACTCTTGTGGATCTACATGTAAGCTTCATCCACTTATATTACCCTGGAGTGAATATGTATAGAAGGATGTACTTGGGAAGTCTCTTTTTGGTAGAGATTGGATACTCATTAATTATTTCATTTACTGAAATGATATGTTGCAGATTTGCACACAAGTTTTCAGTTTCTTCTGTATTTTCTCCATACAGATTTTGCATTATGTTATAGTTTTCTGGTGTAAACTGTAGGGTTCATATCTCACAAATTGTGCATATGATGAAGTAGTAACTTCTGTAGCTCATCTTGTGTATTTTTTCAAAAATGGATTATTTCTTGATGTAATATTTTCTATCTTTTCCTTCAACTTCAATAACTTCATTAAAGTCTCATGTTTTTCTAAGATTTGTTTCAAAAATCTTGCTCTATGTTGTTTGAAGCCACAGGGGATGAATAGATAGATTATGCAAGGTGTGAGAAAGGGAATATTTTGTTCTAGATGTCACACTGCAGCTTGCCTGTTTGTCATGCATGAATTATGATAACCTCAGTCAGGATTTTTTCCTAAGTGTTTTTATTCTTCTTTAGGCATGAAAAAAAATATTTGAACTTCATTTTTTTTTAAATATGCATTTTTCAAGGAGTTTTTCACATGTCCACTCAGGTGGACAGCATGCGTTTGAGTTTTCAACTTTAGGAATATGTATTTAACAAACCAATGAATAAAATGATATATTATTTGAAAACTATAAAATAATATATTTTCAAAGCTGTTAAACTAATGTTTTAACATATTTTAACATATTCTAATATTGTTCAATGCAATGCAAAACCATTGAACCTTGTTCCTGACTCCTCAGCCTCTTCCCTTTGTCTTACTGCATTTATTAGCACATGAACTACAGATGACTTGAAAAGGATTGGCAATATATTCCTGAGCTGCTGAGTGTTTCCGGCCAGCCTGCAGCCATCTTGGTTTTGAGTAATTTGTGTTGCACTTACAAAGGCTGGCCAATGGATGTCAGTGTATGGGATGACACACTAGCATCCACTGTGGTGGCTGATGTATATATAAGAAAACAGCTTTTGAATAGCTGTCCACTGTAGTGACCTCTATGCATGAAAGGGTTAATTGACAAAATATGTACAAATAACTTAAAAAAAATGTGTGGGTGGATTACTAATAAATGATATAAGTGACCATCTACCTGTTTTGCTATTTTAAATTCTTTTACTAAAATTGTTACTAATGTTAGTCAGATGATTTGATGCAGAACACCATAGAAAACTGCAGCTTTTAAAATACACACTCTCCCTGGAGTTAATATCTTGTGATCATTTTAATCCAAAAAAAGATTTTTCCCTAACCCCAACCAAGTGGTTTTCGTGCCTAAACCTAACCAGACCTTAACCACAGCATTGTCACAAGTGCATCAAAATACAAGACATTAAGGGCAAAAGACGATAGATGTAGCCTAATCGGAACACCTAAACATAAATAATGACGTCATTATTAGATATCAGACACTGATAATGTTTATTACCTGACAAAACAGTCTTTTTATGTATTACTGGGGTCTACTGCCAAATTCAGCGTCATGTTTCACTCAGTAGAACTCATATTTAATAAATCAGTAGTTATAAAAATATGTAAACTGTATCATTAAGGCAGACAAACATTATCTGGGAAACATCACGTTTATTCACTTTACATGGAGGTAAAATTAATACTGAATTATGTTGAATGTTTGTTTGTTTAAAAGAAATCAAATTTATCTTTTAGAAGGAGTAGATGTTTATTGGTAAACTCAGCTCTGTTAAACTGTTTCACAAAATGACACTTAACGTCACAAACTGAACTAGCTGACAGGACACTCATCCTTGCTTAGCATGATGCTAACAACATATTAATACAATGGGAAATCCTACATAAAATGGTTAATGTTACACTATTTTTAACTTAAAACCATGACTAGATGTGTACACAAAACGGTATTTATGAACCCATAATCATTTTTAATATGCAACAGGACCATTATCAAACAAACAATATGACAAGGGAGCCTTGATTTAAGACATGATGAGCATAAAGTGTCATACACAACTACAGTATGTGTGGCTCTAAGCTACAAGAAGGGTAGCTCGCTGCAGTCAGTCAGTTTCTTCTGCAGTTGCTTCACTTCTGGTGGTGTTATCGAGCGGAAAAACATATAGTGCCACTCTGCCATTGCAACTACATTGTGGTTGGAGAGGGTATTATCCTAAAATCCTGTCAGCAGCATTCAAGCACTCAGCTGCCACCTAGCATCTACAGTTATCTTGTGCAGTCCCCTCTTTTACCGCTGCAGCAGCACCGCGGTAACGCAGCAGTAAAGCAGACAAATAAAACAGGTAACACCTGTATGTCACCAGTAGCTAATGTACAGGTAAATGGCACATCCCTCTCAGCACTCTTAGACACAGGTTTCATATAGTCTCCTGTGCAGGCTAAATTCTTTCCCAGAGAGCTGTGGTGTGTAGAAGACACAGTACCAGTTGTTTGTGTACATGGACATACTGTAGTTCAGATGTGCCAAGAATGTGCTGCTACATAGAAGTCGACAACTAACAATGCCTCATTAAAGTGGGAGTAACTCCAGAGTTTCATTTTCCTGTTTTATTAGGGACTGATTTGCCCATCCTCTTAGACCTAATCCAAGAGAGCAGGATTAAAATGTGTGGGGTTGTCACCAGGGCTAGATCAAAGCAGGCTGCATCTCCAACAGTGTTTGAAGAGCCAGGATTAGTTCAGCCAGACCCTGATCTTGTTTTACCAGCCCCTGTTATGTCTTAGTCTGCTGCTCAAGATACAATCACTGCACATACAGAAGCAGGTTGCACCATCAGTCGGGTCACTGATGCACCAAGCCATAGGCCCTCTCATTCAAGACCAGCTTTTACCAGTGACACACTACAGCTTATGTCATCTACAATTAGCAGGTAGATAATGCGTCAGAAGACACGAGTGACACAAGAGGAAAGGCTTGAAAGGTGCAGAGACCATGTTGGGGAATTGCTCTTTCTTTTTTCATTTTCTTTTACATTTCCCTGTGACCTTTCTCTTCAGCAGAAAAATTACCCCCCCAAGCATCGATGGCTCAGGTGATGAAAGGAGGGCATACCATTCCATGGGCATGTCATTTGGGTGTTATGAAGACTTTTCTGAGAGTAAGCAAGAGATTTTACTGGGCAGGAATGTACACTCAAATCAAAGACTACTGTAAAACAGACTGTCAGATCACTGCAGGAAAGCATACAGCCCCTGTACCTCTCATTCTACTTCCTGTCATTTCAATGCCTTTTGAATGTATTGGTGTTGACATAATGGCCCAGTTGAAGGGAGTCAGTCAAGCAATGAGTTACTTTTGGTTGTCTGCGATTATGCTACCAGATATTGAGAAGCCTACCCCTTGAGAAAGGTAACAGCTAAGCAGGTAGCTTAGCAACATGTTTCCTCTGCAGCTTACATCATCAACACTGAATAATATCTCTGCTGCTGTCTCTGCTGGAGTCAAAAAAACAAAAACTTTTAATGGGGTAAAAATGGAAGAAATATTAGGAAGAGCAACTGAGGTACACGTACCTGGTTGGGAAACACTGATCTAAAGCATATCAGGCCCTAATAAAGTTCTGAAAAACATTTTTTCTCTGAATTAGATCTCAAATAAAACCATTTGTTGACACAACTTGTTATTAGAAAACATGAACACAAAAATCAAAAGCATAGGTATAAAAATGCAAATAATCATCTTATGTGATTTCTGTGCGCTAAGATAATGTAAATATCTGTGTTAGTGTTACTTTACTTACTCAACTTTATGTTGTATGCCAAACGTAAAACCAAAGGCAACTGCATTCCCTCATCTCATTAGATCAGCTGACTCTGTTGACTGTTTTAAACATTTAAAAACCCACATTTTTAGGATGGCCTTTCTATAACTTTCAATAACTTCAAGGGTATTCTCTGGGTGATGACTGGTTGCTGTATGCTTTCTGTGTTCGTATGTGTGTTATGTCTGTATGTATTGTATGTGCTTTGGTTTGTGTTCTCATTCTTTCTGTGCTGATGTTGATGTAAAGCACTTTGTAACCTCTGTTAAAAAATGTGCTATATAAATAAAATTTTACTTACTTACTTACTTACTTACTACAGCCATGCTTAAGTTTTTCATTCAGGTTGGTCTTCCTAAAGAGGTCCTTACAGATCAGGGGCCCAATTTCATGAGCCACACACTCTCCCAAGTCTGTCAGCTCTTAGGGAATAAGAGAATAAGAACCACCCCTTACCACCCTGAGAGTGATGGTCTGGTAGAGTGTTTAAAAAAAACTCTGATCTGCATGTTTAAGATGTTTGTCTCAGAAACAGGAAAGAAATGGGAAAAATGGCTGCCATTCTTGCTCTTTGCTTACTATGAGGTTTCCCAGAGCTCAAGAGGGTTTTGGCCATTTGAGCTGATCTAAGACCATCATGGATGCGCTTCGGGAGATGTGGGAGGAGTCTGATTCACCCAAAAGTATGAATATCATCTCCTTTGTGATGAAGAGAGTGTGTCCAGTTGATGAAAACCACCACCATGGCTTGTGAGAACCTGCTGAAATCCTAGGTCAAGCAAAAAGATTGGCATGGCTGATCAACCGGGAAGTGGAGCTTGGAGCCTGGTGAGCAAGTCTTATTGCCTTTGCCAACGTCTGAGAAAAAACTGCTGGTAAAGTGGCAGGGCCCTTACCAGGTGAAGAGGAAAGTGCAGGAGGTGCCTTACCAGATCCTCATGCCAGGGTGTAAACAGCCTCTCCAGACCTTCCATATAAACATGCTGAAGAAGTGGCACCCCTGCTCTGTTCCAGAACTGCTTGCAACTAATTCCCTCTTGGTCCATGCTGTGAAGGAAGAAGAAGAGTTGGAGGAACAGTTTCTTCCTATTGGAGAAGACGAGACACAGCTGGACTTGACTCACCTGTCAGATGAAAGGATGAGGGCGCTACTTGAGATCTCGCCCCTTGACCTTTTTCTGCAGACACTTGAGAGAACAGAGGTGGTACATCATCACATCTCCTCATAGGATCCCACTCCTCTGTGACAGCCAGTGTACAGGGTCCCGGAGCAGCTGTTACCTGTACTAAAGAAAGAACTGGACATGATGAGAGAAATGTAATTGATCGAGCCTTCCTCCAGTGAATGGAGCAGTCCAATCATCCTAGTCCCCAAGAAAGGGACTTCTATTTGGACTTCAGGAAAGTCAGCAGAGTGAGTAAGCTGGACTAGTATCCCATGCCCAGGGCTGAAGACAGGAATTCCAGTTTGAGTAACAGAGTAATGTGTAGATGTTTATCACATACCAAAACACCACACAGTAATTTGTAATACTCACAGACAGACTTTTACAATTATGAAAAGTTATCATTACAGCAACTACTTTATCTTTTGTTGTGACGATGATGAGGTTAACAGCAGAAATGCAGTGTTGTCATTCCGAAGTTATCCACCAGCAATGTGTGCTTGGATATAAGTGATTGTGTAATGCTGCACCCTCCTGGATGATGTCATGTTGCACAAAATTTGAACCAGCTTCAACTTTTTTTCCAAGGCAACCCTGTGTTGCTCTGCAAAACTCTCTGTGCTGGCACCCCCACTGAGTGAATTTTTTCATGCAGGGCTAATGTTGGTCTGCTTCTTCCCCAGAGTTTTTTTTGTGCTTTCTCATCTCGCATGAAACCCTGGGTTCTGGGCCGAGCCTTCGCGGTCCTTCACAGTCCTGTTGGCATCCTTCCCTGGCTGTTGCTGTTGCTGATGCTGTTGTCGTTATGATTGTTGTTATTCTGAGGTTTCTACCCTGATGATTGGCGCTATACAAATAAAAATTGATTGATTGATTGATTGATTGATTGATAAACACATTTACATCCACTCAGTAAATTAAAGTTTCCAGTTCACCAAACATGTACGTCTTTGGTCAGCTAGACTGGAACACTTGGAAGAATCCTACACAAACAGATTAACCTGCCCATTTCAGAGTTGTACCTGGGGCAGCCCGGCCCAAGTGTGACATTGATGAGTGGTGTAGCTTTGCACGTTAAACAGTAATCGTTAAACAGTACAAGTAACATTTATGCATGTTAAGAAATTGCTGGGAAAATGCAAAACACATTTCTATAACAGGATTGCAGTGGTTTTGGAGGTCTATATATTTTATATTATGGACTTGCTTTCCACAGCTTTGAGAAAACCAATCGAATATACTTCAGAGAAGATGGAGAAAAATACTTTTCCTTCACTCCCCCTGTCTATTCTCATTAATCATAGTTTTATTTTCCTCTCCATGTCTCACCTGGCTCTCGCCTTCTTATTTTATTCACTGTACTCCAGTGGTCATCCACCATTACTCCTATTTCCTCCTGAACTATTCAGAGCAGGCTCTCTATCACTCTCCTGCTCCACAGTTCTTCCCCAGCAGAATCGTTGTCTTTCCCTTCATGTATCTACATCTATTTAATTACTCTAACTTCCCCACCATCACCACTCCTTCAAAATATCAAACTTTCAACCTTTTCTTTTGACATTTGGTTTCTAAATAATTACACAAAGAATTTGGGGCAATAGAAAACAAACACACAGCACAGTGAGAAACAATACAACGTAGTATAAAGTATACATCAAAAATTTGTAGTTTGAAGGTACACCTAACCTTCTGACAATCCTCACCCTGTTAAGCATTAAACATAATATCAGACAAAACCGTACAATGTTCCTACCATGCTAATGTTAATAACGCTATTCTGATCATACATTTTTATACTTGTTCATTAAATTATGAATTATTACATTATACACATTTCCAGCTTTATGTTTTAAATCTGGTGCTCTTGAATATCGTTGCATGATTTACAGTTAAAAACTTATTTACCCCATACTGACCCTTTATGCAGCCCCTCAGTTCAGCCTGAAACAGGCTGTTTTAGCTCCTGTCCCTTTAAGGTCCCCCTCCAGATGAGCCCACTATGTTCTGACTAGTTAGCTTCTGGAAGCTACATCTAAGCCAACCTCTGGCGGTTCAGGAGGCTATGTCAACAAACTACAGTTGTAGGATTACTTCTTTTTCTCATTCTTTACTCGAAAAGAAAACTTCTTAAATACATCTGTACATGTTCAATCTGAAATATGAGAGTAGGCAACACGAACAACACATGGAAAGACCTTAGCAACAACCTTAGCAACCAATTCTACGGAATGGACAGCCATTTATAGGCATGCACAACAAGCTAACATCAGCTCATCGGCAAGGTAGAAAAAACTGTCGCAGATGAAGCGTATAGCTAGTTAAAGCCTTGGACAGGGCCTCTGCTAACCATTTGGAGGCCCTAAGAATAATTGTTCATGGGGGGCCCAGTTTCCTCTTCTTCTGTTTTTCAGCTTTTTTTCAGAGATTCATGTTGTCTCTTACTTGCCATTATGCCTCATTCAGGGGTGGAGCTAGACTCTCAGCACAGAGGGGGCAAAGCATTCTAAAGGGGCCTTTTTCATTTTAGAATTCGCAACTGTAAAATAGCTGATATATCCTATTACCCATAATCACAAATTGTTATTGAGCCATGTAAGCCTATGTCTCAGGTAACATACAGTGAAGCCACTTTGAGACAAGCTTGTTCTGAAGAACAAAAAAGAAAACAGGTTGCCAGCCATGTTCAAATGTTTCAGCACTGAGTCTTTCTAACACGGGAATAACATAAACATAAAATAGACACAGTGGTCTACAACACTACAAGGCCTATTCAAATACAAAGTGGACAGTCTACAATACCACAGGCAGTGACAGAGACACATGCTGAGATGTGGTAAACATAGAGTTAAACAACAGATTAATCTAACATTATGACTGATTTCTTCATAACTAACTTTTAAGTTATGTTGTCCTTGCTTAGATGCTTAGACAGCTGTAGTTTAGTGTAAAGTTAGTCCATTTGTGTATTTCTCCATCCTCCATGGAACAAAATAATCCAAACAGTTTAACAAACATTGTGCATTTCACGGTCCCTTTTAAAACTTCATTCTCCTCTCCTTCACTTAGTCCTTATTAGTGTTTATGTCCTGCTCAACACACAGCAAAGTGAGGTTGGATAGTTTGGCCTCATCCACGAACGCAAATAGCTGTTAATGAGCCTCAGAAGGGACCTTTGTCTGGCAAGTTTCATACACCATAAACATAAAAAGACGCGAATATCTCATATTTTGGATAAAGTTTTCAGCGAAGTTACTCATAAACTTTGAATCGCTGCTTCTGCAGTCTTTACTTCCTGTAGAATCAACTCTTTTTATATTTTAGGTAAAAACATCTAATTTGCCTGAATTGAGTGATAGGGTACATACAATGAAAGAAACAACGGTGGGCATGTCCTTAACTAATTTATATATTTTTTCAATTTGTGTTAAAATGTAATAATGTGATAATTATCATGACATTTTTATCAACCTTAATTTTGGGGGGCCCCGTCTGGTACTTGAGGCCCCACGCGCTCTGCATACTCTGCGTATGCGGAGCGGCGGCACTGGCCTTGGATTTCAACTTGCAGGCAGCATTTCTTATACAACTTTCTCAAACTTAATAATGATGAAAAATTTGGCTATGGTATACCTGTTTTTTCTCTGACTATTGACAACTCCATAGTTCCTCCTTCCCCTCAGGTTAAGAGTCTGGGTGTCATCTTGGACAGCACATTATCTTTTGAAGCACACATCAACAATTGTCTTCATAAACTTCAGTTGGTCTGGAATTCAGCTGCCCATATCATTACTAGAACTATTATTATTATTATTATTATTATTATTAGTAGTAGTAGTAGTAGTAGTAGTAGTAGTAGTAGTAGTAGTATACATACATTAACCCTAAGTTTTGGAATTTTGACCATGTTTAACACCCAACATCATAATAGGATATGAATAAAAGAAAACTACGAACAGTATATTATGTCCCCTTTAATGACTTTTAAAACATTTTTTAAAATTTGCAGATTGTAGTACATGTTTTCAGTTCCACACTAATGGTCCATGAAATCATCCCTCTACCTGAAATACAATGATTTTTCAAAAATGCAGTCAAGTCATTATGTTAATATTGGTTATTGGTTCATCAAGACAAACAATTTGGAAGATTGTGTTCATTTATTGATTGGGACAGTGTGCAGTTTTAAACGTTAATGATGCATTGCAAAGGAGTTAGCTCAAAGCTAATTTACATCCGCAGTCCCCCACAATCAAAACATACAACAGCACAACAACAAACAGTACAAAGCAAAAAACAAACAGAACACACCATTCAAAATACAAAATACAAAGCTACACACAACAACACATCACATACACCCACGATGTCAATTAGAAATGAATGATGTAAACTTGTCAAATTGAAAGCAAGACTTCCTGCGCTAATGAGAAGACCATGGATAAAGTTTAGACTCAGTGGCCACACAGCTGATTGGTCTTCAGTAGATTTTTTAATTTGGCCTTGAATGTATTGATTGAACTACAGTTCTTCATATCATCAGGTAGGGCATTCCATTGAGTTGTGGCTTTAACACAGAAAGCTGACTGCCCAAATGCAGTGCGACAAAATGGTATGGTACAATCTTGTATAGAGGATATTCTGGAGGATCTAATAGAACTTACTGAGCGAGTGTACACAAAGTCACATAGTGGAGGAGTGGCCAAACCATTTAAAATTTGATGAAGTTGAGGTGTTAGGAGGTTGTACCACAGTTTTAGAGAAAAACATACCTTTTGTCTTGTTTACATTTAGACTCAGACATGATTGATCAAGCCAATGTGTGATCCTTTCCAATGCAATTGTTAGCTTAGCAGCAGCTAACTCAGCTGTTTTTGCATGTGTGTACACAACGGTGTCATCTGCATACATTGGTAGTTCTACATCATGACACTGTTGAGGGAGATCATTAATATAGAGGCTAAATAACAGGGGACCTAACACTGACCCTTGTGGAACACCCATTGTGCACTTCATGTTACTGGACAGTGTGTCACCAACTTTAGCACATTGTATCCTATTAGACAAATATGAAGACATCCATGCTAGTGCTGTAGATGAGAAGTTAAATTTAGAGAATTTCGATATTAAAACATCATGATTGATTGTGTCGAATGCTTTACGCAGATCTAAAAATACAGCACCAACTACTCCTCCTTTGTCAAGTCTTGATTCAATTTGCTCTATTAAGTGCAAGGTAGCAGTTTCAGTGGAATGATTGGCTCTAAAGCCAAATTGCATACAATGTAGACCAAAACTGCTTGTATTAAGAAATGTTGTCAGTTGTTTAATGACAACTTTCTCAGCCACCTTTGAGAGTAGTAGTTGGTGGAGCTAATTCTGCAGCTGGTAACAATATGAAGGTATACTGTCCATCCATCAGCTATACTGCTTATCTTCTAGAGGGTTGTAGGCTAGGCGAGAGGCAGGGCACCCTGGACAGCCATTCACATGACTGACAGTAGAGACAGACTACCATTAACACCTAAGGGCAGTTTAGAGTCACTGATTAACCTACCCTGCATGTCTTTGGTTTGTAAGAGGAAGCCGGAGCACCCGGAAGAAATGCATGCAGGCATAGGGAGAATGTACAAACACCAGAATGAAAGGCCAGCTGGGTGGTTCAAAACCAGAACCTTCTTGCTACAAGGCGACACTGCTAACCACTACCACCACTACACCACCGTATTGCCCTGGTGTATACAACATATGAGGAGACCTCACTGAAAGAGTGGCAGTCAAAGCTCAAATGATGGAAAATCATGTGGAAAAATTATGTAATGACATCTTTGTCTCATCATCGCTCCACACAGATTTGCTGCTATTTTTCTGTCTCTTCAGTTGTAGCTTCTGTGGATGTTTAAATCACATGTTTCATGTATGTTATCATTTATTTGCTAAGAGATTGCACTTAACCGCATTTATTTTTTTTCTTCCATACTCAAACTTCTACATCTCAGTCAAGTATAAACACTATTTTGCAATAGTTAGAGGTTTTTTTTTCCATGCTTCCACAAAGGTTTTGTAAAATGTGAATAAAAAAAGTGGATGGAAACCCATTTAGTTTCTTTCTTTCTTTCTCTTTCATAATCTCTGCTCTGTGCCTGCACACACACACAACACTGATATTTCCTTCTTGCTTCTATCCCTGCCTCCCACATTCTTAGATCTACTACTCATCAGTCAAACATCCTTTATACTTGCTACACTTATGTGCTCTCATGAATCTTGTATGAGAGAGGAAAAAAACATTCCAGGTCATCATATGTCGGAGCAGTGTGTTTATCAGGGTGTTGGAGGGAAATAAGTTGTGAATATAGTTATCAATACAATCATTGTTATTGAGAGTGTGTTCATGACAGTGTATGAACACACTATTTTTGCCTCTTGTTTTCTTTTCCTCACCCACCCTTAATTTTAAGCAACTTTATTATCCATTGACACCTTTTTCCCCTCTTATGCTTCTCTCTCCAGCACCACTCCACTTCTTCTCCACCTCCACTCCTCCAGCACTTCCGTTTCATTAGCCATACTTTCACTGACAACGCTGTAAAAAAACATTCTTCCCTCTGCCATTCAAAGTCAATCTCGGATGTGAGTTCCTTGCCAAGTACCTATGTAAATGTCAAATCAATGTATCATATTTACACATGGTTGCACAAAGCCCTCTCGCTTGCACAGCTTATTTGTAGTGATTTTCCACAGCCGATAGAATGAAATGTGATATCCAAGCATATAAATATTTCAACTGGAGAGTGTTCTGAGTGCCTTTTTAATTGAAGAGTCTGATGTCAAACTGTCTTATCAATTACACTCCAGTCTGTTCACTACATTGATCCAGCTCACTTATTAAACACCCAAACACTGGGGTTAATACCTCACCTCTTGCTTTCTCATTTTATTTCACATAGTTGGCTGCTATCAGTGAGTTTAGTTATATTCCTCTGTATCACTGATGATGGGGATATGAAAGGAAGGCTGGAGTGCAGTGATGATGTATGGACTCAAACATGTAGAGCTGTCAAGAGCTGGTACAGTATGTGGATAGACAGATGATATGCAGATCAATGAATGCTAACTTACACCCAATCAGTCCCTTCATCACCTCCTCCCATGGTCATCAGAGAGATGATCATTACAGCCTCACCTCTGAATTCAATGGCCTGTTACCCAGCCTAAAGGAAAACTATGCTTTATTACAACATGGGATTTATTTTCATTGCTGTGGCCATTGGTTCTGTCAATAATGATGCATGATACTCACCAAATGACGACAAAATAAAGATGAACTTTGAAATTATTATACTCAAACTGTATGTGGTAAACATCCATGACAGTTTATGGACCAACACTGTAGTTGTGCACACAGTTTTCCTGTGCAATGATGGATGTGCATGCTTCAGCATGTGCTCACTTTCAGTTTGACCTCCAAACTGAAAGTTTTTAGATTATCTGGATAAATTGTTGGTTATTTAAAAACCTGTCTGACCATCTGACTCCTTTTGACTTGACTTTGCTGTTTTTCCAGATGTCAGTTAACTACTGTGTAATTTATTTCAGTCCATACAGATGTTAATTATACTGTATATGTATGCAAATCAGCTGCACTGACTCTTAACAATTTCTGACTAGCTAGGTTCTTATCAGTTCTTCTTTTGTTTTCTACAGTGTCTTATTTTTTCTTGGGGGGGAGGTGTGTTACCAAACACTGGTTACATATCCGTTCACAGTGATATCTGTTGTTCCAAAAAGTAAAAAAATAAAATATAATAAAGGATGAAAAATAAAGTCTGCAGGAGAGGTTGCACCTTTGTTCAATACAAGCCTTTCAGACAAGCAAGGACACATCAGAGCCTAAGAGAACTGAGACAAGTACATTTAGCATCAAAATCAGTCTGCAGTGTGTCTGTTATTATTTGTTATGTGAACTGACCAACTTAAGTTATGCCAAAGCATTTATGTTGAGCAAACTACCAGTTTAATCTTGAGTATAACATCCATGGATTAATGGGTTAAAATATCCAGGACCCCCAGTACAAGCGCCATACCCTCCTTTGATTTGTTTCCTTAAGAAAGCTTTATTTCAAAGGAATTTTTACCAAGTTGTAACATAGCATCCTGTGGGAGATCATGCCATCAAACTCACCTACTGTCATTTTCTGTTCTTTCTCAGTTGCACAACTCACTGCAAGTTAGCATCATCTACTGCTAACTTCCGTCTGACATATTCCACCGATCAAGGGAAAGAGAAGCCTCAAAACCAGAAACACAGAGGAAAGGTAAGAGAGGCAGGGGCTTCTCCTCTCTTTATCCTACTGAACAGGGCAGAGACAAGCCCTGATAAGACCCTATGAAGCCCACAAAACAGGAAAGCCCCAGCAGCAGCCTGAGACATGGCTGCATTACACTGCCGGCTTCACCAGGTTTTGTGTGTGTCACTTGGCTTTTTGTAATTTTGTAAAAACAAAATTATTTAATAATATGTAAAGTAAGCAGAACATACACTGAAAATAAAACTGTATTTTGACACAAGACACCTCCACAAAATTTTGAAGGGGTCTGACCCCTTGGTTGGGAACCACTGGACTAAACTAGCTAACTGTACATAAAGTAGTGTAAACTAGCTCCACCTCCAGCAGCTACAACAGTAACATGCTGCTCTAACATGCTTCACTATTAATAATCTAATGATGTCATATATAATAATATATCAGTCAAAGGGACCAAACCACTAATTTTACTGCAATACTTTGACTAGATCAAGCTCATAATACTTATGTACTTTTGCTTCAGTGGGATTTTTCATGCAGGACTTGTACTTGTAATGGAATAGTTTTACACTGCTGTATTGGTACTTTTACTTAAATAACAGATCTGAGTACTATTTTGCAAATGAAGATTTTTAATACTGTATATTTATTTTCAGGTTCTGTAGGAACCTGAAACATTCTGTTGGGCATTATAAAAAGCACATCATTATTCAACAATGAAAGCAATAAATAAATGGGAAAAAAAAGTTTTTACAACAGCGATGTCAGATGTTTTTCTTGATCTTTCTCCGATCGTCCACTGTCTTATGCTCGATGACCTTTGATCTCTTCTTGGTGGATGCTGGGAGTGGTTTTGGTCTGATGTTCACAAACAGTTGGTGTGGTCATTCACTCTCTTGTTCAGGGTCCTTGCTGATGAAGTGTTCCCCACAGCTGTCAACTATGTATAAGGTTAGGAGGCAGAGATCTCAAGGTGGTGAATGGTTGAGGCACTGTGTGAGAACTCTTCTCAGAAGCCAGTTTACTGGATACAAAGATAAACCACGTAGAACAGGAAAAGAAAACAAAATAAATCAGTATGAACACACACATGGAAACACACCTTTCTACTCTCTCACTTCCTATTAGCGATGTATGAATGAGAAGCACTTTTCACAGTAGACTTGTTATTTGTATCTTTCCTCAGAGTGTGTTGCTAGGTTGGAGAACAGTGTGGTCATGCTCTCTTTTGCTCTCTAATTCCACAAAGTAAATATCAGATTGTTTTGGTAGCGGCTTAGAAATGCAATTGAGAAGAGCTGAGGGAATGTTATCCCTGGAGTCCCCACTCTCACAAAATTGCCTTTCCCCCCTGAAATAGCATATGGTCTGGCACAAACCAAAAGTTGTGTCACAGAACAGCACACAATAGCAATCATCGAAGCACTGGTTCATACTGTGGGTATGAACATGGGTTATGGAATGTATATGGGTGATACCAAAGATTTTCAAAGAGACCTAAAGTGAGTGAAAAGCTTCTGTCCTATCAGCTCGCAATGGGAAAAAAAGCAACTAATTATTTTCAGTCACATGAAAGGTTTTAGAGTTTCAGGATTTTTATTTCCATGCCATCTAAAGTAAAGGTTCCTTTCTGTTCTCTGTCACTTTAAAGGAATGCTTCAATGATTTAAAGTCCAACTGAAATTTGAAAAATTATATATATATATATATATATATGTGTGTGTGTGTGTGTGTGTATATATATACCAGAACTACCAGAAGGCAGCATTGCAGATGTTCAGGACAGCTACAAATACCTTGGGGTCCCGCAAATGGGGACCATGAGGAGGCCACAGGGAAGTCAGCCATAACCAAACCTGAGTGGGAAGAACAAGATACGAGCCATCAACATGTACGCCCTGCCAGTCATCAGATACCCCGGTATAATAAGCTAGCCAAAGGAGGAGATAGAGGCCACTGATATCAAGACAAGGAAGCTCCACACAATGTATGGAGGGTTTCATCCCAAGTCCAGCACCCTGAGACTGTACACTAAGTGGAACGAGGGAGGCCGAGGACTGGTGAGCGTCAGAGCCACTGTCCAGGATGAAACAACCAAGATCCAGGAATACATCAGGAAGATGGCCCCCAAAGATGAACTGCTAAGTGAATACCTCAGGTAGCAGAAACCCCAATGATGCAGAGGAGGAGGAGGAAGAACCATCATGGAGGGACAAGCCCCTACATGGCATGTACCACCGACAGATAGAGGAAGTGGCTGATATCAAGAAATCCTACCAGTGGCTGGAAAAGGCTGGACTGAAAGACAGCACAGAAGCACTAATCATGACAGCACAAGAACAGGCACTCTGTACAAGATTAATAGGGAATCTACCACACCAGACAGGATCTCAGGTGCAGGCTGTGCAAAGATGCTCCTGAGACAGTTCAGCACATAATAGCAGGGTGTAAGACGCAGGCAGGAACAGCGTACATGACACGCCATAAGCAAGTGGCTGGCATAGTGTACAGGAACATCTGCACTGAGTATGGGCTGGAAGTCCCAAGATCACAATGGAAGACACCTCCTTAGGTGGTTGAGAATGACCAAGCTAAGATCCTGTGGGACTTCCAGATCCAGACTGACAAGCTGGTGATGGCTAACCAACCGGAGATCATGTTGATCGACAAACAACAGAAGAAGGCAGTGGTGATAGACGTAGCAAAAGGAACACAAGATGTGACAAACACAAGATGTGACAAATCACATGTTACTATTATTATTATTATTATCACCATTATCATCATCACCATCACCACAGTTTGAATTGTAATAATATATCTTATTTATAAAAGATCCCCCCCAGATATGTATTAAAACATATAAGAATACTCTGTCGGGAACAATACTGTGCATCTAATATGTTTTTTACACAAAAAAAGTATAATTACCATGTTAAATTTTTTAAGATAGCATCTACACCTTCTCCCTCATTAAAAATTCCAGAATCTATAAATATGTAAATATATTTCATTTTAAAAGTTTAACTGCTGAAAACAAGATGTCTCCTATTTCACTGTAAAGTCAATTTTCAGTGTATGTGCACTGGAGGCTTCAAGTTTTTGCAAGTTGCATACTGGACCATGACTGGCTCTAAATTACTTCGTATGTCATAAACCATAAGGCCCAACCCTTAAAAGTGTATATTCAATGAGCACAGAGGAACTTTCCACGTAGCAGGTGGATGTGACTCCCCTCATTGAGACCTGCTGATAGACGTAACAGAAGATCAGAGGAGAGAGATAGTGATGTAACAGACCTACGCGCTGGTATTTGACATGGGTTTTTTTCTTCCTGAAAACAAATATTTTTAAAATATTTGTATTAAACAAATATTCGTAAGAAACCCCCTATTCATGCTTTGCCAAATAACATATTTGTATTTGGGTATATCCCTAGTAGATAATGTGTTTTTTTCAGTAGTTAAATCAAACTGAAATTAAATACTGTATAATGCCCCTAGGAACTTTTTTGATTTATCCCCAAAGACCTTTTATTACCTGTCAGTAATAAAATCAATATTACCAATACATTTTAAAATATCACTTGGACATGGTTTTGACTGCAAATAAAGGGAAGACTAATGCCGATTTAAGCTGTACTTTAAATTCTCACAAAATTCACAAATAAAGGGCCAAAAACCACGTGCAGAAGACAACTCAGATTATGTCATGCACAGTGATGTTGCACAAGCAGTGAGCCTACCAAAGTGGAACTGAAAGGAGAATCCCTCTATTCCTCCAACTTTGTAGAGCCTTGTGAAGGTAGCTTAATGTAAATCCTGATTAAACAAATTAACAAAGCAATCAAAAGAAATCTCAACATCATATTTCTGAATGTCTCTACTTAAGATTTTGTTGTGTTCCTGTTGTTATTGTCTTGTGAAAGGTAAAGCTGGTTTGAAGAACCGTTTCTGATTGAGACATAAATCTGTCTGATTGCTTTCACTCCTCTTGTTGCTTTAAGGCATTGGAAAGTAGCAAATAAAACAGCTTGATAAAAGGAGCAGACTGCAGCCCTCATATTCATGGGATAAATAAAAGTCAGGATCTCCCATGGAGGAGAGCCCTATTCTTTAATGTCATCTCTCACTGAGGGTTTAGTGAGTAATCAAACAGGACAGTAAGGGTCCCATGTTATCTACATGTTAGGCTGCATTCACATCAAATCAGGCGGTGCGGTGAAAACGCCAGTCGTCTCATTCATTTGAATGGGGGTAGTGCAGCTTGGCTGCGGCCGTTTTAGCTGCTGCGGCGCCGCAATGGACTGCAGCTGTAAAGTTGAGCCAGAGTCAACTTTTGGAGAAACGTAACCCAATGTCACTGCAGCTGAAGGCTGCGGTGGCCAATCACAACGTAAGATCAGACTGACAAGAGTTGTAAACTCTGCCGTGAGGGAGGACAAAGACATTACTAGGACAGGGGGAGGACATTTCTCTTCGCTTGATAACGTTAGTAAAGTTAGACTTTGCTGTCAGCTTCCCGACTCATTTTAAAAAAGACGAGAGAAAAAGAGAGAGAGAGAGAGCAGCTGTGGTCGAGCGAGCTAGAGAGTGAATGAAGAGAGGGAGCGCTGGTAGTGGGAAAGCCGGTGAATCAGATCAAAAAAACGTTATTTTCTGATTGGCCTGATTTGGTGTGAATGCAGCCTCAATCACATAATTACCTAAACCTTGTGATGACAGCAGTGGTCAATATGTCAACTTTGCATACAAGATCTGATGCTATGAAATCTACATTTATATTCCAAAGAGGATGAACCCTTTTGATTTTGGTCATCCCATGTCCCTTTCTCTCTCCTTTTCCCTTCCCTCAGGACATACCAGCTAAGCTAAATCATAGTGTGTTCTTTCTTTGGCTGAGGGTGGGGTAGTCTGTTGTTTTTTGAAAGAGCAAGGCCTTTTATTTTTTTCTCACCTTAGATTTAGATTTTGTTCAGCCTTCCCTTGTGAGATTTGTTCATTAAGCTTTCATGTACATCATGGCACAGGCCATAAAGGTGTGCTTTGCAACAGAGAGCAACAGTCATGTCTCTATATCAGGGCTTTATTTTACTTGTCACAACCAACTAGTAGCTAGCAGGAACACTGTGTCCAATTTGAGAAACATAGGATATGTGGTTGTCTTTATATTTATTACAGAGTGAACATCAAAGAACTCACATTTTCACCCTAGCCAGCCATTTCCTGCCTATAATAATGTATAATTTAGCATTAAACTTTGCCAGCTTGTTGTACTAATTAGTGAAGTTTGAAATGTTTAGTTTGGAACATTACTAACATGATCAGTCTATTATGTTTTCTTCAATCTATGGGGAATCTGAACACACTTTTATTCTTCAGGAGTTACAAGCAGAGCTTACTGGAGCTTTCATGAGAATGTCATGTTAAAACCAGAGCTGATCAGTTGCAACATGAGAGCACCCTCTTTCACACAGGAGCAGTTGGATTTAACCATTTCAGTTTGTAATTAAGTTAAGATTAGATATTTGAGGGTGTGATCTAAGCTGTCTGGAGGAAACTCTGAGTCTCCAGGCCTTGCTCCAAAAGATGCCTGGTCATACATCTTAGGTATTGGTTTAATTATGGTGAATGGACATCTGACACAACATCTACAACAACATCTGATGATCTTATTCACATTTGTTTGTCCAAACATGCGCAAAGGAACAAATTTCAGGCACTCTCATGTGCCAGAGGGCAGGAGTACTACTGTATGTGGAATTTTGACAAAGTCTTTATTAGTTATATGGCTTGTTCAATAGTAACCACCTTTGTGGTATATTGGCTTGTTTGCATGTGTAATTGTTTTTACACATGCCTAACTTAACTATCTAACTTACAAAAAAAAGTTTTTTGTAAGTTAGAAGTTTTTAATTTTTTGGTTCAGGCTCAGGTACTGTCTCTTCATTTGAAACCCTGATGACGACCCTGATGACAACCTGCAAAGGTCAAAACTGTTCATTTTTTCTTTTTTTTTCATCCTGAACAAGCCATGTAACTGATATAGGCTTATTTCAGCATTCCACATGCTCCTTCTTCTCTATGTGTGAGGGACTGAAGTTTGTTCTTGCACATCTGAAGATTTCAGCTAGAGTGTATCTCAGGATTTACCCATTGAGCTCACCATTATTTTCATCATCACCATAATAATAATAATAATAATAATATATTATTATTATTATTATTATTATTATTATTATTATTATTATTACTACGTTTATTAAGTTTATTTGTTAAAGTGCACTACAACAGAGAAACTACATGCACCAAGTGCTTCAAATGAAAAGCATGTTAAAAAACATTGTAACATAAGTTGGAAAATAAAACCCACTTGATAATAATAATAATAATATAATAATATAAATAATATAATATAAAATAATAATAAAATAAAAATGAAGTTAAAAATAGAATACATAGAATGCATTAAATCGAGTAAAGTAAAGTATATCTTAAAAGAAGCAGCAGTGCATAAGTGTGACACAGACTTGAAATGAAGGCATGAATGAATTTTTCAGCATCTTTTTGATTTGTAAATGGTCATATTTTAGCTATGTTTCTAAGGTTGAAAAATGATGTCTTTGTCACCTTGTTAATGTGGGACTTGACGCTTAGATCTGATTTATTTGGAATCATTTAGTAGCTGTGGGTTCTTCAAAAAGAGACCTCACCCCTCCTCACACAAATCATTTTCATACAGTCCCTAAGTATTTTGTAAGGCTCCTCCACAGTGCATGTTTTTAATGAACATTTATGCCTCTAGGGGTCACTGTGGAGCTTAATATGTTCAGTTTTGTGGTACAACAAATTCAACAAATTAGTGTGTAACTTGGGAAGTCACTTCTCACACAGAAAGATAATCACAGAGTCTGAATGAGAAGTGCTTTACTCAGTCACCTTTGGTCAATCACTGAACTACAGAGCCTTTATTCTGTTCCACTTCTCTCTCCTGCTCCACAGAATGAAGGTATTAGTACTACATTCATTTACTCAAATGAAAAGGGTCCAACAAGTAGGCATAATACAGTACAATTATTGCTCATTTGCATTTTCCAATTATCTTTAAAAGGTACTTAACCTAATGGTCGACATGTGTGGAGCTGAGACTTCCTCAATTACATGTGGGGACATGGAGAGACTCTCTAACAAAACCACTCTGCTGAACCAGAGTGACCCTCTAGAATTTAATTTTTATTTCTGACAGGACGAAGTGTTCTGTCATCTTTTCTTCTTCTGATGGATCTTCAGTCATCACTCCTTCTTAACAGGAATCAAGTCTTAGGAAAATGTATCATCAAATTTTAAAGAATAGGAATTTTAAGATTCTTTTTAGATTCTTATGAGAGATTCTTATGATTTTTTATCAAAGTTGTGTGTTGCTGCAGAGCAACCCTGTCTCTCAGAAATATAAGTTTATATACTGCTAAATTGTAATAACCAATATGTTTGCAGGAAATGTAATGCTGCCTAAATTATGTTTTCTGTCAAAATAATGAGGAAAGTTGGTCAGTGACGATGTATTTAATTTGTTTCCAATTTTACAGAACAACATATGGTTAAGTTTAGGCTCTGGCAGCTCTTGGTGAAGGTTAGGGAAAGATCATGATCTTAATACGGAAAAAAAGGCTGAATTGACTTGACATGATGTGTTCATTACCATTTAACCAAAAGCACTGTCTTTCACTAACCTTAACCAATGTGCTTTTGTTGCCTAACCTTAATGTAACCTAACCTAAACCACTTTCTATATTCAAGTGAATATATGTATATATATATATATACGTGTGTGTACACACACACACACACACACACACACACACACACACACACACATATATATATATATATATATATATATATATATATATATATATATATATATATATATATATATATATATATATATATATGTACATATATGTACATATATATACATACATACACACACACACACACACACACACACACACATATATATATATATATGTGTGTGTGTGTGTGTGTGTGTGTGTGTGTGTGTGTGTGTGTGTGTGTGTGTATATATATATAAACCTCAATGAAACTGTGAGCAGCTTTGCCTTTAAAACAGCAGCAGTTCTCCTCGGTACACTTTAACACAGTTTTTCATGGTAACTTGCAGGTAGGTTGTTGTAACCATCCTGGAGATAGAATGTTCTTCTGTGGATTTATTATTTAGGCTATCTCAGGTGCTTCTTCATGTAATCCCAGATTGACTCCATGATGTTGAGATCAGGGCTCTGTGGGGGCCAAACCATACCATCTGTTGCAGGACTCATCATTCTTCTTGTTGCTGAAAATAGTTCTTTATGACTCTAGCTGTATGCTTGGGGTCATTGTTATGTCATGAATAAATTTGGGACCGATCAGACACCTCCCTGATGGTATTGCATAATGGATAAGAATCTAAACATCTAGGGTGCCTAAAACTTTTGCACAGTACTGTATATATATCTATACAATCCCACACACACTGTCCTGCTGCCAGATATACTCACTACAGCACCAATTATTACTAGAGCACTGCTGAAAATAGTCCCCAACAAATGCATCATTTTCTCCTGTTTGAGTAACATTTATTAAAACCTAGAGTGATCAGCGTTTTTAAGAAATAACTGAGCCTTTTTCATATAAATAAAAATATATATCTGTGTTAGTATGAATAAACTGGAGGCAGGCAGAGAAGTCAAAATGTTGGTTTTGGTCTTTTCATGGGATTTGTTGACAATAGGAAATATACAGAATAACACCAGCCTCATCCATTAAAAGCATAAAGAAGATAACATGAAATGCTATCATTTGGTCTCTTTGTAGAGCAAAGATGTTTTTAACACTGCTTAAAAACCCCTAAACACACAATTCATACAGATAGACAGGGATCTAATCAGATTCTCCCACTTAAGTCAATGCTGATAAAGCCTCACTTGATGTCTCTAGTCCTGACTGTGTCTCTAATACTGAAACCTGTTCCTGATTTGTCTTCATTACAGTGGGAAATGTCTTCAGAAAGCATGGAGTGGTGGATACTGTGCAAGAGTGCCTTCCCATTATTGTTTTCTGCCTTTATTTACTGTAAAGTTTAAATTGTTTACCACCTCACAAGAGCATCTGTGAGGATGGCCTCTTTTTGTTTCTCACTCCTTTTTTCTGTCTCCAGTCAATTTGATTCATTACAACTGGCCCACTTATCTACACACACACACACACACACACACACACACACACACACACACACACACACACACACACACACACACGCACACACACACACACATTACATGATGATAATCTGAGCATTTTGGTGGTGAATCCCAGAGATGTGGAGACAATAGAATTGAAATGTTGCGTGTAATACACCTTTTCAGAGCTGCCACAGTGCCCATCCTCATGCATGCAAACATGCATATATTTGAGTGACTCTAATCCTCATATATGTATTTGTGTCTGTGTTGTCACTGTCTTATTTCCTTTATCCGAAAGCAAAAGTAGGGGGAAGATAATAAATGTTATATGAAATGTTAAATCTTGCTTTCATGCTTAATTCAGTCTAGTACTGTTGTTCTGACACAGAATTCTCAAAACACTTCTTTACCTCCATCTACCACCAATGCCTCATTATATGTGGTGTGCAATTAAACAGAACAAATTCATGGATCTGTTGCACTGAATCCATCTGGGACCAGTTCATTTACACCTACAACAAAGACTTAATTAATTAAATGTACATGTCACTGCCTTTGTAAAGTGCGTGATCTTATTGAAATGCAGTGACATCATATGACAATACCAAGAAGCCTGAAACATTCAGGATCAATTATGCTTGTGGAAATGGGAGCTGTGATAGTAAATGAGGTCAGTGGCTAAATAGATCAAATACATACAGTATGTTCTGAGACAACTGGCTCTCCTCATTTAAAGTAGAAAATGGATTTCTCTAAATGGTGCCTGATTGCACAACCTCTCACATTTAGTTTCCAGTTAATGGAGCTGCTAGGTTTTAACGATCTCCAATAGGATTATTCTGTTAAATTAGATCAGGCTGCTGTTATTGTGCAAAATAACTGTTCAGTGTTGGCCGTTGATCCTCACTTACTACCTGAGTCTCGTATAGCTTTCTCATCGTCCTACATCACAAAATCACTTCCTGAACACAACGATGAGCTATATTAGCATTACAACAATTATTCTTATGAGTGCTCTGCCAATCATATGGTTAGTGTTTGGTTAAGTTTAGGGAAGTAAACTACTGTTTTCACTTTCTTTATTTACAGGTTTAAAGTCATACTGATATCACATTTAATCATCCTTCTTTGCAGTCAAAATCAGGTCAACATTTTTAAAATACATTGTTAATAGTTCTGTATTATTAAAAATGAAGAAAGCAGGTCTTTGGGGAAATACCAGAAATGCTCCTTTTTGTCTTAGACGGCTGTGGGGGGATGTGTGTGTTTCGTTGACAGCAGCTGGCAGGGTACTGATGTTACACTGTGTGGAACAGAGACAAAGTAAACAAACTGCTACAAGTCATGGACAGTGTGTCACTAACAGTGCTTTTGAAAAGCAAGTGCCAAACCAGCATTTAACGGGTTCAAAGTGGCATTTGCAGGTATGTTTACATGTTGTTTAATGTGCTGCAGCTGAGCAGCTAATTAGCTAACTAGCTGCTAACTGACATTAGCTGAGCACTTTTCCCTGGTGAATCAGAGTTGGGTTCATGAAGGGGCACCAGGGTGCAGTGCCCCTCCACTTCACTCACTGTGCACCCTCACTTGCATAAAAGCATGTCACTGTTTTCTCCCATCAGCGTACATCTAGCGATGACTGAAATCCATTGTAAATGACTGAAAATCTGAAATACATAGCTTTAGCTTTTACAATGCTGTGACCTAATGCACTAGATTTTTACATTTTAAGTTTTAAGTTGAGCCGGAATTCAAGTTTTGAAAACTAAAAGTTTGTCAATGCCATGAGAAAGCTAGTTTAAGTTAGCTAGCTGAATATTTTCATCACAGCCATGGATTTGAGAAAGTGGTTGAATTGCTCAACAGCAATAATTTCACAGCCAAGGAATGGCACTTGTAAAATCTGCTGGCTGAGTATGTGGTTGAGGAAACAACTGGATGCAACACAATGGATAAGGTTGAGTTGTGCAGGCTGTATTTCAGTCTGTTGGACCACGGTCTTGGTGAAATGTAAGGATGCTTCAGTGAATGCAACTCCAAATTGGCAGCTGCACTTGTCACTCTTGACCCAGAGAGTGACACTTTCTCGAACATGACAGGAGTGCAAACCCTTATGGAGCTAACAAAATCCACCATTGTGGAAATGGAGTACATCGCAGCAAAGCAATACGTTGCTAGAGTGAAAGAGGATGATCAGAAGAAGATGACCGTGTCAAGACTCCTCTCAGAACAACATGGAGTAGTTCAAGCCATGCTCACTCTTTTGCTTGCCCTCAAACTTTCGCTGACATTAGGTGCCTCTGCCACCATGTGTGAGAACTTGTTCTCAATTCTTAAAAACATTTTTACAATGATGTACTCTTGCAAGGCTCAGCTCATACAGCTGGCTTTTGAATGAGACCTAATGAGGAAGCTGAGAGACGAATGGAAGGACCTTGTGCTGTGCAAGTTCAGCACGCCAGTCACAGACTACAGCTCTTCTAATGGTAATGCATTTTCTACTTAAGTGATCTTTTGTGTAAGCCTGTGTAGGCCTATATTACACTGAGTATTAACTAAAACCAAAAGGTGTGAACACATCACTCCTATTTTAACTTCTCTTCACTGGCTCCAAGTAAAACAAAGAATTGATTTTAAAATACTTCTTATTGTTTTTAAAGCTATGAACGGCTTAGCTCCCCAGTACGTCATTGACATGCTCTCTGAATACACACCAGACAGACCCCTGAGATCATAAAGTAAAGGTCTCCTCACTATACCCAGAATAAATTCTAAATCAGCTCATGATGCTTTCAGTCATTATGATCCTACTCTCTGGAATTCTCTACCACATGAACTCAGGTCTGTTACAACAGTGTCTTCTTTTAAAAGCAAACTAAAAACTTTTTTTTTTTTCACAAGCTTTTAGTTAGGTTTAAAGTGTGTGGTTAATGGGTAAAACTTTCATTTTAGAATCATTATTATTATTATTATTATTATTATTATTATTATTATTATTATTATTATTATTTATAATAATAATAATAATAATAATGATACCTTCTTATCCTACTCTCTTTATTGTAATATTTTCTTACCTAAATTTATATGATGTCTTATATCTTTATTATTATTATTATAATAAATAATAATAATAATAATAATAATAATGATACCTTCTTATCCTACTCTCTTTATGTAATATTTTCTTACCTAAATTTATATGATGTCTTATATGTTTTTTTATATATGTAACGTCCCCTTTTTTATGTTTTTATCTTATATGTTTTATATATGTATGTTATATGTTTTTGTCATGTATAATCTTAACCTGTTTTTTTTTTTGCTTTTGTTTTTAAGCACACTGAGTTTGCACTTGTATGAAATGTGCTATATAAATAAATTTGACTTGACTTGACTTTTGGTTTCCAGTTTTTTCTTAAGAGAGAACACAGGACAAATGATTTACAGAGTAGATATGTATGTTGTAGCAGAAAAAAAAGGAATTTAAGTTGGACTTTAAGACATAGGGCCCTATTTCAATGATCTAAAGCGCATGGTCTGAAGCGCATTTAGGGTGTGTCCAAATACACTTTTGCTGTGAAAAATGGTCGATGCACCAGGCGCATGGTTCAAAGGGGTTGTCCATAGACTCCTAATTAATTATGGGTGTGTTTTGGGTTTAACATGCAATAAACCAATCAGAGAATCATCTCCCATTCCCTTTAAGAGCCAGGTGCGCTTGCACCTTGGCAGATTGCTATTATGACGGTGCATTTGCCAAGTAGTAAGAAGGAACACTTCTCTGCAGAAGAAACAGACCTGCTAGTGCTCAAAGGGAAAGTGCACGATCCATAACAAGCACACTGGCCCCTGCTGCTCCTGGACCCTCCCGTGGTCAGCCACAGACCACTAGTTTAAGGTCCTGTTCATTAATTTGTTGCAAATTTATCTTCGTTAGGTTTTTGAAAAGGTTTATTTTTTTAATGACAGCTTTGGTTTCTTTAAACTCGTTTTGTTCAGTCATGGAGTAACAGGTCAAATCAGCGAGGTTTTAATTACTGAAAGTATGGAAACCTGATCACTGTACTCTCGGAGATGTTAAAGAATATTTGTTAAATATTGTTCAAAAATTAAATCATTAATTTTAATCATGTAAAGAATCATTAACACAGTTATCAGGACTTGATCATCTCTCCAAGGTGCTGATCCTGCTGCTGGCAGCAGATAGAAGCTGTACAGATTTATTTCCTTCTTTAGTTGAATCATTGTTTTCACCTCATTTATTTCCTCATGTGTTCCTCATGTCCTCCTGTATTGATGCAGCAGGAAAGTCGATCTGTGTCTGATCCGTTGTTGTCCGTCTGTTTAAATACATACATGTATTGCCACGATTTGGTCAAATAATTAAACAATTTAATCCATCATTACTGCAATTAGTTAATTCTGATAAATATTATGACTACGTATTATGACATGTATTTTTTAAAATATATTAATATACACAATAATAATCTCTCACATTGTAATCCTTTTATTTGTTACCTTTTGCATGTTTTTGCGCTGCTGCACGTCCTGTGTGTGTAACAAGCAGAGCATATGTTGTGCACCCACATCTGTAGGCACATATTACTGTCTTGATAGCGCGCCCTTAAAATAACAGTGAAACACTGCGCCATTGACTTCAGACCAAGTTTTTGTTGGTCAATAGCACAATCGCTCTCTGCTGCCTCAAGATAGCAATGCGCCAACATTGAGCCTGACCACACCTTACTTTTAGACCAACACACCCATGGGCGCTCTGATGGGCACAAGTGCCATTGCTATTTTAGCAACGTGAGCGCTGGACAGGAAAATGATAACTGCGTCGGTCTCAAAATAGCAAAGACATTTGCGCTGCGCTTAGCGCCGCTCTGTGCCGACGTAGATAGGGCCCATAGTCACTATAAATCCAGACCTGCCATATATTGGTATTCTGGCAATAAGTTAAGTTCAACACACAGTGGCATAGCATTGCCTCATTTGACGCCCCCAGCACACCGAGCACATCATATGGACAGAAAGAGTTATGGTGCATTAGTTGGGATGTGTCTATCAGGAAACAAATATAATAAAACTGTATTTATCTTATTTTATATTACAGAGTTGCTGCCTGTTGGTGGTAGGGAACAAGAGAGTGATGTATGCAGACAAGGTGATGCGCGTCAACTCATTAGAAACTCAGAAAGGCCATTGTTTTGCATGTGAGTAAAACTACACATGTTCTTTTTATGAAGAAAAATGCAACAATTTGGATTTTTTGCATGTGTACACAGGTTGTCCCTACGCCACCAAGTAATGATAGAGGAGAGTGTTCTAGGGACATAAGAACTATGTTGATGGGACATTCTAAGCCTTAGCTCTGTTGAAAAAGTGAATGGCTGTGTGAAGCATGCTCTTTTTTTCTTATGGAATGAATATATTTTGAGACTTTCCCATCATTCTTTTAGTGTAAAAAGAAAGCATAACATTGCCATGGAAGCAGTGAGCAGTGCGCAAAATAACATATTTATTTATTTCATCCATGATGGACATCACACATACACCGATCACTGAAAAAGTCACACTGACAGATGAACCAGTCTTGTGGTGTATACTCTCTCTCCATATGATCAGCATGTTTCAGTTACTCATATTTTCTCAAAATGCCTCCTGTTGGTGATCTAGAAAGTTTTGTGTGGTATAACCATATTTTACACCATGTATATGTATCACTCTATTTTTAAATGTCAAACATGCTAAATAGTGTTGCCTCAAAATGTTGCTCACATATTAGGACCTCTGTCAGCATTTATATACCTACATCCAGTCCTCATTTCCAATCCTCATGTGCTACAGAGAAACTGTAGTCATGGAGGGAATAAGAGTGTGTGAGCCACCATCTAACCTTAATGTAGACAAAAATGACTTACATGGGTTTAATAGGCTGGACTCTGGATAGGCAGCACCTTAATTATAAACGTATTATTTTCACTTCTGGATGGAAGGATGGATAGATGCTCCAGCAGTCTGTTATATTGAACATTCTTGGAGAGACAGGTGATTGGAGTTCTGCTGACAGTGGTTGTATCTCATGTGCACGTCTGCAGCTGTCAGACAGTTTGCACTGATTGAACATAGAAATACATGCTGGCATCATCTACCACCCCAGTGAGCAAAAAGTCGTCCAAAAGATGTCAAAAATACCTGATTTCTGGACATCCAGAAGACATCCTCAGGGGAGCCAGAATGGAAGTTTTTTATGTCTTTTCGGGACATTGTATAGACATCAATGAAAAGACATGTTAAAGACATAATTGTTGGACAGGCAGAGAATGTCTTTGGAAGAGCCAAAATGAAAGTTTGTTACACATGTGTTCTGGCTGTTGTATAGATGTCAATAAAAAAACATGATAAAGACAGAATTTTTGGACAACCATAAGACGTCTTCATGAGAGCTATAGGCTACATCTTTTCTGACCCTATTTTATACACTGATATTGGAATTCCAAAACCTTTCATCAGCCCCATTTGCAGGGATCAATTTCTACAAAAATTCTTAACTCAAACATACATTTGAGTTTCAGTAAGTTATTGTAAACAAAAGCACTAGGAGAAGAGTTGTTTCGACTGGTGTCCGACAGAGGGCCACCCTTCCACATGAAGTTGGCACCGGTGTTCACCAGACCCAGAACGTGGTGGGCTCTCAGAGACAGAAGGTATTCTGAGGTCCACACCAACAGGTTCTCTACTATCTTCAATGGGGCTGCGGACTGGACTCCGCCCTGCCTGTTGATGTAGGCAACTGTGGTGTGGTTGTCTATTCTCACCAACACGTGTCTTCCCTGAAGTGTCAGGAAGTGTTGGAGAACCAGGAGCACTTCCTTAAGTTTGAGGAGGTTGATGTGTAGGTTTTACCCTGAAGGCCACAAACCACCTATTGCTCTCCCAAGACAAGTGCCCCCTAACCCCGTCAGGGACGCATCTGTGAACACCACTATATAGGAGGTCACTTGGACAAGCAGTGTCCCTGCCAACAGATTCTGTGGGGACTCCCAATAGTGCAGGTCCTCCTGCACTGATGGGGGGATATTCACAAAGCGATGCTTGTGCTTCTGTGGATCCAAGCATAGGCTGGTGAACCAACGTTGCAGGCGGCGTATGTGCAGGAGCCCCGGTGGAATGGCTGGATGGTCCACTGCCATGAGCCCCAATGCCTGCGTGACAATCAAAGCTGTCATTGCCACTCCCCGCCGCAGTCTGAGGGCCATCCGTCTTGGACGGCAGGACCATCCGTCTGGGTTCTGACAGAGCAGCCCACAGCCTGGCTGAAGCACCACCTCGTCATGAAAATATGCACCTTTCAGGTCAATGGTGGTGAACCAATCGCCTGGTTAAATCAGACTCAGTTCACAATGCGAAGATCCAATGCCGGTCCTGAGCAGAGCAACATGAACAGCGGGAGACAGTACTGACACTAAGCAGACATGAAGTGAATAACGTGGCGTTATTCCTGTGTATGGATATAACGCTGCTTTCCGAATCATCGTTTCCCAGGGAGATGAGCTGCGCTGGCCGGTCCAAAAAATAACAGTACAGGCAAGCGCAGTGAACCATAAACCCACTTTTGAGTGTCGCTATGTCAGGCGGGATATGTGTTTTTCTCACCACATCGTGCCTAACATAGCGCTCATGAATGCGCTCAGTGTGAAGAACAGCCAAGGTGGTGGTGAAATCTCCAGAAACAACAACAGATCAACAGCATCTATTTGGTCGCTCACAGGATATCAGGTTCAGGTTCTGCTGATGACTGATAATCAAACACTGAATTGACAATTCAATTACCTAAAAGTACTGTTTTCTCTGTGAAAACTTACACAACAGATAAAACATGGTTTGTGTGACTTAAAACATAAAACAGATCTAAGCAGATGACTGCTGAGGTGCTTGTAGTTAAGCCAAAATAAATATAAAATATAAATATAAAATATCTAAAAACAGGCACATAGTATAACAAGCACAACTGCCACAAGAGCTGGCTAAATTGGCTTTGTCTGTGGATTTTCAAAGACTTATAAATAAATGAAAATCTTACCTTGCACAGCGAGACCTGGGATGATGGGGACTGACAGATGATTGTGTGATGAAAGGACAGTTAATTAGAAAGTAATCACTCTCAGTAAAAATGTTTTCCACAGTAGTGCATGTGCCTTAATCCTGATGCCTTTCTTCATCTTATTTCTACTCCTCACAGGTGACGACCACTCCTGCTGATGAGTCCAAGGGTCAATCCCAATACACCCCTTACCCCTACCACTTGCCTTTGCCTACCACTTTCTTTATACTCTAATAAATATACAAATGTCAATTAGATGGTATTCTGCATGCAAAATAAAGAAAAATAAATTGGTTCTAATAATTATCTGCCTGTAGTGATATCTGACACAGACAGACGTGATCAATATAAGAGGTTTCCACTGTACCTCTCCAGTTTCTTCATCTCCAACTGTAACTTCCTAATTTTTAACTTTCATTGACGCTTGTAAATGGACGTCCTGCGAAAGAGAAAATGTGTCAAAGAGTAGATGATAATGTTGGTAATGCCAAATTGGTTCTCTTAAGTTGCCTACACCATAATTTTAAACATACATATGATATAATCTAGCCTAGTGATAATATAGCCACAATCTGAATGCTCATTTATTAACAAATAAAGATAAAACCATGTACACGGACAAGCCCTACTCATTTCTTTCCCCACCCAGACTCATCAAACCAGATGGGGGGATCGAACTGTCTTCTAGTAATAAGTTTGTTCTTCTAACCTTTAGGCCATCACTACACACCTACAAAAAAAAAAAAATTGAATCTGTCATCAATTCTGTGCCAAACGATCTCCCTCACCTGCGGTAGTATTGCCCTTTTTGGTGATGACTCCTTTATATTCTTCATATACTTTCATCAGCAGGGTTTGTTCTGCTGCTGAGAAGAACACTGCTCTAGTTTTCCCTTCTTTTTCAGACATAGTATCTTCTTCTCAACAATTGACTGTTCTGGGCTGCTGATATCCTACGTGCACATGCATACTGCAAGCTTATTCTAGCCTGGCTAGAGTTAGTCTTGATTAGATACAGCTATGTTTAGAGGAACGGCTTCACTCTCAAGTGAAAGTTCACGTTAGTTCTAGCCAGGCTTTTTCAAGTTAGCGCAGTGTTCTTTAGCTGCGTTGATAGAACACCCCTCTACTTCTGGCAGTGTAAATGCAACATCAGCATATGCCTGCTGCCCACCTTCCTATGCCTCCACTGCATCACAAACACCAAAGAGTAAAAAAGAAGCAAGCAAACACACCACACACAGTGTGTCGACACAGGAGACAAATTCATTTCTGAAAATTATACCAATGACACGTAAGATGGGAAGCAGCAGTGAAACGGTACGATGTAACAGTGTTACTCTTCTAGTCATTGATCTTGTTTTTCACACTGCATCATCTCAACACATATTTACATTTTCGTTTTGAAGACTTTCTGAAAATCCCTGTAAAAATTGCACAACATTTGCATGGAAACACTGGATAGCGTGTGTGTGTGTGAGTGTTTGTGTGTGTGTGTGTGTGTGTGTGTGTGTGTGTGTGGCACCAGGAGCCCCACACAGTGCAGAGGAATGGGCAGCCTGGGGTTAAGTAGGATCTTATTACCATTCACAAGCCATGGATTAACAGCCATCAAACATTTACCTATAAGGCTTTATTTAGCATGCAAATATATGAGGGCAGGATGCACCAAAATAAATGCATCAAAATATGTTTGAATATATGGTGGCTGATCTGTAGCTCCCTGCATCACAGAGTCTGTGTGTGTATATCAGATCCTGTGACTCAATATTTAATAATAATAATAATAAAAAAACTTTATTTATATAGCACCTTTCATAACATAAAATGCAGCTCAAAGTGCTTTACAAAAAAGGTATAAAAAACAAAAAAAAGATAATTAAAAGCAAGACCATCAAAATAAATTTTGAGCTACCTCTTGAAATTATCAACAGGGGATGTTTTTCTATTAGGTGGTGGGAGTTTGTTCCAAATCTTCAGTGCATAGCTACAAAAAGCTGCCTTACCATACTTTTTTCACATAAGTGAATGGTTTGGAACATACTCTGACAAGCAATCTGAAAGATATGAAGATGCTAGACCTTTTTGGGTTTTAAAAACTGGTAAAAGAATTTTCAAAAATATCCACAGCTTTACAGGTAGCCAGTGCAATGATGCTAATACTGGTGTAACATGTTCCCTTTTCTTACTTTTGAGAGCGGTGTTTTTTAAAATTCTTGCTGCTGACTTTTGAACAAGTTGCAGCCCATCGTCGTTTTATTTGGTAAACCAGTATAAAGTGCATTACAATAACCTAAGCGTGATAAAAACAAAGGCATGAGTCAGTTTTTAGCATCTTCCAAAGAAAGGTAGGGTGTGAGTCTTGCCATTTTTCTTAAATGATAAAAAGCTATCTTTGTAACGTTGTTGATATGACCAGAGGAGATTAAAATTGTCAACAAAAGCTATTTTCTGGGTTGCACAGGTTGAGTGCAACTCAATGTGCAGTTGAAGCGACCCACACCACAGTTAAGTGGGGGGAGGGGACCAGAGGCATAGAGCTGCTTACAATGGACAGGCAGGCTCGGTGACGACAGGAGGAGAAGTAGCCTCAGCAGCAGGACAGGGCGTGGTGGTGACAGGTGACTCTTGGATTTTGTACAGTGTGTAAATTCATCCCCACAGCTGACACAGTCCAGCGGAGAGGTGAGTGGAGGTATTGCTTATGGATGTGTAGCTGGGAAACAGAAAATAAAAAGGAAGCCAGTACAGAGCTGAGAGTGCAGAATAATAGTTAAGCGACCAGTTGTGGTGGGTAGCAGCTGCTAGCAGGGAGGGCACAGGCACTTACACGCAAGGGCTCCGACCCAGAGCCCTCAGCGTTGATCTGGTATTAGCAAAGGTGACCCACAGAAACAGCATCAAGCATCGGAATTTACTGACACAGGTCCGACAAGTGGACCTGCTGCGGAAATTCGGCTTCAGTTAATAGTTGTAGCTTCTTGATGCTTGGTATCTGGAGTCCTGGTTAGCTGATGCTAGTTAGTTCCCATGCTAAAATCAAGCCGGGTTGTGCAAGGCTTGACAGGCTGATCCAACTGGGAGACGTATAACTGAAAATAAGTTAAAAACCTGGTGGCCAGGAGCCAGTAAGGAGTAGTAAAAATGTGGCTTAAAACTAGATAAAAATGTTTTTGAGGGAACTTCTGAGGGACGAACATAATGCCAACGTAATTCATGGTTTATCTGTGCAGAACATCTACTTTTATTTCCTTTCTTTACTGAGGAGACACAGTTATAGAAGTGAGGGCTGCAGTGGATGGATAACTTTTCTTGAGGGCTCACACTCACACTCAACCCCCTACACACACACACACACACACACACACACACACACACACATACAGAGAGCGAGAGAGTCAGTAGCATTTGCTTAATGCTAATTTGGCTGGTGGCAACCATGCTGATTGGGTCATTAGTTGCTCCCTAACGTCCTGTCAGAGGTTTCATTTCCTGTGCCCTCTGTGGGTTAATGAGGTGTATAGTGGTGGTGTGCTGGGGCTGGCTGAGAGGGGGGAGGGACAGTTTATTCTGCCAGTGTTTTCGCTTCGGCTCTGCCTCATTTGCATGGCAGGAGGAGGCAGGTTCCTGACCAGCAGGGAGTCTTCCTAACAGCGCCCAGAGAATGAAAGCTAGCGGCGAATAGATGATTTGGGCCAATTAGGCTGTCCAAACGGATATGAAACAGCAGCAGTTAAGAAGTCATTATGGAAGAAGAAGGTGTTCATTTACACAAACAGGGGAGCAAACAAAGACATATGCAGCTAAACTCAGAGGAATAAAAACCCTATCCCCAAGACACACTGTGGCACACACTTATCTTCTTCTGACATCTGACTGCCAAGGCACACAGCAGAGTCTAAAGGAACATTTATGGAAATATTTTCCTTCCTTCTGAGAGTGAAATGAAATGATTAATATCAATCTCATGGTAGTGTTTAAAGTACTGCTACAAAACTATCATCCGCAAATAAAGATCTAACTTAAGGTATTTAAGATTTTAAGAGGAGAAATAATGGATGAATTAATGTATTGGAGTTTTAGTTTTAAAGATATATTATTTTAGCCATTAATAATATTGTAAATAATATATTTTAAGTCTAAATTTAATTTTTTTTAAATAAAAGAAGTTAAATTGATGAATTCTAACACATTAAGGCATTTTAAGAGGATATATGTAGGGGATTTTGAGAAGTAACCCCCCCCCCAACACGAAACCATCCCTTAATTTATACCTAAGGCCCCTAATTTTGCAATTAAGGTGAACATTTAGGGATGGTTTTATTAAACCATGCACAAAACACATTAAATGTCATTAATATATTATTATCCATTGATTTATTTGTGAATTAACACAAAACATGAAGTGACAACATGGATATGCACCTTAACCCTTTGAACTCTGCAATAGAAATGGTCTGCCAGTGCCTACATTGGTATTTTTGCTTATTGTGATGTCATTTTTTGGAGTATCTTCAAATGCTTCATATCCCTAGAATCTGTACAACCTAAGGTACCTAAAAGGTTATGTAAGTCAATAAACCATAATAATTGATAAAGGTATTGAAATTGTGTCATATATTTCATATATTTTCATCAAATTTGACTGAATAAACACACAAAACACATTGATCCAAAACATTTCTGAATGTAGAAACATGAACAAAATATTTCTTAACATTCCATAAGTTATTTGAACTTTGTACATTTTTTAGTTTTTGAGATATATAGATATATATATATAGATATATAGATAGATAGATAGATAGATAGAGTGCAAAGGTGTTTTGTTAGTTTCATCTGCAGTACACATATTTCCCCAGTGCCTACATTGGTATTTTTGCTTATTGTGATGTCATTTCCCAGAATATCTTAGAATGCTTCATATCCCTAAAATCTGTACAACCTAAGCTAAAAGGTTATGTAAGCCAATAAACCATAATGATTGATATAAGTATTGAAATTGTGTCATCAATTAAACAAAAGACAAAATGTGTGTTGGGATGCTTTGCCTCTGGGTGGTCCTCTGTTGCTCCTTCATCTACAGTGGGGCTAAAACAAAGATAAATGAAAATGACATTAGAAAAAACATTAAAAAAAATATATCATTAAAAATAATAATGAAACTGAAAATATGATCCTTTCACAAGCAGAAACGCTCTGCCTTGTGCAGAAACTTCCCACACCCGTGAAAATCACACACACACACACACACACACACACACACACAAACACACACACACACACACACACACACACACCTGTTTTTCGTGGGTGTGTGTGTATGGCCGGTGTGGGAAAAAAACACACCCACAAAAAACACACCTGCAAAAAACACACACAACCGCCATACACACACACAGCACAAAAAACAACTCTCTAAAATGAAAAAAACAAACAAATAAATAAATAGCAATCCCTGAAAATGTACTTTCATATCCTGATATGGATCGATGCCTTCAGCAAAATGGTCTTCAGCCTCACTGAAGGAGTTCAGATCAGAAGAAAGCGCCTCTTCTGTTTGGTCACCACCCGTGAACAAAACCTCCAAAGCCCTCTTTTCTTCATCATCATGACAAAAAAAAGACACATATATGCTCCAAAAATACACTTACTCTATCAATATCTGAATCTGAATCTCTCAACTTTCTCTCAATCTCTCAGACTTCAACCTGCTTCTCCGCTCTGTTCCACTCTGCGCCACCTCGCGTCGCCACTACATTTTACCCGGTTTTATTACCCACATGTAACATAATATAATGGCATCATCATCTTCCGACACAAGTCTACAACGTGATTACGTGAAAGATGAGAGCCTTAGCTTTCGGCTGCAAAAAGAATGAAAGCTCTAGCTGTTATGGTTTTTATTTTAGATCTGTTTGAATTGGACTAACAGCGACCCACAGCCATTCTAGGGCCGCCCTCAGGACGTCTGTTTTCAAAGGGTTAATTAAACATTATACAGTATATAACATACAGAGATGGCCAAAATTATTGGAACACTGGTATTTTATTAAAATAATACACCATTCACGGTGAACAATGTTGAAATTAAAATATATTTTATTATTAATGCATGTCTATGTTTGGTTTGTGGTGGAACAAAAGACAAAGAAAAAAACATTCTAAAATAGTCTGGACAAAATTAGTGGTACCCTTTACATCTGGGACCCTTCATGCCGGGGCAGAGAGACTGCGTGAGCAGCACGTGGGCGTCACAGGACCTCTTGCTTTTCATTTCGGCGCCCATGTTAAAAGATTAGAGCAGCCCCACAGCCCGCGTTAGACTCGCGTCTAGGGATTCGGGGTCTCGCCTATTTTTTCCATGTGACGCGCGGGGTTCTCAAAAAATGATCAGTTGATAGTCATATTGACATCATACCAGCAGCATTACACATTTCACTATGGTTTCAATGTCTATATCTGTAGAATGTGTCATAGACATGAAGTGTCTCCACTATGGGTCAGCCTGCGTGGTGCAGGCCAGGGCGGAGAGCCTCTCTTCCACGGAACTCCAGTACGGAGAGTCAGTGACACACGGAGCTTCTTTTCTCGACTCCTCCTTGCTTTCTGTGATATTAATTCAAACTTGGACTCCTGCGGGTTGCTTCACCTGCTTCCAGAAGGAGATTTGGTGTTGTTATTTTCCTTATTTGTTGTCAGTTTCCCTCCTGACAGTTATTTTGGAGGTTTGTTTGTCGGAGTGTGTTTGGCTCGTTTGGGGACCTTGGTGTCGTCAGGAGGGATTTTCTTCACTTGGAGCAGTGACATTGGGGGTTTAACTGGCGGAATGATTCATATAATCAATAAAAAAATCTATCCTGTGTGAGGAGTGTATGTGGCTGATACAGAAGTAGCCCGAACCAGACCCCACCATGAACGTAAGAAAGAAACCACTTTCACCTCACATATTATTTATTTTTTAACAATTGAGCACATGCTTCTTAACCTTTTTCTGACTAAACTAAATATAAATTAAATATATAATGAAGTGATATGAAACATTATATTATTGATGGCCATTATCAAAGCCAAACTCTATGAAGAAAAATAGAGCTGACAGTAGCAGCACCGCAGCAGCAACACTGTCTGTGTGGACACCAGACTGCTCAGGTAGAGGTCGGCTATGTGGCCTACTGGCGGTAGAAATTGTAAGAAATAATTGATTTGTAGTGATACTTTAAGCAGACTATTGTGTTTTAATTAGTATCACAGGTGTTTTCAGTCATATAATCTCTCATGCAGCTAGTTTAAAAGGAGAAAATTACTCACTCTACTGTTTTGTGCCACTGGGTGCATAACATTGAACATGGAAAACAGAAGGAAAACTAGAGAGTGGTCTGAAGACATTAGAAAAAAAGTTAATAGCCAAGCATGGTCAATGTAAAGGTTATAACACCATCTCCAAAGAGCTTGATGTTCCTCTGACTATTGTTGCCAATGTTAGTAAGAAGTTTAAGGCCCATGGAAATAGAGCCAACATCTCTGGAAGTGGTTGCAAGAGGAAAATGGGACCGAGATTGAACAGAAGGATTGCTTAAATGGTGGAGAAAGAACCAAGGAAAACTTCAATACAGATCCAAGCTGATCTTCATGTTCAAGGTACAGTAGTTTCAAGGCAACATCATCTGTCACTGTCTGAATGAAAACAGGCACCATGGTAATAGACACAGGAAGACCCCACCTCTGAGAGGGAGACACAAAAAAGCCAGACTGGACTTTGCTAAAATGCACGTTGACAAGCCACAGTCCTTCTGGGAGAATGTGCTTTGGACAGATGAAACAAAATTAGAACTTTCTGGTAAATCACACCAACCCTATATTTATGGAAGAAAAAATGAAGCCTTCAAAGAAAAGAACACCATGCCTACTGTGAAACATGGAGGAGGTTCAGTGATGTTTTGGGGTTGCTTTGCTGCCTCAGGTACTGGATGCCTTGAATCTGTGCAGGACACAATGAAATCAGAACACTATCAAGGCGCTTTGGAGCGAAACATACAGCCCAGTGTCAGAAAGCTGTGTCTTAGTTGCAGGTCATGGGTCTTCCAGCAGGATAATAACCCTAAACATACATCAAAAAGTACCCAAGAGTGGATGAAAAGAAACCGTTGGACTGTTTTGAAGTGGCCTGCTATGTGTTCTGATCTGAATCCTATTGAACATTTGTGGAAAGAGCTGAAACTTGCAGTTGTCAGATGGCACCCATCAAACCTGAGATAAATGGAGCAGTTTGCTCAAGAAGAGTGGGCCGAACTTCCGGTGGAGAAGTGTAGAAACCTTATTCAGTTACAGAAAGCGCTTAACTGCAGTTATTACCTCCAAAGGCCGTGCTACAAAATATTAAGTTAAGGGTACCAATATTTTTGGCCATGCCATTTTCATTTATTTTATTGTAATGAATAATATATTAAGTTGTAAATCAAAAGCAAAGTTTCAGTTATAGTCAATGTGAAATAAAGAATGATGGATACCATATACTTCTGTCAGTTTCAACTTAATACAGAGAAAATTTAGTTTTTTTTTTAAAGAAAAAAGGTGGAAGGATACCAGTATTTTCGGCCACATCTGCAATAGTTTGACATTTTGGAAATACACTTTCTGGTGAAGTGTTAGATGAGGAGAGTGATATCACTTTCATATCTGTCTGTAAAATATGACTTTACAGCCAGCAGCTGGTTAGCTTAGCTTAGCACAAAGACTGGAAACAGACTGGCTGTGTCCAATGCTTACAAAATCTTCCACCTCTGAAGTTCACTAATTAATGTGTTATATCTTGTATGCCTACATCTTGAAATTTCAGGAAGTTGCTGCTCCCGTTTGGGAAGTAGACTGGCATGAGTAGATATCATATGTTATGTGACATAAATGAGATATAACATGTTAATTATTGAGCTTCGGAGGTGCTGGTGGGTGGTATCAATCAAGGGTACCTGTAATGTTATTTTAAATTTTAAAGGGAACTTATTGTGTTTTTCCTTATTTTCATTCATATTGTACTGCTCTCCTTGCATGTGTGCATCGGCACACAATTCAGCAGTAAGCCAAACTCTATTCAATTGAATACGGGAGCCAGGATATAGTGTCCAAGCTCCTGGTGCTTTTTTGGGCGGCACCCTTATATACAGCATGAATAGTAGTGAAATTGAAAAACATAAACAACGGAAAACAATACGCAAGATGCATAATCAAATTATACGCTACTATATAAACTCCATATAGCTACTATGCATCTGTCGTATAATGCTTCAGGTGTACAGTGTAGCAGCTACAGGATATGCTGATGCTAGAGCAGAGAAATATAGAGTTAGAACCTATTTACAAACTTCAAAGCTTTTCTAACTCAGATATATTGATAATAGTTGATAGGGACAATAAATGTCAATGACATATTAACATATTGTAGATACCTCTTACAGGCTATCTTATGATTCCGGTGCAGTAGACATGGCATGTGGTTAAGCTAACAAATTGCTAATGTACAGAAATGAGGCATTATAAAATATACATCCTAAAAATACTATTCAGATATTGTTCTATGGTCTGTGCTAAATTAATACTTATAGACGATGCTTTCAAAGGCATAAACAATAAGAAGGACTGCTGCAGATGGTTATTGAGACCATTCAGCAAAAATGTGGCTGCATACTGGAAACTAAAATAGTTGATTTCCTGTTCTGGGTCACAGTGCATGTCAAACTAAAAGTACATTAAAAGGCCTGGAGGGGGCACTAATTCATAAACCATGAAGGCAGAACACATACACCTCCAAAATTTTCTTAAATCAGCATCTTTACATGTGTGGCAGCCATTCCATTCCACTGTCTGTTGAATTCCAACACAAGCACACCTGATTGTACTTAATGAGGAATTGATTAGGTGATCACGTGAACCAAATCTTATTTAACGAGGAAAAGTATAAAAACCACTACTGTAGTTATCACTATCCTCTTGAAATAGAACCAGCTAGATGGCAAAAACAGTGCTTGTAGAACCTCAAAAGTAATTGAAATAACTATTGACCATGCCAAAAAGGTTGAAAAGACAAGTTTTGAGTTAGGAAGAGAAGAGTTCAATTCTTTACTGGCAGAGGGATACAGTGAGCGAGGGTTTGCTTCCATCCTTAAAATTTCAAAGACCGTGGTTCATAAGACAACAAAGCTATGGACCGGCAGAGGGCGAAAACAACTCTCCACTGACCAGGACAACCGCCAACTCATTTGACTGTCACTCAACAACCGTACGATGACATCAATTGAGCTTGAGCGAACTGAGGGGCCACATGAAAATATTTTATATCCCTTATCAAATGATCACATTGATTTCCTGAGATAAAACTTTGAGATTTATATGATTTATTTATTTCCTTATTAACAAGAGAATCTGAGTCAGGAGGTGGTTAGCTTAGAAATTGTAGCTCCAGCACAAACTGCCATTTTTACATTTTCATTTAAACAAATTCAGGCTAGCTGTTTCCCCTATTTCCAGTCTTTATGCTAAGCTAGGCTTACCGTGTCCTGACTCCAGCTCTGTACTGAATATACAGACATGACATTGATATCCATCTGTACATCTCCCTCTCACCTTCAAATAGAGTTTTAACATGAGGTGTCAATATTACATAGATAAAATTTGCTCTGGATATTTAACTTTGTGGAGAATGGCAAGGATAGTTGAAAAGAGGATTCCATCTGCTTCTCATCTACAGGGAGAACCAGCTTCCACCTTTCCTCAGGATTAAGTCTCTTTCATCATTTAGCTCCTGACTGTAATGGGCTGTAATTATGTGTGATTATGCCTAAACCTCCCTGAATGTGACGACCAAAAGCAATAACATCATTACACTAAATCGCATCACTTTGAGTGTTTGCAGTACACATATTGTTTGGGGGGTCTGCTAAAAATACTGTATGTACTGTATATGGAGATAGTCAGATCATCCCTGCACAATATGGAGAGAATCCTCATCTTATGATTTTCATATGTATAATAGAATGTGCATAGCAGTTGCAGCCTCCACAATGAGGCATGTGACAACACATATGCAGGCAGCCTCTTTAGATAATTGCTCTCATTTATATATTAATGTGGCTCCCTTTTCTGCAGTAGTGGGCCATGCTAGTGCCTTTGCATGCAGATGGCATCAAACTGAAAATAAAGATCAAAGACAAGAGAAATCCCATTTGTTCCACTCCCTATGTAATGCCAAGACTTTAGGAGAATCTGCCTGCTTGATTTCTGGGCTCAGAAAGGGGAGCTGAATGTGAAATGTGGCTGGCACAGATGGCAGCAGCTGATATCCAGCCAGTAAGATTGAGAACACACTCTGCGACTGCTGCTGTTACTACTGGTGGCCTCGCTTCACTCTCTGCTCTCTGGGTTTCTCCGGGAGTGTCAGAGACACTTGTTTTAGCTGCTTGCCTCTCAGTCCACATCACAGAAACACACACAGAGTCTAGCCTCTCAGAGAATGATTAGAATATCAATAATATTAAAAGTTATAAAAACTTTCCAAGTGAGAGGATTGTTTCCTCATTCATCTAAAATTATCATTATTTAACTCAGACTGCTGGAGATGTTATGATTGAAACAACGCAATCACCCCACATATCTCCACCAGTACAAAAAACCTTCTGGCATCCAATCCTAATCTCTACTATGAACACAGTAAAAATCAAGCATTTTCTTAATGGTTTTAATTATGATATGTATATATTTTTTTATATATCTATGAGAGCATTTACATGCACACCAATATCCTGGCTATTATCAGGTTTTTGGAGTATTCAAGTTATGTGTTGGGCAGAAACCTGGATATGCTACCTGTAGTACTCCAATAGAAACCAGGATACTGTAGCATGTAAACACCTGATCCTGGTAAATGTTAAATGGTAAATAGATTGTACTTGTATAGCGCCTTTCTAGTCTTCTGACCACTCAAAGCACTTTTACACTACGAGCCACATTCACCCATTCACACACATTCATACGCTGAATGGGTACAGGAGCTACCATGCAAGGTCCCAACCTGCCCATCAGAGGGAACTAACCATTCACACACATTCATTCACTGACGGCACAGCCATGAGGAACAATGTGAGGTTCAGTATCTTGCCCAAAGACACTTCGGCATGCAGACTGGAGGATCTTCCGATTAGTGAACGACCTCCTGAGCCGGCTGCCCCCAGGTTTGTAAACTATCTCTGTTGGTAGAGAAGTGAGCAGCTGAGATGTTGAGGAATCAAGACAAAACTGGACACAGATGATCAGAAACCAGAATACTAATATCATATCTCGAATACGATCGAAACCAGGATACTCATGTATGTAAGCACATTCTGTGTATCAAAACAGAATGAGTGAGTTTACATGCACACCAGTATCCTGGTTTTGATCATATTCGAGATATGACATTTACATGGAGCATGAGAAACGAGGTTACTCATCTCCATTAGGGATGTGCAGAGGGCCCAGTATTTGTATTTTTATCTATATTTGTTGAGGCAGCAAAATTATGTGTATTTGTATTCAAATAAAAGTGGAAATAGGTATAAAAGTCCTGTTTTTGTTTTTATTACACTTTTAATTTTAGGATATTAAAGTGTTTAAATAAGGGTTTATGAATAAACTATCTTACAAAGGAGGTCCCCACACCAAGTTTCGAAATTGAATCTCCCAGAACATAGATGACTGCGCTGACTATTGAGCTAAAAACTTAGCTCATAAATACCCTGTAGGTATTTATACACCCATAACACAAAGACAGCACAGCATGTAACCTGTAGGGCAGAACTCCAAAAGCGATTATTGCTTTGCACTTTTCATTTATTTCCTATTTTTTACAACCTAACAACAGGGGAACAACAGGTTATGTAGAGTCACTTGAGAACTCAGTTTTATCTCTGGCAAACACCCCCAATTCTGGTCTGGTGAGGTCCAAATTAGGAAATGTGCATCATGTAGCAGGTGGATGTGACTCCCCTTGTTGAAACCTGGACCATGTGTTTACATGCCACAGTATCCTGGTGTTGGGCCTCAAACCACGAGGTCACACAGAGAAGGCCTACATGTATCCGCTGAGGCCTGACTACGAGGTGGTCTTTCCTTTGTCCCCCTGAGACAAAGGAACAGCGCCAAGAACTCTGCTTACAGACAAGGGGAGTCCATTGCAAACTCAATTTCCAGTGATGCTTTGCAATTTTCACACCTCAGCAGGGAACAGTCAACATACAGTCTCTCATTGGCGGAGATGCTCCTGCACAGCGGAGCGTCTTGATGACACAGCCATGACATCACTGCCCCTTTTTTTTTTTTAAAAACTGAACACGCTCTGAAGAACACGCCCTCATTGTGAACTGAGCTAGGAGGAACCTCATCCTTCTGTGAGTCAGCTTCGCTAATGTAGGTACCCCACGCACGTGTTTTTCCCTTCACCAAAGTCTTTCCCCACCACCAGGCAGCGCCATCTTGCTGTTGTCTAACCGAGACACCGCCGTACTTCCACCATTTGGTTCTCGTACAATCCCATCCTTGGGGGTGGATGCGTTTCCACATCTGCCATGACCAAGGAGGCTGCTTTACACCTTTTCTCCTCTTCATCTCATGCTCCCTCTGCTGGCGAGAGTGAGACAAGAGAGACTGCTGGTCATCCTGATATCCCTGGACAATCACTTGGCGCCGTGGTACACTGATTTGGCCCAGATGTTGGCAGCCCAGCCCTGGTCCATTGCCCAAGTGTGGGAGGCTCTGTCCATGCTGGGCCAACCTCTCCAGGCTTGGCTCCTGAGAGACAGGCTGATGCAGGCTGCATTCTCCCATGATCTCAGATGACTCGGGGAATGGGGTGTGCAGGGTGACCAGTGTCCCCTGCCTGGTTAGGCCATGGTTTTACGCAGTTCATGTACATGTTACATGGGCTGGGTTGGGCCCCCTACTGCTCCACTTAAGTGGCTGGGATTATAAAGCAGTAGGAGGGCCCTGGTGTGGACGGTCGAGCTCAGTGAGGCAGTCTGATGACATGTTGTGGCAGGGCAAACATTCATACCCATAGAGTCAGGTAGAGGGACGACCCTGTGTGGGATTATGATATTGTAACCCTCGTTGTATAAGTACAGACGGAGCCTTCTACCTATAGACCCTGCACACCATCCGCTGAGGTGGCTTCAGGATGGGAACTGCAGCGAGGTGCTGCCTTTTATACTGTGTGGGACACACAGAATCGGTAGGCGTGTCCTATTTGGCCGGCTATGTACATGCAAATTTCATGTGCTTGGATGCATTGATTGGAGGAGCATATTACCCATAGAGTCCTGTAGAGGGCTTCGCTTGTGCTTATAGAGCTAGAGTCACAATATCATAACCTTCATTTCATCAGCAGGGTTTGTCTCGCTGCTGAAAACAACACCACTCTAGTTTTCACTTCTTTTGGCAACACAGTATCATCTTGTCAACAGTCAACTCTTCTGGGCTGCTTATGCACTCCATGCACACGCAATTGGTACATTGGTATTTTTGATTATTGTGATGTCATTTTTTGGAGTATCTCCAATGCTTCATATCCCTAGAATCTGTACAACCTAAGCTAAAAGGTTAATGAAAGTCAATAAATCACAATAATTGATATAGGTATTGAAATTGTATCATATATTTAAAAAATATATAACACAATTCATCTCCAGTGGGGCTAAAACAAAGATAAATGAAAATGACATTAGAAAAAACATTTAAAAAAACCATATCATTAAAAATAATGATGAAATTGAAAATATGATCTTTTGACGAGCAGAAACGTTCTGGGACTGAAACTTCCCACACCCGCTATACACACACACACAGCACAAAAAAAACCTACAAAATGTAAAAAACAAACAAATAAATAAATAATAATCCCTAAAAATGTACTTTCATATCCTGATATGGATCGATGCCTTCAGCAAAATGGTCTTCATCCTCACTGAAGGAGGCTGGATCAGAAGAAAGCGCCTCTTCTGTTTGGTCACCACTTGCGAACAAAACCTCCAAAGCCCTCTTTTCTTCATCATCATGACAAAAAAAAGACACGTATATGCTCCAAAAATACACTTACTCTCTCAATATCTGAATATGAATCTCTCAACTTTCTCTCAATCTCTCAGACTTTGACCTGCTTCTCTGCTCTGCTGCACTCTGCGCCATTGCGCGACCCCGCGTCGTCATTACGTTTTACCCGGTTTTATTACCCGCACGTAACGTGATATAATGGCGTCATCATCTTCTGACACAACCGTACAACATGATTGCGTAAAAGATGAGAGCCTTAGCTTTCGGCTGCAAAAAGAATGAAAGCTCTAGCTGTAATGGTTTTTATTTTAGATCTATTTGAATTGGACTATGTAAACAGCGACCCCCCGCGGCCAGTCTAGGGTCGCCCGCGGGACGTCCGTTTTCAAAGGGTTAATTCAAGGCAGGCATTTTCAAGTAAGCGCAGCTTTCTTTAGCTGTGTTGATGGAACACCCCTCTGGTTATGTGTTGCGCATGTAAACCCTATATCCTGGTTTCAGAAACCTGGATAGAGGACCCTCTGTCTGACAGACACAGTCAGACACAGATACACTGTGAGTCTTTAACACACTGTACTGTCCTGACATATCTAACATACTGTATCCAGAGCTTGAAACTGAGAAGAGAACAGAGAACAGAGTGTCTACATGAGGTGGTTTGGAGGTCATTAGTAGTGGGTTGACAGCTTCATTAACACATCCAGAGAAAATATGCACACATACTCTACTGTATGCTCCTGCAGTTGACATCTGTGCATTAATAAAACGCCGCGGAAATTAATGTCATACATTGTTTCCTTTCGTGCCCCACTGGCAGAGCTGCGGAGGAAATTGGGAAAGTAAAGTGTGAAATGAAGAGATGTGCTTTCGTCTTGCTGGATGCAAATGAAATGTCAACGCTACAAAGGTAGTTAATGAGATTTGCCCTATCTAATTTTCACATTGTTGACTTAAGTGTGAAAATTCCAACAAACAGATTCATTAGATCATCACGTGAGTAACGTGTGTATTTGTTGCTTATGTAGCATGTCACTCTTACACTGAGTCTAAGAATAGGTACTCACATCTGCATCAAACTCATATTAAGGAGTCATAACAGGGAGTCAGTCCAAGAACAGTGCATGTGTGGTCAAACTGGCAAAGGTGTTTTCATTTTTGTATGTTCTTGCATGTGTTTTCTGTAACAGCTAATATTACATATTACTATATAACATTTAGTTGTCTGGTTAATGTGATCTGTACTCAGCCAAGATACTTTGTTAGCTAAAGAAATGCCACTTCTTAATACCCCTCTACCATTGTGGGTGAAGTGTGTGTATAGTAGGGGTGTGCCCGAATACAAGTACATTATTCGGCAAAGCACAAATAGTGTTTTTTTTTTATTATGTTATTATGTTATTGGTTTAGAAATTTTATTACATTATTGACTTTTATTACATTAAGGATGGAAATATTGTTACATTATTGGCAGTTATTACATTAAGTAGTGGTACTTGCTGTTTCACTGATGTACTGAGTGAAGTTCCATATTCAGGTCATGTGATGACAACTGAACCAACTCCAAGATCAATGAGCTCTCTCCATCCACCAATGAAGGCCATCGGTGTAGTTGAAAGTCCTAGAAAAAGTGAACAAAAAACTAAGCGGACCCTGAGTTCAGATCACTACTGTCCACTGTCAAGAATGAACTTTCACTCAGGCAAACGTCTCACCTGAACAAACAAATAACTGAGAGAGTAAATGCCCCTGAATTTAAATAGACCTTAGCTTAACTGTGAACTACTATTATCTTATCTACAACATTCACAAAATGTAACAGAGGGATAGATGAAACACACATGCTGTAGGTGTGCACTGGTATTTTCATAATATTGATAGGCTGGTTTTTACACGACTCATGGAGTTCCAGATAGCATATGTGTCTGGGAAATAGATTAATTCATTTGGCTTTTTATCTTGTGGTCTGTACTTTGGCTTCCAGTGATGTCATGCAAGGCTAGCATAAATCACTTTAATTAGCCCTGCCAAACAACAAGCACTCTCCTATTTAAAGCACGTTAGTTGGAGTGGGAGCTTCAGATCATATTGATCACACACAGACACACACGCACGTGCACACACACACACACACACACACACAGAAAGAACATGATGCAATTTGAGACTTTGTCTGCTTGTTGAGATCAGGAAGCCAAATAAAAGATGCAGTTAATTTCCATAAAACAGGGTCTATAGATCCCATTCCTCTGCTGCAGCTGTGCCTGAGAGAGGCAGCAGCTCCTCCACACACTATGCAGGTCTGTGTACAGACTGTTTTTCAGCCGCTGAACCAGACAACACAACAAAAGTGCATCCCTGCAGAATAGAGAATAAGTCTAAGAATAAGGACGGGGAGATGACAGAGAGAGAGAATGATTCTCTGCTTGCCGGGGGCTTGGAGTTGTGCATGCTGTTTTGTTCATGGCCTGAGGTTGTGCAATCTGTTTGACTGTTTAATGTATCAATTAAAAATCAGTATTTTGCCTCCTGCCGTGCTCTCCAGTCTGGTGTGCCCAGCGCCAGGCAAACCTCCCATCCCCTGGAGGTTCCAGTGATTGAAACTCAAACTACATGTAGACACCCGGACCTCCTGCTAGTTACACGCTCATCAGTTAATTCACCTTGTGAGTGGGCAGAGTCACGGGCTGTTAAAGCTGAGGGGGAGTCATTCTGAAGTCCTAGTGGATCAATTTCATGAAATGCAAAGCAGCTAAACTAATGATGGGCGGGAAGCTGTTTGTAGTGATGCTCCGCTCCTCTCACCCCTCTTCACAAGCAGTAGGACATAAAATATAGCAAAATGGACATAATATAGTAGGGAGAACTCGCTTTAAAGGTTAATGACTCTATTATGACTCAAGACAACAATGGCCAGAGCTAAGAAAGTCTAACCGTATTCCTGTTTATTACAACTCAGGTCCTATTTTGTTGCTTTGGCTATTGTTTCACTTAAGATCCAGAAGCACAGTGACAGTCCAACAGGGCAAGATACATGAGCAGACAGATGTTCAGACAGGTTGCAAACAGACCAACAGTTAAGCCTGATTATCTCCACCACTTTATTTGGGAAGTTTCAACTCACAGAGAGCAGAGCAGCAGCATTTTTGTGCCTTGTGAGTGTGAGTGTTGAACTGGCCTTTAACCAAATGCAGCGTCTGACCTTTACCACAGGCCAGTCGTGTGATGGGACTGAGCTCACTGTTTGGTTACATTTCTGTATTCATATTTGGACTGAGGACAAAATGGCCATTTGGATCAATAATAGACCAGATATACCACCCTCTCAGTGCCCCCACCATCACTAGCAGCCTCTCTGCGGACTGATGGTCCATAGCCAGGGGATTGAATCTCTCCAAACTCTGCTAAGGTCAGAGGATGGCTGTTGCCCTGCCCCAGGGCTCTGCTTCAGAAGGTCACCAGCATACACAGTACTGGTAAATGGGGGAAAACATGTTTAATATTAAAGAGGTGGTGAGAATGGGAAAATGAATCTTTTGGAACTTATGACAACAAAACACAAACAAGAAAGAAAGAAACAAAGCACAGAACATGATCAACAAAGCAAGATCATTACATGACTGCTGTTCCACAATTAAATCACATGAGGAAAGCTGGTGCCATCTCTATCCAGTTAAAAACTCAAAAAAAGCTTTTTAGTGGAGATCATTTTGCTACACAGGTGAGCAAATGGTTTTTAAACTTCTTGTTGCCCTTGGTTTCGCCTTTCAGGGTATGTTCTAGGGTATATTTAATCTATTTGAGTGTGCATGTTCTTGACCATGAGAACAGCATGAAAAATAATGTTAAATCAAGGTCTGCACCTCATCTCACTGTTATCATGTGACCGATACGTGTGATAGCAACTGAACCATCTCTATGAAAACTGAGCAAACTCCATCATCTGATGAAGGTCATGCGACACGACTGAAAGTTCCAGAAGTGGACCATGTGGTAAAATTTTTACGTCAGTCCTTATCTATCATTAAGTCTTGGGTCTCTATCAATTAAAATAAATGTGATTTTTAAGTAGAGTTAGTGCATTAATTATACAGACATTTAGTTATAACACATTTGCTAAATTAATGTATATAAAGTTCTTTCTTTCTTGGTTGAAGATCTGATGACTCAATTGTCAGGAGCCGCCCAGCCATTAAACCTCTATGGAGACCTCCTGACCTTGTATGTCTCAAAATTGGACTTTTGTTACTCCTGATATCTCTCCACATTCTGTTGTTCAAGGTCCAGAGTTCATTGGAAGAAGGAATAGAGAAACCTAGCTACCAAAGAAGACACTAGGATACATTTTTAAAGGTTCATTCTAGTTGTCTTTCGTTGTCAATTGCAGGAAAGCATCTAGTTTCCCTTTGGAGAAATGTGTTTTTGTTATTACCGTAAAAAAAGACACAACCCTTTCTTGTGTAACTGTATCACTGCATAGTCCCATATACTGTACCTCCCAATTCTGCTCAACAAAAGTTGACTGGAAGGAGGACTGATTGTACATGCTTGTGGCCTACTTTCTAGGTGTTATGTGTTGTTGTTCATCATTGCAATCTTGGGGAGAAAAACGAGTCTTTGGGGAAAAAAAGCCTCCCCGAGGGAAGGGAGAAACATTTCAGTCCCCACTGATTCTGAGTAGAAACTCTCTGAGGAATAAGGTAGCGTTATTAGGGCCGAACACTCACACACACACACACACACACACACACACACACACACACACACACACACACACACACACACACACATCAACAGGCAGCGCTTAAACCGCGACATGCATTCATTCAACCAATGGTGAAGATGCCACATTGATCTGTAACTGTGTTTCACTGAATACTTGTTCAGATGTTTGACAGAGAATATATGATGATGGAATGAGCTCAAACCACGAAAACAACAGTAGCTGTTATTGAGAGGACTGATGCAATGTTTTCTAATTATTTATTTTTAATTGCTACACAGGCCTAAATATAATACAACCCTGATTAAAATACACCTTTCACCCCACCACACCTGTTCCTGGATATAAACACATTTTTTGAAAATAAGAAACACCTTTAATATGAAAAAGTAGGCCAATAGATCATGTTTGTTGTCTGTTAAATGCACTGCATAAATTCAGTAAAAAAAAAACATCCAACAAAGATAATTATATTATTCAGTTATTTACTGGTAAATAAATACAGTACATATTAAAGATTACCAATTGTGACCTCATAATTATAAGGCTCTATCTGACATTTGTATTACTATACATAGGAAATTATTCTTTGACAAGTTATTAACTATGACGGTCCTCTTGCTTGTGTTTTTCATTTTGTTTTGTGATGCAGCAGGTACCTGGAGGGCGGGGAGCTGATCATTCCTTCTAGTTGGAGGCACCTGGGCCCGCTGCTCTCTGCTTATAAGATCCCGCCTTACTGGCCGAGAGCCTCTCTTCCTCCCTGCGCATTGTTATTTTGATTTTCAGTCATCCAACATCTCTTCCTTACACCCCACTTTACACTCACGCATACACACACCCACACCACTGATTTTAATGACAATCACATCTCATTGTATTATTAGTTTTGGGTTTATCGTTGTGTTCTTTAGTTAGATAAATTCATTATTTGGCCTTCAGCCTGCGTCTCCCACTCTTTTGTCATGGCTTCAGAGCCAGGTCGTGACATTAACATTTTGTGTGGGTGTGAGAATCAGTCAAGATCCACCTCTACTGTTTTACCTCACTGATCTGTGACTGAGGTTAAATATGCAGAAAAGATCATAAAATGTTGTGAATGACATTAATACAAGTTGAAAGTAATTTCTTCCCTCATTTAAATTGGTGAAAAGCTGATTTCGCTACTATGCACACATCACAGTTTTAATATGTAGGAATCTGAAACATTCAGTTTTCTAACATTTTATTGATCTGATGCTTTGTGTCTGTTTTATAACTTGTGTGCTGCAGCAGACATACAATGATGACAGTGACTACATTCCGAGCTCAGACTGACAGTGATGCAAACTTTGGAGGAGCACAGAGAGCAGAAGGTCGATGATAAGGAGAACACCAGAGCAGAAGAAGAACAAGACTGTTCTCCTAGAATAACCTCAGTCTCAGTTGTTTCACAAAGTTTCAAGAAACTATATATATTTGTGATAAAGTGACAGAAAACTGAAAATAAATTGGAAAAGAAAAAAAAAAAACAACAGCAATAGAGAAGTGTGAATTTACAGCCATTTACTGCACATATTGGACAAATTCCTTCACATCCATGACTCTACTATAATCTACATGAGTGAAGAGAAAGAGCAAAGCAAAAACTCTGAACCCAAAGGAGGAATGGTGTTTTGGGGGAGGGTAGCTAAACCTATAAACAGGTGTTTGCTTATCCCACTCTTTCCTATTTTTAAGACAATCATAAAGATTGCAGATCCTGGCTGAATATTTCATGTGGGTTGGGGTGGTTGGGAGCTGTGGCCATCTGGCTCATCTGGTGCCTTTCTTCCATTAAAGAGGGAAATGGTGGTGTGTTGTGGAAGGAAACAAAGATGTGGAGGGATGAGTGTCCCGGCTGAGAGCCAAGTGCCATGCCACGCACACCTATTGGTGAATATTTAATGTCCATCCCCAATCAGAGCAGCAGAAGACTTTAATGTTTGTTTACACATCTGTTCTCCTCTCCTGTATCCAGGTTGGTCTAATAATTACTATTCAAACACAAAGAGGAAATACAAAGGCTTCACATTGGCCTACTGTAATATAAATCCTGCTCTGAAGAGGTAAACTTCTCCTTCATGTCATGGTGAAAACAACTTTTTTTGTTATTTTATTATTAAAGCCTGAATTCGAAGCAAACATACAAAACAAATGTTCCTGTAACGTTCACCTGAAGTTCTTCTTCATTTCATTGATGTTTCTTATACCTTAAAACAAATGTTCTGGGAATGTCTTGGTTTGTTATTTAGTTTAATGATCATTTGAAATGCCGCCAGATCAACAATGTCATCGCTCAGTACTTCCTTGTCTGTGGCACTGTGGTTCCAACTGAAACACTTCACAAATATACAGTTTTACTGAGCCACATTAGGGAACTATTTTCATGGTAATGAAGGGACATTTCATCCAGTGCAACAGTCTGACTCATTGATGTGTTTTTAATAGCTTTTGGACAACAATGGAGCTCTATGACACAGAGGTATAAGATATATCAGACTTTGATACACACAGAATACATAGCGTACATTTATTGTTGGTTTGACTCTGCGCATGGGATTTGCTTTGGTTTGGAAAAATATAGAATATCATAAGACTTTAAGGTTTTCTACAGAGCCCTGCAGGTGTCAGGGGTAAATATTTGATAGTTCATGCACAAGTATGAGCAAGAATTAGTATTTGGTGCTCTCAAATGAAAGAGCTGTACCCTCAAATTAATTAACCTTTGTGCATGATGTAACAGAACAATCTTACAGTTCACCTCTACAACATATTTAAGAGACATCAAAGATATCATAATTTAGTGTTTAAAAGGCCAAATCTGAAGTATATTTAAGTACCTCCATCCACAGCTTTGGCTCAGTGAGCTGGACAAAAAGGGCGATCACACATGATTTAAAGTATTTCAACGAATATTTTATTAACAACAAAAAAATGACAACGATCAATGAATCTGTAAGTCAGTAAGTCAGTGGTGTTTGCAGTGAACATCACTATCTGATTTGTACATCACTTTGAACAAAAGCATCTGGCAAATGAATACATGTATAAAAGAAAAATGTCTGATGTTGGGGAGCATAATAAAGAAGAGAAAACAAACCAAAGGGCAGGTGGTGATGGTTAGCCCTGATCCAGACCCAACACCAAATACTACCTATCACAGTCCTGCATGGACATCTACTGGAACTCCTGGATACATTCAATGTTGCTTTGTGCCTGCACATGGGATTTGTTGACAATAAGAAAAACATCACTGGAAAACCTTTAATAATTGATTTGAAGATCTTTTTTTTCACACAGGGCCCCTTTACAAAACAAGCCATCAATGTTAGATATTAACACATGAGCTGCCTTAAGGCCTTATCATTTCACTTCATATTTTTGCTTTATTGTAAAATATTATGAAACAAATTTGCAATGAATTAAATTACCCTGCACCTGCCACATAGTGAACCTGGGACCTTCTGGAGTCACTGAGGGTGTGGGGCACATTCTTGCTTTGCCTGGTTGGAAATTCAATCTTCTCTGAACTTGAAACACATGGTGGGAAAAAAATCACAGAAACCAGTTTAAGCTAAACTTTGTAATTCAAATGTGTCATTTTAAGCTGAACAAAAAACTTAAATCTTAAAAATAACCTCCTTAATTCAGCATCTGGGGAAAAAAATGCAGAAAATAAATCATATTTTAAAAATACAGTTATATGTGCTTGAAGAAAAGAAAAGGTTGTCAGCCAATATACATAATTCTGCAAAGAAAGTGACAAATTAAATCTACTCCTTTACTTTTAGTACCGTAATTAAAGGTAGAGTCAGTGATTCTGGAGAAAGATCGTTCAATACACGTTTTGTCAAATTCAGCGAATATCTCCTCACAGTCCGCTAGCTGTCCGTTCTGTGTGTGTGCTGAAATCTGGCACTGGCTCTGTAAATGGGAAACATACAAAGTGGCTGAGCCACACAACACTACTCCAGCCAATCAGCAGCAGGAGGCATTCGTGCTCATGCACAGGACAGGGAGGGGAAGTCATCAGGACAGCTGTTTGTGTGATGACATGACAGTCTCCCCTCTCCAGCACCTGTTGAATGGTGGGGGAGGGCTGGTGACCTGGAGAGAGAGGGAGGCTGTGGCCAATTCGTTTTTTAGAAACACTTATGACATCTGTCACTTGCACATCTCAGAATTGACACACTTCCATTTTATTAAATGCATCAATCCACACTGAATCCTAGACACGCGTGAGTGACACACATCTCATGTAGACCCCCTGCATTTTTTTATGCTCCTATTGCTGTCGCATTTAGTGATAAAATCAATGAATCAATAAATACAAACACTTTCGATTTCTTCCTGTGGAGCCGACATGCAAACTCTTTTGGTTCAGTAAATGTCTGCTGTCAGTCAGTCTGGTGAAGGCAGTTTGTCCTCTCAGCTCTCCAGGAGCTGCAGCTGACAGACACAGACGCTGAACGCAGGTCCAGTGAGACGTGGGGAGTCTGCAGAGAGGTGGAGAGTGTGGATGGACTGTTGTGCTCACAAGAGACCTTTTTTTTTCTGCACATGATAATGTGTGAGAGGAACAGAAATGACTCTACAGCTGATGCATTGCTCTGGATTCTGCCGTACTTATCTTTTGATCGTTGCCTTGGCAATGCGCATCCATGACTTTGGGGGGCGGAGCTTCTGAAGGAGCATGAAATGAGGGGTGTATTTGTTTGGACGTTTAGTTCAAATATCAACAATCTTTCACTGGAATCACTGACTTTACCTTTACATACAATGTCCTTGAGCATTTCCATTTTATTCTACTTTGTACTTGATCTGCTACTGCAGATCAAAATTTAAACATATGATTGATCTTTAAAAAAAACTGCTGTGTGACTATAGAATAAACTATCATTAGTGTATAAATTAGCCAAACCTCAGCCAGCCCTGGTTGATCAGTTTGAAACATTTGATTAAACAAAAAACGAATGTGTTGCTTCAGAGTTTAAAAAAAAAAAATGCTTCGAACATGAATCATAGATTAAACTAGCTGTATGAGCTTGAATCATATTAACACATATTAATACATTCCATACAAGTTCATTATATATATCAAATATGTTATATTATATATTTAAAAAAATGTCACTGTATTTTTATAAATGACATAAAAAAGGTAGACGTTTATTAGTGTTACGTGTTATTTTCATTTTGGTTCTGTCCGATTGACCAACGGTGGCTTTAAGTTTTCAGACAGCGAGGAATGAGACAAAGCACCAATCTCAGAATATATTGTCTTCCATAAAGACACCATGAGACACACTAACACCAACTTACATTACAAGCAACTTGCTGCCTTATATGCCCTCTGGCTGCAGGTAGTTAAGCGGACAAGACTTAGGTGGGACCACAACTATATGAAATAATAAATATTTGCATAACACCATTTACAAGCCAATAACACATACACTCATATAATAACATACACCCCCTTCCTTCTTAATGGATTGCTCCTGGAGCCCTTTGCTCCTGGGTGAGCCCTTTGCCTCTGCCCCCTGCTGAGGAGACAACCAGGACGACCATGTCTACCCTACAGTATATTACATTTTTCAGTTGTTTCTCTTCCCTTGCTGTTGTTTATGGAACTAAAAATGTGATAAAATAAAGAAAACAAAAGCACAAGCCCCCTAAAATGCACCCTGCTGGGTTTTTACTCTTCTATCAAGATGTCCAGCAGTGAAATAAACTAGTTCCTCCTGTGACATCACATGTAAAGACTTCACACTGACCTGCAACAAAGACATGTGTTGCTCTGAATGTGTTGTGTATGAATCCTCACGCTCAGTGGGTGGTCTGCACACTGGAAACAATGCCATTATGACCTACCCTTCATTGTATTTCTATCAGACATTGGATATCGCTTTCATTTAACCAAAACATGTCCTCGTGTCATTGTTGCAGACATCAGTGAGAGGAAAAGATGAAAAAAAAAAAATCATCCTCTCTGCACTGTCTCTCTCATTTTCTATTCATAATTAAAGTGTCTCAGAGGACCCTTGCACTGCACTGCCCTATTTCCATTTTCATGCACAAAGAAAGCCTTTTTATGCTTTGTTCTGTCTGGAGAAATCACTGCATTTCTCCTTTATAAATGGTGTCTTCCTGTCCCCACAGGGTTGGGCTGTTCTCCAATTCAGAGTGCAGTTTGATGCTGGCCGGCGTGGCCTGTTGGCTTCCATTTACAACATCCTATCATGGTGTCTATGGGACAGTCGGACTGTGATCTCACAATATCACTGTCATTAATCGTCCCTTCAACAATGATTCCTTTGCATGCAGGGTTTGAAGTCCAAATACACTCTAAATAAAACAGCAAAAAACATCATGAATGCACTGATTTATAAGTCTCTGTGAAAAAAGCCACAGCATATGAGACAAGTGGCACACTGTTACAAACTATTCAAGGACTTTATAGTAGAATGAATGAAATCATCCATTCTTGTGTTGGTGGCAGATTGGATGTTCTATAGTTGCATTCTCACTGCAGCTCAAAGTGTCCTAATTCTTTTCATCTCTCTCATGTGACACAGATCTGATGTTTTCATCTCAGTGTCCACAGCAAACTGTTGCAACCACTCTCACTTTATCAAGTTTCAACCACATGGACTTTATGAAAGTGGAATCCATTGTTGAATTTTTTTTTTTTTCTTTTTTTGTCATGTTACACTCACCCCAGCCCCTGTCACCTGCAACATATTTTTTCTTTTTAAATGAATGTGGGCAGGACAAGCTTAGATGGTTTCCTATAATATTGTGTAGTGTCCTATAGTTTTTTGTCTGTATTGACTGTTGTGGCAGGAAGGTTTGGACCAGAAAAAATAGTTCAAATGCAGTTTTCTACCAACAGAAGCACTTTAAAAGTGTGGTGTGGCAACTTAAATGATTTAATACATTGTGTTAACTTTTATGCTCACATTGTACAGTTCAACTGAGCAGCTACGATGTGTTTCTCACACTGAACATACTGTAAGTGTAAAACCCCCCACCATCGGTTTGTCCACTAAAGATGATCGCATCCTCAACAATGATGGCAGAAAGAGAAAAAGGCAGCATTACTTTGTGCAATTCTGCTATGGACGGAAAGTAAGAGGAAAAACAGTGGAAGATGCAGACAATTAGATCTGAAGTTCAGTCTCAAACTACAGTTTGTCAAATATACGCCAATACTATTAAAACAAGCGCACTGCAGCTGATAACAGTAACCGTGTGTGACATCTTACAGGGACAGAGGATCACAGAGCTGCTCAAACTGGAGACAGCCCACCAACATTTTTGACCTCCCAGAAATCCAACTGACTGTCTGACAGCCAGATCAATTATTCAGTCATTAATCAGGTGATTAGTCAGATGTCGTGACCTCAAACTGCACATAAATTTGGCTGAAATTCGACCTGATTCTAAAATGAGTCTGGGTGACTGATTCTGGATGTAATCCATACAGTATCTGCTCAGTTTAAGTAAACTAGAGCCCCAGACTCTTCTGCTTAGTCTTCTTTTTTAGGTGCAGTACATGTTGTGAAACACTGCTTAGTCCTACTGAATAACATAATGAATCTCCTGTTCACAATTTTACAAGTTGTGTTAAAGTATAATGAGGTTCATGATATTTCTATGATGCGGTTGAAAGCTTGGGAAAAAAGCAAGTAAGTGGACCTTGAAGTAAGATGTTTTTGTTTCCAGGGTGAATAATGAGCTTTCATGTTTACTATTTTTATTATTGCCAACTTGCCATGGTGTTAGTGGGATTATCCAGTCTTACTGAGATTTATTTATGTTTACCATCAAAATATCCCTTAAATACAGAAGACAGATTTGTTTCCAGGAGACAACTCACTGTTGTCCCACCTGACATGAATCTAACAGGCTCAGTCCTCTGTCACAGGACTAGTGATCTCTGTAGCTACATGCAACACATATGCAGTCAAAAGTTTTATTTTTGTTTGTTTCGTTATTACAGTGATTGCAGTGCAGATCTCCATCGCGTATGGAGGACATACAGAATCAATGAGCTGTCTCAATCACTCTCAGTGTCTCACAGTCTAGTGTGACACACAAACTTTCTCTCTCTCTCTCTCTCTCTCTCTCTCTCTCTCTCTCACACACACACACACACACACACACAGACACACAACTACATACACTCCTTCATCCTGTCTCCTCATTGATTTTCAACTGTCCCAGCAGACTGTGCATGTGTTTCATTATTGAACACATGGTTCCATACAATATGGATAGACGTTTAATGAAAGAAGCAGCAGACAGAAAAATGAGGCCTCTTTGAATTGTTTTTGACAAGAAATGATTAATATCAACTTGGAATCCAAACTCTCACCACACTAACTCTCATCAATGTGTCATGAATCAAACTGGTGTCTCAATTAACACAATATCACTGTTTATCAAACAGACTACAGTATATGTTGTTGTAAAGCCAAGTTAAGGAATGCGTATCAAAGTACAGACACATGAATTATTACTGTGGACTTAAATCTATATGAGATGTCCTCCTCAGATTTTATTTTTCTGTTCTTGTACGTGAGAAAAAAATAGAGAAAACATGAGTAAAGGGTAAGAGCTACCAGCAGACATGGAATCTGCAAGTCTCAATGCAGGTCAAAAAGAGGCATGGAAATTCAAAGAATGATGGGAAAAAAAATCAGGAATGAGGTTAATAGAGAAGGAGGATGTGGAAGTGAAGAGGGTGCAGGCAGAGGGAGAGAGGATGCTTCAATCTATAAACCATATCTTCATCTCTCCTCCTTCTCCATATCCTCTTTCATTATGCACGCTTGTCCCTCCAGACCTCATACACACACACACACACACACACACACACACACACACTGGGGCGCACAGTAATAAAATGTAGCAGCTGTGTAAAATGTCAGGCTGGCCTTTTCTCAGATATACGGTTTGAACCAATCCAAATGTTACCCTTTCTCCCCTTCACCAGAAAGAAAAGAGAAGGAGAAGGATGAGGAGAGCAAGGATCTACATGACTTGAGGGATGGAACTCTGGGGAATACAAGGCAAGAAAGACAAAACGAGACGGAGACATACGGAGGATATCAGCAGCTGAGAGAGGGTTTGCAAGCGCTGCAAAGACAGAGACATACTTTACTTTGTCCCATAATGACAAGATAGAAGAGAAAAATTAGGGGAAAAAAAGAAAATTGAGAGTGTCTTCTGTGGAGGATGAAGACTTCTAAGTGGAAACAATCACTTTTTCATTGTATTGTGTGTCCGTTTAGCCCTTTACACTGCTAAGCCTGTTTTAAAAAGTGTATTATTATTATTATTATTATTATTATTATTATCAGTTTATTTCCATACCAATTAACTTTGTTTGTGCAACAGTGCACATTTTACATCAACATATCCTACAAAATCTGTAAAATTATAGTCTCTTATCGTCCACTGGCTGATATGAATTCTCTCCAGCATACAGAGTCTTTCCAGCATGCCACACACCTCAGCACATAAAACTATAATCTTGTCACTTTTATTGTGAACTAGCCATAACCATATATTAGCCTGTGCAGCTAATTGGCTTAGCTTTGAAGGAAAACAAAATATTGTGAAAACTGTATTTATTTTTTTTGAAAGTTAGTAGTTCATGTTCATGTTCAGCTACATGGGTGTTAAATGTGCCGCATGCCATTGATTTGACCATTAGCTAGCTGCCAATGGCCATTTTGTCAACATGTTTTTAAGAATCTGTATAAGAACAGCATTATATGCCAGTGGAACACAAGTAACATGCCATTTATGAGTGGAATATGCCAGTTGATAAGCAACCACATATTAGTAGTTGACAGTGGTATACCTCTCTTGGCAAATACAACTTGAATTTGTAATGTGCCACTAAAACAAGAATGACATAGCAATAACCACTTTTTAGTCTGTGTGCTGTTGTGACTATCTGACCCTGACTGTCAGGGCAATAATTTGTGTTAAAGGTAAATTTGATAAACTATAAACACAGTCATAGGATGTGTCCAGATCATCACAGCTGATTACAGATTTGTAATCATGTACATCTGTTGATTTACTTAATGTAAATGTGTATACATTTGATGAACTATGTGTCTTTCAGGCCTCACTTCCTGCTGCACATAGGCAATACTACATAAGTGAAATATTAATGCAGCAATACAGAAGGCAACTGATATGGACATACATTTTCATGAATATTGGGCATTGCATGTAGACGGTAACTGTCACTTCCTCTGTCCAGTATTGGCACTAGAGAACACCCACTAACTATGTGTCATGTTGCTGTATATCATGTGTAGACCATACCATGTAAATTTCATGTAAATCAGATGATGTTTGTGACATAAGTCTGATTTTCTGTTGTCAGTAGGTGGAGCTATGGATATGACTTAATATTGACATGTAGATGTGTTCAGGCCTGGACTCTTATCAAGCATGAGACATTTGGGGCAGACTGGACAATGTAAAGTGGAGTTCCAAAAACTATCATGTGTAGACCACACCATGTAAATTTAAATAGGAAGTTGTGCAAAATTTCATGAGATTTTGAGCAGCCCTAGTACCTCAGAAGTGCTAAAATGCCTGATTTGTTCTGAATACAGCCTTAAACAGCTACTGGTCAGATACAAAAACCCATGCCTCACTTACATATGTCGCACACACTCGCCCAGAAAAGTAGTCTGGACAGCCGGGCGAGTGTGTGCAACATATGTATGTGAGTTTTTTTCTTTTTGTGTCTGTGAGAAGGAGAGAGCCAGAGAAGAGAGCAAGAGAAGTGAAACGCCAAAGCAAGAAGTCTCATGAAAAAAAATTGTGCTTGTACTTAATGTTTACAATATAGTTACTACAATACAAATAGATTACTAAATCCCATGTAGAACCCCTAGTTCCCTGGAATGGACAGTCTGACCTTTCTTCTTGTTATGCTGTCAGAACAACATGTGAGTTTGTGATAGTGTAATGTGCATTTCAACCTCTAGGGGCCTGCCAGCAGGGCCTTGGACTTTAAGTCTAGTGTCTAAATTTCTGGCAGTATGGGGATGGAACATCAATCACATTTACTCATTATCTCTGTACTGGTGGTCCTTCTGTGTATCTTGTGACTAAACCTGATTAAAGGGTCAGAGATGAGGAAACTGAAGCTCCTTCCTGTTGCTTCTCCATTTGTAGAATCCTTTATGATGGCAGGCCATTTCTAGATTCAGTGGAGGTGGATGTTGGATAAGACACATGTCGGCCAGATGTGATGCATTCAGTATCTCTAAGTGCATCTTTGTGTTACCTATGTATGATCACACCTAACCCTTGTGTTTGTGTACTTCAAAACTTCCTTGTATGCTTATAGTTTTCTATGGTACATTGTCTTCTTTACTAACCAAAAACTTCTGTTCAAACCTCAAAGCTGAGATCAAATTGAAGAGGAAAATCCCAAATTACACCCTTTTACTGTGACAGCAGGGTCATATATATTTTTACCTTCAGTATATACAATATCATTTTTTTCATGTTTTTATAGTTGTTTGATGACACGTGACTATTTAAACTGTGGGGCCCTCGATAGTGAATGATGTTGAGAGCAGCCAAAAAGCTGCCAAAAAACACTGAAATAAGAATATAATCTGACATTTCTTGTCCTGCTGTCTCAGCTCCTACTCTTTTCATAACATAAAGTACTTTTGTACTTTTGTCCCCCTCTCCCTACCCCCTCTTTCTTTCTCTCTCTCAACCCAAACAGTCAAGGCAGATGGCTGCCCACAAAGAGCCGGGTTCTGCTTGAGGTTTCTACCCGATAAAGGGGAGTTTTTCCTTATCTCTGTCACCAAGTGCTGCTCATAGGGGAATTGTTGGGTCTCTGTAAATTAAAGAGTACGATCTGGACCTGCTCTATATGAAAAGTGCCCTGAGATGACTTTTGTTTTGACTTTTGACTTACACACACACATAAATGAAGTGGCTGGTGGTTTTCTGGACTTCATGCATGAACACAAAGCATTTGCATCAGGTCAGCAGTCGGGGGGGCAGTGGCATATATTTGACTAATGATTCTGTGCTCCTCCAGGACCTTCCACCCATTGTCAGGCTCAGCCTTTAGAGGACTAAAGGCTGAGCCTGACAATCTACTACTCACCCCAGAAACAGTTTCAACTCAAAGTTCACTTACTCTGGAGCTTTTGACTCTTTCACACAATCAGCAGATTCATCTTACAGTATTTATTTGAGTAATTGTTAAAGTAACGGTCTCCAAGATTTTCATTTCAATAAATGTCTTTTAAGTCACTATCTATCACAGAATGGTGACTGAGCCTGTGGCCTGCTGATGAAAGCCTTTGCATTTGCATAATTATGATCATCAGCATACTGTACTGGGACATCCGTGGAAGTGAGGTCAAAAAACATACCTGCAGTTACCACTTATCATCATATGTGCTTCCAAAGAGACCGAAATTCAGATCTTTGAGATTGTTACGTTAATAATGTAGAGTTCCTGTTCTATCATAGCATTTTACATCACTTAAAAAAACAAACAAAAAAAACTAAACAATAAAACTCACTTTTCATATTTTTTTTGATACTTTGTCTCTCTACACATTGTATAAATTCAAGAAAATTCTAAAAGAGATGAAAAAGAAAGCAGATAATGTATTGATTCTTTTCAGAAATCCCATACCAGACTCTCCTTTAAAAATAGTCAAAACAAAGTTCCTAAATTTATTTTAATTTAATTTTAGATCTATTGGTATATGCAGTAATGAGTAAATGTATGTAATGGACCATAAGAGACTGATGTGTGGTCTTTACTACTTTTCTTTACTATAAAAACGACACAGTATAAAAAAAGATCAAAGTCGTGTGGCTGGCAAACCGATGATTGCAAAAAAAACATTCCAAAGAATCTTTAGTGGCTCTGATTAAAGAGATCAAAATTGATAAACGTTTTTGAAAAAAGATTTATCGGCAGAAATGGATGTAGTCTACACCACATGCAACTCAGTGTGCCACACATGTAGATATAAAATATTTGAAAATGTGAGGCATGGTTTGCCGATTATAAACCATGCATTCCGTTTATCACAGTGCCCCCTTATGGTGGAGATGGCCATCAAATTTCACCTTTGCAAAACATAGCTTTTTGTAAAATCTGGTATAATAATACTAATAATACTGCTACTACAACTACTAATAATAATGATAATATTACCTTGTTGCTTGGACTTCTAAAATCCTGGACAAATAAAACAACTACCTTCATGATAAGATACTACAAGAAAGAAGTGAGAAAATATCTATTATATTAATATGTTCATCATCTATTTTGTATTTTGGGTGAACTTGAATATGTTAAACACCCATTTAAATCAGTGGCTGAACTGTCCACTGGAGTTTAATGAACACTTGTCAGTGAATCAGAGATACTGTACCTGCCACCTGAGTTTCAATAGCTGAGGTACTGTAGAAGTAGTAGGAAAGTACTGTTCAGGTATAGCTGGACAAACAAGATGTTGTAATCCCTCTGCTCAGCGAAAAATGTATAAATGTATAAAAATCTGCAATCATTGGAATGCAGATGACAAAAAACTAACTACAAACAATTCTGTTAGTGTGTCTTTAGATTTAATTCTCACCAGAGGCTGCAGCAGTGCTGCTGGGAAACAATGGGCCACCCTCAGGCCACACTGCTCCAGCAACGTACCAACCATCAACAGGTCACCTTTGTATGAAAACAGATAAAAAATGAACAAAAAAATAAAAATCATCTGAGGCAATTTCTGCAGACCTGCACCACTGACTGTGTTTGTTTCTGCATGTGTGTGTTTTCAGCTCGGAGGCCAGCCAACCCATACATAAAGTGTTCTTTTCCTCCACACTCACCACACGGGTCAAATGGATCTAATAAATCATAACTAAAAGGAATGAATTGGGTGTTTTTTTTTTACCGGGCTTTTGTCTGCTTTATTTAGGTTTATAAAGTGGTGATAAGGAAGCTATCAGTCTCCATATCCCTCCTGCACCGCTAAATTTGTTGGCAATGAAAGAGAAAGGAGAGAGAGAGAGAGAGAGAGAGAGAGAGAGAGAGAGAGAGAGAGAGAGAGGAAAGCAGACGCAGGGAGGTGTTTTTGTCTGTTTCTGCCTCTTTTTCTCTAAAGCCCTTCTTTCACTTTTGATTTTTTCTCTAATGTCTAGCTCCTTTCTCCTCCTCTTTCCGATATTCATCTACACCTTTTCATTTTCATCGCCTGTTCCTTCTCCTCCCTTCATTTCTTACTGAGCTGTACCTGCATCAACAGAGATGAGTGAGGCTTCAACCAGAGATGTAAAAAAGTTAAAGGGACCTTAACCCCATGGTTATTATTGCACCTCTGCTAATTAAAGGCACACAATTTGAGGCTTTTGTGCTCTCTGCAGTTTCCATTATAAACCAATCTGTGTGCTGAAATGTGAAGAAAAACCTGAAACACTGGAAACCGCTCCACTATAGGGCAAATTGCACTCCACTGAAATACTTTATGGGTGTGTTTGTGCTAGCATACCATTAGTGCAAAATCTTTTGTGAATAGGACGTTAAACAGGGCAGACTGCAGGTGCAAATGTGGTGCAATTCTAGGTGCTATTAGCGGGTGCAATCCAGTCTTTGTGGATTTGGCTTAAAGATGCAAAGTATGTGAACAATGATGCTGACATTGCAGCTGTTGTCTACGTGTACTGTAGGCAAAGCACAAATATTGTCTGCACAAATAATGCACAATAATGCTGAACGCGCCTTCAGATGGTATTAATCCTGTTTCCTTTGAGTCTAAGCTACAGCTGAAGTTTCAGTAGGAATTTTCCACTCCAAACTCTCAAAGACGGAACAGAACCCAACAGAGGCATTTAAATGGCATGAGGCATATGTGATGCACGATGACATTACAATCATGATTATTAAAAAAAGTTCAGGTGTGAAACTTGCCTTGTAATTATGTCAGCAACCAAACACCCCCACTTTCAGCAGCTGCCAGGTTCCCACTCTTCCCTCTATAAAGTGAAAGAAAGTTTCAGCATGAGTTGATGCCTGCTGCCCTGATAAGCTGTGCCCTCAATCATACAGTACCAGCTCTTATATATATATATATATATATATATATAATGCTTGTTGTTTATGACTTGTATTACTTCACTTTAACTGCACCTCTCGTTGCTGAAATTTGCTAAAGAGAAGTTGTTGATATGACTGTCAGGCTGCTATCTGCCTGACATTATCACTCTCTCCTTCCTGCTCAACAAGAACACATAAAATGTCACTTTATCATCCTTGTTGTGTGACATTTCTGACAGCTCCATTGACTGATTCTGCTTGAAAACTACATGTGTACCATTTTCAAACTTGAAGAAGGAAAAGTAAGGAAAGTGATGAGGTTTGATAAGTTGACACCCCTGTCAGATGGAGAATATTCTTTTCATTAATCCGAATAAATCTTTGATCACCCTCAGAAATAACGATTACATGCTTTTTACACCTCATTTATGGTGTGTCAGGTCAAACTCTAGTTTGATAAGAAAACACTTACACCTAGTAATTTATCAAAAATGGGATATCACATATCCAATGTTAATGTCACACTCCTAATCTCTTGCAGGACAATGCAAAGTTGTCTGCTGTTGTCACTTTTTACAGTCTGTGATTCTCACATGTTCGCAAATCTGCACACTTTGGCTCAGTATGTTAACGATGTGATTGTGAGCATTTTAGACAGTCATTGTTCATATTTATTATATGGCCACACTAAAGTTTTGTTCTGGCAAAGTGACAGAAAAAAGGGCACTGTGAAAAACTACATGGTTTGAATACAGTAATGTATAAACCGGTCAGGGGGTTCCTACTGTATGTAAATATGAAAATTTAATTGTTTACCAGTGCAGATCAGACACTTATGTCTGTGACTGATTACTGGTGAGAAGCAGATGTGAAGTTTGCAGCACTGTTGCAGCATGGCATCTGCTGTCATTCACAAGAGACGTGGTCAGTGTGGTGGATGGTGTTTGAGAAAAGGGGAGGCTCTTTGCAAATCACTCAGATCATTTTGTTTTGTCAGAGGTGAAACTCTACAGGCTTCAAGTTGCCAATCTTGTCCTCCTCTGTACAGCTCCTTTTGATTCGTTATGGACACTGGGAAAACGTCCTGATTATTAATTGTCACATAAACCACAGGTTGTGGGCCCACACACACACAAAGATGTACAGATGTGAGGAGAATCAGATTGGTACAATGATCCTTTGCTGTCTGAAAACATTCAAGCATTGCACTGTTTTAGATGAAAAGCTCACATTGCCTGAAGTGTTAAAAATATGTTATCTTGTTGCTGTTACTGTAGTTATATCATAAGCATCTGCTGCAAATGTCTTCATACCTTCCATCCATAGCTGTCTTTTGGCCCTCCTTTTTCTTTCTCTTTAGCTTGTTGATGTTTGATCACTGGTGCCATGGAGGTGATGCGGGTCTTACATAGTGTATCATCACAATTGTTCAGAGTGCATTATGTGGTCATATACAAATAACATTTGTAATTTATTTGAAATGAACAGTACCTACTGCCCAACATCAACCCTCAGCATGTAAACGGCCAATGCATCATGGTGGTGGGGTATATATGCAGGTAAGAATGTACATTTTTCTGTTCTGTTTTCTGATTCAAAAAAGCTTAAATTCTATAAGATATGAATGAAATTGCAATTGGGAGAATGTGCCCCCTGAAAGTGATCCGAAGGAAGACATCAGTTTGCAGAGAGTACACAAACCAGACAACAGCCAAGTTTAATTTTGGCCTGTCACCTAGTTAACAGAATTAACATTAATTTCTGATATGACATACCACCACATTCAGACACTCTGCTCTCACTGTAGAACCTGGCTGTCTGGTGAGCAGCACTGCAACAGCAGGCTGAGGTGGACAAAATAGAGTACAGAACAGAAAGGATCAAATTTTGATGGGCAATATTTTAACAGATACAGATCCAAGTATGCCAGGATCTCTACTACTGCAAACATGTATTCAGTGGGCTTGTAAGAAACAAGAAAGAACAAACTCCAAACAAAAAAAGACCTCCAAAGAATATTGGAAATGTGTCTCCTGAGAAAAAAACTGCTTGAAGACACCACTTCTGAAGGACTACCAGTTGTCATTTGAATTAGGACTTGACGGTGCTGTAGTGCAACCAGAATGTGGAACCAGAAGGCATTCACACAGAGCACAGGACTTCCACGCTGCAGACCAGGGTTCACCTCCCTCGTCTCATGTGTTGTTAGGTTCAGGCTACTAAACCATCTGGTTAATAATGTGGTTATGCTGATGGACAAGTCGAAGCATCCTATCTCACACTTCAAGTTTACTTGTAAACTTCACAAAAATAAACTCAATTTTAAACAGGTTTATTTGGTTATCTGTGAAGGGAAGTTCATTTTGCTGGTGTGGGAGAGCTGATCATTTGTGTCTTTATCTAGATTTTTGCTTTAACAACAAATAAATCAGATGTTACCTTGACAGTAAATATACAGTTCATTCTATTGCTTCTTGACTGAAAGAGGAAAGAAAACCTTTCTGGTGGACTGGTGGAAAAGTGACAGAACAAGAATGGTGGGGAAATAAGTTTTTTTCCTTAATGTCTCAGTGTTTCTTCTCCCTGCAGCAATCATTTGTGGCTGATGACACACACACACACACACACACACACACACACACACACACACACACACGCAGAACAAAGGTTTTATTATTCCACACATCTCGTAAAAACTTTGTGAAGCAGGAAATGATATTTCTCACCAGCACTGTGATTTAAGTGGGGTTGATTCTGTGCATGTCCTTCAAGGTTTAAGCTAATCATGGGGCTGCCTTTTCTCTCTGCCTCCTCCTTCTCTGCCAGATGGGAGACAATGATTTAGCGAGCACACAGACCTCTGTGTTGGAATCAGAATTAGATGGAACTAGTGCAGTGCCCATTCAAATTGGGCCTGTTTTGAACAGGCCAATTTCTCAGCACCTAGAGAGAACAGTGCCAGTCCTATTGGTAGACGCTACAATTTACTGATGCTCCCTAAACACCTCAAATGCAGGCTATTGGTAATGCTACAATTACCGATTTTCCCTAAATGCCTCACACAAAGGCTATCAGTAGACACTATAATTTATCCATGTTCCCTCAATGCCTCACATGCAGGCTATTGGTAGACGCTAGAATTTACTGATGCTCCCTAAACGCCTCACATGCAGAATATCTGGAGACTACAATTTTGAGTTGAGCGGAAGTTGAACTGAGTTGATCAGATGAACTGTTCAAAACGTGCCTGAGACAGTCTGTACTGTGTCTTGAACATACATACAAAGTTCTCGTGCGTGAGGAACAGGAATAGAGCTTAACTCTCTTTAACTCTTAACTCTTTTTCAATTCATTCTCTGTGGTAGTTCTTATCACTGCGGATGTAATCCCACCTCTGACCACAATGTGGGTTGCAATGGCAGAGTGGCGCTGTCCATATTTCTGCTTGTTGACTCCACGGACAGAAGAAGAAGCAGCAGCAATGTTGTTTATGAGGTGTTTTTATAAACAGAGTTCTAGCAGCAATCAGTGAATAACATCCAGCACCTCAGAGGTTAATTGAAGTGATTAATTGAGGGTTAGAAAAAGTTAGTTAAAAGACTCAGGAAACTACACAGCAACACTGCTGAACTACTTCTCAAACAGGTGACAGCAGTATAGTTTATCCCCGTTTTTAGTTGTTCCACACAATGATCAAACAGTGAAGACAGAGGCTCCCTGTCTATTTAAGTTCAGATTTTTAAATGTGTTGTATTTATTAGTTTACAAGACTGTGAACGGTTTTATGTATCCTTCAACAGGATACTTCCAGTATGGCATTAAATGCATGAACTGTAAAGATAAATCATTGTGGAGGCATTCTTTTGTTATTATGCTGGCGTTATTATGGATCACATTTTATTATTCAGCAAATCATCAGTGATGAAAAGCAGAACGAAATTACGAGCAAGGTCCGATTAAAAACACAGATAAATAAAAAGAAAAATAGTATATAAAAAAGAGCTCTATAAATAAATCTATATATAAAAAACTGAATAATAAATAAATAAATAATTTCTGGACATGCACAGGTGTGAGGTGTAAGAATGTAAACATAAAAAGGAAGGGGGAGAGTTGTTGCACATATTGATTGTGTTATATTGCACATTCATAAATAAATAATATTGCACATTTGCATAGCAGCTGCTTGGCTGTGGATGAGAGAAAAAGACTAAAAACACAAAAGCACAGTCAGCGGTGTGTTATTTTGTTGAGCAGTCTGATAGCAGCCGAGTAGAAGCTGCTACTGAACCTGACAGTGCTGCTACGCAGGCTGCTGTACCTCCTGCCTGAAGGCAAGAGGGAGAACAGTTTGTTTCAGCGGTGAGTGGAGTCTCTCAGGATGCTGGTCACTTTAGCCAGTAGGCATTTTTGGGCCAGATCCTCTATAGGCGGCAGTGTGACCCCAGTAGTCCTTTCTGCTGTCCTCACCACTCTCTTCAGGGCCTTTCTGTCTGAGGTGTTAGAGTTCTCATTCCAGAGAGAGATGCTGCTGTTCAAAACACTCTCACTGGTGCTGCTGTAGAAGGTGGTGAAGATAGATGGATTGAGATGAGGCCTCTTCAGCCTCCGCAGGAAATGTACATGCTGGTGAGCCTTTTTCACCAGAGAGGAGGTGTGCAGGGACTAGGACAGGTAATTGGCCACATGAACCCCCAGTAACTTAGTGTTCTGTACAGTCACCACAGCAGTTCCGTTGATGAGGATCGGGGTATGCATGGGCCGTTTCCTCCTGAAGTCAATCACCATCTCCTTGGTTTTTTCGACGTTCAGTGCAAGGTTGTTGTTCCTGCACCAGTTTGCAAAGAGCTTCACCTCCTCTCTCTAAATGTTCTCCTGGTTGTTCTGGATCAGGCCCACCACTGTTGTGTCATTTGTGTACTTGATGATGTGATTCGTACTCCACTTTGCACAACAGTCGTGAGTCATCAGGGGCTCAGGACACATCCCTGCGGAGATCTGGTGCTCAGTGAGATGAAGTGTTGTTGCCTGCTCGTATGAATTGAGGCCTGTCTGAGAGAAAGTCCAAGATCCAGTTGGACAGTGGAGTGTTTAGCCCAAGTGGGCCCAGTTTGTTCACCAGATGCTGGGGGATTAAGGTGTTGAATGCCAAGCTAAAATCGACAAACAACATCCATACATGTGTGTTCTTTTTCTCCAGGTGTTCCAGGCTCAGATGAAGTGCAGTGGATATAGCATCCTCAATGGAATGATTTGGGCGGTAGGCAAATTGAAGTGGGTTGAGTGAGGGGGGAAGGGCAGATGTGATGTGATCCTTGACTAGTCTTTGAAAACACATAACAGTGAGTGCTACTGGTCGATAGTCATTTAGACTAGTAACGGTGGGGTTTTTTTGGAACTGGGATGATGGCTGAAAGTTTGAAGCATGATGGTACGGTGGCTTGACTCAGGGAGATGTTAAATATGTCTGTCAGGACATGAGTCAGCTGATCCGCGCATCCCTTGAGCACGCACCCTGGTATCATGTCAGGACCTGAAGGGTTGATCTTCCTCAGGGTCCGTTGGACATCAGCTGGGTCCAGATGTAGCACCTGGTCATTGTGGTATGGAGTGGCTTTCACTGATGGTGTGTTGTAAAGTGCTTCAAACCTGCCAAAATAATTATTTAGGCAGTTTAGGAAGTCAGTGCTATCATCACAGTCCCGGGGGGCAGACCTGTAATCTGTAATAGATTGGATACCCTGCCACAGTCTCTTAGTGTTTCTATGGTCTTGAAAGTGACTCTGGATCTTTTGTCCATGGGCTCTTTTTGCCGTTCTGATGGCCTTATTCAAATACGCATACACCACAACCGCTTCCTCCAAAAGCAGGTAGTGCTGGTGGTAGGTGCTGGTGCTGTGCAGGCGTCTCCCTTGAACGTAGCAAGCCGAGGTCTTTTAGTAAATCCACGGTGTTTGGGTCAAGAGTTTGTGTTTCGCTGACCGTATGCAGTAACAGCATACTTTGACAGTTGTAAATCAGTCTTTCCATGTAACTCCGGACACTAACAAATTCATTATCTGTGTTTTTATCATGAGCCAATGCAGCCGCTGCCGACATGGGTACCGCCAATATTTACAGGTGGAACAACCCACCTGTGAATATTAGACATGGAACTTCTATAAATCTCTAGGATACTTATCTATTCATTTTCGGTTTAATGAATAAGTGTTTTTATTTGAGTTTTTCTGTATCAAATATGATATATGTATATATGTATATGACATATGTATCGATGAAGGTCAGTTAGTCAGTTTTATAATTACTTCTATACTAACTACTTACACTATGTATTACTACTGAATGAAACTACAAGATAGCATCATTATCTTTAGTTTAATGTTCTAGCAGTTGTAAAACAGTGGTGTCATTCCCTGTCAGCAGATCTCTGTGTGTGCCAGCTTCATTAAAACTCTCAAGTCTTACTCTAAGGTATGTTTATGGAGTAATTTTAGTCCCAGTCAAACAGCACTATACCTGCAAGTGATTCTGAGATGCTTACTAAATAATTGCAATTGCACCACCTTAAGTGAAATACGTGTTTCTCCTAATAGATCCTCACAGATGAGAAAGTGGTTGAAGTTATAACTTACCAAGCCCGAAGTGTGTGTATCTGTGTGTGTGTGTGTGTGTGTGTGTGTGTGTGACTTGTGCCCACACAACTGAAGTGTCAGCGCGGTGCTGACAAACACACACATTGTCCAGGAGACAGAGTTATTGTTGTGAATAGGGCCAAGGTCATCCATCTGTCCTAATATGCGTCTAACTAAGAACCAATTCAGAGCCCATCAGTGGGATGGATAGAAAATGTGGGCTGGGGCTCGTGTGTGTGTGTCTGGGCAAGCAGGATAGTGAGAGAGACAACAAGCATGCCCCGGTGTCAGGGTTTATGTGTGTGTGTGTGTGTGTGTGTGTGTGAGGGGGTGGAGGTGGGGGGTGGGGGATGGGTGGGTTGTCAGGGAGTTGGTGGAAAGCAGAGCTGACAGGGGAAGAGGCCATGATAGCCTTCCAGGCCTACACTCCTCTGTTTTATGTCAGCATGCTAATGGATCCAGTGACAGGTCCTGTCCCGTGCCGCCTCCACCTATCTCAGCTGGAAAACAAAGACTAACACACCACTCACACATTCCTTTGAGCTGCTCTCGCCAATGAAGATCAAGTACAGCAGGGGAGAAACTTTGGAGGAAACATCTCTCTTAAACTTAAATCCCCTCCATGGTTTGCAGGTTTCAGAGGCTGGACACTGTGTACAGGTGTTGCTGTATCATCAGCCTCCTTTGTTTAATACTGAACAACTATCCAGATTTTTTACCAAAGGCTTTTGGAAATGGTACAACGTTGTTGGGTTTTTTTGTTTTTTCTTTTCAAAATGGTCAGTCAGCTCCACACCGGATCTTGTCATTTTGCATCAAGTTCATGACATGATTGATTCAACATGAATACCATCAAATGTTAGTCTGATTAATCCTAATGTTCACATTAATCACATCTATATCAATTTCAGAGAGTCAATTCGGAGTCTTATACCTGATCGCTTCAAGTACAATAAGCACTACTCATCTATTTCGGCCTCTAGAAGGCATGGGATGCTAACAGTTTGAGCTAGGATTCAGTGAAGCAGTTAATGCTTATTAATGAAATATCCTTCCATTAACAGCGTCTTCAACAAAAAACAAACAAACATAAAAGCCCTGAAGACCCCAAGCAACCAATCTTCTGTATTCTTCAGCAAACAGGCAGCAGATCAGCATGTACTGTATGGGAAGTGTGAAGGGCAGCAAGTGTGGAGCTGCTATCAGTATCAGCAGCAGCCGAGTTGAGTCTAGTATACAGGTTTGTAGTACTGAACAGTCTCAGCAGAGAGTGCATAGAGCTACAGTAAGCCCCGAGGGACAAACATGTCAGTCAGTCATCACCTGAAGTACTTTAAGCTAAACTTTGTCACACAGTACTGAGTGAGTTTAACACTATTTAAGGTTGCATTTTGGTTGCTGGTAGTTACCTTGGTAACAGTAGAGTGGAGAAAGTGAGTGCCATACTGAAAGTTCAGACAGAATGCAAAGCAAATTTTTGGTGCAGCAAGATTACATACAAAGTCAATGCAAAGACTTGAGTAGGCGTGATTTCGGCCCAGGCGATGCAAATTGACGTGAATATATGTTGTCAACTTGTTGTCAAAATTTGCGTGTGTCGCAGGGCTTTATGAATGAACCTCATGAACAACAGAGAGGAGAGGGGAAAAAGAAGATGGAGGGAAATAAGAGAAAGAACCAGAGTTCCTGGTGAGTTCAGTCGGAGGCTGAACCGAACACAAACATGTCAAACACAGTTGGTGCCTTCCATTGCTAGTTAGCTTACAGCTAATGTAGAGTCATATATTTTGGCTGTTTGTGGTGAATAAACACAAATGGTCCAGCGGTCAAACTCGCACAAGTAACGCGAGGCATACATTCACTTCACGTTCTGTCTGAGCACAGCTTTAGTCTGTCAGACTGTTGATATTTCCTGGTGGTACTACAAACCAGCAAAATCTGGTCCATACTGAACTGAGAGTACAAAATAAGTTTCATTTTGTTTTTGTGGCACAAAATGATTTCCAATCTTCCAGACAGACAATGGTTTGACTTGAAGCCAACTCTCTTTAGCCCTGACATGTAATTACATGTTTGAGGAGGTGCATAGTGGCTAATATTTTAGCCAACCTCTGTTAAACTGCATGTGAAAGGGAACTGAGCCATCATCTTAGCTGAGTTCCTATGATTGCCTCATTTACCACCACTGAGGAGTATAAAAAGTAAATCTCAATTATCTCCTTTCACCTGCTATTCAGTGAGGCCAGAGAGTTCTGTGAGTTGTTGGTATTCATCCTCTCTTTCTAGTAGTTATAGGTCGGTCTGCTGTTTGATTTTTCAGTGCTGTTTCCAGTCATAATGGCCTAACCTCACACGATGAAGGTCCTAGTCAAATACCATTCAAATCAGCGCTGATGGAGCCAGATCTGTGGCCTTTGTGAGGCTGCCATTTGGGTGGAAAATTTGCAGCCTGACCAGCGTCCGGTGCCCAGGGACTGTCGGAGATTCCAAACTGAGTTATGAGTTCATTTCATGTGGGCCTTTACTGTCCCTGGAGAAGAGAATAAGGCTCTTGCAGAGAGTAGTAGCTCCCTGCCACGGTGTTTCACTCAAAAAAGCTTTGATATAGTTATGCACATACAGGTCTTATTATTTGTGCCAGTATATTTTCAATAATGCATCAAAGCACAAGAAGAATGAAGAGGAGAGAATGAGCCATTAAATGTTCAGTTTATTTACAATAAGAGGAAAATAAAAGCAGTAAAGAAGATAATTAAGTTGTTTTCTTGTAGCGTGCCCTTCCTCTCTCTTAGTTCAGCCCTCAGTGAAAGCTCCTTGGAGCTAATCACTGACACATGCATGCTTAGCATTCGCGCCGCTCCAACTGACAAATGGAAATGTATGACCTGGGAATGGCAAGGGCACATCCAAACAGCATCTAATACTCTCATTCTGAACTGCCTCTCCACCCTTTCCCAGCCACTGTACTTAGTCCTTTGTCCTGTGTGACTAATAATGACTGTTACAGCATGACCTGAGGGACAGTAGTGATGACAAAAATACCTGTAATTAATTATAATTAGTGGACAGGATTTCATATTGTCTTGGATTGTTTGTAATATATCTTAGATATTGTGTCTCCAGGGCCATATTCTTTGTGTGTGGATAGCAGAGATAACTTAATTGAATAGTTAAAAGATTTGAATAAAATCTGGACTTTTCAGTTTTTCAAAGCTGGCTGAAAGTTTATCTGGAGATGTTGTCATAGGAAGAAGAATATAAGCTTAAAGCTGCAAATGTGCAGCACATTCACAATTAACTAGATGACGACCAGGGTGAACCACATGAGGGAAGTCATTTTCAGATAGGAATGATCTTCCTTCCTCAGAGACATGGATAGAGAAATGTTGATATAATTATGATTTAAGATGAGAACATTTTAATTTACAATAAGTGAGTTCATCTTTACAACAGTATACTTAAAAAACAGACAAACCAAACAAATTCATTTAATTATTACTGACTATTTTGAATGGAGTAAACTCGGATTGAAACAACACATTCTCATAAAATCTAAGTCAGTTTTATGACTTACAACTAAATGTATTAGAGATTTAAAAGATTATCATGTTTCATTTCATAGTTACAAAATGTTTTATATGATTCCTCATCTTTAAATAAACTACTGCAATGCTACAGTAAAAATTAGCACAGTGAGCTCAGTAAGTGCTGATCCTGGTTTTGACCCTTAATTCTACTTATTTTTCAACTTATTACTTATTTTTAAAAAGAGCGCCATCATTCAAGATAACTTCTTCCGAGATGACCAAATGAATGAAAGATGAGTGTACTGGATGATCATTTATGTTGATATTTTTTAGTTAGTTAACATTATGTTAGACAGGATTAGTTAAACCATGTTTAAAGAATGCTCTAGCTCAACAAAATGATCAGTGAATGATTACATGAAAGTGTTTCCAAAATCACATTTTATTCATAGTGATATAGTAAATACCCTAATAGATTAAAGAAAATAACAATTCATGGCAGCTTTCCCAGATTGTTTTGATGTTGTAAGTCAATCATGTCAATTGATGGACATCACCTACCGTCCGATCTTCATTAACAGGTCTGAGAAGGAAGTGCATATTAGTTGACTTTATGCAGCTTCTCTTGTTTATGTTTGTCTATACACTCTATATATGGTTGACATGTAACAACAAAAGTAACTTAATATAGGCTACTAGTATGGGAAAGCTCACAGCTGGACAGACGAAGGAGCTGGTAGCAGGGGTGGGACTGCGGGAATATGTGTTGCTGGGATGTAGCAAGAACAGAAATAGAACAACTGAGGTTGTGTGTGGCTTCCTGACTGTACAAGACTGTACAAAACAAAAACACTGAAGCAGCTACTGTAAGAGACATAGACAATAGGCATTTCATAGGACACTGAACACATTAAAGACTATACTTTGACAACAGTGCAAACAGATATACTGTACAAAGTTTGATGCAGAATAAAAAACAAACATAAAGAAAACAACCTTTTTCATGAGTGCAACTGTATCTGTATATATATATATATATATACATGTGTGATAAATATAACAGTCTAAATTGGGCTATTTTGCATAATGAGTACTTTTACTTTGGATATTTTAAGTACATTTTGCTGATAATACTTATGTACTTTTTCTTAAGTAAGTTTTTGAATGCATAACTTTTACTTGTAATGGAGTATTTTTTAAATCATTGTGGTATTGCTACTTTTACTTAAATAAAATATCTGAGTACTTCTTCCACAACTGCAGTCCCCATAGTAATAAATCCCTACTACTAATTACAAAATGAAGACCAGAAAGAGGTACTGATAACCACCTGGGATACGTCTTTTCAACATTTTAATCTTTGAGTTGTACTATAGCATCAAGCTTTTTATATTAGGTATGGATACCTACCACTATGGATAATATGAAAGTGGTCACAATGGAAACTGTTCATTACTGATTTCATCTCATTACATTAGATATCATGGAGCCCAATGCTGCACACTGACACTGTAATAGGCTCATTGTTGACTGTGGTTAGCTAAGGTTACTGTGGCTGTTACACACTGTTAACCATGACACAGCCCTCTGGACAGAGAGAGAGAGAGAGAGAGAGAGAGAGAGAGAGAGAGAGAGAGAGGAGACTTTATCGATACTAATATTGAGGTGAAAGCATTCACATGGCCCTGTGTTTCCACTGCACATGTCGAACTTCAGTTAATGCCTTATGAGATCTCCTGAGATCAGTCTTGAAGCCACCTCATTTGCTGCTTTAAAGCTGCATTAGTCAATATTTGGCCACTACAGGGCAGAAAAACATCACAGCAAGCTGACAGATACATAGCCAGACTGAGGGCTCATCAGTCTTATTCAGCATTAACCTGAAGATCTTTTCTATAATTCTTAAAGGGGAACTTTACTGATTTAACATAGTGGGCTCTGTTTTCATAGTGGCATAATGACTAGAACAAGCAGCACTCTGACTGTTTTCCTGACCTTGAAACTTGCTTTGTGGATCTGTGTGGTATTTTTGTGACACACAGTGCACAGGTGGGAGGAGAGGAACAAACAGGTGGGAGGTTCATTCAAAATGAGGCAGCTCAATAGTTGTTATGTTTTGGTTAGAAATGTCAAAGAAGTTGAGAATAGACTCAGAACCAAGTGCATGGCTGCAGATTTATAGTGCTGTGTGCTCACGTCATGCTATAACTTTACTTATGTAAAAAATGTCAATAAATGACTTTTAGTTAATGTAATGGAGTAATCTTACATTACAATATTGTTACTTTTACTTAACCAAATCTGCTTCTTTGTCCCCACTGTTGCAGGGAATATACTTGTGCATTATGATGATTAAATCTAAACCTGGCAATCGATCATACATCATCTCTAAAGCTGTTGATCATTACCATGTTAATGGCAATGATTCACCATCCCCCTTGAATTCCACAAGACTGAAGTTTCCCTCCATGACTTGTATCAGGATCAAATAGCTGGCTTAGTATCCCCTCATTCAGCCCTGTACTGTAGATGTGTCTAATCACAGCTGTAAGCTGATATGCAGCCTATAAGCACAGCCAGGTAATACAGGCTGAGAGCAGAATGTGCATCTCCTCTGTCTCCTCCTCCTCACTGCTACTTCTTAATCCTCTTAGCATTCAACTGGCTGCTGTAGGGCGACAAGACATCAATAAGCAGAGAGAAAATGCAAAGCAGGCCCTATACAACAGCTGCCAGAGGACCTGGGCTCAACACACGGCAAATGTTTCAATTAAAGAGTCAGAGGCATTCATCCGGAAGCTTTAAAACAGGCGGAAGTTTGTGATCAATACAGAGATAATTGATTCTCCCTTCTCTCCTGACACGCTCTAAAAGGAAGGATGAAAGTATATGTTCACCACTGAAGACTATTCTCAGCAGGGGAATACGGATGTTATTTCTAGCATCAGCTGCTAAAAGACAGGGATCCTCACCCAGGTGTTGTTAATTCTCCTTTGATAGTACTCACGAGCATGTCTTTTCCGATAAAGTAAAATATTCTTGAATTCTTTCTTATACCTCAGGTAGAAGTATAAGTCATAATTTAATCTTTTCATAACCTTTTGTTCCAGAAGGGTTGAGATATTTCATATAAGTCCATATATGGTGAGTTTTAGATCACTTAAATGGCCTCTCCAATGATTTAGCAGCTACATAAAGATCTCTGCATGGTCCATGTCTTTCAAAATTCACACCCCTACTTGAGCTTGACAGCTCATTCTTGACCTTGGAAACAGCAGTTGACAAAGAAATCTCAACTCAAGGTCCACTACAGCTGAAATCTCTGGAGCAAACAAGTAAGTGGACCTAAAAATATTCATTATGCAGATGAGTATTTTCAGTTAGTTTAGTTAGTTTCTTCATTATATTACTGGATTATTATCACTGATGCATTATCATGTAAGCAGATTTATAATGTTGCAGCTCTTTGAGGCATACAATAATAATAAAAACATTCCACGAGTCATAACTGAAAGTGCTTATCAACACCCAACAACCCTCTGTTTGACACAGCTCCAAACCAACAAAATCAAAGAGACACTCAACTGAGAGTGATTTTGAAAATCAAAGAAAAAAGACTAAAATCTTTATTCTCATATCACACTGTTTGTAACTGCAAAGAGAGGTGATAAATAGAAACTATTGAGTCTGAATTAACCTCAAAATGTTTGGTTTTAACAGCCAATATCCATGATGAGTCTAGAAAGGTCTAAAAAATGTATTGTTCAAAGAGCTTTCCTTATTGAAGTAACCGATTAATTTGATACAAGAGCGCCGACTTTGTCTTTATTGTCACTGACCTTATTCCAACCAACCCTCCAAATTCAATGACAAATACATGATTCCTCATGTATTCCTTTAAAAATGTTCCCATATCAGTATTTTCTGACCTGACACCCCTATCAGCAAGACAACATCATGCATCAGTGCTTACCAAAACAATTATAAATCACTATTACAAAAATGATACAACCTGATCTGCTACCAACATGGTGAAGGTTTGGTTAGATTTGGACACAAGAGCTACTTGGCTTGCAGTTACAGTAGTGAAAGATTGTGGTTTGAGTGAAAAGATCTACTGTCTTGGAACCTTTGTCATGGCTCAAAGAATGGTTAGATGGTTGAAGCCAATGGAAATATTTTGTGAAAATAAACATTCATAACTATTAGAAAACCTATTTTAAAAAACAGCTCATTTTGCTGTTTAGACCATTTGTCAAGACTGTGTAGGCGTGGGAGATCATGTTTAGATATTACTAAACTGATTGATTTATTACCATTACTGAAATTCTGATTAAAATGCTCCAACAGTGACAACTGCAGGGCAGGAGGAGAAAGGGCAGTGTGTGAAGTGGTGGTGGGGGGTTGTGGGGGGCAGCAGGAGCCCATCCTCCTCAGGGCGGGATCTCTTACATCAACTTAATGTACTTCATTTTTTTTCATGCTAATCTACGATTGGCCAGAACACACTAAAATGATGCTCCAAGGAAGGATGTCCTCCCTAACCAATCAACAACCAGAATACAATGTTGACATCATGTTGGTCCAATACCAATTCAATTCAGTTTTATTTATATAGTGCCAAATCATAACAAAAGTAATCTCAGGGCACTTTTCACATAAAGCAGGTCTAGACCGTACTCTTTAATTTACAGAGAGAGGGACCCAACAATTCCCCCATGAACAAGCACCTGGTGACAGCGGTAAGGAAAAACTCCCCTTTAACAGGAAGAAACCTCATGCAGAACCCGGCTCTAGGTGGACGGCCATCTACTTTGACTGGTTGGGTTGAGAGAGAGAGAAGGGGGTGGTGGGGTGGGGACACAGAGAAGCAGAACAGCAACAACAATGACAATAACAATTGACAAATGACAGTTTCCAAATTTCATCTTCAAATCTCTAAAACTAGAGATAGACTCATACAGTAGCATGTTAGAAAATAAATTATAACATGCAAATTGAGAACTGCTTTTAAACACATCAGATAGCTACTTGCAATGTAATATTTGGCTTGTTGCAGCAGCCCTGAAGGACTGTTAAGGACTGTTGTCAAGCTAACAGGAGAATGGATTTGGACTGGGTGGTGCAGCCGTGTTGTTACTTCTTCTTCTGCAATGGTTTAAAGGCATTGACCCAATGCTTAATTTCCTCATGACAGATTTGGATGGAAATGTGAAATAATTCAGAATTTATTTTGCAGATTTTCCGGTTAAAATATGAGACATTTGGATAGTAACCTGGGGTGTGTCATTTTACCTACAAGCTTGTAGGTTAATCAAGTGTAATATACTACATGGTATCACATGTAATATATGTGACCTTTGCCTGCCTCCAACCATAAATCACTTCCTCTATTCCCCTGCTCCGCCGCTCACCTCACTGTGCACCTGAGGTAGCCTGGGAGCAAAGTCTTCAAAAATATGTGCACTGAAAAAGAAAAATTCATAATGGAGGTGATGCTTCCTGGTAATAAAGTGTGTGCAGTGGAGGTGGTAATAACTCCTGACCCTATTAAATTAATTAAGCCACAGCTTATCATAATGGAGGGATGGAGAGAGAGAGAAAAAATAGAGAGAGATGGGGAAAAAATGAGAGTGGTGGATTCTGCTGGTAGTCCCTCTGAAAGCCTCTCGCTGATGAGGCTGGAGGGTAGGCACACCGAACAAACGCATAACTTATTAAATTAGTGTCAGTCTCCACGGGATGGACAATAATTGTCCTCCATGTCATTAAATTCAGCCTGCTTTTGGCTGCGCTTCACAGGCTTCTTCAGCCAGCCACGCACAAGGCTCTACAGCCACTGATATCTGCATGCGCTGGCCTTGTGTGTGTGCTTGTGTATGTACATGCAACAAATTAGGGGGTAATTCCTGTGTATTTTGTAGCGTTGTTCAGTCCTATCAGTAACAGTAACTCACCATGTTAATCGCTACATATAAGTAAGGTACTGCATGGTATGTATATGTAAATGTCAGGGAATATACTCTATGTATGTGTATATTTATTTTAGGAAATCTGGATAAACTGTTGGTTTGTGTCCAACCTGTCTGATCACATGACGGCTTGTGTTTCTTGACCCGTCAGACTTCATTGTAGCTGTGTTCTCAGTTATTCTGGGCTTCCAGGGTGCTGTGAAGTCTTGCTCATTTCCTGCATAGACAATGTAAGGGAGCAACTGTTATACCAGTCCTGTACGACAGATCCAGTCACATCTTCAAGCTATGTTTCATGCACCGCTAAGATAAAGACTACATTTGAACGGTTTCACTCAGTTCACTTCTGGATTCTGGCCAAGGCCTGAAATAGACTGTCAGCAGAGGGGGCAGAGCATTCTCAAGGGGCCCTTCTGATAAAGTCATTTTAAAATTCACAACTGTAAAATAGCTGATATATCCTATCCATAAAGACAAATTGTCACATATTGAGCCAAACAAGACTATATCTCAGAAAACATAAAGTGAAGCCACTTTGTCAAACAAGCTTGTTCTGAAGAACATATAAAGAAAACAGGTTGCCAGTCACGTTCAAATGTTTCAGCACCACCACAGATAGACAGCAACACGCCAAGTGCACTGTCTCAGTACCGTGTCTTATTTACACGGGAATAACATAAACATAAAATACACACAGCGGTCTACAACACTACAAGGTCTATTCAAGTACAAAGGTCTACAACATCACAGGCAGTGACACAGACAGTTGCCAAGATGTGGTAAGCATGAGATTAAACAACAAATTAATCCAACATTCTGACTGATTTCATCATAACCAAAATTTAATTTTTAATTTAATAAAGACTAATTGTGGATGTTTGTAACTTTGAACCCTGAAAAGGTGAAAACGCCCACTATTTCCTAAGAAAAGAGCAGTGCCGTTCGAGAAAATCTGAAAAAATTAACAGAAATCGCTATTTTTTCTGTTTTATACTTTTCATCATCTTGTGACAGCTCATTATAAAGAAATAAGGTACAAAGTGGCTTAACGTCATTTTATCACAACAAACAAAACAAATTCACAGTGATGCAATACAATAAACCACATTACATTCATACATACATACATATTTATGTTCTCATCAAAAAGTAATAATGCACCTATCATACTGTAGATACATGACTTACACATATTTCTTCATGTATATTCTTTGAGAGATTTTGTTCATGTCAAAAAGTATCACTGCATGTATCAAATACACAACTTACTTACTCTTGTTTTCTATATGCATGAATGAATTTTCACAAGCAACAGGCAGGCAGCTTCTGCACATGCTCATTCTTAAACCACACACAGTTAACATGTGTCTGAACCACTTATAAATGCAAAACTGTTGAAAATCCACCTGATTCAAATCCTCGGCAGGCTTGTCAGTCCCAGTGCAAGATCCAGTTCATAATATAACTTCCGTAAGTTATAAAAGTTACATATTTCACTCACCAATTGTTGTCCTTGCTCAGCCTGTAGTTTAGTGTAAATTAGTCCATTTGTGTATCCCACCATCCTCCATTAAACAAGATAATCTGAACAGGTTAACGAACTTTGTACATAACACAGTCACTTTTTAAAACTTCAGCCTCCTCTTCTTTATGGTGGCAAATCTGCCAGCCACTTTGTCTTTGTCAATGTTTATGTCCCGCTCAACATATAGCAAAGTGAGGCTGGATGGTCTAGCCACTGTCAGGCTAGTAGTGCTAGCAGTAGCGTGACACAGAGATAGACAGCAGAGTGGGACAGAGGAGAGACAGCGATGTAAGCTTGCTACGCTACGAGCCTGCAGATGCACAAGGTGGCGCTGCACGAGTATTGACAAGCAGTAGAGGTCTATCTTGTTTAACCTCTTGTTTTAATGTCTTGATTTTTTACTGTTTAAATGTTGTTAGTGAAGAGTCAACCAATCTGACTAAGATCTCACATGGACTTTGCTGTGTCTCATTTTTTGTTTGATCCTTGCCATTTGCACAGGGTTCAGTATTCTCAGGGATTTTTATTGAATCTAAGGGCTTGACAGCACCCACATAAGCACTTGGACTTGCTTACAGATGGCAGTTTAATAGCAGACATCTCTCGTCACTGTGAATACTTTAATAGAAAAAGTGGAAATGGGGAAGACGGGGAGGTATCAGACAGAGGCTTAAGCAGCCGAATCTCCACCGCATACCCCTCCCTTCAATACTACTTTGCAATGCTTTGCAGTCCATTAGGAACAAGGTTGACGAGATCCAAACTAACATCATTCACCCGGAGAAATTCAGAGACACAAGCATCATGGCTTTCACCGAGACCTGGCTTACTCCTGCGGACATGGAAACCAACTTAACGACTTTACTCTCAGTGGTTTTGTTGTGCCGAAGTGGCTTGACAGATGCTGACATCAAAGGAGGAGGTGTCTGCCTCTATGTCAACCAGCGGTGGTGTAAACACATCACTGTCAGAGAGAGAGTGTGCACTGCGGACATTGAGCTGCTGTCTGTGTCTATGCACCCCTCTTATCTCCTCCACCAATTTCCCCAAATATTTGTTACATACACCCCAAAGCCAATGCGAAGAATGCAGTGACAACTATTCACAAGGTTACACAAAAGCTACAGTCCCTCTCTCCTGATGCCCCCTGTCTCACCCTTGGTGACATCAACCATTGTAACCTGAAATCAATGAGCAACTTTTATCAATATATTTCTTGCCCTATCGGACTGAACAAAACTATTGACCTGTGTTATGGTTCAGTCAAAGGTGCCTGTAAGTCTGTAGATTTGCCCCTTCTCAGCTCTTCTGATCACAACACTATCCTTCTTATACCAATCTAAAGGTAAAGTAGCCACCAGAGAAGTGGAGATGTGGACTGGAAAGACTGTTGAGGAGCTCAAGGGAGCCTTTGAAAGTGCAGACTGGAATGCTTTTAATAATTCTGCTGCTGATCTTGATGAGAGGGCTGAGGTGGTATCCTCTTTTATTCTTTATCTGAAAGACTCAATTATCCCAACTAAATGTGTGAAGGTGTTTCCAAATAATAAACCCTGGTTAGATAAAGTAGTGAAAGATGCACTGCACAGGAACACAATGCCTTTCTACATGGTGGGGTTAAGGATAAGGTACAAGCTTAAAACAGAGACCAGATATGAAATGAAGAGAGCTAAACTCCAATATAAAAGTAGAATAGAGTAGAAATTTTATAGTAGTGACCTAAAGGCAGAGTGGGATAGCATGAAAGCCATGACGAGCCAGGACAAGCTAGGACAACAAGAAAAATAGGTCAATTATCATTTATGGTTTTGACTCAAATCTAAAGCTTGAAAATGCACTGAATGATTTTTATTTATGCTTTTATGATGAATATGATTTTAAAAATGTGCACAGTGATCTGTTTGATACAGTGAGTGACTGTACTACCACCTCTCAGCCTACAATCAGTGCCCATTCTGTCAGATAAATGTTCCATAAATGTGATATAAGAAAGAGCCCTGGGCCTGACATGATCACTGGCAAATGTCTTAAAGTTTGTGCAGATCAGTGATGTGATATTTTTACTGATCTTTTTAACTCATCACTTACCCAGCACAAGATCCCAAAACTGTAGATGAAATCTATTGTTGGCCAAGAACAAATCCCCAAAAGAACTCAATGACTTTAGGCCTATGGCCCTGACCTCACTAGTGATGAAGATTTTTGAGCGTTTGGTTAAACAAATCCTGACTGATAAGGTTCAGAGCTTGCTCGACCCGATGCAGTTCACATTTTGGGTTATTAGGGGGGTGGATGATGCAACTACTACTTTATTTAATCATCTGTACAAGCATCTCGAGGATACAAAAACTCATGCAAGGCTTTTATTTGTAGACTTCTCCTTAACTCTGGTGCTCTATCCCAGAAGCGGTTGTCATCCACAGGCTCACCCAAGAGGTGTGTCCTGTCCCCATTATTGTATATTCTTTACACAAATGATTGTAGGAGTAACTACGATGACAGACATCTCCTGAAGTTCACAGATAGCACTATCTTAATCATTCTGCTCCAGGATGGAGAGGTCGATCATGGGCCAGTTGTGAAAGACTTTGTAGAGTGGTATGACAACCACTTCCTGAAGTTAAATGTTCACAAAACTAAAGATTTGCCCATCGACATCAGGAAAACCTCCCACTCCACCTTCCCTACTATAATTAAGGGCTCACTTGTTGAGATGGTTGAGTGCCTCAAGTACCTGGGAACAGTAATTGACAAGAACTTGAACCATGACCTCACTACATCGGCAATCTACAAAAAGGGCCTGCAGAGACTTCACTTTCTACGCAGACTGAATACTTTTAATGTGGACAAGACACTGATGGCTTTATTTTACAAATCCTTTATTGAGTCCATTTGAACCTTTTGTTTAATTTCTTGGTATGGGAATCTTACAGTGCAAAACAAAAATCTGTTCAAAACAAAAACAAAATATGTTCTGTCTGTTCAATATTGTCAAAGTAGCCCGCAAAATAATTGGCACACAACAGCTTTCTTTAGCAGATATCTATGAAAGACAAGTTTTGCGAAATGCACGGCCGATCTCGGCCAGCTCTAACCACCCACTCTTAAAAGAATTCGTTCTTCTCCCTTCTGGGCAGAGATACAGGTACCCCAGGGTAAAAAGCAACAGGTTTAAATTTTGCTTTGTTCCAAGTGCAATAAATGTGCTTAATTTGCACTTAACCTGAACTGCACTGCTAAACAGCACTTTATTATGACTACCATTCCAATGGTTTGATACTTTTAATGAACAGATATCTCCTTTTTTGTTGTTGTTGTTGTCTGTTGTAAGTGTCAAGATTAATGCCCTATGTCCTCTTGTATGTTGTGTTTGTGTTTTTACCCTCTACTGCAAATCAAATTTGCCTTTTAGGGACAATAAAGATCTGAACTGAACTGAACTGAACTGAACTGAGTCTCCAACTGCACACTATTATTTGACATGTTTTTTTGTCCTCCCGAAAACAGACCATCTTTAAAGTATTTGTACGGAATAAATATTTGTAAAAAAACTACAACAAAAAAACACTATTTGTGCTTTTCTGAACACCGTATTTGGATTTGGCTCCACCCCTATCACCTTGATTGTTAACATGATGCAACAACATCACGCATTCATGGATACACAGGCTGCTAGCTTTTAAAACTCCCGGCAGCCCAACCAACTCAGAGTGTTGGGGGCCAACAACAATACAAACAGGCCACAGCACCCCCGCTGGTGCTGTTGCTGCATAAGACGAGAATTCCTTGGCAGTGGTGGCGGCTCGTCTCTGCTCTGCAGAAGTCACAGACATGGTCTGAGTCTGACTTTTTTTTATAAAGCACTCAAAGAAACTTCATTCAAAATATTCAGCTAGTCAGGTAGATTGGGCCTGACTGGACTTTGTAACTGGAGAGGGCCATGGGCCCAGGGACGCTGTCCCCTCTGCCACACTGCTTGCTCCACTACTGAATCTGGCTCAATGTTAAATTAATTCAACTGCAGTTTTGCCACAAACTGCAATAACAAAGTGTCTTGAATTTAGCCTGGGTCCAGACCTCTGAATTGCCACCCACATGTCAGAGGTTAGTAGGCGGGATTAAGAATGGGAGCACTGTTTGCATACATAGCTTAGGATGACCATATTTTCAAACCCCCAAACCAGGATCCTTAAATGTACCACACGTTGATGCACATGCATATGTATGTGCTTATGCACACATCTTAGCACACTTATCTAGTACACCTTTCAACACCATGAACAGCGTTTACAAAAGAAATATGTTTTGTCTCCCAAAATCTACCAAGGTATTTGTCAGTGTGCATAAGCACAGGTTGCTGGCTGAACGGCCAACTGACACATTCCCAGCTTTTTTTCAAACAAAACAAGGTACAAATATCTCTGTGGCCTATAAATAACTATAACATAAAAATAACTGCAACTTACATCTTCACAACACTATGCCACGAGCTGGTGGCAAGTTTACAAAACAAGTTTACAATCGCTACAATTGTTTACAAAATGTAAAAATGTAAAAAAGTGTTGAAATGTCAAAACATTAAATGCGCTGAGAAATAATCTTTAAAGAACGTTACCTTTCAGAAGATTAGCAGGTACTGTATGCTTTGCAGTCTGTCTTCTTAGTTAAGAGTTTCTTTTCTGGAGATCTCGGCTCTCAGGGAAACCACAGCTTATATTTGGCCATCTTAATATGATCTTTTATATGGACATTTCCATCGTGCATGACCGAAAATGTACTCTTGCAGTGTGTGCAGAATGCAGCATTTTGGTACTTTACACAGGAAGGAATAAGCTTCCTGGGGCTCTTTAGAAAAGACCAACTCTCTCTTCAGCATGACAGCTAACTGTTAGCATACTGACAGGCTCTGTCAGAAAGAGCTGCAAGCGTCATAGGCTGCAACAGCCTTGACAACAATACATTGATTGACTGACACACATACAGACAAATCAGTGTTGAATTCAAATCCTAATTTCAGTAGTGGCTTTTCCTGCTTGGTGACTCTAATGTTCAAAACCAAGACTGACACTGTCATCTGTAGCTTTGTATAATAGTACCTTATAAAAAGGACTGTATATATAACTTCAGTATTGTAGGAGAAGTGACTGAAGGTTTTTGTGGAATCCTGCTGAGTGTTGATCATTACAAAGCGAGGAATTAGAAAAGTGTAGCTGGGGTCTGAGGTTTGAACGGCAAATTTTATATTCTGCAGGGAGTTTTTGTTTTAGTCAATTGCTTCAACATGTTAAGGCCCTCTTTTCTATATTGAGTTTCTTTTTTGTGTCTGACATGATGAACAGTAATGGCCTTTTAAATAGAAGCATCCAGCAGCGTTTACTCAGGGAAGAGGGCTGCTGGGATCAGACCTTATTTGAGGCGTCACCTCCCCTGTGTAGATCTGACAAGCATCTGAACCGCTCTCTTCCTAATCCCATAAAAGTCAGCTGAGCTCCGTGCTCTATCGCCAACAGCCTGCTTCACATTCATACAACACACATTCATACCAGGGGTGCTGGCCAGAGGTTGGCAGGGCCCTGGAACATGGCAGGGATTCTAGATAGTTTCTGTTTTAACATCATAAGCAAGCTGCCCACTACAACACTGGCTCTGAATATTCAGCGTTTTTACTTGATAAATGACTAAATAAATATCTGGTTTTCCAGATTGCTGCAGATGAATCTAAGATTGATATATTCATGAACTAATTGGAAAGGAAATGGTGCATCCTGTAGCACATGATGATAGAAATGGTTGCCATGATTAGCATGTCAATTTCATGTTGCTTCTTTCCACAAATGAGCCACACCAGAGCTGGATTGGAAGCAGAGACTCAGCCTTTTAGACGATCTGTTTAATGGTTGTTTGATCCAAGTAGGAATGACACCAGACTCTGGTCTCCTTATTAGGTTGTAAACAAACCAAACTAAACAGACAAACACTCCAGATTCTGTCAGTTAACTGGTTAGTTGTGATCACAGTGTGCCATACAGAGTTTCAGAGACTTTCCCCTCTCAGTTAAACTGCAAATGGAACCACTCAGTTTTTTAGGGCACAAAAATGAAAACTGGTCAACATACAGAGAACTTACTGCCACTGTCTTTTCTGTCTCTGCCATGATGTGTCTTGCTTGTGTGGCCCCCAGCCCTGTGATTGCACAGTCCACTGTGAGGCCAAAGGGGGTCCACTGCAGTTGCAGTGGATGTATTGCCTTCAAGGGGCAGCAATAAGGCCAATCCAGCCAACACTCAATGACATTGTTGGACAAGCTTCACAAAGCTTGAGTATGTTTTACAAAAGAAGAGATTTGAAGGATGACAAACTGGGCAACTTTTAATGAAGAGCAGCTCATAGCTGCTTCCCTAATCCTTTCTATGGGAGGTACACAGAACCGTCTCCTGCACAGTGGATGAGACAGTCCCAGACGGGGCTAGTCTGACATGTGAAGCAAGCACAGCAAAATGTTTTGATCATAGTGATTCCAAACTTGTTGCTCAAATTGTAAAGTTGGTTGTTATATCGCCATCATCTGGCCAATTCTGTAATATTTGTTGCCTTGGGGAAAATAAGCCAGACAGTTTGTCTGCTATAGGAGAGAAGCTGTCAGGGACTTGTATACCAGCTCTGTGCTCTACCATGCAAAGCAGACACTCTAATCAGACAACTATCTCCCTCATTTCTTGTAATCATGCCACCTCCTTGTTTGCAGTGCTGTAGGTGGAACATGACATGATAAAAGCTCTCTCTGTAGAACAACTAAATGCCAAGATAGAGAGAGAGAAACACTGGTACAAATATTCAAGTAGAGAGAGCGAGTGTTGTGAGATGATGAAAGAGAGGAATGAGAGTGAAAAATGAGAGGAATGATAAAAAAAAAAAAAAAACACAGTGCGAGCTGTGGCAAGCTCTAAATCATGACGAAGTTGGACAAGGAGGGGAAAAAGACAACACAATTAAAGCTCCTAACTGATGTGCAGCTTAGCAACAGGACAGTTGGATGTTTTTATCCAGACAAACAAAGAAACAAGAAGCAGACAAGGGAAGTCTCGGCAAGAGTTGGAGGGAGCTGATAATGAGGACTCGCCTGTAAACAAAAGTTGAAACACTTTGAATTTGATCTGTGACATACACAGAGGGGATACAGACACATTCTGTTAATTAGAATGGCTAATTAGTGGCAATGCAACAATAATTAATTTAAAAAGCGATATTTAAATTAATTATTGATTACATTAATTAAGTCAGAGGGGGTAAGAGGGGGTGTGGGGGGTAATTAAGATAAATGTTAAATGTGTTGGTAATTAGGTTGAGTTGGGAGCGAGATGATGATGATGATGTAAAGGCAGGAGGCCAAGGGAGAGAAGCAGCCGACTGTTCATCATCACCGCACCGCTAGGAGGAAGAGATGGAGGAAGACGGATGGATAGATAGATAGACAGGGGAAAAAAGAGACACACTTCCATTATTCAGAGGCTTCTTGCGGATCAGCTGTGCACTGTGTGCAGTGTTTCCGTAGTGTTCTTACTAATGAGTGCCTATTGATTGGTCTAACCTCACTCCCAGCCCCACTCACCTTCTCTTTGATCACAGCACTGAGTCACTAGTTAACACTGGACTGCTGCTGTATGGACACAGACAAGCTGCTGCTGATAATTACACAGAGAGCACACACAACACTCTACCCTCCGCCGCCTCTCCAAATCAAGCACAGGAGAAATTCTAGGGAGCCTGAGACCACATGTGCACTGTTTTATGTAAAGAAAGGATGTTATAAACTGATTTCTCACAATTACAATGACAATAACCTTAATCCTACTGAGTGGGTTACCCACAGACCCCAGAGGTTTACTTTTCATCATATCTCACAGGTGCTTTATGCTGTCAATCAATATGTTCCTAATGACTTCATGTCATTGTTTTCTGTTTCTGTTTCAATTAGTGCTTTTTAAAAATATCAATGTATTGGGGTCCTGGGGGACCCTAGTCAAAAGAACCCAATTCCGCCTATAGATGGATCTATTTATTGAGTTCAAGTTTGCCATGGGTACTAATTTTAAAGTATCACACACTAACAGGATGTGGTAGGAGCATTCTGTCAGTCATTTTGAAGGAGACAGACACAGATGCAGCAGACACAGGTTTTCTCATGTGCTCTGTCAATGACCCTAATTTTTGATTTTAGACAATATGTGAATTAACTGTAACTTTCCTAAAATAATAATCTGTTTTTTTCAAGTGACATTAATTACATAACTACTAATGTTTTTAAAAGAAATAAGCAGAAACTTCACAGTCATTTGACATGGACACAGGCCAATAGAAAAGAGCAGGCCAAAAAAACATAGGTATCTCACAATTTTTGAGCCGTTATCATGAAACTAATATGTTTTGCACTGTGGCTGTGGCCAATGTAGCTATGACACATTTGATGTGAGGCTGGATTGTCCACAAAGGTTGAAAGTTCTTCGGTCCATCTAGCAGTTCATTAAAACATTACAACATACACACACACTCATAACAACACTGCCAGCATGAATACTCCAAATACAGTGGTATAAGTAAAAGTAACAATACCACTGTGTACAAAAACTCTGTTAAAAGTAAAAGTTATGCATTCAAACTTTAAAAGTAGAAACATATTAACATTAACACCAAAACTAAAGTTTTCATTATGCAGAATGGCCCATTTCAGAATAATGATTATTATGTTATTGGATTTTAATAATTAAAGTATTAATTGTTGTTGTATCTATTGGATCAATAAAGTTGATCTTTTCTTAACCTATATTAATCTGTCATAATTTATCTGTTGATCATATTTAGTATTATTAATCTGAATCTGCAAAGTAACTAGTAACTAAAGTTGTCAGATAAATGTAGTGGAGTAAAAAGTAACATTTTTCCCCTTTGAATTGTAGTGAAGTAGAAGTATAAAGTAGCAGGAAATGGAAATACTCAAGTAAAGAACAAGTACCTCAAAATTGTATGTATATGTTCTTTGTATACAGAAACACCCTGTGTTTCAGTCTCCTAGAGATTATGTTCATACATGACTCAATTGCAACTGCAAATATGTTCTGCTAGAAATGTAATGCTGCTGAATTACATTTTCTCCCAACATAATGAGAACATGTTGTTAATAAACATATTTGGCAAGTTGCAAAAATATTGATCTGAATATATGAGTGAAATGTTCAGAGACAACCTATTTAATTTTTTTTCAGCCAAAATTTCTGATCTTGCAGCACAGTCTCTACTAGTAGAAACTACAGCAATATTAACCTTTTCATGGTTATGTTCAGACTCAACATCAATCAATCAATCAATCAATTTTTATTTATATAGTACCAAAACACAACAAAAGTCATCTCAGGGCACTTTTCACATAGAGCAGGTCAAGACTGTACTCTTTAATAAATGTAACATGTTTATTAATATTTAAGCAATGTCACAATCTTTCACTAACCTTCACCAAAATGCTTTTGTTGTGTAAACCTAACCACACACAGGACTGGGGTTGGCTCCAATGCATTCTGCTGACAGGCTGGAGAGCAGCCACGTGTTCCAGATACGCCAACATCTCATTCATACAAAAGCCCATATCATCTCCATATCTGTATAAATATCTATAAATATGTATAAATAATTTAGTAATCTGATTACTTATACATTGGTTAGGGAATTTGTAATATCATGGTCTTGCCTTGTAGAGGCACCTTGTGCCAAAATCCAGTTTTTCATCTAGTTTGCATTTATTACTTCAGTTTCTATTGTGATCACATGCTGCATATTCCTGAATAAAGTTGTATTGATCAAGTTACCTCAAATTACCTAACATGCAAAAAATCTGGGCCAGGTAGTGTTCCAGTATAATTACTGGTTCGTCTCTTTAAATATGATGTGCTGTAAGCTCTGTGCTTAATGGGAACTTGGAGGGTCCATGGAAGTTATTATTTATAAAGAATATTTAAATATTTTATTTTACATGTTTTACAAGCCACCATAGCAAGAATTCAGATACAGTTGTTTTGAGTGATGCCCTTACAAAAGCTTTTGTCTTCTTTTTTATACCGTGTCAGGTGACCAGGTATTAGGTAGTGGTTTCCCCATAAGTGGAGCGACCGCGGGGGCAGAGGGGGCGGCTAACTTCCTCTATTCATTCTTTATGGTAGTTCTTATCACTATGGGTGTAATCCCCCTCTGACCACAATGTGGGTTGCAATAGCAGATGACTTTATCAGAAAGGCCCCTTGCTGCGCCTGGGTTTCCCAAATGCACTGTGTGTTAGTTAGTGGCGGATGACTCCACCATTCTCTCTCATCTTTCTCTGTCACTCAGTCGCTCTCTCAGTCTACCTCTTTATATTTCTCTTCTATGGTACATCTTGTACAGTTGAGCACACCTCCCTACAGTTTGGAGTGCGTTAGCTACACGCACATGTTCAACAGTACCCCAGGAGTTGCCTCAGCATATGGGATAGATTTTTGATCCTAGCTCTCCCTGTTGCTTGTTGCCTGCAGCATTGCCCATAAATTGCAGAATGTATCACTACCCTAAGCTCAGCCAACATCAATAACGAAGGGAAATTTATGCTTTGTTAGCTAAATCTAGATATTTTGCTAGTGCCCTTTAAATATAAAAAATAAATCAAATGTCTTTTGAGTCCAATATTATATATATTTGCAGTGCATGTTGGCTTGGTTAATATTGGCTTTGTGGCTTGCTAGCTTGCTCATGTTTGCTAGCAAGCTAAGTTTGAGCTTTTTCTAAGCTAGACACGATATAAAAATATCATCATGTAATATTACTTTCAGATTGTTTCAATTTGAGCCAAAAAGATAGCAATGCTCATCAGTTTTGGCTGGTAGCATCCTAGCTAACTGTTATCTCACCTATGCAAGCTAATGTTACCTTAAATCCATAGTGGAAAACTGCTAATCTAAAAAGCAAATATACATTTTAATATAATAATAATATATAATAATATAGCTGTAGCAGCAGTCTAGTGTAAAGGAGTAAGTCAATTTTAAAATTTTTATGTTAGATGTAGCACCCTGTAATTTATGCCTCTTTGCACAGCCATTTTACCCTCTAATATATATATTTTTTAATTTTGCAAGCATCGGCAGCAGGGCTCGCTCTGATGACATCACAAATATTGATTGGCTGAGGCAGTTTTTGGCCCAAAGGGGCAACTTCAACTACTGATGAAGGTCATGTAATTCAATCAAAAGCTTAACAGTTAAACAAACCTTTTGGTGATTTTTTTTTTCTCTACTGCCATTTCTAATGTCAAGGATGAAGTCATCATTATTCCTGCCAGTATCAGACAATCACTGATAGTTTGATATGTGATAGCAAACTTTACAACATTGTGAGGTGAAACAACACAGAATAAGGTATCATTAGCTAACATTGGTCACTCTCCAAGGCCAGTTTCAGTTATCTACTGGTTCTCCTAAGTGTCATAGACCAAAATTAGCTCATGTTTTGAGATCTGACTTGGACTAATAACAATCAAACTAATCTATAAGACTAGTAACACTAGAAGGGAAAGAGAGTTCATGTGATTTTTGAAATCAGGGTCAACTGGCCCTTTAAAGATTTAAAGAAGTGGCATCACCTGAAGCTCAGAGGGAATAAATCTTGAAAACATGAAATCTGAGCCAAAGACATGTACAGTACATGCACCTGCATGTAGATGTGGACGTTGGTGGGTGTCTGAATACAGGGTGCTGTTTGGACAGGAAAGCACTCTTTATTTTTGACCTTGCATGTTCAGGTTTCTGAGGTCTCCTCTGGTGGAAATGAAAGGTTTCTGTATGAGGCAGAGTCCAAGTGAAAATGAGGAGAACTTTGGAGGCTTCACCTCCAAATCTGTTGACAAGCCAAATGATAATGTGATGGAGCGAGAGAGACCAGGAGAGTGGGGGAGAAGGAGGGTGATCAGATCGGGTGGGAATAGGGAATAGATATGCAAGGTAACTCAATTAAGGGAGGCAATTTCCACCCTCCCCTCTTGCCCTGAAAGAACTAGAGCAAGTGAAGCCACTTACAATGGTGTCAGAGGACAAATGGAACACAGAGGCAGAAAAAAGGATCATACATTTAAAGAGAGAGGAGACAGAAATACAGCAGAGAGGTGCACAAATAGAACTATGTCTTGGCAAATGAAACCATCTTGTAGATTGTTGGACACTGGAACAGAATTGTGTTGTAGAAAGAAAAGCCCGGTAACTGCTTGAAAAAGAATAATTTAAGAGGAAAAAAACCCATATGATAATCAGTGAGAAATGGCAATTTCTCATAAAAAAAAGCTATTTATCAGTCCTATTCCTCTCTGGCATGGAGATTAATTATCATCCAAACACTATTAAAAGACATTACATTCTACATTTTGGCATAATGAAGGAAATATCAGGCATTCATCAAGACAGACCACCAGAAAAATGACAGCATTTGATGTTTGTTCATATCAAGACCCCAGAAACTGTCAGGTGTTTTTGGTGTAGGAGCCACAGTTGCGATGTGAGAAATGTCTGCAACATGATAAATACATTAAAAATAAATGATGTGACATGAACATACCCAAATGACACTTTGTATTATCAGAATTTCATTGTTTGGGTAAAATTCCTGCTCACCTAGCATTAGCATTAACATTACCACAGCTACCCCCGCTCTCCACTGCAGAACAGCTGATCATTTACTCACCTGTTCACTAAAATACTGTCTGAGTTCACCTTGAGAGGAGAAGCATTGTGATAGTTCTTTAGTGACCATCTAGAGAAAGATTTAGATGACTGACATTAACCCTGGAACTGACTCATTCCTTCTGATAGCAGCAGGAAAAATATCTGATTGAAAGACATGAACTCCTCCTCCTCTCCATCTGTATGCATTCATGTAACATCAATGCATGTCACTAACTTTGCTTCTTCCCCGGAGTTTTTTGTGCTTTCTCATCTCACAGGAAAACCTGACTCCCGGGCCGAACCTTCGCGGTTCTTCACAGTCCTGATGGCATCCTTCCCTGTCTGTTGATGCTTGTGCTTGTTGTTGTTTGTTGTTGTGATTGTTTTTCTTCTGTCCCCCCTCCCCCTTCCCCTCTCTCTTTCTCTCTCTCAACCCAACCGGTCAAAGCAGATGGCCGCCCACCAAGAGCCGGGGTCTGCTTGAGGTTTCTACCCGTTAAAGGGGAGTTTTTCCTTACCGCTGTCGCCAAGTGCTTGCTCATGGGGGAACTGTTGGGTCTCTGTAAATTAAAGAGTACGGTCTTGACCTGCTCTATGTGAAAAGTGCCTTGAGATGACTTCTGTTGTGATATGGCGCTATATAAATAAAGATTGATTGATTGATTGATTGATTAATAATGTTACATTAGTTTAGCTTTTTATAGATGTGGCCATGCTGCCTGCATCTTCTTCTAGTTTGTCAGCTGTTTCGTTGCTTCTTGTCTAATTCTCAGAGGATTGTGGATGAATTTTTGTTTCTTCCAAGAAGTACTCAGATAATATTACTGACAGAGACAAAATGTTACTGGATGCAAGATACTCAGTTCATACGGCTAAATCAGCCTCCAGAAATGCTGCAGCTCCTTCAATAAAACTTTGCATTAAAACAGTAACAGTACCAGTTAAACCAGTTTGATTATTTACACCTGTGCCTGTCACATTTCAAAGTATCGGCTGTTAAAAAAGATGTATTGTGTGGATCTTGGTGGATGATTGAATTTACAAAGTGTCTGTCTCCTACTGACAGTCAATATTGATTTTTCCCTTTCCTTAGACAAGTATGTTTAGTTGTCTGACCCAAACCAAACCTTAACTATAGAGGTCAGAAAACTACCATATGGGTTATCTTGTATTCTGGCTCTAACAAACCACTTATTGTCTTATTGATAAGGTATTAGAATTTGCCCCAAAAACATCATAATTCATCCTCTGTGGAACATATCAATTCACAAAACTGATATCATACACACTTTACATACATAGCAGAAAGGCAAGGACTATTTTTTAAAGTTTGGTTTCAAATAAAATGATAATAAAATGTAAACTAGCATTTACATTAATCACCACTATTGCTACTGAAGGAACTAGGGGTGTTCAGTTACATCTGCTGTTATGTCTATCAGCAGGTCTCAGTGAGGGGAGTCACATCCACCTGTTACATGACGCACATTTCCTAATTTGGACATGAGTCCCAGATTGGGGGTGTTCCCCAGAGACAAAGCTGAGCTACTGACACACAGGATGTGCTCCCAAGGGACTCTCCATAACCTGTTGTTCCCCTTCTCCTTTCCACAAAGTCAGGTTGTAAAAAATAGGCAATAAATGAAAAGTGCAAAGCAATAGTCACCTTTGAAGTTCTTCCCTACATGTATCTGTGTTATAGGTGTATAAATAGGTAGAGGTCTGTCTGCAATGAGGCGATGAGTAAAGTTTTAGCTCAGTAGTCAGCGCAGTCGTCTGTGATCTGAGAGACTCCAGTTTAAGACTTGGTGTGGGGACGTCCTTCATAAGATAGCTTATTCATGAACACTTAATGTAACACTTCTATTTTCTAAAATTAAAAGTGTAATAAAAACAAAAATGAGATTTTTAAGCCTCTTTCCAATTTTATTCGAATACAAATACAAATAATTTTGCTGCCTCAACAAATACAGATACAGATACAAATACTGGGCCCTGTGCACATCCCTAGAAAGAACACACGCCTACAAATCTGAACAGGTTTCAATTTCATGCCTTCATCTGACTCACTCTCTCTCTCTCTCACACACACACACACATCCTCCCATCCATCTCTTCTCCTTTCTCCTCGGTCTCATTTTCTCCTCTAAATAATGATGCAGCAAACTTAAATCTCTGCCAGTGAATGAGAATTAATTTCTCTGGCCTGCCTCACAGATGGAGCCTTTCAGCAGGCCATTCTATTTATGTTCCAATCCGATCCAGCCGTGACTCACTCACACCATTACATTCATTCAGGATTATTGCAGTATGCCTGTCTGCACAAAAGTATACCTGGCTGAAGTTTCTAACACAATTTCAAACAAACTGAATGCATCTTTATGCTGTGCAGACGTCACTGCAAACACACACCTTTACAAAGGAAGAAATAATGACTTTAGTATACAGCAGTGAGCTGTCTGACTCCTCTGTCTGTCCACACAGTCAGACATAATCACAGGGTTTCACCTCAAAGAATTGTCTTCTATAATGAATATATCTCATCTAATTTCTTCTTTTAAATATTATTCTGCTAAATATTTCCACAATTCCGTTTTATTACAACTTTGTGCTTACTCTTGCATATTTAGATATTATTTCTATCAGTTATGATAACATTGTACTGACCAAAGTATTGCTAAAATGTTGAAACATGAGGAGTGAGCTGATCAGGAACGCACCAACATTTTATGCAAATTTAAATTTCTTTATTTGGAGGTCAAACTGAAGCTGAGTGTACCTGCATGTTGCTAATACTCCACATGGTACCTAACACACATACAGCTACCTAACACCTGTATTATTTTATCTTGATGAATCCTCATGTATATCTATTTTTTACAACCTTTATAATGTCTGTTTATGTTGCATATACATGGTATATAGCTCATTTTTGAACTGCTTTAAAAATCCTATTCACAAAAACCATCACAATGCCAGCCGAGCCCCCATGTAACTCTGTCTCCTAGAAATTCAACTCAATTGTAACAGCAAATATGTTTTGTCGGCTGAATTATGTTTTCTCTCAACATAATGGGAAAATGTTAATTAACATGTTTGGCAAGTAGCAAAAATGTTGATTCTGAACATATGAGTGAGATGTTCAGAGACAATGTACTTAGTTCTTCTCCACCAAAATAACTGATCTTGCAGTAAAATATCCATTAGTAGAAACTACAGCAATATTCAACGTTTTATGGTTATGTTTAGACTCTGGCAGCACTTGATTAAGGTCAGAGACAGATCATGGTCTCCATTTAGTACAGAAAAAAGTCCACAATGACTTGAAGCATGCACAACGTGTCTATTAACATTTAAACGACACAACGTTTCACTGACCTGAATCTTGATGAATAAACCTAAACACTAGAAAGCTTGCATCTCGTTCGCTTCCCCCAGCCTTCTCCCTCTGACTTCAGGACAATATATACAGTGAATGTAGCTTCATTCATTCAAAAAAATGTTGCCTGTCATCATAATCCTGCCAGCAATTCTGTAAATGTTAAAAAATATATAAAAACTATTTATTGACCAGGAGACAGCGTTGCCTTATGAATGGCGCTGGGCACTAAAGCGATTCTGGCATAGTGGCCACACTGGGTATTGCAACTTCTGGGTTCATCACTTGACACACACTGGCCCAACAAACATTTTTCCCACAATCACAACACTTACGATCATGAGAAAAGGCGTGGCTGTAAAATGACGAATCAAACCCCCTGAAACGACTCTTTTTATGAGTTTGAATGATATAATTAATGAAATTATAAACGGATTACATTTTTTTTGTCCAGTCATGTATGCAGGGAGCCAACAGGAAGTCAGCCAGCTTGCTTTGAGAAGGACTCTACTGCACATGATCTATGGGACCTAAAACAAGGAACTTCCGCAATTTTTATGCCTGAAAGCATGATTTTTTTTTTTTTTTTTTTTTTTTGGCGTATGCTTCACTGAGCAACTTGCATAGGAATGAATGGGGCTCCCTCTTATAATGTGGTATCCAGGTCTCCTTAATACATCCATGATGCAGGCAGAATCAAGATAACAAGATTACAGGTTGATAGAGATGCACTGAACTTTCCGTCATACATGATATCTGAAGAGCACTTGCCTGCAGTTGAAACTTTCTGAAGATTGTAAAGTTAAAGTGATTGATGTGAGACAGGCTGGCTCGGGCCACTCTGATTCTGCTGCCTGACGTCCATCTGCGTCCCTGTCACTCCTTCTTCCCCCCATCCACGCTTCTCTCTCCATCTGTCCACTCCTTTCTGTCTCTCCCTCCGCTCGCCTCTGTCTTTCTCCTCATCCCTCTCTCTCCGTTGCTGTGGGGAGGCTCGTGTTGGCTTCACACCGTCTGCCTCTCGCCAGCTGACTGACTGACTGAAGCTCCCACTGCTTGAGTGATGCCACCATGACAGCACCATTCTGGACAGTGTGTGTGTGTGTGTGTTGTGCAGGCATGCATAGATGTTTTCTGTTGAGTTAGCAGATATATACAGCTGCAGCAGCAGATGAGTTGTTGACAGTGGCTATTGTTTTGATTGAAAAGCAGCCTCTGTATTAGTTTTATTAAATATTAAAACACCTGGAAGTATGCGTCTTTGAGGTGTCACATGCAGTCTATGAAATAGGATTGGGAGTGGGCCTAAATGAGCTGAGGTGACAGGTGGAATCTGGGAGAGTAGACAAGCTTTAACAGCTTCCAGACAATGCTGTCAGTCTGTGGCACAGTGTTCCAGCTCCAAACGCCATCAGTTACATGATGCCATGTTTCCACTTCTTCTAAAAACTTTCCCTTTTGTATGTATGCATGCAGGCAACACGCTGCCCTTGGTCTCCGTTGAAACTTTCAAACTTTGAAGAACATGCAGCCAGTTTGTTTTTCAGGGTGGAGGCCAGCCTGTCGAGGAGTGTATTACTTCAGCCCTTGCTCTTCTCTGCTGTTTATAATGCAGTCGCCTCTCTGTGAAAATGTCCATTGCATGCCTTTAACAAATGAGAAGGAGTTAATTCAAGGTTGACAAACAGCACTTTTCTCAGCTGCGACTCCTAACAGCCTTGCTTCAAGTTAACAGGGTATCCAGAGGCTGCTGGAGGTCACACACACACACACCCAGGAACACACACACACACACACACACACACACACACAGAGGGGAAAGTAGAAAATCCCTGAAAATGGAGAGGAGTTTAAATAATAACACAAAGACATGCTCTGAGCGCTCAGAGACACCAGTCCTCTATATGTTATTTACTCCACTCTGAAGTTTGGTTGTGATTTTTGCAGCACAGAATCAGTGAATTTGCAGTAACTTGCAGTGGAAAAAATTCAATCCAATTGGTATACCTTCTGTGTTGTAAAATAAACTGTTGTCATGTCTCAAAGTTGCATAATGTAATGTCACAAAGTATATAATGACTCCAGCAAGAAGACTCTGTGAGGCTGAAGTGCTGTACTCACTCTTGGTGCTTTGAGCTAAATGCTAACATAACAATAGCATGCTAACATGCTCATAATGGCAATGTTACCATGATGTTTACTAGGTATAACATTTACCATGTTCACAATATTAGTATAGAGTGTTAGTACGCTAACATTTGCTAATTAGCACTAAACACAAAGTACAGCAGAGGCTGATGGGAATGTCATTAGTTTCACATATATTTGGTCAGCAAACAAAGCATTGGACAAAATGAAATTCTGACCTGATGATGGCGCCAGATGAGAAGTCTGAGGATCACTGATGTTGTCTGTGAAAAATGTCACGGCAACACATCCAATAGCTGAGATGTTTCGGTCTGGAACAATAATACCATTCCTAACAAGTGAAAATCAAGAGTTTTCGTGCAGGACCTTTCATGCAGCAGAGACGGTGGGGGTTGTAGAGAGAGATTGTGATATTGTTTTTACAGTTCAAAGCAGTAGCTTCCATCTTTTCATAAATATGTATTTAATATGTCTGATTCTCTGCTCTCTATATCATCATTTTCTCCCTCTGTTCTGTTTCCTTCTCTCAAGCTGACTCTCTTACAGTGCAGGTCTTCTGGTACAGTAATTGTTTTGCCAGACCAGTATTCTAGGACTAACATTTTGGTTGATTCTGCCGCTCATGATTTATGTCCACTGCCCATCCACTGTCCTCAATGTGGAGATGTGGAAAGTAAAGGTGGAGAGGTTGGGTTGTGGATGAATGGGTAGCATGACTGTAGACTGTGGTTCATGCACCTGAAATAGTTTTCTTCTTTTTTTAAACTGTGATCATCATCTTTTCCTGACCTGAACCAACTGTTTTAGTTGCCTAACCCCAAACATACCTGAACCATGTGGTAACCATGATCCCTGCTTAACCTTAACTGTACCACAGTTTCCATGTGTGGACACTGCAGAAAGAAAGAACTTTAAAAATGTTAACATTGGATGTAAAAAAAAAAAAAAATGACTGAATGTTATTTTTGTAGAATCAATATCATTTTCTGGAAATGAGGATTTGCTTTTCAAATTACAAGAAAGACTTAAACATGAAGTCCTAAGTCGAGAAATGAGGTGATTTTAAACTTTGTGATTTGGGCCTTAAACATATCATTATTAACCCTTCACCAAATTTAATGCCATACTTTTAAACACTGTAATATATATTGAAGGTTTATAGAAATAATTATACTTTTTTTTTTTTTAAAAAAAGTGAATTTATTACTTTCAAATAGACTTAATAACATTGAAAAGACACAAAAATCAAATGTTGAGATGGTAAATTTAATGGAATAACAACATTTCAGTCAAGCAATCTTCATCAGACATTCAATACATTTTACAGTAAAGAACTGATTTTTGTTCCTTGGACTCATCACTTACTCATTTCCTGCATAACATTTAAAGGCAGAATGATCAGGTGTACCTTTATTTCAATGACATTATAACTGAGCTGAATGTTTGCTGTGTTGCTGTCAGTTTTTTGTTTAGACACAGCAGAGTCTTTGCATCTCAGTGTGATCATCTGTGATATCATCTGCTGCACTGATATTCTCAACTTCATGTCCTGCTGTCATCTGTTGTCAGGAAAAACAAATACTGCGCAATTTAATAATATAATGTTATTAGTTATTCCAGGTCAAAAGGTTGAAGGCCAAGTGATGTCACAAGCCCTTGGTGTTAAAGTCAAAAGTGGAGTTTTAATTATCAAATCAAACATCAAATATTTCGGGTTCTGTCAAGTCTAGAGTCAAGAGTAAAATCCATGACTGGAGTCCACTGTTAGAACTGTTAAAATGTCAGGACACAGATAAATGACACATTCATTGTATACAGTTTGCAGTCTGTGTGTTATTTGTCAGAGAAATGTAGCATGATTTATATCAGACTATATTGTCCCTCATGTGATCAGTCTGTGTTTGTCTTCCTTCAAATCTAAAATTACTTTGAATGTGACACCACAGGATGTGACTCCACTTGAGTGTTAATTGATAGTGTGCTTGTTAAAGCTAACAGGAGGGAGAGACAGTGCTTGGTTTCAGATTAGATGGTGCACTCTGGTCCCTGTAGCTTTATAACACATGATGATTACGGGCTGTTTCTCCTGCTCTAATTATCTTATGGGAGGGTTTGCTTTAGGGCACCCTTTTTAGATGCTAGACTTTTTTTTTTTTTTTTTTGCCCGCTACAATATGTGGGAAACTTTTGATGTATGAGACAGCCGTTATTTTTACCCACCAAAAGACAGCAATTACTGGTCACTCTGTTGTTATTTTTAGCCCTAAAAATGACTTGAGTAAAATGTTAGGACTATGTAAATCGGGATAGGAGGACAGTTTGCTGCTCTTGTTTGGATGCATCTGTGTGTGTGTGTGTATGGTGAAGTGATGTGCATGAGGAGTGATGACAGTAAAACAATCATGTTTATGTAGTTAAATCAGTTATTGTTCATGACTGTGTATGTGGTTTCTGTATCAGCGCTCACACTGGATTACTGTGTGCATTTGCACATGCAGAAAGCTCTGATACCCTCCCTGTCCTGTCCAGACTCACTCTGGCTAGCTGAGCAGACAGTGATGCATGTCTGACTGCACCACTGACTTGATAGGACTTGATTTAGAAAATCTCTTCTTGGAGCCAATTGATGTTTCTCCTCCAGTGGCCTGTTCTGTGCAGCTCTGACAGTCTGCAGACAAGGTGAATCATGCTCTTATGATGGTCTCTCTGTGTGTTTTTTACTCACTGCAGTTCATGGATGTGAAACTGTGGACACTGTGGGTTCCAAGCACAGGAGACAGAGGCAGGCTGGAGAGAGGAGACCACACTGCACTGGGTGAAGGGTGTAGTGTTATAGTCTTTCACTAGGGGGAGCACTTGGTCTGACTTGAGTTGCTCTCCTCCTTCACACAGCTGAACTCACACACAGTTATTTGGCTCAGAGCGAAGCATCAAATCTCTTGTTTTGTTACATACATAAGAATGTCTTATTATTCAACTTTTTTTTTTTTTTTTTTTTTTTTACAACTCAGCACATAACAGAGCTACTCAGATGAGAATATTTAAAGAGGAAATAAATGATTCAGAAGATACAAATTTAATAAAGGTGAAAAACTCCTGAATGTGTTACCCCTTACTGCTGGTATATTTGCTTATTTTGTCTGATTTTCATCAGGTATATGAAGAACAATCCCAGAAGTTCCAGATATATATACTGTAGATGCTGTGAATGAAACATCTTGAGATATATTTTCCTGTCTCTAAAACATCACATTGTCAAATGGTAGCTATGAGAAAATATTGCCAGTATTCACCATAAATGTGAATCTTTCTTTTTCATCACTCATCAAAATGATTATATTGACCACATCCATATAACAACCCAGACTGTCCAAAAGTAAAAAGAATCAGAAACATGTTTTTAGAGAATTAAAATGAAAAATGGGTATATAGTTTAACGGGCTAGTGCTCATCGCTTCATGTGTAGGTAAGTAATAACAAATAATTTATGAATGTAAAAATAACTATGCAACGTTGCCATGTGCACTACTGATATTATTACAGAGCTCTTGTATATTTCTATACTTTTCATTTTCAACATTTTTGTTTCCATCTATATATCCTTATATAATGTTAAATAATAGTCTGCTGCAAGAATTGACTTTCCTGGTTGGACTAATGTTACTCAAATGACAGATAACATTCATCTGCTGATCATGACCATGTGATACGGTAAAAGGCTACAGAAGCCAGTAAATGGACCTCAAGTTTTGCTGTGACTTTGTCCATGACTTAAACCATCCTGAAAGCCGTCTCTCTATTGCTCGGTATATGTAGTTAGTGTCTGTGACCAGGAGAATCTGATCTTTTTTATTTTTAAATGTCTTTATTTATGTTCATCATTTTATTTATTTATTTGCCATTTGGAGCAAAAAGCCTGAGAAAGTAATTCACTTCTACACATTGCTTGATATATTATCAGGGATATAATGATAAAGAATAGAATGTTCTGGTTAAAGAATCAGACTGATATCGAAATCACACTTTTCAGAGATAATAATAATATTATATGCATGTTAAAGTCAGTGTTATGTTATGTTCCAATGGAGGTGTGCTCAGTGAGTTTCAACAAAGATATCACAACTCTGCATCAGATGTAAAATGAAATATAAATACAGTGACAAAACCATTATTGAGGAAATTTAATCTCACATTGTGTCGGTCAAAATGCCCTTTCTAGTGGGAAAATGAAAATATAATGTTGGTAGGTAACTTCATTTCTGGGAGAAAGGTGAGAAAAATATTTTTATGAGTAGCACAAAGTCAGTTTTTGAAGAATATTGGAGGTCTGTTGCACAGAGGTATAAACTGTATGACCAAACATATACATATGGGGCATAGTTCCTTACTTCCTGAAGAGAATTCTAGTGGTTTGCTGCTCTCACAGAAAAAGGCTGGTTGTCTTGTTTTACTGCATCCACCCAACCATCTATCCTCCAGCTCCAAAACAGCCTCTTATCACTCCAATCATTGGATTGATCCATCCAAAAAATAACCCTCCCTATACTGTAATAACCAGAAAATGATGCTAAACATAATTTTCAAGCTATAAAAAGCTATATGATCCTGGGTTTGGAATCAGACTATGATTTGCATTTTAAACCGCTAGGGGTCGTATGAGGTCCGCAGATCTGCCGCTCTGCCTGACTCTCTGTCCCACTGCTGTGTGGCTGGAGGAGAGATAATAACGTTACTACTACTGGGTGTAATTATAGCGCACAGCCTTGAGAGCAGCACATGAATGGCGAATGATTCACTGCATACATATCACAACATTTGCATGCATTAACCCGGTTCGCCAAACCTGTCCTTAGGCTCACACAGGCCCTGCCACCAAGTCAACAAGTCCTCCACTCACTCTAACCACCACACACTGCTTCATTAGACTAACATCAGGTGAGGGTGTAGTTAAGATTTAGCAGCTGATGGGTTAAAGTCATAAACGTCCAGTTTTCTCGTTCTCTCTTTTCTTTTTGCGTCAGGTATTCTAAAAGAGAAGCCAGTCCGAGCTCAGAGGGAGGTAGAGAGAGGTAGAGGAACAGTGAGGGAGAGAGACATGGGCCGAGCAGACGTTGACAGGCAACCCCGCTAGCCAATCAGGAGAGAGCTCTCAGCGTGATTTACAGCCGCGGGGGCTGCGAGGAGGAGGCGCGATGCGGGGAAAAAAAGCAAATAGTTGAGTGAACAGCATCAGTAGAGAGTGGAGTGGAGGAGACCGCAGAGAGGGAGCAGGGTGCCAAGAGGAGACACAGCCAGAAAAAAACAAAAAACAAAGAGGACAAGTCTGAAATGTTCCTCCTGCTTAGGGGTCATCGCAGAAGATAACATGCATATCTTGTTTTTCTTGTATGGATTATGATTTCTTTTTTCAAACTCCTTTCCAGACTGCTCTCATCACTCCAGCAGCACTGCGCTTCATTGGAATGTGCGCTGTAGCTTCTCCGGGACGCATCTGAAAAGCAAGACAGCGGTGCGAGAAAAGAAAAAAGCTTCAGCTGACATTAAAACTGTTTCAAAAATTCCAAAATGCCTCTTTTTTAATGGGACCACTTCAAGAAAATCGGACAGATTTCTCCGGACGCCTTACACATTTTTGGAGACTTTTACGCATTTTGGAGACTTTTGCCTCCGGACTTACATGGGTGATGGAAATTGATTCTTTCACTCACAGGGGATAATAAGGTTTATGATATTTTTTCCCAAGTGCACTTGTTTTTCCGGCGATGATTGTGCTTTTGATTGTCCTGTGCATCACGGATGGAGTGCTCTCTCAGATACGCTACTCTGTGCCGGAGGAGGCGGACCATGGCGCCTTGGTGGGGAATATCGCCGAGGACCTGGGACTGGACCTTACCAAACTGGCCTCCCGCCGCTTCCAGGTGGTGCCCAGCTCTCGGACACCATACCTGGAGGTGAACCTGGAGAACGGCGTTCTATTCGTTAGCGAGAAAATCGACCGGGAGCAGATCTGCAAGCAGAGCGCCAGCTGCCAGCTCAACATGGAGGTGTTCTTGGAGAACCCGTTAGAGCTGTTTCGGGTCGAGATCGAGGTGGTGGACATTAACGACAACCCACCCAGCTTCCCAGAGACAGACATCACGGTGGAGATCTCAGAGAGCGCCACTCCGGGCACCCGTTTCCCCCTGGAGAGCGCGTTCGACCCGGACGTGGGCTCCAACGCTTTACGCACGTATGATATCACCACTAACAACTACTTTTACCTGGACGTGCAGACCCAAACGGACGGGAACAAGTTCGCGGAGCTGGTGCTGGAGAAGCCGCTGGACCGGGAGCAGCAGGCGGCGCACAGGTACGTGCTGACCGCGGTGGATGGTGGTCAGCCTCCCCGGACTGGCACCGCGCTGCTGGTGGTCAAAGTCTTGGACTCTAACGATAACGTGCCAGTGTTTGAGCAGCCTGTTTACACAGTAAGCCTCTCGGAGAACGCACCAGTAGGCACGCTGGTCATCCAGCTGAACGCCACCGACATGGACGAGGGTCTTAACGGGGAGATAGTTTATTCCTTCAGTAACCACATCTCCAACCGCGTAAAGGACCTGTTCAGCATCGACCCGCGCACCGGGCGCATCGAGGTGCGCGGAGAGGTGGATTTCGAAGAGAGCAGCCTGTATCAGATCTTCGTCCAGGCTAAGGATCTGGGGCCGAACGCCGTGCCCGCGCACTGCAAAGTCCTGGTCAAAGTCACCGACCTGAACGACAACGCACCGGAGATCACCTTCAGCACCGTCACCGAGTCTGTGAGCGAAAAAGCGGTTCCGGGCACCGTCATCGCCCTGCTGAGTGTGACGGACCTGGACGCAGAGGAGAACGGACAGATCCACGTGGAAATCCTCGGTGATGTCCCCTTCAAATTAAAATCCTCCTTTAGGAATTATTTCACCATAGTGACCGACGGGCCGCTTAACCGGGAGCAGGCGGACTCCTACTCCGTCACTGTGGTCGCGCGGGATAAAGGTACGCCCTCACTCGCCACCAGTAAGTCCATCAGAGTCCAGGTGTCAGATGAGAACGATAATGCGCCCACATTTACGCAGAGCATATATGATGTGTATGTGACTGAGAATAATGTGCCAGGGGCGTACATACACGCTGTGACGGCTGTGGACCCGGACATCGGGCAGAACGCGCTCATCAGCTACTCCATATTAGAGTGTGACATCCAGGGCATGTCAGTCAAAACCTATGTGTCAATCAACGAGGAGACAGGTTATCTGTATGCACTCAGGTCCTTTGATTATGAGCAGCTGAAGGATTTCACATTCATGGTCCAGGCCAGAGATGCGGGCACCCCAGAGCTCTCCTCTAACGCCACAGTCAAAGTCATCATCGTAGACCAAAATGACAATGCCCCCCTGGTGCTGGCCCCCCTGGGGAAAAACGGCACAGCCAAGGAACCCCTGCCCCGCTCAGCTGAGCCAGGCTACCTGGTGACCCGCATTGTGGCCATGGATGCAGATGATGGTGAGAATGCCCGGCTGTCCTATAGCATCCAGAGGGGGAACGAGAATGGTATGTTCAGGATGGACTGGAGGACGGGTGAACTCCGGACGGCGAGGCGGGTGTCGGCCAAGCGAGACCCCCACCAGCTGTATGACCTGCTGATCGAGGTGAGAGACCACGGCCAGCCTCCGCTGTCCTCCAGTGCCAGTGTGCTGGTGATGCTGGTGGACAGCGTGGCAGAGGGCCGTGGCGGCGGGGACCGAGGAGGCGCCACCAAGGCCAAAGACGGCACCCTGGACCTGACCCTCATCCTCATCATCGCCTTGGGTTCCGTCTCCTTCATCTTCTTGCTGGTCATGATCGTGCTGGCTGTGCGCTGCCAGAAGGATAAAAAGCTCAACATTTACACCTGCCTGGCCAGCGACTGCTGCCTGGGCTGCAGCTCCTGCTGCTCACGGCAGAGCCGGGCACGCAAGAAAAAGCTCAGCAAGTCGGATATCATGCTGGTGCAAAGCGCCGTTAACGTCAGCGGGGCCGGTACGGCTCAAGTCCCTGTGGAGGAGTCAGGGAGCTTCGGCTCCCACCACCAAAACCAGAACTATTGCTACCAGGTATGTCTGACTCCAGAGTCTGCCAAAACCGACCTCATGTTCCTAAAGCCGTGTAGTCCATCTAGGAGCACAGACACCGATCACAACCCGTGCGGGGCCATAGTGACAGGGTACACAGACCAGCAGCCTGACATCATATCAAACGGCAGCATTTTATCAAACGAGGTAAGAGTCCTTCTCATACCTACAGTGTAACCTCCCCTTCCATTCAGAGACCCTCAGCATGTCTAAAACCTGATTCATATACAGGACCCCCCTCCTCCCCCCCTTAGACACATGAAGCCTGCCTGTTTGATACAATTTAAATACATCTCTAAACGACAGATCAAATGTTTCATACATGAGCCATTTCCATCCCCTAAATTTGTTCCCTCAGTTCAGTGGCATGTCAGGTCCAGTGTCTGAACGGACCTCTTCTAGAAATGGCTGTTGTTGAGTGCTTATACATATGCTGCAACATCCTCTGACTTATTCCCGTAAAAGGCATTAAAGCAAACACGACGATGAGACTACTGGTTGCTGACATGTTGCCTTTAGCAGTCCTCAGGGAGGTCGGCCCTGGAACAGCAATGATTGCATGTTTGTGCTGTGCTCCCAAGTCTTTGAAATTAAAAAAGATCAGAATCAGAAGCAGAGAAGTGTGTAAAGGTAATGTCTGGTGGCTCAGAGGCTGCTGGTTGCTGTGTGTTTGTAAGTGTGTGTGTGTGTGTGTGTGTGTGTGTGTGTGTGTGACCCAGTCCCCAGGGAGAGGAGCGTTCACATTAAGCATACTGGTCACAATGTTGCTGAGTCGCACTAAAACAAAGACGTGTCTCTTGGCTGTGCCAGCCTGAATAGGTACACTACTTCATCTTGCGCCTTGGCAACATATCTGTAGAGCCGTGCTCCCTCCCTGCCTGCCCCCCTCCCTGTGGGAAAACACACACTCCTCACCCAGTATGAGTGATATGTGTAATGGTTGAACACAGCTCAGGTTCATTTCATAGCTAACATCAACATGGCACTGTGTGGGTTGCATCATTTCTGGCTTGGTGGTGATGTTTTTTTTTGTTTTTTTTTTTATCTGTTGCCTTTTCCTTTATGCTAATCATGTTACATAAGGTGCTTGAGCAACACATACTGAAAACCGCCCCTTCTCTTTCAGACCAAACATCAGCGAGCTGAACTCAGCTACCTGGTTGACAGGCCGAGACGTGTCAACAGGTAAATATGGAGAGATACTCTCACTGCAGTCTTTCTGCTGCTCAACTCTTGTCACATCCACCTGTAATAATGAAGCTCTTATCTGCTGACTGCTTCTAGTTCATTCACTGATAACTCTCATTACTGTGATGATGCTCTAGATGATGAGATGGGATCACAAAGATTAGGAGGTGGGGGGGACTGTCTGTGCTATTAAAATAACTGATGTTGGTGGAAAAACATCAAAATGGTAAGTGGAGCTTTGATTTAACAGTCCTCTTTTGTTGCAGTTCGGCTTTCCAGGAGGCAGACCTGGTCAGCTCCAAAGACAGCGGCCACGGAGACAGCGAGCAGGGAGACAGCGATCACGACGCCACCAATCGAGGCCATTCCTCCGGTAAGACGTGTCTCTGTTCTTTGCTTTTTTTCCCCCCAGAGAGCTCACTACAGTAGGTCACGATGGGTTTATTTGATTTTTCTTTAAAGCTGCTCAAAAGGGCAAATCGAATGTTCTCTGGTTTTCTACAGGACAGGAGTAGTCTTTGCTGATTAGCATGTGGTTACTATGCAGCAGTGTGGGTCCAGCAGCAGATTGCAGTGCTGAAATCTGGACTCTTCTTTGGTCAGTTACAGCACATTGTGTCAGGCTGGAAAGATGACAACTGGTTTTAATTAGGGCTATCATCACACATGGCTGGAGTCAGCATCATCTGAAGCCTTTCAGTGTGTCTGACAGTCAGCTTGTATATGATGATTGTTGTCCTTTGAGACGTTCTGATTTCTCTCTAGTGGCACTGTGGCTCATGATTTCCTGTTCCTTCCAAAAAAAAAGAAAGAAAGAAAGAAAGAAAGAAAGAAAGAAAGCGTAGGATGGCTTGTAATGGAATCCCATCCTGTCCCTCTGAGCTGTATCTCATATGCCCTTTAATGGGAACCTGTCTCTCCTGTCTCTTAATATTTGTTGCTGTCTTTTCTGACACGTGATGATTTCATGTTGGCGGGCAGAAAATGAACCCCGGCGCTGTTGTTTGTAAATATGTGGCAGTGTTAATGAGGAGACTGCTCCCTCTGAGCTCAGTCACTCGGTGCTGGAGACCACTCGACGAGACGTGACAGGCTTTTTAATGAGGCTGCGCTCGCACCGGAGTGCTGGGAAGCGGACCAAATAGGTTGCGGCCGTAGCAAAACAAAACAGGCGATTCATCCGTTCATTAAATTAATTAATGCATTCATTCATGCACTTACTCTCCGACTGCACTCCCTCTGTACTTTTCCACCCCCTCCTCCCTGACCACATTCTTCCATACCCATCCTTTTTTTTTTTTTTTCTTCTTTTTTAATCTCCCCTGCCTAAAGGAACCCATCTGAGCTTGTACAATAGGGCCCCACTGAGTTATGAATGCCTGTTTTATGTCTTCATTCAGCGGCAGGCTTTCTTTGGTGCGGGCCCTCTGTGGATGGAGCCTGTCATCATGTCTGGTCAGCCGCAGCAGGGGCCCTCGACATGCCAAATGGAGCTTGCCTGCCACTTCCACTGTCACTCCAGTAAGCCTGGAACGGGTTACACAGACCTCAGTAAACAGAAAGACACAGGCCGCGTTTTAGCTCTAATAAGCTCAGAGTCAAGACTGCTTCAGTTTGGTCTTTTTCACCACTGTGGAACATTTATGTTCCTCGTCAGGCCTGAGCCAGCCAGCTGCTGTATGTGGATGGAGTTGTCCTATTTTGAGTGCATTAGCATTTCATGCTGCCAGCTCTGAGTTCTGTTATGAATAGTCTCATATTAGAGATTTATAACAAAACTTTTTTTTCTTGTTTTTTTTTTTATTTGAGAAATCTAAAAATGTTATATTTTCATAATGGTGAAAGAAACCAAACTCAAACAGTCATATTAGAACTTACTACAGTATAAATGAAGTCTTAAGTGATTGAATTGTTTTGATTTAAATTAGAAACTGTTGGATCAAGAACAAAACAAAACAAAACAAAAGATGCAAACTCGGAGTACTTGACAGTTTTCGATAGTCTTTTTTAGGCCGCAGCAGCTGCTGTATGTGGATGCAGTTGTGCTGTTTCTAATATATTATCATTTTGTGTGAATATCTGCTAGTTCTGTTTAACAAAAGAAACCAAAGCTCTTAACTGTTAAATGTTGTCTAAACCCAAGCAAGAACTTTCCACCTTAAAACTGTTCAATCAGGAGCTCTTGATGCTCGGCGCTACAATCAGATCATAGTCAAAGCAGCATCATACAGTTTACACACATACAGTCCCAACGTATGACATGTTGTGTGTCCAGCTGTGACGCCTGACAGCTCTTAGCTGCTGACTTTGAGTACCCTTGGTGTGGCAAATAGGATACAGTTACTTTGTTGCAGAGTTATCAGCCAGCTTAGTGCCTTTAAACAGATTATTTGCTGTGCATTAAGTCTTTGTTTGATTAGGATAATTGATAGCCTGGCTTAACGTCCTGCAATTCTGCTCCCACAATGCTGGAAAAAAAAGAAACACAGGCTTTACTCTCTGTGTGCTAATTGAGTTTGTCAGCAGCGAGGGTATACTCGAACCGTGTCAGTATTAATAAATGCTAATGTTAAATAAACACATGTCTATGTCATCAATCACAGTAGTGTGTTAGCCTCTTCTCTGGGCGTTGACAGGGGACTTCATGAATACATCAGTCAGCAGGAGGAATTTCCATCTTTTCTCCTTTTTTTTTTTCTCAGACAGATATTTTTGTGCATGTCAGATTTGCAGGAGCATATTGGTTTTTATCTGGGGCAAAATTTGTTTAACAATGAATTAAAGTACTGATACATTTGCAGATAAACACTCCAATAAGATTTGTTTGAACCCGTTTCTGACTCCTGGAAAGATGGTGCTGTTTACCCTCATTGCCCCGTAATGTTTCTGTCCTCTTTTTTACCATCGTGGTTGTTTTATTTTTTTTGTCGACACAGTGATTTGTGTCCTTTTTTTTTTTTTCTGCTGCCGGCTGCATCGTTGTGCCAACATTTTCTGCTGCTTCAGGCTGTGTGCTCGGTTGTTCTCTGATCAAAAGCCACTCAGTTTCTCCTCATCAAGGACACACTTAAAGAGTCACAAAGAGTCCAGGAATCACCTATGACCAATATATGAACAGGCTGAAACACTGAAAAAAAAAAGTTATTACAATATCAGGATTTTTTTTTTTTTTTTTTTTTACCTCTGGTCTTATTTCACGGCCGTTTTATAAACTTTAAGGGTGTTTTAGTTGAATTCTGATAGGTTATATGTGAGCAGTTTGGATCTAATATGGGGAACAAACCCGTTGCCGGGCGGATCAGTGCCAAGATTATTTTCAAGACAGTTCAGTGTGTGGTGGAGGATGTGAGTGTGGGAAGAGAGGGAAGGATTTGCAGTAAAGGTCAAAATCAGGATTCAAACGAACCAATACTGCACATTATGTGTGTGATACTTGATATTATTAATACTGTAACTGCCACTATTACCATTACTAGTACTACTATTGACTACAAATGTCTAATAATAACCCATCTAATGTTTAGGGAGTCGAACGAATATGCCCATGATTGCTTCATTGTGTATTTCTTATGATATAAATGGTCAAAAATAAGAAAGAGAGAATGTGTCACAGCCCGAAGTAGTCTCATCAAATAGATGGATTTGTCAAAAAAGCTGAAAGTTGTTAATTTTATAGTAAAAAATGAGAGTGGTGAAAGAAATATTCACAACCTTTACTTAAGTAAAAGTAGCAGTGCACAATCCTGCATCTGAAATGTAATTCAAATAAAAATGTCACGACTACTTCACTCCTAATGATGTACATGTCTCATACATAACTTTTCATTTTGAGACATACAAACTGAACATTAGATGTGTAGATTATGCAAGATGATAATGTAAGTATGTAAAATCTGCACAGTATACTCGACTCATCTTCACTCTTATGTTTGTATATTTCACTCATAGAATTAATAATCATTTTGTACCATATACTGTATATATGCGTTTTCACTTTTGAATGCATGTATATTAAATGTCATGTAAAGCTATTTGATATGATAAATAATATATATATATATGTAAGATGAGAATGTATGTATGAATGAGCTGCAACCAGTTAGTCTTTGCTCATTTTACTTCATAAATGATTACTATGATGAATCAATGAATCCAAACTGCCGTAGCTTTATTTAACGAATCATTTTATCTCAACACATTAGATCTATATTTGATCATATAGTATGTCTATATGTGGAGATTGTTGTTGTGGGTTAGTATGAGGTTGTAGAGCAGTTGTTAGTGTAAGTGCTCAGAGTGAACTTGTGAGTTAAAGGTCACTCTGTACATTATGTAATGGGCACATTTCTTTTTGAATTAAATCCCAGTGGAATTAAAGTGCTCCTCATATGCTGCCGGACCCCCTGAGACCACTCCAGCGGCCCCAGGAGTCCCCTCAGGGACCCCATTTCCAGTCCTGCTACCTGTGTAAAGTACATATTATCAATATAGCCAATGTCACGCACTTGGAGAAGATTGAGTCGAGGCGCTTATCCACTTTTCTATCCCCCCCCCCCCCTCATCATCCTTCAGCCTCCACCCCAACTCCACTCCCGTCTCTTCCCTGCTGCCGTGATGAATTCCTCCTTAGGCCTGCGGTTCACGTTATCACCGTGGTAACAGCTCGCTGATCAGTAATTCATTTTTCAGACCTCTGCATACCAATTACCAAATGAAGGTTATTATCGAGACTTTGCGTTTGCCCTGCGCGAGCGCCGTGCAGAATGCTAAGATGAGATGAGGCGCTAGAAGAAAACCAGGGTCAGCACGCTTCCCCTCTCCCTCTGTCCTCCTTGTTGGCCTCTCTGCTGGTGTTTGGCTTAGTGCGAGACATGTTGACACAGTTCTTTCTCATCCCGTGTTGAAGTGGAGGGCAGATACTGTACTCGGCAGGCTGGACGAGGCCTCATAACTCACGCCGACTGTTTGCTCTGAGAAAACTGTTGGAGAACGACATAGTGGAGAGATAAGGGCATTACCCACGAGCTTTATTCACATTTTAAGCATGGCTCTGATTGTGTGTGTGTGCGTGTGTGCGTGTGTGCGTGTGTGTGTGTGTGTGAGTCTTATCTCTCTGACAAAGTCTAAATGCCACATTTCCCGTTCCCATTTTGAGAATTAACACAGCATCCATTTTGTAATGGAAGGAGAGCTCTTAGTTTGTGTGCAGCTCCCTGCATGTCCAGGTGCATTGATACAGTATGTCAGCGTGCAGCATACGCTCTGCTTGCTGCCCCCATCAAAGCGTACAGTAAGTTGTTTCCGCCCTCATGTAAGAGGCCGTATTAAAATGTAATGTGATGGTGTATTTATGGCATGTTGGTTAATATTTAATAAGAAACCCTCTCGTTAGGAGACTGGGCACTTTTCCAAGCTGTTAGTGACGGCAAGCCAAATTAATCCGCTTTGTAACAAAGCAAATTCCCCCTTTGCTGACCGCTACAGACACACACACACACAACAGAACGCACACACGCACGCACACATACACCCACTCTGCTTACTGGGACGGCAGCAGTCTTAGCCTAATCAGTCTGTATTCAGAGGGATTAGCAGCAGATAGCCTGAGCTGGACAGTTCAGATTTTAGCCCCAAACAGCGACTCAGACACACATACACAACAAGCGGATTTAGATTTTTAAAAAAAACAACATGCATACACAGGATCCAGGCCCTACTGCAAAAAAAAAACATATGGGGCAATGAAAACACAATTTGGCTTAAGGCTTACACTCAGCCTAAATAGCTGCGCTGAACGGCTAATATTCCCCGCTAACTGTGTTCTGCTTTGCTCTCTGACAAAAGGTGATTTTCTCACAGAGAATTCCTGCCATTAAAATCCCTGACAAAGAATTGTTCCACATGAAAGCGAGCACACACACACAAACTGGTTTTCTGTCATACCTGCAGCCAGCCTTTCACACAGGACAATAGCTTTTGAAAAAGGGGGTGAGACGCAGGGCCTGGGACACACGGGGAGGCTGGGTAATCCAATACTATTGAGTTTGTGGTTTGGTTAATCTAATGCCTAAAGAGAGCACGGGCAGTTTGTTGGCAATGGCTTTGAAGACTGCACCCACCTCTCAACCCCTACAAACACACACAAACACACACACACACACACACACACACACACTCTCTTGCTTTATTTCCGCCCCCCTATTTCAAGGAGACTTTTGTTATTTTACAGTTGCTGTTGATGCATGTAAATGCCTGCAGCTCTCTCTCTCTCTCTCTCTCTCTCACACACACACATGTATATTGTGTGCCAGAGTCTTGAAACTGTCCAAAAAAGAAGGTTAGGGGGTTTTGACATTTTGGAGGCCATAAATCTTGATGTTGTCTGTTACTGAGCTACAATTTTCTTAAAACAAGTTAAAGAAATCTGCCTGTTTTCAATGCAGATGAACTTGTTTCAGGGATCATTTTTCTTGTTGCCAGACACTTTCCAGAACATTCCAGAAACAAGAGAACAAGCAGAATTACAACATCACACCCACTGGCTGAACTCATTCTCCTTTGAAGAAAAATAGGTCTTGAAAAGTCTAAATGACTCGTTGAGAAAATGATTTTTGCAGCTGTTTTTAAAACTCTTTGCTTCTGATGCATTTACTGATGAGATGAAATGTTGCACATGTAAAATGAATGTTTTTATTGCTTGAAAAACAGAGAAAATGCTCGGGCTGCTATGAAAGGAAAGAGGTTGTCACAGTCATGTACAGTGGTGGAAGAACTAGTCAGTTCCTTAATGAAATGAAAAGTAGCAACAGCACAACGTAAGAATACTGAATTCAAAACCTTATATAACGATAAAAGAAAATGTGTACATGAAAAAGTGCACAACTGCCAGAAACTGATCATATGTTTTTTGATTTTTTTTTTTGGAATTCGTCTGATTTTTCTGACTCTCTGTGCTTCCCAACAAACGTGTGTGTGTGTGTGTGTGTGTGCATTTACACAGGTATCATGTGTCCTGTTAATCTTGCTTGTTCAAGATCTGCTAAAGACTTTAAACACCTCTCGTGTTTTTCTCCTCCCTCCCTCCCTCCCTCCCCCTCTTCCATGTCCAGGCGCTGATCTGTTCTCTAACTGCACGGAGGAGTGTAAGGCCCTGGGCCACTCCGATCGCTGCTGGATGCCGAGCTTCGTGCCCTCCGACGGGCGCCAGGGCCCGGACTACCGCAGCAACCTCCACGTGCCCGGCATGGACTCAGTTCCGGACACAGAGGTATTTGAAAGCCCTGAGCAAACGGCTGATAAGTCATTCTCCACCTTTGGCAAAGAGACGCCTCTCAGTCACCAACACCAACACCTCCACCACCACCACCACCTTCTCCAAAACCATCACCTCAGCCACCACCACGGCTCCTTAGAGAGGAAAGAGTTGGAAGCATTTCTGCCTAGCTCCAGAGCACCTTATAACCCAGCTTATTTAAGTGAGTATTCTGTTTTGCTCCAGCCTAAGCTAGCCTGCCGCACTCTCTGATCTGGTGATCGAATTAAGTGAAAAAGAAAAGATTCCAAATTCAATTTTCTCCCTGGATTGGCTGTCGGAAGGAAGCGTGAAATTCATTTCAGGTCTGACCCTTGTTCTCTCAGCCCTCTTGTCAGAGTGTTTAACTAACTCTTCCCTCTTTCTCAAGCATCTCCATTATCTCCGACTGTGATGATCTTATCTTCCCCTCACCTACCGTTTCAATTCATTCCTGCACACACACACACACACACACACACACACACACACACACACACACACACACACACACACACACACACACACACACACACACACACGCACACAAACCTCTGGCACTGATTGGCCTGTGGGCCTTTTCAAATTAAATATGCCAAAAGCAATTATGATCCGTAAGGTTGTTTTGATGTGGGTGGAGATGTTAGCATTAAGGAAGTTCTGTCTCATTATAGAAAAATGGCTGCAGTAATATAAGAGACACTGGCCCTTTCACACAGCCCCGCAAAGTAAAAAAAAAATGTCTGTTTTTAATCAGTGAAGAAGAAGAAGAAGAACGGCAGGCAGTGAGTTTAACATCTCATTCTCATTCGGGGGACATTATTGCGTCAGAGCCGAGGATCAAAAACCAGTTTTAGATAATTGAGGAGAAGAAAAAAAAGCAGGGAAAAGGCGCATTTCCCAAGGAATTACTGTTTCTAAACTCTCATTCAAAGGCCACAAAGAGATACATCCTCAATCACTGCAATTTGGTGATAATGCTTAATTATAATTTTGTCAAGCAGCGCCTGAAGAGGCCCCCTCTCTCATCATCCGACACAGCTAGCTGGAATTATCAAACTGTCAGAGCCCCGCTGCTTCCCTAGCACCATCATTTAAAACCACAGCATGCTGTTAGGAACAGCAGGAAAAATGCTTTTTTCCCTTTTAATTAATGTTTTATTCATTTGCTATGCTCTCTCTCTCTCTCTTTTTTTTTTTATATCTTGGATCAAAAAAGTTGTGTCGAACAATTGCAGACATTAGAAATTCTTTTTCTTTTGAAAAGACTGTGTTCTAGTAGAATGTGTATCATCAGGTTGTAGTTCAGGTCATAACTTCCAGGCAGGTTATGATAAGATTTTTATTGATTAAACAATCAACAAAGAAAACTATGATGGTGTTAAATAAAAGAACACATACAACACTTGTGGCCTCTGAGTGGGATAAGCTAAGTTGCTCAGTAACAACTATATATCAGCACCATTGAATGAAATATAGAAATGACAAAAGCTTTCAAATGCACTAATGATTTAAAATGTCGTAACAATGAATTACTGTAAAAGGGCTGTGATCACAGACAGCTATACATACCATATATATAGCTAGAGTTCAATTACAGTTACTTGATGTGAACTGAAGCAGGTTATTATGATAATATTCATTCAGATCATTACAGTAGTAAGATGTGCATACCTTAACACATTAAATACTGGGATCACTATATAATCATAGTAACTGTTGTGATCATAATCAGAGCTGTATTCAGTTGAAGTAAGTAAAGTGATGAGTTGAAGTTAACACAGCAGTCATGTATTTAGATGCATTACAGTATCAGAAGAGCATCAAACCTTATTATTATAAAAAATCTGCAATAAAACAGTAAAAAAAATATCAACATAATTTGGGAGATTTGAGGCTGTTGCTTATTGAAAAGCATATATGAACTTAATCTAATGGAAGTTCAAAATAACAGCATATGAAATAAATTAATTAAATCATTAAGAAAAATGATTAATATTAATATTGCAGCTGTGATAAAAGGGTTTGATGTGATGCACATATGATGATCATCAGATTATATTTGACTTGAAATAAAGCAGGTTATGATAACATTGTATTCATTATGGTGGGAGTTAATAATCACATAGACTGATTAAAACAGTAAAACAAGACGACTGTATGTTGCTGCATTCAAGCATATATCAACACTATTTAGTGGAATATATAGTCAAAACAACTCAACGTATGAAATGAATTAAACAGGCTATTATTATATTTCTATTTGAGATTCCAGCAGTAGACATGGTGTCAAGTTAACTTCTCCTGCAACAGTCATTAAAGAAGTTTCAAATTATTAACATTCTGTAAAATATTTTCCCCCTCATGCTGTTCAACCTTCAATTTGATGCGCATTGTGTTTGTTATGTGCTGCTTTTGGTTATAATAGTTACCACGGATGTACTTTTTATGCGCTTATGATGCAGCACTCCAAGTGAAGGGCTCCCAATATTGCTGCGTTTCCCACGAACACCGCCACTCATTCCTCTCTCAAAGTAGATCACTGTGGCCCTTATGCTAATGAGTGCGGGGGCTGGCAGTGTGTGTGTGTGTGTGTAGGGGGGGGGGATAATGGCAAAGAGGGAACAACAGTCAGAGAGAAGGCTGGGTGGGGATGATGAGGAGGAGGGAGGGAGGGGGGGGGAGAGGAGTGGAGGAAGGGATAGAATGATGATACCAAGAGGCTGAATCTCCCTAATCTGATCAAGTCAGTGATACACAGAGACTCTTTGTCCCGGGAGGTGCAGGCCTGGGCCTGGGGTCGGGTCAGGGGTGGGGTGCAGAGAGGGAGAGGAGAGGGTGGGATGATAGCCAGAGCTCAGTGATTACCGTCATCAAACTCAGACAACATGGAGGCGGGGGCTAAAGAACGAGGGAAGGGAGGGGAGGGGGCATGAATGAGAGGTTAAAGTCTGTTCTTTCTGGCATGTTTGAGCTCAGCCTCCCTCTTTTGTCGTTGTCCTAAATAAATTGGCTATGCAATATTCACCAGCCACAATTCCCATACCCCCCCCCCTTCACATACATAGTCACATATATTATCCATTTCACAAGAGTGAATTGAAGCGGCCCGGCTGAGGAGCATGGGATGTGAGACTTCCTACCCCTTGTTGTGCATGTGTGAACCCACTAATTCTGTGTGAATGAGGCCATACAAGTCCTGTTTTTCTTTCTTTTCTGTTTTCTGTCATCCGTCTCAGACAAACTTGACACCCCCCCCCCCCCCTTCATAAACACACACACACACACACACACACACACACACACACACACACACACACAGAGCTAACCAGGATATGTGTTGTTCTCTGCTTCTTTCAGCGAGGAAAAGGGTTTGCTAGCTCTTTTCGTGTGGACATACCAGAGACCGCGTGACTTTGCACAATCACCCCCCCTCCGACAACTAGGCTATAAAAAAATCATCAAGTTTTCAACCTATTTTTTTGTTGCCCCCCAACCCCTCCCTTCCTCATTCCTCCTCACCCAGCAAAAAATAAAAAATAAAAACACACACTACTACACACGAAATGAGGAACCTTGTGGGTAACGAGGCCCCTTAAGGAACTTCCCCCCCCCCCCCTTTTCTGGAATTCCTTGGAGCACTGCCGGGGCATTGAGGGCACCCCACCCTCTGGATAAGGAGACGTGGAAGGGGCGGGAGGGTTGTGGGATGAATGGGTGCAAGGTAGGTAGACGGATAGCCTTACCGGGAGGACCCCATTATCTCAGCCGGACTGAGAATCTGAAAACAAACAGAGGAGGAGGAGGACGGACAGCGATGGCGGGAGAGATGAAAGGGGACACTAATCTCTCCATCCTTTTCCAATCTGTGTGTGCCTGTTTACAGCACTGATGTATACATCTTTGAGGAAACTATAAACCAGACGAGGACTACATATGTGTACTGAAAGACAAATCAAAAGGAGAGCCACCCACAGAAGAACCGCCACTGAGCCCTTTAGGCGTTTGTACTCGCAGAGAGACGCCAAATTGTACAGGAGAATCTTTGTGCATTTCAAAATGCAATACCACTGTTTTAGATTTTTCTATTCTGTTCGTGTGGTCAGGTGTCTCTATTCCGATCTACTTCAAACTTTGTAAGAAAAGATTGTGGGCAGGATGTATTTTTTTAATTTATGTTTTTTTTTTAATTCTGAGTTGTACTCATTTTTGTTCTTTTATTTGGCTTTGGGTTTGGTTTTTTTCACCACATCGTGGGCTTTGGACAGTGTTTGGCCTACACTTTTCTGATTCTGAAGAGTCAAGTAGTTTCTATCATGTGTGAGAAGTGTTTACTGTACTCTTTTAAAAAGTTTCAAGCTGAATATAAAACTCTATATATAAATCTATCTATATCTACTTGTTCTGAAGGCGTGCTATCCGTTTGCTGGGTTCCAGATTCTGATTCAGAGGTTTTGACTCTTGTTTAAGTGCCCCTGAAGAAGGCATGTTGTTTTTTTTTCCCAGTGGGAGACATAAAGAGAGACAGAACAGCCTTAGCAGATGTAAAACTCAAGTTCTCATTGTTTGACATTATTTCATCTTTTTTTTTTTTCCACTTTTTGATATTGATAAAGATCATGTCTATAAATAAAAAGGAGGTAATAATTTAGATTGAAATCCATGGTAATTCTGTGTCATTGTAACCAAAACTTTAAGGGTCCATTTATAAAGAAACAGAAGAAAAACATGGCCAAATGCAAAAAAGGTGTTGTACACAATGCAGTTGGAATCCAGTATACACACATTTCTTTCTCACACATTACAAACACAAACACACCAATATGCCAACAATAAACTGAAAAATGGTGAAAAGGAAGGTCTTGTGTTTTTATTTTCATTCACATAGTCAGACTTGAAGTGTCCTGATATGAGGAACACCGTTGTTTATCAAGGCTTGATATCCCTGAGCACAATGACAAACTGTATGATCATGTTTTTTGGGTAATTTGATTAATTGCAAATTTGTTAGGGGAATTAAAGTATAATATCAGCGAAGGCAGATTCTGTATTTGTACCTAACTGTGTGGCCATGAAGAGAAGCCTTGTGTTCAAAATGTAAATAAAGCTGTGTTCAATCAAATGACAGCACTGGGGCCAGTCAGTATCATTCCATCATAGGAGTACTGGTTGCTTTCTGGGTCTCAGGGCAAAACATGAAGCTATTGTATTCTGCTGTGTGCACTGTACCTGTACTTAATGCGAACTAGAGGGCATAAACACAATGCACAATGCTGGTGGGGGGTGGATTGGGTCCCTAACATGTTAATCTGTTCATGACTACAGCATGTGATCAGGCTTTTTTTTTTTTTTAAAGAATAAATTTAGTGACTAAGGAAAGATTGTGTGGTAGCGGCCTTTCCCTCAGCTCACTGCTTCTCAGTTCAGTCCAGTTTGTACACACACAATGATATTCATGATGTTTTTATACAACTAAACAGCAACAGCAAATACATTTTGCAGGAAATGTAATGCAATGACAATTCTTTTATTTTTATTTTTTTTATTATCACTGCCAGGCGTTTGGTTCTGTGTGTGTGTGTGTGTGTGTGTGTGTCTTGCATACTACTGGACCCATCAGCCTAAGATTTTTTGTGTACATTTATGACTGTATGCTCAATGACCTCTTGTGGCCGCAGTGATTCACAGTTTTTGCAAAAGCTATTTTATAACGTCATTCCTTATAAGCCTATAGTAAGTAAAGCTTAGACTCTGGTCGTATCAGCAGTCCTTACCGTTTTACCATATGTGTTACGACATAGCAAAAGGTATTTCTGGCAGTGGGCTAGGCTGAAAACAGCTTGTGTGTTACAACAAAACATTCTAAATAAATAACAATGTTTACTTTGAGAAGTTTGGACTTATTGTCCAGTTTGTGTTTCCTTACTAAGTTCATACAGTGAAGTGAACCCAGGAGGATGCTCAATTACAATTACACTATTCTAATCTTTAAGCAACTATACTATACAAAATAACTTTATTAAAAAGTCTGCGTACATCTATATAAGAAAACTTAAAAAACCTGGTTGAGGTCTGAACTCTAGTGAGTGCATTCTTCTAGTATTTATTAAATGTTTAATAAATAAATGTAAAATGCATTTCAAAAATGTTGATATTGAATGTACGAGTGAAATGTTCCATGACGACGCATCTCATCAATATTCATTTTAATCAACACAACCTGTTCTCCAGGCACTGATATTTGGCACCCATTGATGTAATGTCAATATTCGGTCATACTGACGTTACCCTACTTGAAACACAATGTGTTTATTAACTAATCTTTAATAATTAACGCACTAATCTCAACCAAAGTCCTTTTGTTGCATCTTGTATGCCTCCCATTCATGGAGCTTTATTCATTTAACTAAACGTTACCTGTGAACATAATCCTGCCAGTGATTATGTTTGCCAACTCAACGTGATTTTGGCAAACAATTTAGTAATATATACACATCATTTCTAGGAGACATGGGTGTTTGTGAGGGCATGTTCTTCAAATTTGTTCAAGAAAGGCACTCAGCTGTAATGTGACACTTTGCAGCGGTAGTGCAGCTACTAGATTACTGTGAAATTGTAGGTACCTGTGTTTTTATTTTACGCTACTTTATACGTCTACATCATTACATTGCAGAGGAAATATGGTACTTTTTACTGAACCACATATATCTGACTGTAGCTGTAGTAGCTGTAGTTACTGTGAAAATGAGGATTTCGGATACAAAGCATATAAGCTTATAAATGATTGCTATAGATTAAACAAAACAATAGAAGTGGTGGAACTGTTTTTAACAGTGTCTTACATAAAAGTGGATCATCAGAAAAAAAATCTACATAAAAATTCAAGTTAATGCACTCATGCAAAATTTAAAGTGTTAGACTATTATATGTTGTATAATACATTATAGCCTTACCATCACTCATGCATTACCATGAAAGCAGCATTTAATGTTGTGGTTGGTCATGCGTTGTTACAATAATAATGATATATACCGTGAGAGAGCGTGTGTGTGTGTGTGGATCCTCGTGTATCTCTGGTTGTATTGGACCATTACGGGAAATTATGCAAATCAGTGAGCACATTTATGGCAATACTGTTTTGAACGTAATTTTTGCATCAATGTGATAAGATGTATGGATAGGGGGACACAGACATTCCTGTTTGTTTTCTTCTTGTCTCGTCTGTTTGTTTTTTCCATATCACAATATATATTGATACTGTGATATGAAATGACATATAGAGTGATTGAGGATGTTATACATATCACACAATACTACTGTTATAATCCATAACATCATGTCATATTTTATACTATCAAATACTGTGTATGTCAAATCTTTAGCTCCAGAGTAACTAGTAACTAGTTGTTCATTATGTGTAGTGGAGTAAAAGTATAAAGACGCATTAAATGGTAAAATTCAAGAAGCTCACATTTAGTACTTTCCTGTACTGATTTCACAGCCTCCATCATATTTTGTCATATATGGTCCTTTATGTTCATTCAACATTTAGCTGTGATACTAAGTTTGGATTCATGATTAAATATATTTTCCTAACATATAACTCTTAATGAGGTCATGCTTTTTTAGTTTGTCTCATGTCACCGAGCTGCTCGGTGTCACGGTGTATTCAGCCTCCTGTGACGAGTAGTGTCCTCAATGGAGGACAAATTGACTCTCATTAATTCTCAATAACAAATGAACATGTGCAGGAATGTGTACAGTTTGGGGAGATATGCGGCAGATTATGCGCATGACAAATCAGTTTTTGGTGCTGGGTGTAGCTGTGGGCCTTGGCAGATGATATTACAGCACTCTGCACCCCTTCTGCACACCACACCACAGAGGCAAACATATGGCAGGCTTTTATTACAAGCCCAGACTTGTCGTTTGCGTTATACGGTGGTGCTTCTCGAGACTGTAAACCTTTTACAAATTGATATTTTATTTGGAGCCTTCCAGGCAAGTGGCAGGTTAAAGAGCCTTTTGGCTTTCTGTATGAGATAGAGAATAAAAAACACTTCTCTCCGTCAGTGCCATCAGTGTGTATTGATTGAGCTGAGTGATTAAAGCTTTCCAGCAGACTAATCTGAGCATGAAGTGAACACTTGTGATTACTCCATCACAACATGTGATAACAGGCGAACATGACCTCAATATGTTCAGTATGTTGAATTACAAATTAAAATAAAAAATCAGCTTTATCGTCCTTCACTGTCTCCTCTGTTGTGTAGACACACATTCTGTAATCCACTCATTCCTTTTTTTTACAACAGCTATGTAGATTTAGGAGATCTTGATGTGTGTTTTTATCTGTCTGAAGTAGATGTTGCGCCCGTAATCCAAGATAGATTATGGTATTTACAGATGGTGATGAACCAATAACGCTGTGGAGTTCAGATATACACGCTAAGTCATCTGTAGTCCTGCTTAATCTTCCAGTACACTGTGAATATTCATTGATTTGTTCATCTGACACTGACAAAAGCTGCAAGTCTTTGTTGGTGCACACTATAAATATTACAAGCAAACAGGAGGGATAAATAGCAACGATGGAATTTCTCACACTTTCTTTTTTTTTTTTTTTTTGGCCTCAGAAATCCCATTCTGATAAATACAGGATGACAAATAGTGAGGAGCAGCAGCGTGAACCGGCGGCCCGAGCCCTTTTGTTGCTGTGTAATGAGGGCAGAGCTATCGGAGCAGCACCGTTTAGATTGAGGACAAAAGTTGAACGGAGAGCAAGTGCAGTATAATCATATCTATTTTCTTGTTAAATGGGAGCTATTATGTTTGACCTCCACTCGACGCTAATCTCTGTCACAAACCAAAAAGTTTTAATTTCCATGTGCGTTTATGCACACGAGGCTCCAAATGAGAAAAACCATTAGAGTATAATGAAAGATAATTTAAGAACAAAAAAAAGAGAGAGACAGAGAGAGACTTACAATTCCCCAAACAAACGGGAGGATTTGAAGACAGGCAGACGGTGAAATGGAGAGAGCCAGTTCTCTATTTCCGGTGAGTTGAAGGGAGGAGGAGGAGGAGGAGGAGGAAGGGAGGGGGAGGGAGGGAGGGAGGTAATTGCGATAGCAAGTTTCAAAGTCACTCACTTCACAAAGGCAAAGCAGATTATAGGAGGCTGAACTTTTTCATGTCAGAGCGCTCCCTCTTTCCAGATGCCGCTGGACACTCAAAAAGAAAAAAAAAAAAATCATGACGGTGAATCGGTGCTTGAATTCCCCACTGATTAGTGCGCACAGAAATAAAACCGCAGGCGGGTGTGAATGGTGCGCGTGAAGGTTGATTACAGGCTCTTCAGATGTGGATGAATGAATGATGGACTTTGAGCAAATCGCAGAATAAAGGAAACAGAGCAAACTGTGTTAAACATCCGTTTTGTGTTTCTTAAAGGCTGTAAAAATATATTTTCTCCATCATCTTCTTACTCTTTACCATGACGTCCTACATGAATACTCTATTTTCTGCCAAAGGTCAAAATGATTTTTGTTCTTGTTATACCAAGCTTTTACAGACTTACACTGTGGCTTTGTTATAGCGGCTGATAGCTGGCCATATACAGTGTCAGTAAACAGGACATTAGCTAACACGATATAAATTCTTCCCAATATTCACTGTGATTGACACACCAATGAAAACACACAAAACCACCACTTCAACACTATTTTGTTTATGTTTATTGTGTATTGAATCATCGGTTGCGTCTTCCCAGCTCACTGTTGATGGTTTGAAATTGAATTGTGAGGTTGAAGTTGAGGCTCAGAGTAAAGGTTAGAGGGCATTTGCGGTGCTGTTGGGTTCTTTGTTATAGTTACAGTAGAATCACTGAGGGGACAAAAGACTTTTTTTTAATGTAAGTTTGTTTGAGCAAATTCATTTTTTCGGATGATTGCAACTTGGTTCTTATTTTCATAATTATCAGATCTTTGGAGAGTAGGTTGATACAAAAAACACAAGCAGGCAGGCAGACGATCAGTAGTTCATCCAGATGATCTAAACTACTTTATTCTGAAGGTCAAACTGAAATGTCAGTAACTACTGTCACAACAACCATAAGTACTGTAGGTCAACATTGAAGCTTAATAAGTTGTATGATTGCCTAACTTCTCGTATTTCTTGACCTGAAACATATTTTTTAGTGATCTCTCCATGTTCACAGATCTCTACCACTGATAAAAGCCATGGTCACAGCTAGAAAAATAAGACTTTCCCCTCAAGAAAAACTTGAAATTTGAAATTTTCACTGACCCTTTTTCTTTTGCAAAATACTGTGGAACAGCCATTTCATCCACTCCAAAACCTGAGTAATATGTGGCCTACAAAAGAGTACAATTCACAAAATTGAAATTACAGCTCTTTCACTGGACAATAGACACACACTCTCCAACCTCTACTCACATCTGGGTTTCTCTCCCTCTTGTCCAACTGTGTCTCCTGGGCTCTTATCACCTGTGCTGTTTGTGGAAGGTGACAGTTCTGTCTCACTGCACTGGGGTCAGGGAACACATCTCTGAGGACATTTAGGCTTCTAGACACTGCTCTCGCTCTCAGCATTGTGTGTGTGTGTGTGTGTGTGTGTGTGTGTGTGTGTGTGTGTGAGAAGAATGGAACTAGAACAAAAGCATTTTGAAACCAGGACTCTCCACATCGGAAAGCAGCAGACTTCTGAGTCCATATAGTATGAAAAACAGGAAGGTGGAGCAGCCATTTAAAAGTGTGGGGGTTGTAAAGGTGGGACGTGAGCACGGCAACCCCCCCGCCTTCCAGCCCTGTTCCAGTCTCAACATGTCAAATCAAAATGAATGCCATGAATTTAAACAATTTTTACTACTACTGTAGTTGTAACCACTGCTTCAGCTTACCATCAAATAATTACTGAGACCCTATCAGTGTAACAACTCAGCAGAATTTATTTAGGGTCTCATAGCAGTTTACTACTTACATCCAGTTATTTGTATGAATTGCTGTAGTGGAGCATAGTTATCCTTATTATACTTAAGATAATCACAGAGTATCTTTATCTACTTCCTTACATACCTTATAGACATGAAATTAAAGGAAACTTACACGTCCATTAAAATGAAATGGATAATTATAGATGCAAAATAAAATGAACCTTGGTAACAAATCAGTATCAGTAAAGAGTCATTTCTGAGTCCATGGACTAGTACAACCTAAACTGTCTTCAATTTCAAGAAAAAAAGTGTCTCTTTCAGTAAGAATCCAAAGGGGACCTTTAATTGTCTTCAATTGGGAAATTAAATACCAAAAGTTGTCCTGGAGGTTTTGTATCAGTAAGCGTCAGTTCCTCGCTAATAGCCACAGGGAACAAGCTAAAGCAACATATTGCTTTGACATTTAGCTTAAAACAGCATGAACTATGTGAGTTTACATTCTGGACACACAGGTAACTTGTACATATTCTAATTAGCAATGAGCTTAACTGACGATTAGCGATTAGCATGCTAATAAACATTAATGTGGTCGTTAAGACTTTACAATAAGACAACACATTCCAATAAGACAGACAGATGTTACACATCTTAAATATGAATGCTCACCTTTGTCTATGACTATTCAAAAACGACAATAGAAGTGACTTTAAAAAACAAATTTGCCACCTGGCTTACATTTAGGATAAGTTAGCCTATTTCATTTATGTCAATGATGTTAGCTGAGCTGACACATCACATAACAAGACAAAGTTACAAAGAAAATTCTACATTACTAACTAGTTAAATATCTGTTTCATACCTCTGATCTGTTATTCCCTAATCTGTTATCACAGCCGGCAGCGAGTAACAGAAGCACCGTTGCTGAATGCACAAACATAACTTTACTATACTTCAACTGTTTACTCTTCCCTGGCCTGGTGGGTTGGTCAAATGGCTGTGATTGGCTGGATGGCTGTTCAATTAATCTAAAACTGGGGGGGATGGAATTATGTTTCTGTGAAAGTGCGGGTGTCACAACACCTGTAACACCCACAGCTGTGACGCCCCTGAACCCAACCCTCTGGAAACATCTTCTCCAATCTGACAGATTTGCTGAATCTTTGGGCTGTTCTAAGCGTTTATAGACAAGCCTGTTTATAGATCTCCATTCCTGTTGTATGTTTTGTTTGTTTTAATTTGGTCTGTTTCTATTTGTGCTGTGTTGTATGTTTTTGTTTATTCTATTTTGTTGAATTTCTCATTTTGTTGTGTTTTATATTGTAATTCTTTTTGCTTTATTTATTTATTCATTTATATATTTTTTGTGTGTGAAGCACACTGTATCTGTGTGTTTTAAAAGTGCTATATAACTAAAGCTTTTACTTACTTACTTACCCATGGACATGCATCTCTTCAGGACATTTCAAATGAAGAATACAAGGCAGGCTGAAACCTGGGCTTTGTCTTAAAGGGAGTATTTTTTAAATAAGTTCACCTCAAGTTTTGGGACTTTGACCATATTTAACATCCAACATCTTAACAGTATATAAATCACAAAAAGCATAACATGTCCCCTTTAAGTTTTACTGCAGTTGCATGTTTACAGGTTTCAAAAGTAAAACATGTGTTTCTTGCTTCTCTTCTCAACATGGTCATCAGTGTGTTTTACCACCTCAGAGAAGAGGGAGCATGCTTGGAATGTGTACGGGGAGAGCATCTATATAGACACATAGATGACTGATGGGACCACACACTCATTATCTAAAAAACAATTAACACTGTATTTTACTCCATGTTCATATGTGTGTAGGTGGTGAAGATGTGCCGGTGAGGTGACTGGAGAAGGCAGCGTGTGTGAGTCATATATGAAATCTAATTCAAATTGTACTTGGTGATATATATGTGCACAGTATTAGAGGATCTAAAAAATCTACAGCTCCGTTCTCCAATTCTTAAAGATATTTGATGACATCTTGGATTTCTTGGGTGATATTTTCATCAGTTAGTTAATGTGGTCGAGTAAAAAGGAATCAGTATATTTACACTTAATATTGGGGAAAGGCAAGCCAGACTTTCCAGAATCCTGCACCTGCCACATCCTGACATCATCAGCATTTCAGTAGCTGTGCTGCTCCACAACTGACCATGAGTGTGAGCCCCACACAGCCCCGCCCTCTCCTCTGCACTCAACATCATCTTCCCAACTGGGAGTTGGAAATGCGGTGGTGAGGCAGCGCATTGCATTTAGTAGGGGTGCACCATTCAGGAAATCTCACGATTCGATTTGATTCTGATCCTTGGGGTCACAATCGATTCACAATCGATTTGCTATTCAAAACGATTTGTGATTCAAAATCGATTCGATTTGCGATTCAAAATCAGTTCTCAATTCAATACATTCATAGATTTGATTCTAGATTGATGTTTTGAGTTACTCTTTCCATTTGACTGCAGCAGACACTTTTATAGGTCTCAAAGAAAAAAGATCACTGAATCAAATGTAAACATTTGCTACTCAGTGTCACCCTGAGTAAGATTTATGTTCCTTTAGTCCACTCAGTCAATAGGAAACCAAAGCGGCCCTGAGACAAAGCGTCAAATGAATACTTAAAACAAAAATAAAAATGATTGCAAAGATAAACTGCTAAGTGTAAAACCTCAAATAACTTAAATTCCTCCTTCAATTCACAAAATCAAACAAACAATAGCTGCCTGCTACATTTAGCTGCAAAGTGCAAACAAGAAAATTGATCACTATTAGCCGGTGATTACTATAACTGATTTTGTTTCTTTTTCTTAATTTCTCATGCAGATTACCATCTAATTGATATTTGTATATTTACTACATGGATATAAAGTAATGAAGCGGGCAGCTTCGCTATTTACTGAATTTTATTGACTGTTTCAAAATACAGAACAGCTGTTAAAACGCTTGTTTCGCTGCTGCATCTTGTTGGCTCGTTTTTGGCAGTTTGTCATTAGCTTTCATTGAGAGAAAATTAATTTCTCATTCCCGTCCTCAGATAACCAGCTGGCAGCAAACCTGTTGTGCGTTGTGCGTTTAGGCTGTGGGGGTGGAGGGATGCAGGGTCCGCAGAGAGAAAGTTGAACCAGAATCAACTTTTGGAGAAACGCAACCTGTAACGCTGTACAACCCTGCCATATGACAAAAAACATTACTAGGAAGAGGGGAGGACATTTCTCTTCATTTGATAACGTTAAAAGTAAAGTTAGGCTTTGCTGACGGTGAAGAGAAGCAGTGGTCGAGCGAGCTAGAGAGTGAATGAGGAGAGGGAGCGCTGGTAACGTTAGTGAGAAAGCTGCTGAATCAGATCAATAAAACATTATTTTCTAATTGTTTCACAGCGGTTACAAATAAATAAGCCCACAACCACACAAACCTGCAGAGGTGTGCTGCATCGCCTGATAATGGTGTTAGTCTTGTTAAGCTCCTTCTTCCCTTCGAGATAAGAAAACCCAAAATATGTTCAAATGATCGCCTTCATTGCTGATGGGGCAGGTTGTATTTGTTTATCTGTCAAGTACTCCATTGCTCGTGGTCTCTGTCTCCATGACACACACTTCACTTTCTTCTTGCCCCTGGAGTTGGGTCCAGCGCAGCATCATTGCACCATCTATGGGATTTAGCAGGCTAACTGGAAGGAAAAATTGGAAAACAGTGTTGACTGAAAAATGTGAATTGATTCTTGGAATTTCTGAATCGATTCTGAATCGGCAGAGATAGAATCGCGATTCTTATGTGAATCAATTTTTTTGCGCACCCCTACTATTTAGTGTTTCAATGATAAATAAAAATAATAAATTACAAATGTAATTAGTTAAGATTTGAATTTGCTTGTGTCTTTTAAAATTGAAATGTGCTTATGGAATAGTAATGGCTCACTACATGCACAAACACCTGTAAGACTGCTGGTTTGAATGTTTATGATAACAACAAAGCTCCCTTCTTGGAGCTGTGTTGTCTTTGTATGAAGGCAGTTTTGTGGCAGTGCAATAATTAATTGATTAATCATTATGAATAATTAACTGAAATATTAAAAAAATAATAAATGTATTAATATGTGACTTAAATTCTTATTGAAATTGTTTAATTTTTTTTAAATAGATTTGCTATAATTTGGAATAAATGCTACCTCAAGTGTGATAACTGTGCAATATTTCTCCTACAGTTGCAGTAAGATATTTATTATATTGCTATGTGTTAGGAGTAAAGGGGGCGGGGTTTATAGTTCCTCTTTCTTCCTTTCCCTTTCTTAAACTGGACTGGTTTTCATTGAGAAGATAACAAGGGGGTGTGGTTAAGCTGCGGGCTGATAAAAGGACGCCACGGTGAGGTGCGCGCGCAACCACTGGAGTAACGTGAGGCAGCTCAGCTGGGAAAGCGCGAACCTTTGAAATTGATACGAGTGAGTTAAAGCCCAGAGAGACGTCCTTTGTAGAAGCGTTCGAGACATTACCGCCGCACACCTTTCCTGCACCCGGACCCTTTAGTAAAACCAGTCTTGTTCTTCGGGGACCCATCCCCCAACCACCAAAACCTGAACTGAACCGCCAGAAGGAGCTCGCGGCTCACGAGAGCAACGCCAGAGCTGGCGAGGCCGAGTCGGAGGGACTTGCACTGCTAGTCGGCGTGGCAACCCGATAAGGTAACCCACCTCCAGCCTGTCTATCTCTAACACTGGAAACCAGTCCGTCTTTCTCTGATTCCTTCCTAGTTTTCTCCTTTTCTACACCCTCCAGGTTAGGACTAGTATTGGTTCATTGATACTGAATCCCCTAGACTTGACTAGTCCGTAACATAATTTGGGAGACTCGTCCGGGATATGGATTCGAAGCGATTAGAGTTCAGTTAGTGAGTTACATCCAAGCATTCTGTTTGCGGGAAGAGGCACAAGTGAGTTGGATTCAGCTCGGTAAAAGTTGTATGTTGCTAGGTTTAGAAGTAGGCCATGGACATACAGCTACGGGCAGAACAGCTGCTCGGTGCCAGACTCTCGTTTTAAACAGATGGTTGTGTATGTATGTAAAACTCAGCTAGCTAGACGAAAGGTTAAGGAAAATTTATCGGGTGTGTCGAGGTTAAAAACGAGGATAGGTCTGTAAGTTGACGATAACAGTGTGGCTTAGCGGGTTGGTTGACGGCTGGTGTTTTGCTGCTGTGCGCGGCGTACGGGTGCATTGGTTTGTGGTCCGTGTGTAAGTTGTATTGTCATAAGTGCTGTGTGCGACTTACGGGTGCATTGGTTTGCGGTCCGTGTGTAAGTAGCACTGTCATGAGTGCTGTGTGACTTATGTTTGCATTGATCTCTGAGAATAGAGTGACCTATGAGCTACCTCCTGTTAGCAGGTTATACGTTTAGTTTATGGCCATCTGATAAGTTACCTTAGAGGTAATTTTTGCGAGGCCCTTGTCTCCTTTGGTTATCCCCACCGGTGAGCGCTCACTAACGGTGACTATGGCTACTTTCAGAGTAGAAGAGTTTTGTGGGAGCGATTTTGGGCGAAATGAGTTGCGTAAGCTTAGAAAAGATGATTTGCTTGCGGTAGCTCAGTATTGTGAGGTCGAGATAAATCCAGAGGCTAGAAAGCCAGAAATTGTGGAGACCCTCATTTCAGCGTTACACCTGCATGATCCGGTACAGGAGAGAGAGAGGGAGGAGAGAGAGAGAGAAAGAGCGAGAGAAGGGGAGCGGATGTTTCAACTTGAGCTGGCAAAAATGGCAGCAAGAGAGCAAGAGCAGAAACTTGAGTTGGCAAGGTTGGCATTGGAGCAAGAGAAGCTTAAAGCTAACCATAGTGTCCTACAACGCAAGCACGAGGCTCGTTTTGATGTTTCCAGCTGTTTAAGACTCATGCCAAAATTTAACGGTGATGATGTGGCCTCTTTCTTCGAAGCTTTTGAGAAAGTAGCCAAAGAGCTAGAGTGGCCTGAGAATAGGTGGACGCTGCTTATCCAGAGTGTGCTTGAGGGTAAAGCTCAAGAAGCTTATGCAGCCTTAGATGCATCTGACAGCCGAGACTATGATGCTGTGAGGAAGGTGGTTTTGGCAGCCTATGAGGTGGTGCCAGAAGCCTACCGACAGAAGTTCAGGTCTCTGCAGCGGAAACAAGGTGAGACTTTCCTTGATTTGGCTAGGCAACAGGAAGTTGTGTTTGACAGGTGGTTAGCAAGTACCAACACACATACCTTTCAAGAGTTGCGACAACTTATACTAGTGGAGCAGTTTAAAACCAGTTTACCCCGGCACATGGAAATACATCTAAATGAGAGAGGCGTTACAGAGCTGAGAGGAGCTGCTATGGCAGCAGATTCTTACGAGTTAACGCACAGAGAGGCGCCTTGGAAAAACAAGGTTGGCAGACAGGATAGGAGGCAGGCTACCACTGACAGGCCTACAGAGGCTAGCGTGGTTAAGCCTACTCTTCCCTCCCTGCGGTCTCAAGGACCAGGGAAAAGGTATGAGAAGCCTTTCATTCCTAGAAGTGATGTCATCTGTCATTACTGCAAAAAGCCTGGCCATATAAAGTCCAGTTGTCCTGGTCTCAGGAGAAGAAATGGGGACGAGAAAGTTGTGGGGTTGATAAATGCCCACCCACAGATTGGTCTTTGTGAAGTGGACAGCGTGAACCTGCCATCCTGCCCAGTAGCAAAGGGGTTTGAAGGTTTTGTGTCAAGAGGGGCTGTTTCTGGGGCACCTGATAGGGAAATGGTCCCTATATCCATCCTGAGGGACACAGGGGCCACACAGTCCTTATTGGTTCAGGGTATTATAGATCTCTCCGCCACCTATTTAAAAGCTTCTACCCCAGTGAAGGGTGTGGGAGGTGGTTTTATTAGTGCTCCTTTGCACCGGATATTTCTGGAGTCTAACATTGTAAATGGGCCGGTAGTGGTCGGCATTGTACCTTCCTTGCCAGTTGAAGGGGTTGCCTTGGTGTTGGGAAATGATTTGGCCGGTACTCAGGTTTGCGTGACACCAGTTGTGTGTGAGAAACCTTGTGAAGTCCCAGAGACCATGGCTTTGGAAAGAGAACACCCCGAGGTGTTTACAGCTTGTGTGGTGACACGTGCTCAGGCTCTGGCTGCTGAAAAAGGAAATTCCAGCGAGCAGGATGAACTGTCTGGAGGGTTGGCTGATACCTTTTTCGCTAGGCTAGCTGAAGTGTCACCTTGCTCTCAGTTCACTCGGGAAGCCCTCATATTAGAGCAGGAAAAGGATCCTTCTGTAGCTCCATTGAGACAGACAGCTGCTAGTGCTGAGGACATGAAAGAGGTAGCTGAAGGCTTCTTTATCCAAGATGGAGTCCTGTTGAGGAAATGGCGGCCTCGTGATCGTCCTGCTGAGGAGACATGGACCGTTAGGACTCAAGTTGTGCTGCCTGAGAGTTTTAGGGAGGAAGTCCTGCGTTTAGCCCATGAAGTATCCATGGCTGGTCATTTAGGCATCCGGAAAACTCAGGAGAAAATCAGCAGACATTTCTACTGGCCCAAAATGCATAAGGACGTGGTGTCGTACTGTCGTAGTTGTCATGCTTGTCAGGTTGTAGGCAAGCCCAACCAGACCATTCCAGCTGCTCCCCTCTGCCCTCTACCGGTCATGGAGGAACCCTTTTCAAGGGTAATGATTGATTGTGTTGGCCCTTTGCCAAAAACTAAGAAAGGGAATGAGTACCTCCTGACTATTATGGATGTTTCTACGAGGTTTCCAGAGGCTGTGCCATTGAAGTCAATTAAAACCAGGGTCATAGTGGAGGCTTTGCTCCATTTCTTTTCTAGGGTAGGTTTACCACTAGAAGTCCAACATGATCGTGGGTCCAACTTCACTTCTGGTGCATTTCAGGAAGTGATGCATGAGCTGGGAATTAAACAAATTATGTCATCTGCCTATCATCCTCAGTCCCAAGGTGCAATCGAGAGGTACCACCAGACTTTAAAGTCTATGATTAAAACCTATTGTGTTGGTTACTCAAATGACTGGGATGTAGCTATGCCATTTCTATTGTTTGCTATTAGAGACTCTGTGAATGAGGCTACAGGTTTTAGCCCTTTCGAGTTGGTTTATGGACATCAAGTGAGAGGACCGCTGAGGATGGTGAAAGAACAGCTGTTGCAGTCCGCCGGGCAGACAGACGCTCCCAGTGGAGTTTTGCAGTATGTAGCATCCTTCAAGGACCGGCTGCATACAGCTTGTGACTTGGCCAGGAGTAACTTGGAAGCAGCTAAGGGAAAGATGAAGGCTCAGTATGACAAGAAGGCAGTGAAACGTACCTTCAAGGCAGGGGACCAGGTTCTGGTTTTGTTGCCCATGGGTGGAGATAAGCTAGGGGTGAAATTCTATGGTCCGTATAAGGTTATTAAGAAAGTGGGTGCTTGCAATTATGTTGTTGAGACCCCCGACCGGAGGCACAAATCAAGAGTATGTCACATCAATCTCTTGAAACCTTATTATACCCGTGACACTTCGTCCACCGTGTGTATAACCTCTCAAGTTGCTGTGGAAGAGGAGGCGAATGAGGATGATGATGATGTTGGGTCAGTGGAGCCTGTTACAGCTAGGCTCAAGAATTCCAGTGCCCTGGCCAATCTCAGAGAGTCACTCAGTTACCTCACTACAGAGCAGAGAGAGGATGTAGTACATCTAGTGGACCAGTATAGTTCTTTGTTTAAAGATACCCCTGGTTTGACGAAGTTAATAACCCATGATGTAGATACTGGTGAGGCAACCCCCATTAAGCAACATCCGTACCGCATTAACCCACAAAAATGGGCTCAGGTGAAGTCAGAGTTGCTTTATATGGAAGAAATTGGTGTCATTGAACAGGGCTCAAGTGAATGGAGTTCTCCCTTAGTCCCTGTTCCCAAGCCTGATTTAAGCGTACGACCTTGCATTGATTACCGAAAGGTTAATAATGTTACTAAAACTGACGCGTATCCCATACCCAGGTTAGAAGACTGCATTGACAAGATCGGCAAGGCACAATATGTCTCAAAGTTTGACTTGTTAAAAGGCTACTGGCAAGTGCCGTTGACAGAAAGGGCAAAAGATGTATCTGCCTTTGTGACGCAGGAATGTTTGTATCGCTGTCGAGCTCTCCCGTTTGGCATGAAGAACGCGCCAGCAACCTTTCAGAGGTTAATGAATCTGGTAACCTCCGGATTACAGAACACTGTAACCTATTTAGATGATGTGGTTTGCTATAGCTCTTCATGGTCTGATCACGTGCAACATATGAGACAGTTGTTTGAACGGCTTGAGCAAGCAGGGTTGGTAGTCAACTTGCCCAAGTGTGAGATTGGAAAGGGGCAGGTCACATACTTGGGGCACCAGGTTGGTCAAGGTTCAGTGAGGCCAAGGACTGCCAAGGTGCAGGCCATTTTAGACATGCCGGTTCCAAAAACGAAACGTCAGCTAATGCGCCTTTTGGGCATGTGTGGATTTTATAGGCGGTTTGTCCCCAACTTCGCAGCGGTGACAACACCACTAACAAACTTGCTGAAGAAGGGAGTGAGGTTTAGCTGGTCGGCAGACTGTCAAAAAGCACTGGAAATGGTTAAAGCTATCCTAGCTAGTGAACCAGTATTGGTGGCTCCGGACTTCTCTGTCCCATTCAAGCTGGCAGTGGATGCTTGTGATGTTGGAGTGGGGGCAGTGTTACTGCAGACTGATGTGTCAGGGATAGATAGGCCGGTTGCCTACTTCTCTAAAAAATTGAATCGCCATCAGAAACGTTATTCTACCATTGAGAAGGAGGCCCTGGCTCTAGTTCTGGCAGTTCAACACTTTGAGGTGTATGTCTGTAGTGCTGGAGGTGATCTGGTGGTTCTCACTGACCACAACCCATTGACATTTCTAGCCAAGTTCAAAACGTCCAGTCAGAGAGTGTTCCGTTGGAGTTTAATTTTGCAGCCATATAACTTGACAGTAGTGCATTTACCAGGCAAAGAAAATGTTATCGCCGACACCCTGTCAAGGGGATGAACATGTGGTGAGAAGCCGTGAGTGCAGTGTTTATAGTAATGCATGTGTATTGGAGTCAAGAGACTGTTTACATATACATTGACATACTCTTTCACATTGATAGGCCTACTACTACTACTACTCCAGAGTAGACGTTAATCATGTCACTAGTGATAAGATACCTTTTATACTAAGGGTCAGAGACTAGACATGCCAGTAATGAGTGTGCTAATGTGATGTGTACATTGTTGTTTTTAAGAAAAGAGAAAATGCTAAAAAATAAATAAAATAAAATAGAAAAAAAAAAACATAGGTGGAATCCAGATGGGTTTTTTTTTTTGTTGTAAGGGGGGAGGAATGTTAGGAGTAAAGGGGGCGGGGTTTATAGTTCCTCTTTCTTCCTTTCCCTTTCTTAAACTGGACTGGTTTTCATTGAGAAGATAACAAGGGGGTGTGGTTAAGCTGCGGGCTGATAAAAGGACGCCACGGTGAGGTGCGCGCGCAACCACTGGAGTAACGTGAGGCAGCTCAGCTGGGAAAGCGCGAACCTTTGAAATTGATACGAGTGAGTTAAAGCCCAGAGAGACGTCCTTTGTAGAAGCGTTCGAGACATTACCGCCGCACACCTTTCCTGCACCCGGACCCTTTAGTAAAACCAGTCTTGTTCTTCGGGGACCCATCCCCCAACCACCAAAACCTGAACTGAACCGCCAGAAGGAGCTCGCGGCTCACGAGAGCAACGCCAGAGCTGGCGAGGCCGAGTCGGAGGGACTTGCACTGCTAGTCGGCGTGGCAACCCGATAAGGTAACCCACCTCCAGCCTGTCTATCTCTAACACTGGAAACCAGTCCGTCTTTCTCTGATTCCTTCCTAGTTTTCTCCTTTTCTACACCCTCCAGGTTAGGACTAGTATTGGTTCATTGATACTGAATCCCCTAGACTTGACTAGTCCGTAACATATGTATATATTTTGTATAATACTTTTTCAGATTTAGCTAACTACTTCATTTTATTTTACTTTATTTTCTATTTATTCGGTTTTATCCAAGCTGCTACACTAAAGATTGCTGCCAAACTATTTCATTGTGTATGAATCCAATGAGAATAAAGTATCTATCTATCTATAGATTTATAAATGCAGTCCACATAAGAAGCTTTGTGTGACATCAAAGTCAACAGACCAATGAGAGCACCTTTTACTCTTCTGTGAGGCAGACACTGTTTGGTTGTAGAAACATTTTTTGTTTGCTACCTTCTTTTTCTCTTATGAAAAAAAAAACTTATGAAATTGCTAAAACTGTAACAAGTCTTTATTCTTAGTGTTTTAATACAGTTTTTTGGAATCACTCATTTTAACAATTACAGTCATTACAGTTTTAATTTTTAAAACGAATCAATTAAATAATCAACTAGAAAAAACATCTCTGTCTCCAGTCAGTCCACTGGCACATTTTGCTTCATATTATACTTCATATTATACACATTATGCTTGTTTTTATGCATCATTGAAGATAATAAAGTTTAATCTGACTGAGTGTTCAATGAAAACTTCTGAAGTAGTGAAGAATTCCTATCTATCCTTTTCCAAAACAGCATCTGAAAGTCACTTCTTTAGAAGCTGCAAAAGAGGGGCTGTGAATAAAATGCTTTAGCTTGTGTCACTCACACACACACACACACGCACGCACACACACACACACACACACACACACACACACACACACACACACACACACACACACTGAGAGATGACCACAGCAGTTGTAGCCCCCAGTGCTGATATTATCTGTGGATCATCCCCACCCCTCCTCCCCACTCCCCAACTTAAAAGAAAACACACACAAACACACACACACACACACCTTCACACACACCCTCCCTGCTGACCCTGTGTGTTCCCTGCTGCCCCAACTTGCCCCAGTCTGGCCTGGCTCCAGCCAACATGCCCTCAGGGGGGAGATTGTGGAGGAGTTGGTGGAGCAGAGCCACCCAGGATGGAGGCTGCTTAGTGTCACAGTGATCACACACACACACACACACACACACACACATATGCACACACATCAGAGATAAGGGCTGACTTGTCTAAATGGTGTTGTCCAGTGGAGGCCTGCTGTGGATGGTCCTGTGGCCTGAGGCGAGCGAGGACGGCGGCACACAGATTGCGTTCACGTCGGTGGCATCAGTCGGTTTGCTTTTTTTTTTTATTTGATGAGATCAGTTTCAATTGAGTTTGTTTTCTCTGTGCTTTAAAGGGGTTTATTTTTACAGTTTGTTTCATTCAGATAAGACTTTTAAAGGGTGTATATTCAAAGATGATCTGCAGTGAGCCTCCTTTAGACAAATGATTAGATAACTGAAAGAGAAAACTTCCGTTTATTTCATTTTGTAAACATCATTTGTAAATTCATAAATCAGTGAATATGATCTTTTTCTTTTTTTAATATGTATTCTTTTGTTTTTCTTTTTGTGCCCAGGGCCGATTGTCTTATAATCTATTCATGCATTTCTACTTGTTTTCTTGCAGTAAGTAGCACCGGTGGTCAAATAAAAAAGCTCAATATCTGAAAAGAACGACCTGCTGTGAAGATCTTCTGTTTGTCTAATTGAACACATATACTCAGCATAACCACAATGAAATATTTTTGCCAAGAAATGCTGTTCTTAGGGTGTGCAAGGTCAATCTTTGGCCACTTTTATACACAAAGCCAGTGTTTGGCACCCGATAATAAGCAGTCACAGGTTAATCCCTGCTCAACACTGGACTTCCATGCACAATCACTGCCAAATCTTCTCTCAGACCCAACAGAGATATGAACACAGTTGTTGACCATTAAAAATGTCCACTGCAATAGAATGTCTTTATTTGGTCTCCTTATGAAAAGTTAATGCAGCAGCCTACATTCTACAGTCATGTTCTCTGTATCTCTGCAGAGAGGCAGGGCAGCAGTGATGTAGGTGAGGGATACGTTTAGCATCGTCAGGCTAGGCTAACCCATTGCTGCTAACTTTGGAGCTAACCCCTTTCACTTTTCCAGCAGTTGGGGAAACAACACACGTGACTTTTCATGGTCTTGAGAAGCTGCAACATTTATTAACTGACACACTGTAGTCTGTACTGTACATTTACCACCAGACTGATAATTTACTGCTAACCTTTTCCTCTGCTCCGCTCGCATCCACCGCTTAACCACTCACTCGCTTACGCTGTGCCCTATTCCTTAAAAGGAGTTAGGCTACCTGTAGTTTCCCAGGCAACGACACAGACGTTAACTCACGTTTTGAGACAGCGCTGAATAGATATTTGGTGTTATTTTTGACATTTAAAAAAATATTTTTTGGCCTGGCGGGGATTCTTGTCTGTACTATTATAGGGGAAACACTGTATATAGTAGAATTACCTTTTTTCAAAATTACCTTGATTAATCAACAATAAGTCAGTCAGCAGTAATGTAGAATAGTGTAGTGGAAAAAAAAGGACAATTATGTATTATTCAAATCTTCCTGTGCAGGGCAAACATTTGCTGCTGGGCCCCTCTTCACCCTCCTCATTTTAGGAGTAACTATCAAGTAAACATAATATAAACCAACATAATTAAAGTGTTAGGTCTTGACACAGGGCCCCCACATGAGACAGGGCCAAGAAACTACCAAATCATGCAGACACCTTATCAGTAGATAAAAGATACTAAAAGCCACATGAGTGAGTGAGAGAGGAGGTGAGATGCCTGGCTGCTAGATCACATTCTACACTTCTGATAAACATCAACCAAAAGATTTACAACTTTTTTTGGACACTACCAGACTTTTTCAAAATAAACACAGGACAACACAACGCATTTTCAGAGTTGAGGAATTCATTGATCATTACTACTACAAGTGTGCAATGGAGGAGGAAAAGAAACACCTGGACAACCAGACCAGCAACCCTTCAAAAAGGAGAAAAACGGACTCATCCAAGCATTTCCAGCAGAAAGATCTTGTAAAAAGTAAGGGACGCGAGCTGAAAGGAAAAACATTCAGCTTCAATGACCAGCTCCCCCAGAGAAATAAATAGTGTAGCAGTGTAAAATACTATATATTCCATTCTCAAACAGAACAGACAGAACAGCAGACATCTCTAGTGGTTGATAAACTTTACACTGAAGGGCAACTATTCCGAAACTCCATCACCACACCCTGGTTGAACATTGTTCAACCTTACCACTTCTGCATATATTATTCACTAAAACTCTCATTCTCCCTCTTCCCTCTCCTCTCTCTTTCTATCCCAGAAGAAATATGGACCTTAAAATAACTCATAATATCAATACACGAGTTTATTAGTTGGAACATTTGGGGCATTGGTACCAAAGTTCTTGATCACCTCACTTGAATAGGCCCCAGCTTCTGCCCTCTACAAGAAACACATCTCACTGCATCAGAACATATTTCTGCATTGTATAATTCTAAAAAAAGAGGTGTTGCTATCTTAATAAATAAAAATGTTCCATACTAAAACAAAAATATAGTTATAGACCCAGATGACCGCTTTGTTATTATTAACAGACTCATTAGGAAAGTGAAAATAACAATAGCCAACATTTATGGGCCCATTGACGACAACCCAGATTTCTTCCACATGGTATTCTCACACATCATGGAATTCTCTGACACAATAATAATAATAGAGGGAGACTCCAACGCAGTCCTCAACCCAAATGTAGACAGATCAAGAACCAGAAATAACTACAGGACAAATTTATCCAGTTATTATCTCAGACCATGGACCAATCAGCTTCAACCTAGTGCATGAAACAGACCCAACTCCTCCAAGTAGGTGGCAGTTCAACACCTCACTCCTAACAGACAAAAGTTTTAACAATTTTCTTTGTAGAGAGTGGGCATCCTTCATCGAATTGGAAGTCTCTCCAGAAACATCACAACATCAACAAGCAAACTACCTACAGAACATTATATCATCTCTGTTGCATTCTTGTTAAGGAGATAAATTCACACAACAGCCACAGAGACATTTAACCATCAGAGATAAAATTAGTGACCAAAGAGACAGAGAGAGAGAAGCTGTATCTCACTCACGTTATCTGTTGTCTTCATATTTCTATCATGGAGATGAAGTATTCATGTCATAATGTCCATTTGTGGCTATTGGTCATCATGTTTGTTAGTTAACAGAACTTTATGGCTGCTGGTTAACCAGTCTGATATCATTAGCAACAATTACAAACAAGCTAACTCTCCTGGTTGTTTCTCCGGATGCTTCTCTCTCCAGCCTCCCCAGATGCGTCCTGTCACTGCTGTACCGCACAGTCCAGATCCATTCTCACCGTTAGCTTAACAACAGTCCTTAACAGTCCTTCCATGGATGTATAAAGAGTCCTTCAGGCTGCTACAACAAGCTAAAACTGTGTCTCAAATCACATACTTCTGTTAGTACACTTTCATGTAGTACACTGTGTACACTATATATTACTGGCGTAGTGCGCGAATTTTGGCAGGGTAGTGTTGTCTCAAATCAAACACAGCCGTTGTGCGCTTACCGGAAATGACAATCGCAAATTAGCATTAGCTAGCGTTAGCATTCACATTATCGTTCGCGCTACCAAATCATTACAGACTGCTAAATTAACCTAAAAAACATACTGATGGCTTATATCTGACAACAGTATAGTGGTGCTTAGTGCTAAAAAACACATGTATAACTTAAATTTGTAGAATGTGGTAATGTTCACTGTAATTACAACATACCCGGCCGCCATTTCCAGTTTGAAAAATGGTCCCTCCCCTTCTGCTACGTAGCCAAGATGGCGACCATTGAGGACGAGAAGTGTCCATAGTTCCATACTCAACTTTTTGACCGTTTTGAGTGCACCATCCGGGTACTCACAGTGCACTGCATTTCCCATACTTCTCAGTGTGAACGCACTTATGCACTCAAAATGTTAAGTGTAAGTACAGAAGTATGCCATTTGAGACACAGCATAACTGTTGCATTGGCTAACGCAAGCAGCTATCTACTGCTCATTATCTACTGCTACTACTCTGCCTTACAGTGGAGAGAATTGAAGATGAAATCTGGAAACTATCATTGGACCAACAAGATATTGGACCAATGACCAATATTGCATTCTGGTTTTTGATTGGTTAGGGAGGATGTCCTCCCTTGGAGCGTTATTTTACGTGTCTTGGCCAATTCATAGATTTGCATGAAAAAAATGGAGTATATTCAATCGATGTAAGAGATCCCGCCCTACAGAGGCCAGTATTCCCCACTCCCCCTCACTCCCCCTCACTCCCCCCCACTCTCCCCCACCACCACTTCACACACTGCTCTTTCTCCTCCTCTTTTCCAAAGAAGAGAGAAAAAATATTTTATAAATAATACTGAGATTTGGTAATGGTTTATTTCAACTAAATATTCTTTTTTTATATTTTGATCTCCCTCTTGCCTCTAAAAAAATAGAAGAGGAGCAACCTCCTCTGCCTCTATGGACCAGCCTCCACTGAGACCAACCCATAACTCCAAAAGAACTCAAGAAAGTTCTCTCCATGCCTAACAGTAAATCACCTGGTCCAGATGGATATCCCCTATAATTCTACAAACAGTTTTAGCACCTCATATGTCCTTTGTCTGGAAACTTAACCATATGACTAGACACCCCCCGACCCAAAATAAATTTACCTCTATATGGCACAATCTGGACTTTCAAAATAAACAATAATATTCAACATGTGGAAAAAACAGGTTTTACACATCTGGAACATTTTTTTGAAGATGGCTCACTGATACCACATGAAGCACTCAAACAGAGGTGTGATATCAGTAGTAACAGCTTCCTGCAATACTAAAATCAACCTATCAAACAACACTCTTGAACCACCTCCATTGGACGATCAACACAAACAACTAACCTTTGACAGAAAAACCCTCTCAAAAGATTCTGTTAAAAGGTGATGACAACCTCACTATTCCAACCCAAAACTGAGAAAAGACCTAGCTGTTACCACAAATTGCAACAAATCTACAATGACACGTTTCCAGTGTCTCCAAACACTAAAATACAACTCACTCAGTATAAAAACCTACACAAGGTACACTACACTCAACAGAAACTGTTCAACATGGGATTCACAGACAACAACATTTGCACTCACTGCACACTAAACACCACGGAGGACTGCTATCATGCCACCTGGCTCTGCCCACCCATTCAAACATTCTGGACAACACTTACTCAGAAATGATCCTCCATTCTGGGTTTCAGCATCCAGTCTGTCCATCCATATGTGTCTTGAGAGAACTCTCTTCAGTTGAACTGCCACTCAGCAATGATTGTTAAGGCGATCCAACATCTCTGAGTTGAGACTGTTCTGTAAGGAGGAATGGGCTAAAATTCCTCCAAGCTGATGTGCAGGGCTGATAAACAGTTACTGGAAATGTTTGGTTGAAGTTATTGCTGTAAAAGGGGGTCACACAGTTACTGAAAGAAAGGGTTCATATACAAATATTGCCTTACACAAATATTAGATAATTTTCCTAAATAAATAAATGAATAAGTTTAATGTTTTTGTCTCATTTGTTTAATTGGGTTCAATTTATCTAATTTTAGGACTTCTGTAAAGAACTGATCACATTCTAGGTCATATTTATGCAGAAATAGAGAAAATCCTAAAGGGCTCACAAACTTTCAAGCAGCACTGTATGAATATATCATGTTTCATTTTAGAATTTATTAAGTAATTTATTTTTATTTTGGTATTTCTATTTATTTATTTGTAATATTTGTTTTATTTATTTACTTTTACTTTGAGGTTATGGGATGGCACCTCAGGGCTCCTCAGTAGTCTCCACAATGTGCTACAGTAGACTCGGGGGGGGGGGGGGGGGGGGGGGGGGGGGGTGGAAGGGAGGGGTCGCCGTACAGGGTGAGGTCAAGGACCAAGACCTCCAACTGGGAGAAAAACAAAGAAACAAACAAAGAAACAAACAAAGAAACACAACACACTTACCAGTCTGTCCTTACAGACATGCCAGTTCAAAAAAGGGATCATATGATCTGCAAGTGGACCAACACCCTCCTAAGGGTCTGGGTGCAGCCCTTAACAGACCACTTAGTATGCGGTGTGTGACCACCAGACCCAGTCTAATTGACCTCTACCTGAGTCCTGGCAGCCCCTCACATTCCAGTGATGGTGCCCAATACTGCTGCAATCCTGATTTGTCTTTAGCTGTGTTTTTTAAATCTCCTTTCTTACTTATTTACTTATTTTTACTTCCCTCTTATTCCCCTTTCCTAATTGATCTTTAATTTAATAACATCATTCCTTTATTTTGTTTTCCTTTTTGTTGTAGGTGCACACACACACACACACACACACACACGTGCCCCGAACAATTGACCCAAGCAGCAGTAACTGGCTGGCATTATTGTTTTATTTTTTTATTAGTATGGTGATTTTTGTACTATTATTATTATTGTTCTGTTTTTGTTTTTATTTTAGGATTTTGTTGGGCATTGTCTAGTTCTTGTCATATTTTCTCACCTTTTGTCTCCACCTCTGTTCTTTGTTTATGCACTCTGCACCAATAAAAGATAAATAAATATTTATTTATTTATTTATTTTTTAAAAAGCCACAGGACACACAGTAAGGTCTGTGGGCCTATTAAACAGTTTCTGGTTGGTTGGTGGTGCTCATGTAAGGGTTAAGAATGACAAGACGTTAGATTGTGACTCCCATTTATTTTCCTATTTGCTCACATGCTGAATATAAAGCCTTTTGCAGCATTCAGACAGCACACAGTGAAAACTGGAAATAGGGAGACTGATTTGCTGACTTTTCTGGCGGTTCTTCCTCTTTTGCTCTGCACCGTGAGGGAATAAGGTGAATGAAAACGTGTGTACAGCCTGATCTGACTTAAGGAGTCTCCTCAACAACTTAGAAGTGGCTCATTCACACTTCTTCACAGTTTCTCATCGAACTGATTTTATTGTCTTCGTGCATAAGTAATGGTGAGGTGACAGATTTATCGCAGTGCACATTTCATTACTCTCACAACATTGTGTTGCTGCAGCCTTTATATTAATGTGACAACATTCATATCGGACCTGTCTTAAAATGTTATCTCCCCTGGTGAGATTATTGTCATGAATTTTACAGAAAAATGACTCGGCTGTTTATTCAAACATGAAACCAACATGTTAAATTGCCACCACATTTATGTAATGACGTGTCTGAAAGGGACTTGTGTTCAAAGTTTCACGGTAAATCAGTCTGAACTCCGCTGGATATACCTGCATTCAGCAGTGCACACTGTAAAAAAAGTGCAACATAACAGTTTAAAAGTCATTTTCTTTAAAGTAGCAGAAGGCACTGGTTGACTTCTAGTTTCCTGTGAGACAGAAAGCTCTTAGAAACTGTTCACAGCTCAACACTTTAGGACACTGTTCTCTCTGTCTGTACCTCCATCTCATTCCCATCCCCGTTTCATACAGTCATGGCTTCCATCAGTCTTTACTCCCTCTCCTTGTTCTCCCTCTGATTACCCGAATCTGATCAGTGTCATCAGTCACAGCATGATACAAACACAAACACACGCATGCATGCACACATGCAGGCCTGCATGCAGTTACATGTCCAGAAGAAACAGCCTCTAATTGCTAACAAGTATGTCACTGAGCCTTTGCAAACAAACAGTCTCCCCCCTCACACACACACACACACACACACATTCACAGCCATTCCTCAGGACTGACCGCCATATGTGTCAGCAGTTGGGGAAGCATTTGGCCAGAGTTGAAGGCGATGTGGGGGGAGGACAGAAGGGATGGGGTGGGGGGGGGGTTGCTGCTGTAAGAAGAAATGGTGTGGAAATAAGGAGCTGAAAAACACTCAACCTTACATGGCAGAGAGGAACAGTGCATAGCTTTTTATGGAGCTTGTATGTTAACAAGATCCATTTACTGTTGCTTCAAATGAGGCAGGTCTCAGCCTGTTGTCTTGTGTTTTTGAAGGGTTTCATCTTCAAAACAGACAAATATTCACCTCTAGAATTGGCTTTGATGTTGTCTAAATTGTGTGATGTAGCAGATAAAATACAGTTTGTACCAGAGATGGAGTGGTGTGTATGTCATAGTATACCCACCTTCCAATACACCACTACACCACTGGTTTGCACATACATACATTTAAACTATACTTCAATACAAGCATGAAAGATTATGTGGCAATAGAACACTTTCACATGTCATAAATTCTCAAATGGCCGTAGCCTTTATTCACATTGACTGCAGAGAAACAAGCTGTAACAAGAAAGCGGCCTATATAAGAGACAGACTTTTATTTCTTATTTCCCCTGTTCCCTGGTTAATTATAACTCAACTCTTCTTCCATGTTTACATGTTGTCTTGGGACTGTAAATGCAATATAATGTATGTTTTCCACAGCACTAATTCCATCAGTACAATAACAGTCATGTCATACTCACCATTCTGCCAAGAACACCTTTTCTTTTAGCACAAATGCTGTTCTCATTCATTATCGCTCTTCTTCTGCTCACTGGTCAATGAAGGTGAACGCTTGCAGTTTGCAAGTGTTAAGCATTAAAATGTGCATTAATGTGACAAAATCTATGGGAAGTGTTGTATTTCATTGTAGGTAGAATAACATCCATTAAAAAACACAGAAAAGTCAAAGTGACTCAAAGTGAAGTAAACTAGAGCTTTATTTGGGTTTTTATTTCCTAATAATGTCTTATTTATTTACTAGAAAGTTTACTGGAAATGATACTGCATATGTGATCTACTAATTATAGGGAATTCATTCATTGTTCAATTATTATTGGAAATATAATATTCTTCTTTATTCTTTATTCATATGTGTTGACTTGTATGTTTTCCTGTACACAAAGTTCACATGTATTCATGTTCAGCTGACCCGCTGTGCTCTAACTAAAAGTCTTTATAGGTTATTTAATGGACAAATTGACATTTTATACAACTGTATATGGAATTATTAAAGCTGGGACTCTCTTGTGATTGAGTTGGAGTAAAGAAGGAGTTCTCTTGCAGTTCATTCAGCCAATATCAGATTGGAACTTGTTTCAAGGACAGGATATGTAAATTCAGCCTCTCTGCTTTTCCCCAGTCATGACACAAATGTGCTGCAGTGAACACGATTCATAGAGTAAAACAAACAAAGATGTGTGACAGTGATGGAGAAAATAAATGACTTGCATGGACAAATGTTACTTTCTCTTAATATGATTTTGTTAATTGATGATCACAGTTTGTAGAAGAGTGAAAAACATATTTCACACCTCAGATGTCTGCAACACTAAACACTCTCAGGGATGATGGTCTGAAGCTGCTTGGCTCAAAATCTGAACAAAGTTATTAAACTTCAACACCTTTTCAAATTAAAATGAAAAGATTAAAGGAAGAGATTTGACTCGGCTATTGTAACTTTAAAAAGGAAAAGCATGTATTGTGTCCATCGTGAACAAAATAAAATATCAAACAAACAAATAAATAAAAAACATACATGAAGTGAAACCTCTCAAAAAATGTGAAAAAAGTAAGATAAAAATCATATAATTGACCTAATATCAGGTGAATGAAGTCAAACAGCTGGATACATTGATGTTATAATATGTGTGATAATCTTTGTATGTAAATGAATCATTAAAAACATGAGTGAGTTTTTGAGTTTTTAAGGCTCTTCTGATCAATCATTTCACATTCAACAGTTATGGCTGTAATAAAGGTCGAACCAAAATAAATGAATATTACATTGAAATGTGAGCACGCAGGTTACTTAAGCCCAAATGATAGTTTCCACATAAGATGTTCTGAAAGTGATCTGTATGGATTGTATTGTTTACATATGGAGATTATAGCTGGGAGTTCCATCCATGGATGATTCAGTAACGCTGTATTCTACAGGCCTTTTCAATTTATACACATTTCCTGGAAATGTGCTGAGTAATTTGCAAGTATTTAATACATTTTATGACACTTTACAGAAAGTGTGGTGCAATTTGGTATAAATTATTAGAGAAAACCAAAAAAAGTGTTAAGTTGGTTTAGTTTTTTTTTTTTTTTAAGTAAGTTTTCTCTATCTGTTAAAGAATTGTTAAGTAAGACTGTTTGCAAATTAAGAACTACATGTAAACCTAAATATATTGAGTGGGTTATTACCAACTAAGCCAACTTAACACTTTTTTTCCCCATTTCTAAAATTCATTTGTACCAAATGGTACCATCCTCTCTGTAAAACGTCCTAATAATGAACTGTTTAATACCTGCAAATTACTCAGAAAATTCTCAAGAAATTAGTATAAAATGAAGAGACCTGTAAAATGAAGCACTACCAATGATTCAGCACCTCATGATTGATGTCCAGTGCCAATGTTCAGTGCCAGTGTGAGAAGCACGGGTGTGGAGGTCTTGGTGGTGAATAAGTGTACAGGAAACACATTACCCATAATCAGTTTATCTTTCCCTTTACTATACTGTAGATGCCATGCATGGATATTGTAGAAAGCAAGAATCTTTAAATTGACAATGTCCCCAAAAAAAGTGTTGTCATTGAACATAATGTTGGGTAAGGTGATAAGGTTGCTCCCAACATAGTATGAGCAGAATCATGCCCCTAGTTTAGACTACATATAACTCTGCACTGCTACTGGTTATGTGTTATAGATCCACAGATTTAGACTGTGAAGGAGAAGGACTGTGTGGGAGAAGTGGGTCTGTTCATTTTTTTCACCTCAAATTAGTATTTTATTTCAACCTTCCCTTGTGAGATTTATTTCAAGAATAAAACAAAACATATGTTTCGCCATATGCAGTTCATTCATGTATGAGATTTATTCATTTTGGCAGGTTTTCTTCTTTGTAGATTAAGATTATACGCTGTAAAACACAAGCACACACACACATCGTCAAACTGGTGTACATGTATTTGAACAGAGCGGTGCAGGACCTCAGTGAGAGTTGAGTGTGTTGGGGTCAGTCCCTGCTCTCAGCCAGTGTTCGATGTCACATCCTGTTAGTCCTCCCCTGGTGTCACAGGATTTCACTGCTCAAATGGTCTCAACTCAGCACATGGCCATTTGGAGAAGTGAGACCAGTAAAACACACACACACGCACACACACACACACACACACACAGCAGAACAAACCCAAACAAACAAGCAAACAGTGTATCAAAGCCATCTGCTCTCGCTATCAAGCTCTACAACTGTGGAGGTGATCCATAAACAAAGACACCAGAGGAGGTGTGTGTGTGTGTGTGTGTGTGTGCGTGTGTGTGTGTGCATGCATGCCTCTGTGTGTGCATGCATGTGTGTGTGTGTGTGTGTGTAAGGTTGTAAAAACAAAACTATTTGCTCCTCTGACAGCTCAAACACTTTTGCAGTTGTTTGGTATGTAACTATAATTTCCATCTGATGTTAAAACAGCCTGCAGTGTATCTTTCTGCTGTTTCTCAAATCATTTGTATACCATAGATTTGTGTTTGTGGGTGTTTACATGCATGGAGTCAGTTGTTTGTGTGCGTGCATGCGAGCTCGACGTTAAAACTGAGTTGATGGGCCCCTGTTAGCCCCTCATTCCCCTCTCTCTTCAAATTGTTCATCTATCCTAGGACGCTGCCTGGCCTCAGATATAATGTGTACTATACTCATTAAAAAACATCTCATTTTAACACAAAGCTAGAAATTACCAGCTGCTGTGACACCTATGCATACTGTACCAAAACCACTTTTGTCTGTCACCCAGGTCAGCCAGTTGTGGCTCTTCATGTTTGCTGTAAGAGAATGGATGTACTCGCTGAGGAAGGAGGTCTTTTTCTGAGAAAACTGAGCTATTTTAAAGGTATTCTTCTTTAGGAATCAAGTATTGTGACTTTCAATGTGGCTTGTATTTTCATATACTATCAGTGGCGGACTCAGGCTGTCTGAGGGGCAGGGGAGGAAAAATATAAAGGGCACCTGATAAATTCAATGGGCCCCATCAGCACAGAACAACGATGCATGTTTGGTAAAAAACATCCCCAATTAAGATGAACATTATAGGGTGACCCAGAATATAGGCAGACAGCAACAACTGTATTAAAAACGATTTATTTTTTAAACATTGATTTTGTAAACATCTCTGTAATACAGTTTACAGAGAATAGGTAATTATTAATATTTTGAGAATTAACTGTTTTGAGCAGTGTGGTCAGGGAAGCTAGAAGCAAAATCGATGAAATAAAAGGAGAATTCTTTTGGCCATGACTTTAAAAATGTTAATAACCTTGTTATGGTCAATTCCCTCTCAATGGACAACAGAAGATCTGAGAGCCTTCCTTCTGCACATCTGTTTCTCAGGCTGAATTCATACCAAAACAGGCGTTGCAGCAAAAACGCCAGTCCTCCCATTCATTTAAATGAGGGTAGTGTGTTTAGGCTGTGGGGGTGGGGGCCACATTGGCACTGCAGTGGCCTGCGGTGAGAAAGTTGACCCAGAATCAACTTTTTGAGAAACGCAACCTGATGTCATGCTGTGGTGGCCAATCACAGCTGGCGATCAGACTGATCAGAGCTGTATGACCCTGCCACGAGGGAGGACAAAGATGTTACTAGGAAGAGTGGAGGACATTTCTCTTGAAAGTAAAGTTAGACTTTGCTGACAGCTTCCCGACTAATTTTAAAAAAGACGAGAGAAAAAGAGAGAAAGAGAGCTCAAGTGAGCTGAGAGCACCAGCGAGTGAGAGAGAGAGAGAGAGAGAGAGAGAGAGAGAGAGAGAGCAGTGGTGATAGTGAGAAAGCCAGTGAATAAGAGGAATATAATGTTATTTTCTGATTCTGATTCTATTTCACGGTTACAAATAAACACGCCCACGCCCCCAACCTGCTCCACAACCCTGTGAAGGTACACTGCAATGCCTGATTTGGTCTACAGCCTATGCTGGGTCTTAATCAGCTTCAATTTGGAGAATGATCGCTCGATTGATGCAGTTGTCACTGGAAATGTAGCATTTATTCTGAAGAGTTTTGTCAGCTTTGGGGATACTGTGTCCACATCATTTTCTTTAAGAATAGCTGTAAGCATATTTTGGACATTGCTGGTAGGGGCGGCAGTTGGAAGGGTGGGGCACCTTAAGTTCAGTGAAAATACCGTCTTCCTCCATGTCATAGAATTGGCAACCATCCTTGAAAGACTGGGCAGCTCTGTCATTTGTCATGCATTTCCAGTTACGTGGGATGCCTTTGTCATGTATTTTTCCTTTTACCAGGGAAGTTATGTTCAGTTTCAGCACAGGATCCATTTTTTAAACATTTTTAACATTCCTAGGCTTATGTTCTACTGGGCATCCCTCTAATTGCTAATGGCTAATGTAAACGTACCTTTATCTCTCTCATCTCCTCCCTTGCTGCCTCTGGCAGTATCTTGCAGATCCCTTTATATTGTCTTCAATTTTCTGTCTCTCCTTGGCATTTTGTAATCATAGGGTAACTCCATGCTAATCCCCCTCTCTACAAGTGCAAGCTAATCCAAGCTAAAGGGCTGTAAACACATTTTGAATAAAGAATACTCTAATGATTTCCTTAAAGGTTAAAGACTGAAGACTACACCACAAGATTGATTTCTAGTTTGTACCAAATATTTAGTATAGAGATGGCTAAGGATGAATTTAGCTAGCTAGCTACTATCCATCTAGCATAAGGACCTAAACATAAAACCAACTTAGAAAATCAATTCTACATACATTAGTGATGCATCCTTAATAAAAAAAAATCTATACACTTGTTTTAATTGCAAAAAAACCTTGCTATGTGACCTACCTCACAAATTATATTAGTATCAATGTTACAGCTTAGACTGCACTGACCCAAACTAGTGAGTAGTACTGTGCCCAAATCTTCTGAATGGAATAATGTCAGCTACAACAACTACAATATGTTTTAAAGCCACTAGAAACCCAAATCCACAATAACCCTCTGACTATGTCATTTAGGGTCTTATGTACATAATAGTAAGCATCTAAAAAGTATTACAACTTAGTTTCAGTACAAATTCAAAATATTGACATTGAAGTTTTTTGGGGGGCATAGTTATGCTCAGACATTTATTGTGAAAATTATGTAATTAATTCTGTGAACCAATCATTTAATGTGGACACTCAATTCTGCTCTCCAGTATGTTAGACTTAGGGGAACCTGTTCACTAGAAGGGCAAACATACAAAACCTCCAGCTCACCCCATTACGGCAGCTCATAGGGCACTGTATTACATCCGTCTCATTTCAAGGGCACATCATGTTTTCTCTCTCCTAGGGGTAATATCACATTTTATCATATTGTGGGGGCACCTTAGATAGCAGTTTTTTTTCCTCTGGGGCACTAGGGTGGGGCAGTGTGGGAGGGTGGGGGGGTTGTTACTATTATATGTTATATAGTATTTTATGTATGGATGGGAGGCATGTAAAGGTGTGTGTGTATGAAGTGTTGTCCAGAAACATTTCAATGTATTTATGGCTGTCCTGAACAGCCACACTTGCAGGTGGAGTGAGAAGCCTGTCGTCATAGAGACAGATGAGACAGATGAATAATTGAAGTGAAGATAAAGTAGCACACAGTCTCTCATCAAATGCATTTATGGTGCTGCACTCATTTGTTCACATGAAGAAGTGATAGTAGTTGTATAGAGGACAAAAGAGAGCTCAAGTTCAGCAGCTTTAGGACCTGAGTTTATTCCCCATTTTCATATTTTCATTACATCAAACACACAACAGTAAATACAAAGAACAACAGGATGACTGTATTGTCACATGTGAATACTGCATTTCAAACATCAACATTGCTTTTTAATTTGTCATGGGCCTGATTTGCATAATCTACACAGTTCTTCAGATGAGGTGGAAACACAAACAGGAATGTGGTTCCATAGATCCTGGAACTTGGTCCAAAGGGGCTAACACATGGACAGGTGTGGGGGAGGGGTTACACTATTCAATAAGCACTTCATTTCAAACATACTGATGCCTTAGCTCACCAAAAAGGGTCTCAAAAAAACTCTAAAAAGGTTACTAAAACATTATTAGGATTGAAATGTGAAACCTTCCTTCCAATTTAAAGAGAGTAGTATAGGTGTGTTGAGGTGTGAACAGAGACTACACCACCTGTGTAGTCTAACAGCTACAGCAGCAGCAGATAAGCACAGGAGACAATGGAGCCGAGCACAGATTGAAGTCCTGATGGAAACCCAGTGGAGATAGATAGTCTCAGATGGTGCACACAGAGCCAAGCCAAAAGCCATTTCTACTTTATCCCATCCAATCACATCCAAGGGAGAGAATGGTCAGTGAAAAGGAGGAAAGAGGATACCACAGGGGAAGGCGATACTGATTATTTTACACAACTAATTCCTGAGTGGCCAGCTCTGTCCTAATGTAATCTGAATGTAGTTGACCCAGCCTATATAGAGCACAGGACAAAGAGGTCACTGTCATATGCTAATAGAAAGAAGATTCTTTTCTGAGGTCAAGCTATGGAGTAATTTCTCCAGGGGACACAGGGACATGTCCTTTCCACTCTTTAAAACTCTGGTTTTACAGTTTATACTTTTAGCATAAAGCTAAAAGTAAAGCAGGTGACAGATACATTCCATTTCCTTTTGCTGCTTCATAATAAAATAATAAACTAATTCAGTCTGGCTAAACCAGAAACATGGGAAAGCAGTGTATGGATCCTGAGCCAGAGCACTGCCTGAGACGTGAAAATTCATCTACTGTGGTTCATGACGGTCTTTGATTGCAGGTTAACAATGGCTTAGATTTGTCCATCTGTTTTTTTTGTTTGTTTGTTTGTTTTCTTATAATGAGATTGATTTATATGCATCTCAACATCTCACTCTCTACCAGTGAGAAAATATGCCCTCCTCCAAAAAAAATGTTAAGCTATTCCTTTAAATATTATATTGAGCACAGTGATGTTGATAGAATTGAGAGCTGATGACACAAGACTGCATATCATAGTCTGAGTTTCAGTCTTATTTTATTCATGATGTGACTTCCTGCACAGGAAGATTGCATCTGGACCTGCTGATGCTACTTTTCCTAGAAAACACGATTTAGAGCTGTGCTGCTAGATGTGTGAAGCCTATTGGACAGTAAGAAATAAGCACCCTGAGTATTCTTCAAATTGATGGGAGCAACAGGAGGAAAGTGTTCAAAACAGTCTAACAGTGTTTGATATACAGTAAATGACAAAACCCCCTTTTTTATTTTTTTGCAGAGAAAGAAGCAGTTAAGCTTGTTTTCCCCTTGATGAACAATGATGCCTGACCCTGAATGACCCTGAACTCAACCACAAGCAGGCATCCTTTGGGAGAAACAAACCTCAGATGGATCTGCTCAGTGTCAAACAGTAAAGAGTTGTTTTACTGGGTAGCTCCCACTTTGAATATGTGGATCTTTTTCTAATTCATCTGTCAACTTTTTGCATTTGTGCATAAACTGTGTACTTGCACACCCTGCACTAATGCAGTAAACTCATAAAGCATCATTATTTTTTTATTTTTATGTAATTGATAAATACCTTTCAGCATAGCAATTGCTACTACTACTCTGTTTGTACATGCAGTAGTTGCATTATGTGCTGCTGCAGTGGCTCAGTTTCCATCAAAAACGGAAATGAATGTTTAAGACTGTTCTTTCTGTGTTGTACCAGCAGGTTAAAGCAGCATTTTGGATACTACTTTGCTGCTTCGGTTTCTTAACCACTTCATAAGAAAACAAAGCCAAATGTTATAAAGTTTGGCTTTGAATCAAAGCTTTGCCTGTTCACACCTGGGAATGTTCCTGGCTCAGCTCAAACCTCTAATGATGTGTTCTCACTAAAAGACATTGCAGAACATGTTGTGTTGTTAAGACAAACCACAAATAACAAGTCAACAAGTGACACATACCATGAGACTCAACCTGAGCTGCTGCCTGAGCCTATTACTTCCTCCTTGGCAGAAGCAGCAGCATCTACAATGAAGCACTATTTGAATGAAATTAAGAGAAAGTCAAAATCTTTGACGTTAGAGAAACAACAGTGGTGGTTTTAGCTTGAGGCTCATACCAACAGCTGAAAACACTATCTAGATATGTTTTCAGGAGCATAGAAAGTTGAATTTAGTCATCTATCCACATTCATTACACAACATAGTTCTTCTGTTTTAAGCTAAGGTAGCCTGGTTCCAGACCTCCATCTTTGACATCTAACTGATGGCTATTTCCATCAGCTGAAAAAACAGCCAACCAATCAGAGCTTTGATGGCAGCATTAAGAATGGGAATGTCATCTTCCTATACAGCAAGCTAACCTCCTTAGTATATTAATATGATTCTGCAAAACCTGTACAGTGGGGCAACTAAAAAACTTCAGTTTGGGGAAAGATCATGGTTACAGTTAATAAAAAGATACTTGGTATGAACATGTGATCTGGATAATGACATTCGATGAATGAGCTGAAACTAAATGCAATCTGATTAACAAGCTAAACCCAGTATCCTTGAAGTCCCTGAATCCAACAGTTTATGGTAGTGTTCCTGTGGAAGCTGCTGATCCAGACACTGAGTGCTCAGATCCAGCATAGCACACCTGTACACTGGGATGTAAGTTTCGTAAGGTTGTTGAAATTAGGTTTGCTTTGGCAGAAATGGTAACAATTTTACAATTTTAGAGGGCTCTATTGTTCACCAACCATCACTGATAAGTCAGATCCATGACCTAAATCAATAGATGAGCTGACAGTCAAGTCTAAAGTTGATTAACTACATCAGAAATGTGCTGGCATGGCTGTGGTGAGGTCGACACACACATGCACATGTGACTTTTCCCTGATGTGAAGATGTTCTAGGAGGAAGTTATTTATTATCTGTCCTCAATGATGAATGTGCAGGTTCCTTATTGCCGAGCCCCATGTTACTTGGGGAACAATATGAGAATGTACAGCAAAAACAAACACAGTGCCTTGTAACATCTGCATTTCTGGTAGTAAAGCAGACAATCTGAATTAACTGGAAAATACAGAAAAATCTCTGTTAAAGTTTGGATGACTGGCTCAAAGAATATATGGACTTACAATGGAGCAAGCAGGATACACGGCCAACAAAACCACACAGGAAGAAGTTAATTGTGGATACATGCAAAGTCATATATTATCAGTAACGAGAGAGAGTTGCTAAAGCAAAGCCTGATTTGATTCAAGAAATGAAATTTATAGATTTATAAACAAGGTTCGGGAACAGAGACCATGCAGAGTACACATCCCACTTCCGCACAACAAAGTATTTAGGCACACCCCATCTGTTCTTCTCCCCTCGTCTCAGTTGCAAGTGACTCGTGACAGGGTCGCTTACCCCTCGCCCGTGCTCCATGGACCACGTTCGCCAGCAATACCATCCACGACTCGATCCGGCAGTACCAACAAGATACCTCCTTCACCCCCACATCCACGCAGAGGCCGTTTACACCGCTGCTCCTCGGAGGAAAAGCTACTCCCTCAGACGCCACACTGCTGATCAGCCATACACACCCACACTATAGCCAATTCTGACGCGGCTCGTTTTCCTTCAAGCAACATCTTCAACTGGACGCTCACTCACCTACAAAGTGCTCTCAGACAGATGGACATACTTTTCCAGTGAAACAATAGCGTTGCCAAACTTTTCCAACTCTATGGAAACTTTTTCTTCACCTCTCCGGCGAGCAGCTTAAATCGTCCCGCTCTTCCAGGTTCACCGCCTAATGCCAACCCGACGCACACCGATGACGTCACCACGCTGCCCGCTACAACGGAGCCCTGACTCTCCAGCCAGGGCCAGGGCACACTCCACTTTCTTTTCTTCCCCCTTTTTTTATTTATTTTCCGAAGTAACCCATCATCCCATTTTCCTGCTTATTTATTAAGTGGTCGTGTAATTCTTTGGTTCATACTAACTCACTCTTCTGTTATTATGTTTCTTCGTTAACGCTCCTACTCCTCTTCAGGAACTCTCATCCTCTTCCCTCCAAACAACGGACCATCAATCATCCACAGTGTATCATACATGCATTCTACCCGACTCAGATGTCACCTCCTCGTCTCAAAAGCCGTGCTTTTCCCGCTCCACACAGCCTCCAGCTCATCACCGCTGTATCCAGCTGCTCATCTCCGGGTTCTCTTATACGGGGCACACCCACGGCACCACACTGCCCACTACAGCGGAACAGCGGACGGCTTCCACATTTGCCGAGGGCCAGGTCAAGCGACCTCATGCCCGCCGCCATACATGCATCCCCTCATCCTTCATCCTTCGACCCTTCATCCTTCATCCCCCACCACTATCGTCTCTCTCCCCTTTCCCTTCCTTTTCTCCCTTTCTCTCTCAACCAGTATGCTAAGTATTTCCTTCTTCCCTCATCCCTTCATTCCTAGACCCTCGATCCTTAGACCTGCTTTACCTTAAAGTGCCACGTGATGACCTTGTCGTCATTCGGTGCTATATTATAGAATTGAATTGAATTCCCCACCCTTCATCCCTCCAACCCTCACCCCTTCATCCCCCGTGCCTCCCTCCAGACTTTCTATCCTCTCCTCCTATATCACCTTGGCTTTCATCCACCCATATTATCCATTAAACAGCATCTTTTCGTTCTTTGCTTTCTAGCCACAGCTGATATGGCTCACTCAAATCTGTCTGTTTTCTTTTCATCCATTCTACCTTCATCTGAATCTCAAGCCATCATGGAGGGTGCGCCCTCACTCTGTCATTGCCGTCAACTGACTATATAAAATGCTTCACACAACGAATCATCTTCAATACAACCATTCATCATCATTTCAGTGCTCCAGTCATCTTCTATTCCCTCACCACAAGTTCATGACATCAGCGGGCCACAGAGCTTCCTTCTTCCAACCCATTACAATCGGTCAACTCCAAGTTCGCACTCAGCTCCCACACTCAACCTTCTTTGTTCCCTCTTTCTTTGACTCCCTTCATGCAGGCTTTGCAGGTCCTGACAGTCTCAAGCCCCATTGCAGGCTACTAAAGTCTCGACAGCTAAAGCTCATCGCAGGCCACACACTTCTCACTTCTGACGGCCATTGTACCCCATCCAGGTGCATCATGCCTGTCGATACCCACGTACAGTATCCCTCCTTCAGTGGTGCCTATGTTAGAACCCCACCAAGCACGGCCCATGACACCACTATATCCTAAAGCGCTAATTGCCATTAATTCCAAAGAACCATCTCGACCGCCAGACCAGACCATTTTTCGTACGTGATTGTCCCACAGTTTCCACCAAGTCCTGACACTCGACCCTTCCAGAGATAACCACATTGCCTGTTCTCGTAACATACAGCTGCACTGACTCAGTGTCTCCTTCCATTTCCGGGGTTACAGCAGTTGTAGGTGGTTCACCTCCAGTCGGCCACTTCAACTGCCCCACGCCCCCCCTACCCTGCTCAATGAACCATGCCAAGTTATCATCGAAGCCCTTCTTTGGGGGCAAGAGAGGTCTTAGTCATCCTTGTTACGCATCCGTGCTATATCGTCGCTGACCATTATAAACAAGAAATCCTCAAGGACATCATATCCAGCCTCGCTCAACACTTCGGCATGTTATCCAAAGGTCAGTAAGGCCGAACCCAGAGCCAAGACCATCTCAAAGAAAGTCCAACAGTCTGCACTCCTGGTTTGTTGGAATATTTTAAACTTGAATACTGCATTATTCCTGTTCTGGTTGGCACCCTGGACTACCAACACACTACACAAAATACCCTACATTTGCCAAATTTTTACTGCTGAAACTATAGTATGCAGATTAACTTTTCAATCACAACAACAAATATGTAATTGAGACATTTCAATGAAAATGTTATTTGATAGCAGATAAAGAAAATAATGTTCCTAACATTCCCTCAATGACTGCTTTTTCACACAAATACAATGCATTGAGAGGAACTGGTTTTGGTAAAAACGGTACGGTTGACACACATGGCACAAGTACAAACAGTTTAGTTTCTTTGTGCAAAATATCCATTGTGCAAAGACATCCATAGATACCAACTTGACATTTCCATTCAGAGGGCAACGCCCCCTCAACATACTGAGATTTGGCTGTGCTCAGAGAGTGTGCACTAAAAGTTATAACAAATTGATTAACAAATGAAATTATACATCTGAAATTGAAAATATGACACTCCTGACGTTAACATTCCATAATAAAAAAAATATGACTGAATTCATATAATTGTTTTGGTTCTTTAAGTTGATGTATATAGAACAATCCACTGAACTAATCAAAAAGAATCTGGACTGCCTGGTGCTACCACTACCTCCCCTCCCTCCACCCCCTGCTCCTCCTGGAGCATGCTTTAAGTGGTCAGACATGTCACACTATGTCGTGGGTTGTGCTGTCAACTGTCCATCTTTTCACAGCATCTGCGGAGAGGCTGTCAGTTCTTTCAACATTGGCACAGCAGCCATTTTGACATGTCACAGATGGGTAAGCAAAGGTTTAACCATATATAGAATAATGAATATTTAATGAGTGAAGGTCTGAAAAATGTGTAAAAATGGCGTAATGGTCACTGGCATCACTGCTCCATAACTTCTTAAACTCAGCCATGAGAAACACCAATACCACACCAAATGATATTACTTTAGAGTCATGGGTTACTGGGTTTGGTGCACCCTCTATATAAAAATGGAAAGGTACATAGTTGACTGGAATGCACTTTATGTTCTTCAAGAAACCAGATGATTAATTATACAACACGTAGTTCCAACCAAGCAATCTGATTGGTCAACTAGACCATTTAGAACGTGCTCAAATCAGCATGACAGCACACCTAGCCGTGCTCGAATGAAAAAAGCCTCATCACTAAAAATATCACTCCGCCAGTCATTAGAACTACAGACCGTGACGTCGCTCTAACAACAGTTACTTCTGGGTAGATGACTGATGGTTGATTTGAATTGCGGAGATGTGTGAACTTGGCAAACTTGTTTTTTCCTGTTGTCATTTTCAGCAGTCTTTCTTTTATGTTTGTGAAACTGGATTGAACTCAACTGATTAGGGGTTGTGGGGAAAACAAAACAGACTCTTTACCGAGTGGATTGAACTCTGAGACTGTGAGACAAGTTACTCGGCACCCACACAGCAAAACTAAACCAGTTGAGAGTATATCTCAGCCTCCACTCTGGCATCCTCTATCAGCGGTGCCAGTGTCAGTGACACGGCGCTACTAGCTTAAAAATGTCTGTGAGGTTTGCAGACGTAGTAGCTAAATCTGTCCATAGAAAACTTATTTTTTCAGCGGATATCTTAGTAACAACAAGACTGAGCTACCAAAGCCGTTTTGTGTTTATATGTGTGGTATTTATTCAGTTTGGGAAATCCCACGATCTCTAGAAAGCATTAGCTGAAGTTGGCTAGCTTACTCAACAAGGACTACAAATTGTCTCTGTTGCTAGGTTGTTACTAAGGGTCGGCCTACTTGCTGGAGTAGTTAACTAGGTTTCATTACATAGGAGTCTACTGACATGAGTGATTGTTTTCCAGGTATTAGTCATCCCCCATGTATTTCCATGGAAATGGAGATAAAACAAGCAAAAAGTTTTTTTTATTTTTAGAGCGAACTGCCTCACAATATGAATATATTTTGTTTATATCTTTTATTTTGTTGGTAAATGTTGTATAATGCACACTCGAGGGTGTGCTTTACCTTAATAGTTGGCACTTCAGTGATGCTTACGGAACTCGGCACAAGCGCTTTGTTCCTGATCACATCACTGTTGTGCCAACAATGACTATAAAGCACACCCTTGAGTGTAATATTGCTTAATAATGGTTTTAAACTATTTTTCTATGTTCAGAACATTACAAACACTCGTCAAACAGCAGAACATTTCACAAATCTGAGTAACATCAAAATAAGCATGAACAAAATTAAGAAAAATCCTTTTTCAGTCCATTTTCCTCAACCAAATAAATATCCTAACTCCCATGCTTTACATCCTTCTGGTGAAGTTCATTCCTGGCAGGTGAAAGCAAGAAGCTGGCCAATATCATGTCTTCACTACGTGTAGCATTCTTGTGTTGCATGGAAACATAGTATAACGGGGTTCTGCAGTTCTTTTCACTCAAGACATATTTCCCTGAGATCACACACACACACATGCGCACACACACGCACACATACACACACAGATACAGGTAGTGGGGTGTAACCTAAGTGGTGATAAGATTAAACATAGTGTTGCTGGTTGTGAGTCTGCAGAACTCTGGCAGAGCAGCTGAAAACGACTTTGATGTTCATTTGGTTAATGATTTCTGAGCTCTCCTTCACTTATACAAATCAAAGCCCTAATCTTTGTCACTGATTCATATCTTGACACATCAGCCTGCCATTAGCAGGGACTCTGGCAAAAGTTAAAAGTGGGTGATAGTATGTGTTTGTGTGTATATGAGGGAGTTACAATATGATGTGGGGGCTTATCTGTCATTCTTGTAACAGCAACTTGTCTCCTCCTACACAAGATTCTGGCAGAGCAGCCCTCCTCCCTTTCCCTGATGATTTATGAAGACATATATAAATATTTGCAGTGTTTCCATGCCTTTCCTCCATCAACATTCTGGCACTGAAATGGTAACTGGCTTATTTATAAAATATAAATGATTCATTACAAAGTGAGGAAATTATGTTAATTTGTGTTTATTAGTTGTTAAACGTGTAAAAGCAACTTTCAGATTTCACTTCATGTTCACTTCAGCCTCTTTAACACTGTAAAAATACTGGATCAATATATTAAATCAATTATTCTTTTATCATCAACTCAAGGTAGTTAGATATGTTTATCACTGACAAAGTCAGGTCAACTTTAATGATTTACTTATTCAGAACATTCAGAACCATTTTTTTCTCATAAAGACTTCCTGGTTGATCCTGGTGTGAATGTGGCTGCTAGCAATGCAGCAATATCTGTGGTGCTCATTACCCCCATCATCCTGTGGCAGACTCTAGGATGAGATGTCCTTGGGGCAAGATACTGAACTCCAAACTGCTCCCAATGATTGTACCAGCACCTGGCATGGTGCACAGTGTGTGTGTGTGTGAGTGTGCATGGGTAAATGTACAGTAGAAACATTGTAAAGCACTTTGGATAAAAGCACTATATAATTACAGCCATCCACCATCTGTTGTTTCCTTGAGATTGCATTGAGAGACCAAACCTGACAGCTTTGCTGGTGACAAAATAAATACAAATCAAGCCAAATTAAAAACTGAAAATTTCAAGTGGGTACACAGGTGCTGTACAGATTTGAGTTACTCAAACTTAAATAAACCTATAAGGTACCCCGACTTGGAGTAAGTTAATAAAGGTAAAAATCTAAAGCCGATCACCGAGAGGAAAGGGGGGCAATGTACATAAGATGGAAAATAAAATCCACTTGATAGTATTGCTAAACATAAGATAAAATAAAGTGAAAATACAATACATAGAATGCCTACGTCAGTGGTGATAATTTGAGACCTAATAAGCGAAAAGAAAGTATTCCGCCATGTGTACACAATCTATAAATCAATAAGATATCATAAAGTGAAAATAGAATACATAGAATACAGAAATGGTCCAGCACAGCCCCCATAATCTGCTGTTGGAAACATGCACTGGGAGGGGGCTTCTGAAGTTATTCAACCATCCGATAGGCACGTCTGAGGGAGAATACTGGCCTCTTCAGTTGAACAAACTAACGCAAAACTAAAGAAATTAAGTAAAATCATCTAACCGAAATTTGCAACGTTGAAGTTTCAATATTTCTTTTAGAGGCATAGCGTACATTACAGGTTTTTATTAGGACTTCAAGCACCATTTCATTTTCATCTTTTAGTAATGATTCATGAACAAAAAAAACTGCCAATTACCCTGACAACAGTATTTCTCATATCATCCTGAATTATTTCATGCTACTTCTCCCACAAAGAGCAGATACTGTTATCACTGGGAAGAATACATTCTGACTGTTGAGAGCGAGTTTCCAGGCAAATTGTATTAGATGGTTGACAGGTTAACTTACTGGAGATACATCTCTATCTTCTATGTCTGTGAGGGAGGGTTGTCAGATCTGAGAAGATCGCCCTAATGATGTCACAGTGATGTCATCAGAATTATCTCAGCATGGATACTATGTATTTATAATTGCAAATTTATTTTGTAAGCCTGCGTTACAAACTGGACTGGACAAACTTGCTGGACTGTATAATTTACTGTATAATATAATCCATTGTCCATATTGTGATGTTTCACATATGATGTAGTTAAACAATTTACCAAAGGGTAATGATTTAGAAATATCCAGTGAAATAAAGGCAGCAGAGTCAGATGACAGACAGAGATAGATTACACTGGCCATCTTTATCTCATATTAAGTCTAGTATCAGCCTGGTATTGGGCCAACGCTTCTCTCTACTTATATTTTATGTGTGCACACTTTCACGCACACACACGCACACACAGGTCCTCTTGCAAAACGTAGATTGATTCACTTCAGAGGAAACTATTATTGAAAGAACAATTGATGTGTCAGTCCCTCAGGAGAGCTTCATCCATCACTGTCCGATGGCCTTATTAGTACTTCACTACAAAGGAAATCCTAATTCACCCCTGGGGTAAAGAGGCTGCTGCTAACTGCTTTGTTTCATATGGAAACTCCTATTGATACTTTTCCTCATTCAATCGCTCACTCATGCAGGACACAAACACAGGAAGTGCTCCCACACATATATACACAAAAATGCAAACAGATGCCCCCCCCCCCCCACACACACACACACACACACATACCTGAGTAGAGACAATTGCAGCCATCTGCAGTTGCTCTGTGAACTGGTGGAAAAAAGGTAATCAACAGCTTGTCCAACTGCTCATTACTTCTTCATGGAGCGGAAACAAACACAAAACACCTGAGTTTAGAGGCAGCTCTCCTCAATGACGCTGACACACAAAGCACACACACACACACACACACACACACACACAGTGTCAGTCTCTCACTATCATACAGATGAAGAGGGGCTGATAGACAGCTATTATAGCTCAGTCCCTCTCTGAAATAGGCAGCAAACAACGTGTTCCTGTTCAGTGTGCTCACAGCACCAAACTGGCATCAACACGGCACTCCACACCCACCTGCCTATTGCTTTGCTGCCCGATCTTAATCACCTGGAGGCTGAAGATGTAAGTTCACCATACTGGAAACAGAGCAGGGAAGATTCTGTGCTCAGGTATTCCCCCATGAGTTTTCACCTTACAGTGAACACATTCCTGAGATTAAAACTGCCTGAAATAGACAAATGAACCAAAATGTCAGCACATTCAAGTGTGTGCACTCAGTGTTGCTTTGGTTGCTTGTTTGGTCACACTCATACATGAAGACTGAAGAAGTGATCTAGGAAAACCAGTCTATTCTCCTTTTCGCAATACAATATTTATTAAAGTCTCCGTCCACTCAAAAATATGTTTCTCTTCTTCAGTTGGACGTGTGAGCTTCACTGTGCAGAATGATGTAAGTGCAGAGTTTCACACTAGGAGGCTGTTTTCACATTTATCTGCTGAAAGTGGAAAGTTTATTATCATGGTTCAGTATGCAACTCACACAAGTGTGATGTGGAAACTTGAAGCCTCCAGTGCACAAACACTGAGAATGGACTTTACAGTGAAGTAGGAGACATCTTGTGTCCAGCAGTTCAACTTTTGAAATGAAATATTTGCATATTCATAGATTCTGGAATTTTTAATGAGTGACACACCCGGCGGCATGGGTGGGCATTATAGGTCTTGGCCCATCCACTGAGTCAGCTGTGCCCACCCTGAAGTTGGACTAAGTCATTTAGCCTAAATGTTATAATGGATATTAGGACTTTCTTCAAAAGAACTGCAGCTGGGTTGTCAGAGGAGAGTTGTAGAGAGGACCCCACTGAGGATAGCGTTCATGCTAGTAGGATTAGCAACCTGACCTCTTCTCAGGCTCATATCAGGCCATCGGCAGCAGCACCAAGTGATCTAGGTGTCAAGAAGCCCAACAGAGTAAACCTGAACAACTTTCCTGAACACCTTTTCTCTGGCAAAAAAAAGACTGTTCAGCAACTCCTGGTAGGGAAGTAGAGACTGGCTAGATGACTCAATTCAGGCAGATGCTGCATTTTGCTGTCCATGCAGGACACTCACAGAAAGTGGACCCTCATCTGCTACAGACATGACCTTCACCGTTTCTAGATTTTGTGACTGGAAGCATGCGGTAGAAACTGGCAAAGGACTTAATAAACATTCAGCATGAAAGGAACAACTGACTTGTGAAACTATGTGGAGGGACAAGGAGAGACGCATTCAGATGTGTAAAGACACCACAACATTAATCAATACAGAGCAGTTGCAATGCAATCAATATTACCTGTCATCAATCATTGATGTTGTTGAGTTCCAGCTGCCGTTTAGAGGTGATCAGAATGCTTTCAATCGTATGGATGAAGATGGCTATTTTTATTCTTATTTGAATATACATTGAAGAAAGATGCGGAGTGGCAAAGATAGCACAGACTATCCCACACAATGCTAGATGTACTAGCCATGATATTCAAAATAGCTTACTAGAGATGATGAGTACTTTAGTAATGGAGCACATAGTGAGAGAGGTTGGCAAGTCATTTTACATGTTTAAAGCAGATGGAACACAAGACTCAACTGGAAGAGAGAATATCGCCATAGGTGTGCGCTTTGTGAATGAGCTGTGCGGGTCAACCAAGTGCCTTCTAACAATTGCCACAGCTGACCGGGGGAATGCAGCTAAACAGATGTTTTAGCTGTTTTTTTTTAAACACCTCACACACAGATGTGTCAAAAACAACACATAATGTGTTAAATTTTAACACATGCTGCATCAACTCAGGCACAACACATCCCTTCTAAGAGTGTGCAATAACTAGTTATTCTAGTGCAATAAGTACATGTATTGAAGTGCAAAATTACATTGTATTTATTTATTTTACTTTTAGAACCTGTGTTGTTGGCAGTCATCGATTGTTTTGCTGAGGTGTTTTTATTTTGTTTTGTTTATCTGTGTCTTGTAACACACTGATCAGGAGTGGTGCTCCTAATTTTGTTGTATTCTGTACAATGACAAAGGCTTTCTATTCTATTCTATTCTATTCTATTCTATTCTAGGTGTGCAACTGGTCAGCACAGCATCCGCTCTGAGACAGAATTCCTGGCACTCCTGGCGCATTGCAATGGAGCCACAGTGCTACCAAACAAGAAGACACACACAGAATCCTGCCCTTACTATGTATGTAGTCGAGGAAGTCATCACGCAAGAAGATCATAACAAACAGAGCTATGCAGGATGTATTTTAGTGGAATCAACTTAGTGTGTGGGAAAATGAAGAATCCCTTTGGGGAGTGTAATTGGGAGCTGATGGACGCACTCAACTCTCTGGATCTACGTTTTTGGATGTCACCGATGTGAGACTGTTACTCAACCTCACTCAGCACACATCCATTGTGGATTCTGAATACATGGTGGCCCGCTAGTTCCTAAGCATGCAAATGAAGGAATCATCTCCATCACATGGAGGGAAATGGACAATTAAACAAGTGATCAAACAGTTCCAGAAGCCTCTTGAAGCAATGCCAACTGTGATGACAGCATTTAAGCATGCACTGACCTTTGAAGTCAGCACGGCACACTGTGAGAATTCATTTTCCACCCTCAAGAATGTCCTTAAAGAGCATCGCCTTAGTGTGCTTCATCAACACAAGGCCAATTTAATTCAGTTGGCATTTGAGAAGGACTTAACGAAAAAGTTCAGGGATTAGTGGAGGGACAGTGTTTTAAGAAGATCTTACTCGGTCTAAAAACACCGCCTACCACTCTACTAATGGTGAGTAGGCTATTGGCCATATTATTTTTTATAGTCTCTGTTAGGCATTTTAAAACATTTTAAACTTGACCTTATCGTGTTTATTACAACATCTAAAGGGTACCTATAATTTTGTCCAGGCTACTTTGTCTTTGTAGAATAAGCATGAATTCAGTTATTTTCACAATTTTGTTATTTTGTTATTTTAATTATTTCAAAATGCAGGGGTACTAATAATTACGGCCACGTCTCTATGTTCTAAACTGTTTAAATGTATGATAATATGTAAGATCATGGTTATAATATACAACTGAGATGACTGGCATAGGTTAAATGCTAAGGTCCTAACACTGATAAGCTGTGTAATAATTTGTCCAGTAATGTAGGGTGTTGCAAAATGACATTTGATCTGGTGACCTTTCATTGAAAAGTCCTCTAATTACACTTGGATGTGTACAAATGATCTAAACAAAGTCTATATTTTTGTGCTTGTTTTAATGTTTTGTGAGTAGCCTATAGCCTAGGTCTGTGGCATAGAAGCTTAGTTACAATTTAATGTTTTAAAAATGATTAATCACTGACAGTGTGGTGACTCTGTAGTGCCATAATGTTGTTGAGGAAAGACTTAGACTGTTTCCCGTGTTGTTGAGTCATGTTAAATAAATGGAGAGACTCTCCTAAGATATGTATCCGTTTCAGTCTTTGTTTTTGTATAAATGAATGTTGGCTCTCTGCAGTTAGGGTCTCGGCCGTTGTCCAGTTCAGCACTGCGGGCAGCACTGCTGTGTCACTGTCCCAGTGGCTTATTGGAACAGAGTTGAAAGGGAACTTGTTGCAGATAAACCTCATTAACAACAGGTGCTTTGCTTAAAAAGAAATAAATCTATTTAAACAAGATATTTGCCTGCCACAAAACAATTCTGTGAACCGACTAGGAATCAAATGAATAAACTTTGTTAGTGAAATATCCTTCAAAAAGTGAAAACTGGCTTTCTGTTTTTGAAAAATCATTTTGTCCCCCCAAGAAAATTTAATGTCCATCCACGAATTTGTTTCTCCCGCCGGGTCTGATGAAGGTAATAAATGCCATTTTAAGGATTTTAAAGTGGTAATTGTATTTTTTTTTTCTGTTGAAAAACCATATCAGACACACATCATTGTTCCAAGCAGGGTATTTGTATATGTCTTAATACATGTCTGGAGGGGATCTTTAATTATTCATTTAAATGAAAATAAAATGGAACAAGCGTCAGTTGAATACTTCCATTTAGTCTACTGTAATGAATGGTTATTATTATAGTTTAGTCCTATTTCCTCATATGCACATGTACTATATCAAAGTAAAACCTTTGTGATATACTGTATCCAAAACAGAAAGCAGTTATCCTCATTGGATAAAGTGTGCTGTGGTTTCTATCTACATGTTAACATTGTTTGTTTTGGGGGTTTTGGGTTTTTTTTTGTGTATGTGTGTGTGTGTGTGTGTGTTACATTTTCGTTGATTTTGGTGTACAAAAAAACAAAACTTGTTACAATAAAAATATAGGCATGGAAGATACAGTAAAATAAAACAAACAAAAAAAGTATAGCATCAACAACATAAATAAATAAAGGATACACATGAGTTTTTAAAGGATTAGTAAGACATTTCCCTGCAGCACTTTGAAAAAGACAAAGGTTAACAAGTGTCAGGATCAGTGACCTCTGGGGCAGTTTGTGACCCCACCATCAAAAGTGAACGCTGTAGAGTGAGAGGAATCTGCATGCACTATTCAGGCTTCATGTGTCTTTTATCTACATTTAGATTTGCACCATTATTCTCTGACTGACAGTAGGGCTGTAACACTCAGCAGCTTTTTGTTGTGATGTTTTTTTAAATTAAGTAGTAATAAAAGTGACCATGTCACTGTCTTCTGTTTTAGAGATTACACTGCAAATGACACATATTTGCTATATGATTGCTATATGATCGGCTTTCTTCTGATTGGTCAGCCTCCAGGAAGCTGGCTTCCTCCGGTTCCAGATGTTACATAAACAAACAATAATAGCAGGATTTCACTTCTTTTTCTTGTTCTTTACTCCAAATAGAATATACAAATACATCCATACATGTTAAATCCCAAATCAAACCTGAATATGAGAGTGGACAACACAAACAACCTCAGCAACAAAGAATGGACGGTCATTTATGGACATATGCAACAAGCTGACTTCATCTCGTTGGGAAAGTAAAAAAAATTTTAAAAAAACATGGCAAACGACAGGCAGCATTTTTACGTAAATTCATTTAAAGTTTTGGACCTTTAAAGCCCATCTCCCAATCCTTTAGCTTCATCAAATAAAGCCCTTTCACCATACTTTGGATAAAGTCAAAAATGTCCTAAATCTAAAGCAAAGTTCCAAACATTACACTGATAATATTTGTGGATATGAATGTCATTTGGAAGATATTAAGTTGTTATTATCAGCGTGAGCATTGCAAAAATGGCCAGCTGTGGAGCCATTTCTGTAGCTACAGAGAAGACAATCTGTCTTTCATTTGTTGATATATTTTAGTTTCTATTTTGAAGACATTTTCAAATAAATCAAAATTTATTTTTCTATTCTCATTCTAATGAAAGCATTTCCATGTGTGGTTCCGTCTGATGCACGGAGGTTTACAAATTTCAAAGATTACATATAAATTCCACTTTATCTTACACAACCATGAACCCTCTGTCCTCATGTATTTTACATTGCACATGAAAGATCATGATAGCCCATATTCTCTTTAGCAGTCTCAGTAACTGTACATCTAAGAACACATTGCTTTTACCAGAGTTTTACACCAGTAATTTTGCTCTCATCCAGTAAAACCTCTGAAAAACAGCAGCCCTCCTACTCACACAGTGTTTAGTGCTTTTTACAGTCCTACATGAGGTGGACGCTTGCAGCCACTTCTAGTGAACGCACGCTGTCTCGGCCATACTTAATGGCAACTAAAGAAATATGAGTCAGAGGATGAGAATGAAAGTTAATTATTTCCTGTCCTCTCTGTTTAACCCTGGTTTACTGTAACATTAGTAATCAATAAGAAGCGTGAACATAATCCACTCAGCTGTATTTGTTTACCTCCTTCAAATCAGCCTTAATAAATATGTGATCATTCCGAGATGCTGGAGAGAGGATTTGATCCTAAATTCATCTTTTCCTTTTAGTGCTTTCAATGGAGAATGTGTGTGTGTGTGTGTGTGTGTGTGTGTGTGTGTGTGTGTGTATGTGTGTGTATGTGTGAACACTGCTACTAAAGTCAGAAGACATCTTGTTCCATGTTGTTGCAAATACCCCAGCAAGGCTAACTATTACTCCTTATAAAAGATTAATTGTGCTGATCATTAATTCAACCTCAAGGCTAGTGCTCCTCTGCTTTGAGAGCCCCTTGATGTTACTCCTTCACTCCCTCCTTCTCTTTCTGGGTTTATGAAATAGACATACTGTAAAACACTGAGTGTGTGTTGGTGTGTATTAGAGAGTGAGATGGATTTAGGGATTGTAAAGAAATAACTAGAAGGGTGTAAAACAGGAAGGGATATGTTTTATTTTCCGCTGAAGGGAGGGTAGTCTCATTTATTGGGAGGGCAGGGAATAGTCTTTAAACTTTTTCTTCACCCCAGATTTAAATTTGATTTCATTCCTCCGTTGTTGGATTTAATGCCAAAACCTGACCATAACGCATCATTAAGATGCCTTTTGCTGTATTAGGGCTTTTTTCCCCTCACCATCAACTAATAGTTTAAGAACTACTGTTTATGTCAGTTTTGAGAGGTGGAGTACACATGGAGCAGAGAGCATGTGTTTTGCCCAGCCTACAGCAGCTCCCACTGTCACTCTATTTTGTATTTTCATAGACAACCATAACTACAATAAAGTAAAATGTATAGTAAGTCTACAATATAATGCAAGTTCAACTTAACATGCTTCTAATGTGTTCTTCTAACGGGTTGAGTGTGACCAGGCATCATGTAACTGGTTTAGTTATGATGGACAGTGTGTGTGCCATAAACATTACTTTGTATTTAAAATTCAGAATTAAAACTTAATTTTTGGTTAGGTTAGGTTTAGATAACAAAAGCACTTTGAAAAGATTAAAAATTTTGAGCTTCAAGTCACTGCAGACTTTTTTCTGTATGAAACCATGTTCTCTAACCTTACATGCTGCCAGTGTCTAAATATTACCATAACATTTGTAATAATAGTGTAGTTTGTACTAGTGGATATTGTACTGCAGGATCAGAAATTTTGGTGGAAAAAAACAAATAAACAAAGAAACAAAAACCAAAACCAGGTAGGTTGTCTGTGAACATTTCACTCATTCATCTAGTATCAACATTTTTGCAACTTACCAGATATGTTAAACCTGTAGTGCAAAACTTTTACATATAGATGAACGTTAAAGTTCACACAATGCTGATTATGCCTATCACCGCCAGGTAAATCTCTCTGTGTTTCACAGAATTCTGAGTTTTTAATCTGGTGTCGGGTTCCACATTCCCGTGCTGGCCAGATGAGTGCATACTGCACATGCTCAATGGGCAGAGCATGTGCACTAGAGACTTCCACCGGCCAAGGCCGGCAAACTTCCAGTTAGCTCCCTGCTAACTTGAATGGGGATAAAATAATCTGGTCATGCAGCTCTTCTAGACTTTCCAAGTGTTATTGGACCGAATGGATCATATTCTGATAGTGAAACAAATCATTTCTTGGGGGGTTGTGGGAAGCTCAAAACAATTTAACCACCCTTTTGCAGCTGCAACATTAGTGACAGAGTAGGCAACTGCAGAGCCTATGATGTAAGCATGTTGGCAGTGTTTGTGTAATTATTCTCACTGCCAGAAGGTTGAGACAAAAGTCCTTTAATTAACAACATTTTCTCATTATGTTTAGAGAAAACATAATTCAGCAGCATTAAGTTTCCTGTAAAACCTATTTGATAGTGCAATATAGTCGTATATAGATGTAATTTCTAGGAGACTGGGTTGATAAGTAGTATGTTGTTCTCCTGTGCTGAAAGGATAATCATGACACCATTGAGAGATGTAAAGTATGGAAGCATTTTGGATTCAACAACATACGCTGAAGGTATGTTTGACGTAAATGCAACAGTACCAATGCCTTACAGTAATGTTAGCCTGTCACTCAACTGAGGCAGCAGTCCATTGCGAATGATTGAAACAAAGTTAATTAAAGGTTAGACTTTGTTTGAATGAATTACACCACCGCCCTCTCTCTCTCTTCCACATGTCAGCACTTTATTTTTGATATTTGCTTAGATTTTTTCACTGCACTGTTTGGAACATCATCTGATCTAATTCATTATTACTTTTATTATTTGTATATAGAATACACGGAATGGAATAGAATTTATTCAGAGTTATTCAGCAGCCACAGCTAGTATTCCTCACTGCAAGCTGGAAGTCGGCGCAGGGCTACACCTTTATAAATAGTCTCTCAGCAATGAAAAAACGACAATAATCTCTGAGATACTGATGCTACAGGCAGTACATCATGGGTATATTATAAGAGCTGGATAGGGCTCCACCTCTCAGTCATGAAGCCAATTTTTCCCTGTGGTCACATGCGGTATTGCAGCGAAGATTCAACCTGCAGCCCAAAAAGCATTTTCTCCATAGACCACTATTGTAAAAGAGACAGTCTGTAAAACTGTTGACAGGACACCTCAAACTGCAAAAAAAGATCAATTATGACTCTTTTTATCATGTATTTTTAATATTTTTGAGTGTAAAGTCAATATAAACTTTTTTTGGCATATGCGCCAGCCGAGCAATTCTTATTGGACTGAATGGGCACTATTTTAGGTTTGGTATCCAGCTCTTACAATACATTCATGTAGTGGATTCATAACTTGATGTGTTTGTTGGTGATGTCTAATGTTGCTCGTCATCAGTTATTTCAATTAACATTATTTATTTAAACAATTAATACACAAAATAATTCACAGCAATTTTTAGTTCCTATATGAAATGTTAACTAAAGCTAGTCAGCAGCTAAGCAAACTACAGCTAGTTAGGTACAACACGTGTATGTAACAGATGACTGTGTGACACCACAGGGGGGCAAACACCACAACATAAAACATGCCAGTGTCAAATATGTTCAGACTCTGTGCAGTAATCCAACAAAACCTGCTTCAGGATGACTTTTATATGTACTGTTGTAGTTAGCTAAATAGCGCTATAGCTTAGCTGCTGGCTAGCTTTGGTTTGGTTAACATTTTATGTATTCTCAATAAAAGTTGCTGACTGAGTAAAAATTGTCACATTAAATTATGAAACTGCTGCCATAAAGCCATCTGCGAGTGGTCACCTGTGACTGGAACACTCATTAGGTGGCTGTAATAACTGTTTAATTTGATCTAAAAATAGAGAGTGGCTAGCATATTCATCATTTTGTTATGTTAACCATAAATATAATATTTGAGATATTGAGATATTGAGATATATCCATAATCAAAGTGAGGAGGGCCTAGCTTTTTTATAAAATAAATGTAAGATTCTGCCCTTCAGTCCATCCAAAATAATTTTCATACAGTCCCTTGGGGTGGATATACCTGTGAGCAGACCTCATCCACATACACGTTTGTTTTATGAACACATCTCTGGAGATGTCTGGAAATAGAATTCATTTGAAGTGTTTTTTCTTTCATTGTAATAGGATGGCATTCTGTCCATGTGTCTGTAAATGCCAACAAGTTAATGAATGTTTAATTAGAAAAGTTTCTCTGCTCTGTGCTCGTGTGTTAATTCAGATGACTGTTTTTTTTTTTGTTTTGTTTTTGTTTTTTTGTTTTTTTTTTCTGCAAAGTGCAATTATTTCCAATCTGTTTTCCAAAAAAGATCCATCTGTGTAGGCTGATTTTGGGTTTGGAAAGCTGGGTTTAGTGCAGTTCAGTGGCACTAGGGTGAATTCATTTCAGTGGCTGGAATAGAATTCTATTGTCTGAGCAAACCAGAGATGAGCCGTACACACACTCTGCACCCACCCACTATCAGTACACACAAACACAAAAATACTTTGCATTGCTTATTCTCTGCGAGGACCTTCCATTGTCTGCTTTCATTCCTGAAGCCAAGAACTAACCACAGCATGAGGTAATCATCAGTAATGCTTTCATAAACATATCTGTTTTTATTTAGAGCTCAGCTACAATCCCTTGCCAACCAACAGCCCATTCTCGACTTTCTTTTTCTAATTTCTATACATTTGAACAATATTTGTGCACTTACAGGCATTAATGTGATTCAACTGCAAAGTCCCAAAGTCAGACAAGAACATCATAAACCCAGATTTGTAGTGCCGAAACCAAACATTGATTTTAGATGTAACTGTGGATGTGGATTAGACAGGGGAAATGTAACATTGCTGTCTGTGTAAGTGACAGCTTTTAGTAATTCAGACAGAGGTGACTTTTACATTGACCTTTAGTTGATACACCGTTCTTGGGAGTTGCTGTCTCACCCATGGATGTATAAAGAGAATTGGATACAGGAAGAGTGCCGGGCTCTGAAGTCAATTTGACATAGTGGCCAAACCATGTAATTACAACATCACGTGATGCCATTGGGCCCAAAAATACTCTTTCTCATAGACTTACATTGTGAAAGAGATGTCTGTAGATTAGCGGATACATTTTTTTGAGCGTCACAGCCCCTTCAAAATGACTCGTAATTTGATCCATTCGGTCCGATCACATTTCGAAAGTCTAGAAGAGCTGTATGATTGAATTGTTTTACCCTCATTCAAGTTAGCTGGAGGGCTAAACCAGAAGTAGCCGGCTTGGCTGGTGAAAGTCACTAGTGTGCTTGCACAGATGAGGAAGCAATGCAAAAGAAGTTGAAATTTTTTGGCTTCATGCGCCACTGGTCAACTTTCATAGGAATGAACGGGGCCCTACCTCCGACACGGTATCCAGTTCTCTTTATACATGCATGGTCTCATCTCACCCCTCTCCCTCTCAGTCATTTATCTCTTTCATTTTGTGTGTGTGTGTCTGTGTGTGTGCATTTCTGCCTTGAGACAAAGAGAGTGTTACAGGTTGTGTGCTAAAACATTTTTTTCTTGTTTTGAACTTGTATGTTCATTCTTGGCCGTGGAAATAGTTTTACAAATAATTCAATACAAATGGTCCAATCCCAGAGCCCCTGGAGCTTTCAGCCACATCTGGTGGCCTTCATCAGCAGATGAAGTTTGCCGACTGTCATGGACATAACCCCACCAAATTTTAAGTGCCATCCTCACATGATCACAGCTCCAACAACTGGGTGAAGGAAGGCTATGAGATGAGACTGAAAGCTCCAGAAGCTTCAAATGAATTAGTAAGAGGACGTTGGGTTAAGAGGTGTTAAATCAAAGTATTTTTCTTAGTTCTGCTTTTTGAATAAAATGTAGGCTTAACTGTAGATAATTAACACATTATTTCAATATGTTTTCATGGGTTCAATGAACAATTATTTCCCTAATTCTTGAATTTTCAATTTGAGTGAGAGAGGCTACATAGTCACATGGTTGGCTGACTGTTTTAGCCATAACTTGCTATCTGGATTAGCGTGTTGGCCTACCAGTGACAGCACAAGCATAAGTTAAATATATATATATATTTTTTTAGTAAATTATAGTCTTTATCTTTCGATTGAGCTACCAGACAAATGAAATAACTAAATAGGATCCTACCTCCTGAGCCTCAGCATGTACCAAGTAGCAAGTTTGTAGCAAGTTTGGTGAAGATTAGTTGAAATATGTGCCAAAAGAAGCAAAAATGCGTTTACCAAAAAATCCAAAATAGTGGATAATTTGTCAAGGTGCAACTGGACATGGTCTTTATCGGTTGAATCAGCTTCATCCACGGAGCACGTGCAAAATTGTTCTGCCATGACTCACAGTTCATAAGTTATTAGCCAAAACATAAAACACATAATAACTGACCACATGGTGGCACTATATGTACCATGTTTTAGTATGTTAAGCATTTCCACATGGGGTAGCTGTCCATGATGCATGAATACTTTAGCACTTTTAGTTTTTAAACAAATTTTGCATGAGAAACAGTATAGAAGTAGATAGATGCCAAAAATGAATAAAAAAATAATACAGAATAAAGAGCAAAGAGCTGCTTGGCAGCTCTCACACAATAATAAATGTCTTAATAAATGTAGATGGAATGTAAATTTGAGATAAATCAAGTGAATTTCCATTAAAATGCTACTAACTGTCACAATTTCTACCACTTTGGAGGAATGTTTTGTTGCATTTTGATGAAGTATCTCATTGTTTATAGGATGTGAATATCTTTCTGTGGAAGAAGAATGAAAGATGGAGGGAGCATCTTGTCCATGCTCCCTGTGAAGAGCATTCCTTCCTGTCTGCTCTCCCCTGGTCCTGTCTGCTCTGGATGATAAAGTATCCAGGCAGGAGGTCTGTCAGTGTGTGAGTGGCCCATGCCCAAGCACCTCTCCTGGGGCACAGTGAGGGAGGGCAGGGGGCCCGGCTGGAGGTCTGATGACAGACGAGAAGTAAAGGAGCCTCTCGATCTGTACCCATACATTCCACCTCCCTCTGAGCTCACCTCTCCTGCTACCTCCATCAATTGGTAAAGTCTCACTCAGCGTTGGCTTTGTCACTCCATTCTTTACTGCCTCCACATCTGTCTCCCGGTTTTGTTTTTCTCCACATTTTCGATTTCCTTTCCTCTCTTATCACTCTCTCTCTGTCCCCCCCCCATCCTCCTTTATGTGGATGCCTGCATGAAGTCCCCTCCCTGTGTTATCACAAAACCCAGAAACACACACGTGCACACACACACTTGGAGACTGAAAACACCACGCGTCATTACCTTGCTGAAAAAGCATTGCCAGCCTGCCTGTTTGCAATCTATCTGTTCACATTCTCCAGATGAATTAGAGGCTTTCTTCCTGTTCCTACCTTGAATCCTCCACCTCCTGTTGGATGTCTGAGAGGTCACAGGGTCATTGTTCAAGGGGGGGAGTGCTGATAGGCCAAGCTAAAAAGGTCTTCTCCTTTTCTATCCCATCAACTCCAGCCTGAGGGCTTTACATGTGAGCATGGTAGGGTGGGTTGATGCTATGAAAAATAATGTAAAAGAAATGGAGGAACTACTTTTTCCTGATGTATAGCTGACAAGGGGAATATATTTTGGATTTGGTGGTTTGGAGGTCGTTCTTTATGTCTCTCCTGCTACAAAAGACTGTTTTGATGGCCTTCCTGCTGCACCCAGTGGCCCAGTCGACTCAGGCTTGGAGAGATCCCCATGACACTGCTATATCTGTGGCTCTGCTGGTTCTGTGGTAAAAGCCTTAGGGTGCCAATTTACAAGACCTTTCTGTCTCTGAAGTGAGGTACTGAAGTCAAGAACTGGATGGCGCTCTCTTCTTTATCTTGAAAGCAAAGAGCTGCACTCCCGTTAAGATCTGAGAACTACAAATGTCATATATGGCTCTCTTAAATTCAAAGGGCATAGACCATCACAGTCTGCGTTTGAAATGAGCAAGGCCTGTTGCATTTTAAATGAAGATGATGGCTGGGATGGCTGCTCGTCACCGAGTGGCTCTTGTCATTAGAAGTGTTGACTACTTAATGTTTTTATGCTTTTTTCTGAAAATATTCTATAATTCTGTCCAAAAAGAAAGCAGAGCACAAATGCAGACTAGCAAATTCAGACTAGCAATCTTGCATAGCAGGATTGATTTGTTCATCTTGAATTACCTTGCAGGTCAGGAAATACTGACTGGGGAGTCAAGGGGACTTGCCTGCATCATTCAGTGGAATGGGTCATCTGCCTTCAAGGGCTGCTGAAGCTAAAAGTATTTCCTTAGTGACTCAAATGAGGAGATTTGATGCCCCATGATGGTCTAAATGCTCTTCAGAAGGTGTTAAAACTAAAACTGTTCAGTACATCTGACAAATCTTAAACACTGAATTCTCAAACTGGACGGATGGTGAATCATCATTGTTACTGACTGAATCAGTAATGTTTAGCAGTGGCAAATGTAAGAAAGTACATTTACTCAAGTACCGTATTAAAATTCAATGTTCATGTACTTGTACTTTACTTGAGTATTGCCATTTTATGCTACATGACACTTGACAACTCAGAGGGAAATACTGCACTTGATATATAAAGATTACACCAGTTGTTCCCAATCTGATTGGCTTGTGACCCTTTGTGACAAAAAATCAGTGTGTAGTCGTGTCTCTTTGTCATTTTCCACATGTCTATGAGTTGGTAGCAGTTCCTACAAAATGAGATTTCCCCTCTCACGTGGTTTCATTTCAATACTGTACTCTAATATTTAATAAAAAGCAAAGATGTCTTCAGTATCAAACATTAAAACCGCTATCAGCCTATGTGTAGCCCACAGCTAACACCCTTGTATGACAACATTACACTAGCTCTTTACAGTACATTATCCAAAGCAGCTGAAATCATACTCACCCCAAATGGAAATAAGAAAAAGAAAAATATTACGAGTGACAATACCCATGAGAATGAACTTTTTAAAATTTATTTTTACACAATCAATAAATCTGGCAAAAGGCCTCAAAATGCTTGAATGGGGCATTGGTGGTGCAAAGTTTAGAGATATGGACTCATATATGGAAGGTTTCTGTTTCAGTCGATGGACTGGCAGGATAAATAGTGAAAGAGCAGCGCTCATTACCACCACTGAGGTGCCCTTGAGCAAATTCCTTAAGAGAATTTGCTCAGTGGCAGCAGATCAGACTGTGGTAGTACTAGGCAGCTTCCAGGTGTAAATGAGTGAGTGAAAAGAAATGGTTGTCTGAGGGCTTCAAATGCTGAATAATGCCAGCGATACCTGCATTTAAAATCAATATCGGTCAAAGCAGACTCAAAATATTGGAGCAAAAGCCTTCCTCTCTCTCTCCCAGGATTCATTTCAGTGTTGGCCTCTTGGCTACACTGTGAAAACACAATAAAGCACAAAAATGGAATCCCAAATCTTCCCAGATTCCCCAGATGAATTCACAATCCATTGTTCTTTTTTCCTTGATGAGCACCCTGCCTGCATCACATTGCATCCACCCATCCATCCACACAGGCAGAAATAGCGGTGGCAGCAGCAGAAGTGGCCTCCACCTCACCTGTCACATTCATCATGATAGAAGCGGTGCGCCGCTGCCGAAATGCCAGCAAACCCAATCATGCAGGAAAACACTGAAACACAGAGTAATTATGTTCTAGTGCTTCCGTTGAAGGTAATTAAACAGCAGATTCTCTCTGCAATATACACACATACAGTCTGCAGCCTGAACAGCTGTGAGTCACACACCACATTCCTGACACACACAAATGCCTTTGTTTGTTCATTACATGTGATCACAATAATATTTTTGAACAATGCTTTTACTGTGCAAGCAGCAATAAAGATAAAGGTAATTAATGATTGAACAATCATGTATAGTCATGTATGATTCGTTTTATGAAATAATTTATTTAAATATAATCAATGTAATGTCACTTTCAGGTGTAAAACTTGGATCACTACTTTTGTCGATTCATGTTATTTCAAATTAAAGTTCATATGTATGGGATTTGAACATTCCTAACTCTGGCGTGTCCAGTGGTGTGTCAACAGACTCTTGAAGACAGCGGTGCATACCTTCATCCCTGCATTCCATGAATTCATAGTGGTGAAAGCAAAGCATAGACTGCACCAATTCACAAATTTTTCCTCAAACTAAATATTAGTCCATCAGCATAATTGGGGCTTAAAAAACATAATTAAAGGGACACTACAAGGGACCTGGAGTGCAAGCGTGAACATAAATCTACCCACTGAAGCCATTACAAATGTTTAACTAATCCCACTCTTCTGCGCCTGCTTTCTCCTAACATTCTCTCCATAATTTATATTTTGTTGGTTTACACTTTAGAATTATCCTCACTATGTCCCACCCCAACATCTCGACAGCATTTATGCCATATTCCAACTGTCCAACTGAAATGAAATTGCATGTGTTTTACACATCCATTCTGTGAACTACATGTCAAGATCTCTGTTTTGAGAAATTTGGGTTTTAAATTCTATGGTTTCATGAATTATTTTGGTTTGAAATTCTGTATTCTTTAAACCTCATTATTCAGACTATCCTTTCCAAACACTGTGAATTTATGTACATATGTATGACATTTAAGAATAACCCTAACCAATTTCAAAGTCCATCAGCATTTGAACTTAATATACCCACCTATGAATTAAATTTTCAATTGTTCTGAAATAAGTAGGTTGAAAGAATACATAATTTGTTTGCTTTCATTGAAAAATTGATATTCAACCTTTTTACTCATTGTTGGATTGAGAAGAGAGAGTGTAGGCTATTTGCTAAAGAATACTGTGAAAAGATTATTTTGATTTTGTTTTCTGTATCTATGTTGTCAATATAATGTTTGCATTTTTTCTGATTATCAGTGAATATAGCAGAAAAGGTGTGAATAAAACATGGTGTACTGGAGGGGAGTTATGTTGCTGTGTTTTCATTTTGGTCTGTCAAATTAAAAATAAGATTCCCCACATTATGATGTGTGGGGAGTGGGCATTTTCATCTTCCATGGCCAAAGCATGCTATGCTAACTTTGCTAGTCAACATGCTCAAGTAGGAAACAGTTTGTCATAGCTGAGTCATATCGTTAACACTAGAACCACCAGGGCTCGCTATATATCTAAAACCACCAAAAGGTAAAATTTACCTGTGCACCTGGCTACCACATCTCTAATACTAAAAAATGTACTCTGTCATTGTATTAAAGCATTGTCTTCACAAAAGAACATCTAAAGTCACAAAATATTCAATCATCACCTGTGTTTTGGTCCTGTTGTTTTATAATCTAAGTATCTTTGAGAGCACTAATGGCTTTGCATGGCCGTCAGTATAATTCAGTATGAAATGACACTGAAAATGGATATTAAAAGGAAATATTTGCATGTTTGGGTGGTGTGATATTATTATAAAACCACATTCATCACATAATGAGATAACTCATGTTATTTAAATTACCAAAGTAGCCTAAATACCTCAAATGGACAATAACAAGCCATAATAGTAATAATAAATAACCACCACACTTATGGGTGATTTAATGTCACAACAAAATCCACATGACAAAGTCAAGCACACAATTTCACCTAATCAATTATGAATTTGGGCATTTCAACAATGTGTGGATAAGAGTTTTTTTATTCATAACAATATAATGCAAATATAATTTCTCTTTTGGTGTTCAGTTCATGAAAACAGAGTAAGGCAACAGGCAAAAATAGTCTATAAACAATAAACGGTCACATGGCAAAACAAAAATGATGAATAATCAATAAACTAAAAATAAGTTTTACTCACAATGATCATTTGTGTGTAGGCTATATCATCTTCATTTGAACATGTGATTATATGTGTCTCTCAAACACACTTTGAGCAGACATTCAGCACTTTGACTGTATTTTCCACACAGTTTTCGTGCACTTCAGCCACTTGATGAAGATATTTTTTTGCAGGTCATTCTCTTCTGCTCTTTTTATAATTTAATTATGACTTGACGTAGTTGTCAGATCATACACTCCAATGAATGCTGTTGCCTAGCAATATTAAAACGCAATCCACGTGAAAATTAATGCATTTCATATATAAGTAAATCTTACCTGCTGGTGGTTATAGGTATAAATGCCCTTGTTTTTAATCTGGATTCATCTTCACTATTTTTAAGAATAGGGAGTGCTACGCACACAACATTGTTTTAGGAAAAGTCAAAGACTGGTGGACATGAATATTTTATTAAAACATAGTGATGAACAATCGAAAAACGTTTTAGTGTTTAAGGATAGGTGCACAGTTTTTCAAGTGTGTCTTAAAACAACAGTCAGGTGTCCATATGAACAGTGAAAGAGGTTTTCCTCCCTGTAATCATTCCTCCTGTTCATACTGACTATTAAAAGATCCTCTTAAAATGTGCTCTCAATGTAAGTGATGGAGGCCAAAATCTACAGTTTGTCCCCACAGTCATTTAGTGCAAAAATGCATCTAAAAGTTGATGTGAATCTTATATGAGGCTTCAGCAGTCTGAGTTAGTCATATCAAGTGGATATCTGACACATTTACAGTCTTTTTAGCATCAAATTCCCTCTTTGTGTTTCCTCGGACAGTGTTTCCCTGTTGAGCTGTGGTGGAAGTATAGTAACAAAAAGAGGAACTTTCGCACTAAAAAGACTGTAACGTTGAAAGATATCTACTTGATTTAACTCATTTGGATGCTGAAGCTTCATATTGGCTTCAAATAAACTTTTAAATATATTTTTGTACAGGAGGAGGATTGTGGATTTTGTCCCTCATCACATATATTGTAAGTGCATTATGAAGGGATCTTCTAATGGTCAGTATGAACAGGAGGAATGATAACAGCAAAAAAAAAACATGTTTCAATGTTCATTTGGGAACCTGACTGTTGTTTTAAGACAGACTTGAAAAATGGTGAACCCATCCTTTAGTGAAAACTGCAGTACCATTGTACAAAGTACCAACATGGAAGTTCAAAAATCCAACGTCCAAAAATGTGTAATAGTGTCAAACCTGATGTTGATAAGTGGTTGGCTCAGGGAACTTGGTTTACATCAAAAACTACCCTATGTGCCAGCAGTGGAGGAAAAGCTCAGCATTATATTAGGTTCACAGTCCACTAGCTCAACAATTAGCTATACCCCCCCCCGGTGTGGCAAATGAGGGGAAGGCAGCAGCTCTTCCTCAGCCTCCATATCACAGGCAACATTTTCCCAATCCTGGCTTGCGGCTAACGAGCTATTCATGTCGCATTCATGTCAGGCTCACACACTCCACACTCAGATGACACATCTGCTGTACAGTCGTACAGTTTCCATCAGAAGCCGTTAGATATGTGGCGTGAGCGTCTTTCTTGCTCTGCTCACGCCTTTCAACTTGCTCCCTTCACTTCTTCACTCTACAATCAGCAGGTAGAATGACAGATTTACTGCACAAAGGGAGACACTCCCACATACACACAAACACACACACACATAAACTCCTGTACTCCTCCTCACAGTCATTAAGACCATGATGTAAGCTTTGGCAAGGCGGCTTGCAGGCCTGATAACACCAGGCATAATCACTTCTGATCCCTGAGCTTCCTTTCGTTCACTCTCTTACTTACACTCCCCTCCCCCTCCTAACATACACACCAACCACTCCCCACAATTCCCCCACCCCCACACAACCACCTTTCCAAACATCCCTGAAGATGTTCTTCAAAAGGCCAAGGAGTCCTTTTTTGGCGTCCGAGTGCAAGTTGGCATCAGTGTTTGCAGCCTGTTGCATCAGCGCACATATAAACACACAGTGATGGAGGGGGAGAGCAGGGGGGTGGGGATGGAGGAGCAGTGCTGTTTGTCACAAACACTCTCACATGGCTCAGGGACCAATCATCCCTTGAGGGATGGGGTTACCTGTAACTAAATGTCACACCTGGTGCACATGCACAGTACGTTATATTATTGGAGTGTTTGAACCAGGATTGTCTTAGAGGGGTCAAACAAGGGATGTAACACTACTGGGAAAAACTACAAGTGATGTTATTTTTGATTGCATTGAAGAAATATGGGACAAGAAAGTAAACCCCCTCATATCACACTGTCTCACTGACAAATTATCAGTATTTTACTTGGAAGTGAATTTCAACAACAAAATCCGTAGTTCTCCTGTGCAACAATGTATTTAAAAGTTTATCTGAAGCTAATCATCTCACTCTGGAATGAGAGAGAATGACTGCACCGGAGATGGGCTCCTGAATACATCTCAAACTTGGACCTAAAAAGTGGGAAATTTTGCAAAATAACCTTCAAATAATCCTCAGAAAAGACTCTAAATAAGTGGTAACAGCAAGAACAGAATAGGAAATATCATCTTTGGATATATATTTTTAAATCAAAACATCTAGCTAACTGTCAACTGCTAACTGCTACCTGCCACTGTTACCAACATTCCAAAGGAGAAACAGAAGAGTCATTTTGTGAAGACAAGAAGAGAAATTAAGGGGTCCTTGTTGGTGATTTTATCTGTCTCTCTCCATGAACTGGTAAATATGGTAGATATCCACTTGATATGACTAACTCAGACTGCTGAAGCCTCATATAAGCTTCACATCAACTTTTAAATACATTTTTGCACAAAATGACTGTGTGGACACACTGTGGATTTTGGACTCCATCACTTACACTGAAAGTACATTTGAAGGGGATCTTTTAATAGTCAGTATGAACAGGAGGAATGATTGCAGTGAGGAAAACCTCTTTCACTGTTCATATGGACACCTGACTGTTGTTTTAAGACACACTTGAAAAATTGTGAACCCGTCCTTTAAGATATCACTGTACTCACCTAAGTAATTGCTGGGAAAACTACAACATTGACATTCAACTAGTCATCTTTTTTAAATATGGAAGTAGAAGAGAGGGTGTTTCTATCTGTGACAATAGACTAATGTATAGACTCTTACTTGTACACATTTACGAGATCACAGCTAACAGTTTCACTTTGTAGTTTGGTTATGTTAGCAGGCTAGCTTATGAAATTAATATGAATTGACCACAGCTGATAACATCTCAAACTAAGAAGCCTGCTACAGGAGACTGCACCAAGCAGCAACTACCATGACTTGAGGCTGAAGCCAGTGTGGAAGAACCTCAAATTGGAATGCCACCAACGGCCACTAGATGCTCCAACTGATTCCCATTCAAAAAACGACCTGCACTCCTTATTTGGAAGGTCCTGGCTCCAAATGGAAAAGATGACATCGACCATAAGCTGCAACATTGGAGCTTTAAACTGGTTCCAGTTAAACCAGTGGGTGACATCACACCTTGCTACATCCATCTTTATGTGCAGTCTATGATCTTCACTTGATTTTATGGGGACACTAGGGCGCAGGGATGTTGCAGTGACATGATTTTTTTGTGTTTTAAGTTGTTGCACAGGTACACTCAAACTTGATTCCATTTAGAACCCTCACTTATACACACTCATCATGAGCTGCATACTGTAATGCTGGAGATTGTCAGCCTTGACTTGAGTGAATCCCTCTGGGTTTTACAGAAGAGGCATCCTTGAAACAATAATCCTCTATGGAACCCTACACATCTCCAAACAATAAAGTGCAGCACACTCTAACACTGGGAATTCCCCAAAGTAGCTTCCTTGATCGTCTGCTCTCCCTCAAGAAAGCTGCAGAAGTTAATATTTACAGCCACTGAGAAGCAGCAGCTACCATACAGCTGCTGGAAATTTGATTACTCCTTGAACACAAAACTAATGGGAATGGTTTTACATAGATCTTTGAATTTATTACTTAGGCTATTGTTGTTGAGTAAGTGCTGCGGACTTTGAGAGCATCTTGTGTAGAGATACTGTATATAGTTGTCAGGACACAGGTTAAGGAGGAATGAAGAGAAAAATGGAATCACTTGAGCACAGTGCACATTTGACATATGAGGTTTTTGAAAAGAAAACTTTTTTTTCCCCTTTGACTGAAAAGTGCTTCAAAAAGCCCCAAATCCAAGCCTTTATGATATTTACTATGTTTTTAACTCCAATTTTAGCAGTCAGAACAAGTGAGCTGGGAGAGATTTTTTGTATTTATGGAGCTATAAGAAACCCAGGTAATGTTCCTATAAGATTAAGGTAGGTTACTTAGGTTAAAATAGTTTGTTTCGAGCTGGAATGAGACTACACATTATCAATCCTATTACAGTTTTTCACAACTGCTAAGACACATTTCTTGAAATTATGCTCCATTTCCCAAAACTCTAAACACAAATGCATAACTGCACACTCATCTTCACAAATTTCAAACTTCCATGTCAAAACCAAACTCTCCACTCAAAACCATGTAATCTTACACACTACAAAACAGGCATCACACTCTGGTGAGATCAATTCAAAACACTACTGTAGAAACCTGTTACTGTAATGAATAATGGTGCTTATGATTTTTCCCCAGAACAACCTCTTTACATGATGAACACAATATCAAGACACAACACATGTATTCATTTTCAATTAATTCCTCAGTGTACTGTAGTAATAAATCAAAATTGAGTGAAAAAGTGAATGTACTGTAAAAAAATATGCAACTGATACAGTAAAGAACATAGAATACAGTAAAATAATTTCCATGTATTTACCAATATAAACCAGCGGAAAAAAAAAATTGTACATAAAACACGAAATCACATGAATTCTGCTCCAGGTCTTTGTGGATCCATTGTTTCAAAACAAATGTTGACCCACGGTCCTGTTATCTGTCCTGAGGTTCAACAATTCTGACTCCAGCTGGGGAATTGTGTGTTTCCAGTTGTGATGACTTGAGTTAATGATATTGAATGCCAGTGCTTTCTAAATGCACACATGAGTGAAAACAGGGGAATAGTGTTTATAGTTTTGGGAAATGGGTTTGTCTTTTGGTAAACAGCATCATGCTTTGGGACTTTTAGTTAGTAGGCCCAGTTATAGTATGTAAGTGAAAAACTGTAATGGCCCAACGCAACAGTTGTGTTGTACTGATAATGGAGATTAGTGTTAGGTAGAGGCATTTGTTATTCTATGCATGTATGACACCTCACTAAGCCAAACCCATTTTCCTTTAATGTAAAATTGGTTCCTACTGAAGGCATACTGAAGGAAATAGAGCATTTGTTGGGGACTATTTTTAGCCGTAATAAAGGAAGTGCCAGTGCAACGGTGTTTTTTTTTGTGTATTTTAATAGTTTTTGGACAACAATGCTCCATGGCACAGAGGAGTAAGATATAACAGACTTTGATAAACACAGAATACTTGTAAGTAGATCAATTCATTGTTGGTTTGTATCTCCACAAGTCCAGACCTGCCAACCCTGGACAACGTTTTTGAGTACCACTTCCGCGACCTAGATGCATCAGATGAAAATCACTGCTATTCGAACAATGAATTATTGTACATAATTTTCAAACATACACATAACATGGGTATATCATGTGCACACATGCAGCAAAATGACAAAAATGTAGGGGATGCACTGATATGAAAATTCTTGATACCAATAACAGATTGTTTACAAAAATATGTGCAGATGATAGAGTCTGTCACATTTTAAAAGTAGCTTCTGTCTTGCTTGATATCTAATGAGGAACCTTCTTAATAAGACTTTTGCTAATGCTGCTAAAATGTTCCATCAGCTCACTTTTTTACTGCAGAATAAAGAATAAATGAATTCAAACAAATGTGCGTATGTCACTAGATTAGTCTTTTATTAGACTATAGCAACAGTTTAGCAAAGCAAACTAACAGATGAAGAAGCCAACAGTGAGCTTTCCTGTCAAATATGAACAGCACTGTTGGGCTAGAGTTCTTGACCCTTCAGTTAGCCTCAGAGTCCTGTTCAAACTGTGGAGCCCTGCTATGGCGGGCACATCACTAAGTATGGCAACACAGAGGGGTCCTAAAGGATTCCAGGCTTTGTTTGCTCCGAAAACATATTCAGTGCAGCTTCAGCTGGTGCCTGCATTGATTTGTATGGCGAGACATGCAGTGTTATCGGAGCAGATTACACATCATCTGTCACCGCAAATCAGCAATCAGCAGCATATAATTGCATTTAATTACTGGAGCGCATACTTAAGAAACTACTCCACATACATTATGGATACATGGAGACATAAACATAACCACAGCTGACATTCCTCTGATAACCTGAGTCATAACAATTACCTCAGTGGTGGGGAAGACAGTCGGTGCTGCGAGAGCGCTGCTGGCAAATGCATAAGTCACCAACATGGCACGCATTAAACTGACACACGCAACAAAGTCACCACAACGAGGTCTTTTAGCTGCACACATATGAAGAACACACACTTGCTTGAGTTGGTGAGACACATCCACCGTGAACGCATACACACAGCAGGTGTGTGTCTAAATGCTGGAAGATGATGTAAATGTGTGTGTACTCTGAAGGATACACCACTAAACCTGATTGATTATGTACTGCTCAATAGGAGCTTTGCTCAACATATGACACACCTGGCAGCTAGTGGGACATCTGTTGCACTCAATTACATCACTGCGTGTGTGGTGAGAGAGGGAGAGAGAGGAAGTGTTAAGTGCCTAGACACTCTGTTCCTGTACTTGTAGCCTTCTGAGAACCTGTTTAGATTTAACACCTTTTGAGAGAGGACGCTTTCTCTTAGTGAAGTCACTTTATCCATTAACACTTCTGTAGGAATAGCCGAGGACTTGGACTTGGGTGTTAAAAGAGAGAGTTAGAAGTAGGTTTAGTTAGGCCAAAGGTGAAAGTTACAGTAGTTCATGGTTAGAATTTGGGTTTAAGCATTAAAGTTATAAAAGAGTATTCCACTGAGTTGCACTTCTATAGCACTGTCAGACTCATGATGGACAGTAAAAAAAAAAGGATCAAAATTGATGCAGGTATAATCTTTTTTATTCCATGTATTCTTCTGAAAACAGACCAAAATAACAATGACTACGGCTACGCCTATACTAGGGTTATGTAATCTATATATTTCCTAACCAACGTCAACGCTGTGGTAGCAACTTGTCAGTCACAACGTAGCCATGCCCTAAAGCATATCCTGCTTTATTGTCTAATTTACTCTAAATGGGGCCATAATTTAACAAAAATAAACATCATGATGTATTGAAGAAGACTTGAAACTAGCAATTGAGACCATAGAGACCAACTCATTAGGAAGGTGTTTACTGAGGTAATAAATAAAGTGAGAAGTAGGGTCATTTTCTCATAGACTTCCATACAATCAAACCAATCAAACTCGTCCCCTGCTGGCCATTGGAGGGAATGCAGTTTATTCAAAATTTACTAATATTAAACGTATCACGAGTCCTAATTGCACCAAATTTGACATTGTGCTCCCTTTGTTCCCTGGCCTTTTAACCGCCAAGTAAGGAGTCGATTTGATGAGAGGTTCAAAAGATATGCATAGGACATACAGACAGACAGAGGTTCCTTCCTTTACTAGATAGACTATTGCAGTGTCCACTCAAAACACGCTTCTTATAAACACGCTTGCTTATTATATCTCGAGAACCGCATGTATATGTACATGGTATATGGTTTAACTGAGCGGGGTCTTTGTCCTGTACACTTCCCAAGTGTGAAGTTGAGTCAGATACAATAATAATTACACAATAAGCAAGTCTCAAGGATGCTATTTGATTTTCATACGATGCAGAAAATGAATAAAAATCAAATGGAAGAATAAAAAAGCTGTACTCAAAGTAAACTTGATTTGCAGTAAAAGGACTAAAATATGCTAAACCACTGGTGTGGTACTTTAATACCTTTACAACATGGACATTACTGTTATTAATTGTAGTGTTTTCCCAGGAAAACATTTAGAAGATAAGGCTTAAGTTTTTAACCATGAGAAAATGCATATCAGCTGCTATTTTCAGCTGCAAAATTAATCTATATTTTGCTAGTGAGTATTTACAGCAGCAGGATGGTGTTTGTGAGATTGACTCAAAATAAACTACAATTTAGTGGTTTATTGATGTGATTTTAATAGTTTTTGGAGAACAGTGGAGATCTATGGCACAGAGGATATACAGGCTTTGGATACACACACAATAGTCTACTTGTTAGCAGGATGAAGTTGTCAGTTTTGGTTTCCTCATGGTATTTATTGACAAAAAGAAAAACACAGAATATCACCAGCCTTCTCTTTTAAACCTATATATTTGCAATAATTTACATCTCTGAACAGTATATAGCATTATATTTATAATTATTTTGTGTGTTAGAGGCCAAGTATGGTTTTAAAGATGTAGATTCTGTAAATTATCTGCTGGGAAATGTCAATAACCAGCGATATCTGCTGTTAATGTCAATCTAATATTGACATCAACACCAAATTTAAAAAAAAATCTGCATACCATAGGTCGAAAGTGGCTCAACTTGTCATCTGCTGCTGAATTCAGCCCCAAAAAGGTGCTGACAGAGAGTCGACCATTTGTGAGGTCTATACGTCATGAAATTTATATAAATGGTAGGATGATAACACCCGCCTCCCCCAACCCTGATTGAGACAGTTTTAGCTTCAGGAGCTAACGGCAGCTAACAGCAGTGCTAGCCCGCTGGAGGGGGTCTCTCCGTCTGTGACTGCTCCCCCCCCCCCCACGACCCCCCCCTCAGCCTCTTGACCACTTTTTAGCATTTTTCAAAATTATGCAGTGGGCGGAGTTAAGCTCATTTGCTCATCAGTTCCGTCCTTTGATGTGTCAAGAATGTCGATGATGTCACACACATCTACATTCCATATGTCTAGAACAATTGCATATTCTCACTCATTTGGTACCTGATCGCTCAGCTGTCCAAACCCTCTGTACCGACGTATTCGTTCATTGCGTTCGACAAACCTGTTTACTGATTGTTTACTTTACTGATAGATTGTTTTTTTCTCTCTGTGGAAAACTGACATCTCTTAAAAATGGACGCCAGCGCTGTCTTTAAACGAGTCCAACAAATGAGACCATCCTCTTTCTCTGAAGAAGAGCGATGCCGCTACCGAGCAGAAGTAAGTCACTGTCAAATGTAAAGGCGCACTGTTCAATTTAATGTTACATTTGACTATAATATGGTGTTTCTGTGAGCTGATTGTTTGCTGAATCTTTCTTGCAGAAAATGATGCTCAGGCAATTCGTGCTCCTGAAGCAGCAGGATCAAGTCCCTGATCATTTAACTGTCACACAGATGAAGACCTGGCTGCTGACAGGAAGGAACTTTGTGGAGGAGTAAGTCAAACTGACCATTTATTTGACTCATATACTGATATAAAACTGACATATTATATTACAGCTTTTTTACAAACACATAACAGCTGTAGGAAATAACACAATGGTTTTTTTTTATTTTTACAGGTTTCAGGAAATGATGATGATGAATGATGATGGCAGACTCGAGACAAAACATCTCCTCATGGCTGAACTGGTGAGTAAAATATAGTGAATCTTGAGACTATAGTGTGATATGTAAATCTGTCTGTAACACTAGTCTACTATAAACCTTTATTATCTTATTGTTGAGACTAACTGAGTGTTGTTGACAGGCCTGGACAACAGCGAGGAGATTCTGTCTCAGTCAAATGGAGCAGGAGGTCCAGGATGAGCTGGACGAGGAGAAGCGGCTTTCACAGCTGCTGAACAGGAAGGTCACAATGGAGGGCCTTCAGATGTTTGTTACAGTCCTCCGACCAAAAGCAGAGGAGGCTGTGCGAAAATATCTACCATCACTGTTCAGCAAGCTGCTGAAATATTTTGGTGGATCTCGCATTCCTTCCGTCTCTTCAGGGGATGCAAAGCCAGGAGAGCTAGAGCTCCACCAGAGCACTGCACCAGTCATCCAGGAGGTGGTAAACACCACTCTTAAGTTCCTCCTGGAGGAACCAGAGTCTGCAGACCAAATTGAAGCAGCCAGCATTGAAGTTGGGAGACTGCTGAGGGACTCAGCAGCTCCCTGTCTGCCTCAGTATGGACCTCTCTCTGCAGCTCCTCTGCTCGGGGTCTGCACTATAGCAGCAAGATTCATGGTCAAATCGATCTTTAAGGAGTTTGAAAATCACTCCAGGACCTTCCACATAATGGACTATGATGACAGCTTGTTCTGTGCAAGAGAGAACGTCCTCTTTGCGATCCAGGATATGGACAACAGAGTGCAGACTGCCGCATGCAGACCTCAGCCTCAGCTCAGCACGTCGGAAGGGTCACAAGAGGGACTTCTGGAGGAGAAGGAGACTTCTCCAGAGGTCTCACTGGAGGAGACAACCCCTGTGAGGACGTCCATGTTAAGATTGGTGGCTGACGTGATCGTTCACATGGAGCCAGGGCTGCACCAAAAAGATGGACCTCTGGAGGACAGGGAGGCTGCTCCAGAGGTCTTGTTGGATGAAGTGACAGCCACTGTGAGGACATCCTCATCCTCAAGACTGGAAACCAACGTGATTGTATACAATGAGCCGGAGCTGGAAGTCCTGCAGGAGGAGTTGGAGGCTGAAGACTTTGGAATTAAGAAAAAGATGAAGAAGAAGAAGAGAGTGCGTGCCTTCTTCCATGGCATTTGGAGGGCAATGTCACGCTGCTTCCATTGTCCCTCAGAAGACTAAATCATAGCAATGTCTCTGTGCCATGGAAGACCAAAAAGAGGGACTTCTGGGGGCGAGAGAGGCTTCTCCAGGAGCTGCTGCCACTGAGGACCAAAAAGAGGGAATTGGGGGGGGGGGGGGGGGGGGGGGGGGGGGGGCTTCTGCCACAGAAGACCAAAAAGAGGGACTTCTGGGGGGGAAGGAGGCTTCTCCAGGAGCTGCTGGATGAGAGAACAACCACTGTGACGACCAGGATCAAGTCCCTGCTTAACTGTCAGACAGATGAAGATCTGGCTGCTAACAGGGAGAAAATTTGTGGAGGAGTAAGTCAAACTGACTGTTTATTTGACAAAACATCTCCTCCAAACTGGTGAGTAAATATAGTGAAACTGCAGACCATAGTTTCATATGTAAACCTGTATGTAACACTACTCTACTATAAACCTTTATTATCTTACTGTTGGGACTAACTGAGTGTCGTTGACAGGCCTGGACTACAGTGAGGAGATTCTGTCTCAGTCAAATGGAGCAGGAGGTCCAGGAGGAGCTGGACGAGGAGAGGCGGCTTTCACAGCTGCTGAACAGGATGTCTCACTGGATGAGGGGACAACCACAGTGACGACCTCCATGTTAAGACTGGAGACCAATGAATAAAATCAATGTCTCTGTAATATCTGTCTGTAATGCTTAATTGCATTAACTAAACTAGAGCAGTAATGTTCAAAATGTGCCTACTTCAATGCATAGAACAATGAATACAGTTGATATGACGTGTGAATGAGTAAATACACCAACAACATGAAAGAAACTAACATTCTATTATACACAAATTAAATAAATAATAGGCTCAGTACTCTGATAGTAAATACGTACTCTCTTCTCATTTCAAATAAAATAAGGGCTGTATTTAAAAATGAAATAATGTGCATCCTAAAACAAAGTGGATCGATCATATTGGGCTCTTAGATTGATTTTATTTTCTGTGCCTTCACTTCGAGTGGATTCGAGTGGGTATGTTTGCTCAAAAGACTTGTACTTAATCTGTAGTGGTGCTTCACAATTACCACAGTCTCGGAGAAAATGAGATAAACTGGTTTTGAGCAGTTACTGAATTTATATCAGCATATCTTGGAGGCAGTACTTGTCTTGGTCCACATTCACTACAGAAACAATATATCAAGAAACTAATGAATCAAATATTTCATTCAAACATGTAAATTTTACCTGTATCCGTCCTCTGAATCAACAAGTTTTTCTCTTCAATTGTTGTAGAGCTGCAAATAATGATTATCAATTAATCTACTAATTATTTTATCAATGAATAGAAATTTTTGTCTATAAAATCTAAATTTGTCTATAAATTTTGTGTCAGGAAATAGTGAAAAATTCCTGTCAGGTCCCCATACCCCAAGGAAATGTCTTCAAATGTCTTGTCTAACAGTTTATCATCACGTACAACAAAGAAAAGCAATAAATCATCACATTTGAGAAGCTGAAAACAGATATTTTTTGGCATTTTGCTTCAAAAATTGTCAAACAGTTACTCTATTATCAAATTGTTGTAGCTCTAAAATGTTAGCTAAACAAAGTCTACACATGTGTAAACCACACACACACACACACACACACACACACACACACACACAAGACACCAATTTAAAGAGGCATGAGCTAGCCATTTATTGTTATTGAGGAAGTTAACATGGTTACTTGCATTGAAAGTCATACGATAAACCTCTTAAGCTTTGTGAAAGGTCTCTCTCTGTCCTGTCACAGAGAGAGAGCTGCAGGAATATACATACAGTAGATCTTATTGGCTGTAAACCAGGCAGCTCCAGCCATCCCTTTCTCTGCACAGCTTTCAGGATAGTTGCAGTTATATGACTTTACTAAATCATAGGCAAACGTCCATACCTGAAATGAATAAATTATTATGAATTAGTTGAATACATAATAAATCTACATATAGCCCACTCTAGTTTAATAGTCTACCTCCTTTGGGATCATGGATGTTTTGATTTTACTTATTAATGCACTGAATAGTTAGGATTCTAAATTATAAGACAGTGTAATGTTCGTCCACATATATTATCAGAACTATAAGGAGCCCCCAGGGGTCAGGAGAATATTGTGGAAAACAATATAAAACTGGTACAAAACAACAGACCACAACCACCTCGGCTCAACAGCACAATTTGTTGCTTTCTCCACCTGTTTTCAAAGGTGTTTCATGACCTCATCATAATAGTAACCCTAAGAGACAAGATAGACACATGCAGAAATAATGAGTGGTGTGTTCTTTATTTGCAATTAAGTTTCCAACCCCACTTTAATTGAAACAGTGGAAATCTTGTAGGTGCATCATTTTATTTTTGATTTTCTTCAGTATGTTTTCAGTTGAGGATCTTTCACAGTAATCTTAAAGCTTATATTTTATGAGAATTTGAAGATTTTTTTCTACTCTTAATCAGTACAGTAGTTTAAATATTAAATGATGTTTTTAGTTAAGGTTTGTACTGTAATTCTACAAAAGCTGAATCATTAAATATTGTATTTAGATTGTACTTCTTCAGGTTTTTAACATTACTGTACATACTTAAAAATTAAATCCAAACACAAACACTGCACGTTAAAGTTTGAGATGATTTTAGAGACTTTTTAACATTTATTTTACAATCTTGACCCTTTGTTAACACTTTATTAAAGCTATAAAAAATCTGTAAAATAACTTTCTTTTCTTTATTAAAATCAGTGAATAGTGAGCATAAAATTATGCTTAATTTTTTAGGAGGGAGTTTTATTCTTATTTTTTAGAGCCAGCAACATTAATTATAATTAGATTTATTATGGTTAAATGACATTTATCAGCACACTTATTAGCAACCATAGCCAAGATAGTACTTATTAATCCCAAAGGAAGCCCATGCCAAAATGCTCAAATGCAAAGTATGCATAGTAAAATGGAATACTAAATCAACTACATTTATGTGTTTACTATCTTTACAATGTGCCTCTCATTTACCAATTCACACACATACACACACACAAACATACACACGCACACATTATTATGACCCAGGTCTCTAGGGGAAAGCTAAGCAACATAAAACTAGATGGGAGAAGAAGTTATGTATTTCAATGATTGGTTGTAGTTGATTTAAGTGTACAAATAACAAAAATAAAAGAACTACAGAGGAAAAATGGCCTGCAGGTGCTGCTTCAATCAGATAATACATGGGCTCCTGACTTAGAGCTGAGACTGAAATCTGTCTTCTAACAAAAGAAGCCACAAATACAATCTGAACTAACCTGTCCTGCTCTTACCTGTGCAAAAACACACAGGCAACAATGTATTTCAAACACTCCCAGAGCCAACTAGTATCTTGATTAAACAGTGAAATCTATACAGAAACTTAACACTTTCTAGTACAAACAGATGACACAGAGGCGTGCTGTTCACATCAAATCACAGCCATCCTGACAATAACTTGGCTGATAACATGTCACTGGGTCTGCTGGGTTGGAGAGCTGGACTGGGTATCACTGCCCCCAAAACTATGGAATTCTCTCCCTCCCACCATCCAGTTCTCCCCCACTATTGAGATTTCCAAACATCATCTTAAAACATACTTCTGCTCATTAGCTTTCAACTGTGACTAACTTAATCCAGCTCAGATATTTCTCCTAAAATCTTTGGAGGTCTGTGTTGCCACTATGGGCTCTGTGTAACCATGTGCCTTTACTAGTATTATTATTATTGTTATTGTTATTATTATTTTTTTTTAAATCTTTTTTTCCTTCTTTAGTTTTTGTCTTCCTCTGTGTGTGTGTTGTGAAGCACTTTAGATCAACTGTGTTGTGTGTAAAGCAGTGTTGTAGTACTCAAGTCCAGGACTCGGCCTTGAGTCTCACTCAAGTCCTGATTTTCAGGACTCGTGACTCAGGAGTTACTGAGTTGGATCAACCAATCAGGTTGCTTGACACTCAGGTCCGCAAATCCCACTGTTGAGCGTAGGGAGGTGTGTGTATCGGCTCCTCTGTGAGCCTCTGTGACCTATTGTTACCCATAATACCTTTCTGTACAGTTAGCAAACATTTAGAGTTTGCTCAACATGTGGAGAATAATAAAAAAGTGAAGGGATTGATAAACATGATGACATCATATCTACAGTGAGCGTGAGTGGACTTGCCTTTACAAAATATAATAAAATATGGGACTAATAGAGAAAGTGAGCACCTCTGTTTTATATTAATAGAAGAACTGTAAAAATGTCACAGTTTGTGAGAAAGGAAATAATAATAGTTATATTCATAGTGTATACATCAAATGATTCTCTGACTTTCTGAATTCTTTGACAAGCTATAATGACATTTTGATTGATATGAACTGATTATTTGCCTGTTTGTGGGGGTATTTAAACAGCGCAGGTCAATTTGAGGGTTAAATAAAAATACACTCTCATTAGATATCAACAAGTCAATTTCCTGCTTGTAAAATTATGCCAACCCTGAGGCCTACACACTAGTTTAGTTTAGGCTAAAAGTTAAGTTTTAGATTAGACCTCAGCAAGTAATGTTGTCACAAGGTGATATGTGCGTGTGTTTGTATGTGTGTGTGTGTTTGTCACACACTAGTACAAGGTGTGGGTACAGTTCGCCCGGGACACGACACGCCACACGCAATCTGTGCTGTGATGTTCCAAAGAAAGCTCTCATCAACTTACTCACTGCCTTCTCACCAACAGCGGCTGTGGCTCTGCCTGCCACAGCAACACTTTTATTGATTTCATCTATCGCAATATTAATTAAAATCACTTCAGCAAAAAACACTGTAATACCCTGCTAATTGATACTAGGGAAATTAGCCCAGTTGCTAAAAAGCAGCGCGTGACTTTATTGCTTACAAATCATTACCATCTAGCTGACAAGCAATTCCATTATGATGATGAATCACATTAATGGATGTTTAAGATGCTTATGGGGGAAGACTTGGCCTGGATTTAGGCTGTAATGAACCTCTGCAGTCACCCAGGACACCTGGGGGCCGAGCTGTGAAGAGGAAAAGCAGGACCTCGGGTCCAGAGCTGGAGCTGGAAAATCTGTGGGGTTCCAGGGAAAGGATGGAAGGGGATGTTAGGGCAGAAAAGGTCAGAGGAGCTTAGGGGAGCAGTCAGGCCCTGAGATGGGAGCAATACGGCAGGCGGTGAGGGTGAGTAGGTTGGGTGGAGGGGGGGTGAATAAAGTCTCCATCAGCAGCCCAAGGCCACTTGAAAGAGCCTCGGGCTGCTGGAGCGATGGAAGGATTTCCCTGAAGTCTGAGTAAAACAAGCCCCACCACAGACCTTCAACCAAGGACACAGGCACCCTGGACCTGCAGAAACCGCCTCCACACACTCCTCAGGGGTTAGAGTGGGAGGACGACGAGAGACAGAGTGACAGAGACACAGACAGAGAGAGAGGGGAGATAGGGCAAGACGGAGTGAGGAGGGAGAGGGGGAGAGTGTGGTGGAAAATATAACACTTCGTTTCCCGCACGAATGCACAGCAGTGCAGCCTGCCGCCTTCTCCTCCCCTTAACTTATACACCAACAGGCAAAGTCAAAGAGAAGGACTCCACAGCAAAGTCACAGCAGTCTTAAAAGTCAAGTTGTGTATAAAGGGCTGGAGAGACTCAAATTAAACCAGTGCAACTTGTCGCCAATCACATATCTGGCCTCCAGAATATTAACAGCACATGAGAACATGAGAATAAAGAAAGAAAAGCAGTGGTCATTTTGGAGAATTACATGATGTGAAGCAGTAGTTTGCAGTCATTTCTCTTTTCTCTGTGGTTGTTTTTTGAGACTGTCCTTCTGAGTAAAACAACAAAATAGGTCATAATGTCAGTTGCCAAAAAATGACTACTATAGTTACGTTTGAGTGACAGATGCCATCTAGTAATGATGACCCAGAGCAGTGGTGCAGTTCAGATGACGTATATACTGTATATGTGGACAGATTTCCTCATTCAGAGCAAGGAAACTATAAAAGACAGAAGGGTCATTACATCATACCAGCATTCTGATATCTGCTTGGTGCCAGTCTTTGGTGCCAGTTGTATTGAAGCCTATGGGGGGTGCAGGGAGAAGCGCTCTAAAACCCAACATATCTAATAGGTTACTTTATTACTTTGTTACTTTATTATAGAGTTACTTTATTATGACCTTTGATGAAGAAATGCCTCTAATGAAAGAACACACTTCTGAGAATACAGACTGATTTTGAAGAGTGTGTGTGGCAGCCACTGGTGTTTCCAGTGTCTCTGCACTTGACAACACAGTCGTGCAATTTTACACACATAAACTACATGGAAACTAAAATCATACCTGGTGATATATGCTCAGTATAACGAAATATTAAAAATCTATTAACAATCTGTCCTGCAAATATTTTTTAGCTACCTTTATTTCAGTTAAGTTATTTGATGTCATCTTGGATTTCTACGAACGATGATGATAATTTCATCAGTTATTTAACGTGGTTGAGGTATATATATTCATCAGTATATTCACGCTTAGCTAATATCAGTCTCTCCCTTGCGCTGATGACTCGGCTGATGAAATGTTGGCTTGTATCTTTTCAAATTGAAAGGTGCTTATGGAATAGTAATGGCTCACTACAATCCCAAGTACAGATAACACTGCTTGTTTGAGTGTTCATGATAACGTGGATCTATAATTAATGTTTAAATATTAAGGGAAATTAAAAGTGTGAGAGGATTATTATACAATCTGGCTTCAATTCACCACCTCACCATCTGCGGTCACTATATCAAAAACTGTAGATTACGTTACATAATGTAAGCTAACAGGCTCAGAGTTCATTTAGTTAGGGTATTAGCACGGTTAAGCTAATTTACTAGCGTTACTCTGTTACTAACCTCAGTCACATATGCATAAATGTAGCATAATGTAACTTGCATACAAATTTCAAGTTATTGAATTAATATACAAATCAAACAAAATGTACCTTGAAACCACATGAAACATTAGCTAAATAACATCAAAACAAAAATAGCGGTGCCTCCATCACCCAGACTGATAACCTGTGAAAGTGAGAGGGGAGAGATGAAGGACTGGTCTGCCCATTCACCACTATGCTAACTGCACCGAGAGCTTTACAGTCTGGCACCAATGTGTGTTCACGCACTACATGGTGACATAATGACCCTTCCTTCTTTTATAGTTTCCTTGATTCAGAGGAGATGGTGGATGGAGGCATTAACCCAACAGTGGACTTTGCAATAGGAGATGGCTGTTCGTTTCCTGTTCCCAACCGTGAGCTGTGATAGTTTCTTAAAAAGTGCAACTATGATCATCCCCTAACCTTAAACCTGTAGTTATTATTGTAGCCCTAATGACAAAGGTAGCCTAAATTTAAGGAAGTAGTAACTTTAACCCACACCAAATTATTTCTCTACCCTTAACGAAGTGATCATTTTAACCCAAACTATGATCTTCCCCTAAACCTAACCAGCGAGTGATCTGGGGGCTCTGGGTAAACACAGGTCCCTGAAATGAACCGATAGCTGGACCAACCAGTGGTGGAAAGTACTCTAATTCCGTACCTAAGTACAGCTTTGAGGTACTTTAATATTTCGATTTCAGGCCATATCATACCTTTACTCCACTGCACTATTTGACAGCTAGATTAAGAGTTTCCATACAAAACATGTGATCAGTTAAGAAAATGTGATGCAATGTCAACATCCCAACAATATAAAATGAGCTCCATCTTCACCATCTGCAACACTTAAAAGCTGCTTACATGTTAATACATCGGTATTACTACTGCAGTAGTGCAATATATACAATAATATAGCACTCTAGAAGGAACCATATTGCATAATCAGTACTTATCACACCTACAGATATAAATCAACCAATGACACCTGACTGCTGGCAGTTTCAGTTTTGAAAACAAATAGCCAGTGAAAAGGTTTTTCCAAGAATTTAACATTTGAATTGCACTTTTCATCCTGGAAAAGCTTTTAAACCAGCTTTTAAATCTTCTTTGAACATCTATTTCCATTATGTATTATACTGTGCGATATTTGAAATGCAGTCATCTTGCTGGCTTGATTACTGTGAGTTAGCAGGCCAGGTAGCTTGGTTAACTGGAAATTATGTTTAAGTTTCTGCAAGAGATTTTTTGTACCATGGACTCTTGTCTCATAACTGCCTGAAGACCATGCCTCTTATGCGGAGCAGTTTATACTCCAGAAGAGTAAGGTTCTATAAAACACAGCTAATAGGCTATGATAGATTTACTTCCTCTGTTATAGCCATTTCCAAGATGGTTGTCTCTTGGTCAAGGGGGCAAATTTGGAAAGTCAAGGTTCATCAAAGTTGAACAAGATACTTGTTTCTCATGGATTTACTTAATCCTGTGAGTGAAAATACAAAAAAACACCCTGATAGTGGCAATTCCACAGAATGAGTGAATGGTGTTTTATATGCTGGTGTGTGCAGACATTTTCTTTCCTAATCAGGAAAATTAAAGCTGTAAATAACTGCAAAGTGTTGACCAACTGTGACCATCTTCCCTTACAGTCATATGGAGGCAAGCAGGCATAGATATTTGATTGGCTGTTGAACAGTGGGTAATTTTTCTATGTTGACAAGCTTGTTGAAAATCTCTACTTTTGCTCTTAATGGACTTCTTGATCATATTGCAGGCAGTGTGGATGCATAGTCAGTGTATTGCGATGCTTGTGTGCTCTTTGACAAAAGTGTTAAAGAGCACACAAAAAGTGTAATGTTAGCAATCTGTCATTTTGACTGTTTGTTTGTGGGTTATGCCGCTGTTTACTTTCTTTACACTCTCCGATGGATTGATATTTTTTTTTTAGTCCAGTACTTCTTGAGTGGAAATCAGTGCGAACTCTTTGCACCTGAGCAGTGTCTATGTCACGTTAGAAAACAAAATGCAAGGACACGCATGACCCCTCCTGGTTAAGGTTTCTGTTGTTTACCAGTGGGCTAGCCAGACACTCTATCACACATTAACCCTGGGGCCCGGCTAACGAGCTTTGGCCCGCACTGCTCTCCAGCCTCATTAAGGAAACACTAACCGCAGCGGGACAGCGCCTGAGACTGATAATAAACTCTACCTAGCTACTGACATGCGTGCGGCCAGCCAGCCAACACACACACACGAACTCTCCTCCCCTGCTTATTCAATTAAGACAGTGTGCGAAGGTTAAGACAAGTGTCTGGGGAGGAGGTCAGGAGGAGATAAATAAGACAATTTCCAATCCTGAGTTCAATACCCATCAGGGGAAGTAGTGCGCAGTAAGGCAGAGGTTTTACAAGTGGCCCCTGCCTGTATTGTTAATGCATGTTCCTCATGTTATGGTGTGGAGTTTAGATGTGCTATGTGCCGTTATGTTCTTAATTGAGAACTAGCATCTTATAGCTAATGACCTCTTCTTCCCAGGAAAACAAGCAGCTCTGATTTACTTTGTCTGCCCTCTTCTGCTTGTATGTGTAGTCTTTATTTACACAGCAATCACCATCTATTACAGCCTCTGTGTCTGCCCTGGCTGTGAAAAAGGAGCTCAGTGCTTCCAATAGCTCCGGGGGCTCCTTGCAAACAACACTCCTGAGATAAGCTAAGCTATATCGACTGCAGGAGAGTGACTATTCACAGAGCCCACTATGTTAATCTTTTGGACTTTTTCAGTGGAGGGGATCAAGCTAAGCGGCCTTGGAGATGTTAAAAATGAGCCTGGCACTCCAAATGGCATATACTTCAGAGGTAATGTGTTTGGTAGTTAAGGCGGCGACAGTGACTTATTGCCCCTCTGTCTTCGGCAAGCCAAGACGTCTTCCCGCACTGCAAATGGACCATCTGGACCGCCTGTTATAGCTCTCGAGCAGTATGACTTGACCATCATTTTTTAAAGGGCTTTTGTATTTCTATATGGAGAAAAAAGGCAATTTGCTCATTAAGGTTGGAGGAGATGAAAAAGTGCAGGGTTATAAACAGACCTAATGGGCAGATTTTAATCAACTTTTGGAATCGAAAAAGACGAAATCCTCAAAGCTAAGGCTGGGCAAATCCAAGACGAGCAGCAAGGAAGCAGTCCTGACAGTTGTATCTTCCTGTGCAGAAAAATTGCAGTGATTTTAGAAGTCATTTAAAATTCTGACAGCCCAGTTGTGAAATATAGATCTGTGCAGGTATTTTGGAGCTGACTTCTTCCCCCACCCCCCCCCCCCACTCCCCTGAAAGGCTTTTGGCATGTGTGAAGAGGTATTTGGTTTCACTCTGCCTGGCTCCAATTGTGTGCCATCTAATATTAGTATTTGTATTAATTATCTTAAATTAACTGCCAAAGTGCTTAATTAGCATTATTAATGTTGTGTGGCATAAGCACTGAGTGGTGGCTGAAAAATGAGAAAAAATACCTCAGACCCAACTTCATAGTAAGTCGTCAGAAAGTGTTCTCCTCCTTCTTACATTAATTAATAAAACTTTGGCGGAGGGATTCATTTAACAAAGACAGAGCGAGGCACAAGGCCAAGACGCCTGCTGAAATATCTTCATCGTGTGGACTAAGAGGACACCTCATCAGCATCTTGTTTTTTGCCAGCTTCTTCATCCTGCGATTGGGTTGCAGACTCACTTGGCAGTGGGACTGTGGACCTGCCAAGTCTTGGATGTGAGGGTCCTCTAATAAGAATGCTCGGAGGTCAGAGGACAGGTGTCTGCTTATTATAGCTAAACCATTGCCAGAACACACTAAAGTCTCAAGCTTTGAAGGATGAATTGTGCAGCATAAATCAAATGAACCAATGAGTGGCCACCTGCAGATATTTAGGAAATGAACATGTCCTCCCCACAGACAAAAAATGTTACTCAAAAACACCCATAAGATCTATTGGATGTGACACCTTTAAACCAGGGCACCTCTGGGATGCTGGTTTAGACAACTGTTTTTTCCCTAAATGTATTGTAGTGTGTGCTAGAATTTCTTTTTTCTTTTTCTATTTTGTATTCTTTTTGCCATATTTATTGTTTCTTTAATGATATTGTTTTTATCCATGTTAGTAGGATGGCTCTATGAATGGTCCTAACTGAAATATCTCACAAACTGTTGATAGATTGCCATGAAATTTTGTAGACATCCAAGGTCTTGAGAGGATGCATCTGCTGACTTCTAATCTAGCTGACTCAACATCAGCATTTTAACATTGTCACTGTGGCCATGTTAAATAATAATAATAATAATAATAATAATAATGATAATAATAATACCAGTAAATAATACATTTCATTTGTACTGCACTTTTCATTCATAGTGAAACTCAAAGATGTATAGCATGCTAATGTTAGCATTAAGTGTAAGTGCAGCCTCACAGAGCTGCTAGCACAGCTGTAGTCCTTTTTGATATTATTCAACATATACATGAGACATTGTAATACACATTCTACTATTGTAATGTTGTTGTTTTTTTATGATTCCCTGTGCATTCTAACTTACACCCTGTACAGGGCGGTTTAGTGTTTTGGTAAAACACTGTGTCAAAAGCTCTGGGTCAAGATGTGTTGGTGAAATAAAGAAGTTTCTCCCAATAAGTCAACTAGGACTGCAAAGCTGCTTGTTATTTGGTGCTACGTTACTTCCACAGACCGGTATTGGGCCATGGAACATTTTCCACCGAACCACGCATGTCTTCACAAATATTTAGATATAATATGGCAAAAAACATTGGTTTCACTGACTTAATTGTAAAAATAAAACTTGGTCCCGAGTCCACATATTGCTAAATGTGATGCACACGGTGACAAAAAGGCATGCACTGTATATTAATATAATTAACTGACTCTTTCTAGAACATGAAGGTTAAAAGTACTGTAATCAGAGGAAGGGCATGAAACATCATCAGAAAAACAAAACAAAAACAAAAACAAAAAAATATAACATAAATGGAACCAAGGTTAAAGGAACCTGCCAGACACCGTGCTCAGCAGGTGCAGCTAAACACCGCAGTGCAGGGAAATCATGGTATCGATGACAAGGAAAGCAGTGAAGAAAAGAAAAGAAAGAATAGATGAGGAAAAAGTTGAACAACATGCTTCATGTCAGCATTGCCTTTTTAATTGCAGATTGGTTTTGTTCAGCCTTCTGCTGTTTGAGCTGTACAGATGCTGCTCGCTCAGCCTCAGGATCGATGACAGCTCATCAAGATGAGTGTCAGGTGTTGGAATGGAAACTTTGCCAAATGAGGAGGAGGAGGTCAGGACTGACAATAGGCTTACTTCCTTAAGGAGAAAAGATGCATAGTCGCTTTAGTAACCTCCCATATTTCCATATTTATTTTTATGAATTATTTACCTCGCTATTGATCTCAGTGACCACAGCTCGCAGCAAATACAGCCTCCTACAAATCAGTGCTGACATGGCTGTGGCTTCCCATGTCATCCTCAGGTTCCTTACATTTGTCCTCCGAGTCCAAACATCCTGACTCCTCTGTTTGCAGAGAGCCAGCGATTAAATATTCATGTTGAGTTGCACAACAGCCGGATCTCACAGTTGCACAGCAGGGCCATTTATCCGGCCGAGGCTGATCAGCCGCTGCTGAGACAAGAACCGAAATGACATCCTCCCCTGAGTGGGACCCCCACAGGCTCTGATGAGCTGGAGGGAGGGGGGGGGGGGGGTTACATGCAGTGTTGTGGCAAGTTTACCAAAAATGCAATATGAGGGCTCCATTAGAATTTGCTGGAAATCAAAGCAAATCCTGGAGTCATTTGCAAGCTAAGACACAAGAGGCTGACAAAGCCTAAAAACAGAGCAGACGCTGTACTGAAGCGCTATTATTCACTGCCGAGGTTTAGTTTGAGTCAAATAACATTAATTCAATAATTCCCTCAGAAACTGTGTGAATTCCCAGTCACATGTCTCATTTTACCTCCTTCTCATCATTAGGTGACTTTCACAGTTAAAGTTAAACTGTGACACAGTGTTTCATACATCATCAAAGAGACTCGATTTATCATTAGTAATGAGTTGAGATCTTTCTGCTGCTTTACTTGCTGTCCTGTGTGTTACTGTCGTTCTGATGTGGCCACCAGGTCACAGGAGACACAGAGTGGATTCATGGAGGAGCTCAAAACAGAAGTCATGACTTCATGTGAGTTATTCAATATGAATTCTGTTCTTAAATCAGACAAAGCAAAGCAATACTGTGGAGGAACTATTTACAGTTCATGTTAATGTTATCCGTTGATGTTAGTTTCATGTATAGCATGTTTGCTTGTCTGGTCAGAGAAGTATAAATGTTCCGTCTTCAGCATGTTCATTACATTCATGCTTTTAGCTGAATTTCTGATTGAGACCTCAGTTCATGTGGGAGGCTGTGGGAGATGCATTATTTTGCCCTGTTAAATGTGTAATATTTGAGTTAAAGTAATTGTCATTGAGACTGACATTTGGCTATATATATATATATATATGTATAAACCTTAAATTGCACTGGTTCTCTTGTGCCTGACCTCCTTGGTCCCTCACAAACGATCAAAGGCAGAAATCCTGCATGACAACCATAAGATTGGAGCATTTAGGAAGCAGGGAGAGTTTAATGAAAGATGCCTAATTGTTGCATTGTGGTGGGAAAAGTTGGATCCAGTGTTTTTGGAACCATTCCTTTTTAAATCAGTCTTTTGTGAGTCCCTGATTATGTACCTGTGTATGGAAGCGCAGCACTGAATCACTGCGCTGAATATCCCTTAAAAACTTAATAGAACATGATTGAGCCGGTGACTATATACAGCTGTATGGTTATTCCAGCCTCCTAGGCGTCCTATCTTTTGAGCTTTTCCTCCATTATACACAACTATCCTGACTTCAAGGGAGTCAATTTCTGTTGATTTCCAGTCCTTTTTCAGCTGAGTCTCCAAAACCCCCTTCACTATTGAATTCCCAAAATCTGGCGTCTGTAGCTGGGCTGCTCATCAGCTGTTTGGACCTCAGTGTGTCCATCAGTGGGACTGAGCAGACAACAACACAGCCTCTCCGGCTTCATGGCATTTGTATTATCGCACATAGGCATTTTTCTCTTTCCCTTCCATTTATTCCAATTCGAATTTCATTTCAACATTTGAAAAAAAAAAAAAGAATGAAGGAAAAAAAAAAGAAGAGCAATATGGAGCCATGATTGTTCTGCCCGTGAGAGCCAATCACAGCGTGGCAAACAACAACGCTCTTTCATCTGCAGCTTAGACTCCACTCTGCTCTCTGAGTGACAATGTGAGTCAGTGCAGACCACAGGTACTGGCTCTCTCTCTGTGTGTGTGTGTGTGTGTGTGTGTGTGTGTGTGTGTGTGTGTGTGGAAACAATGCAAACCTCTGCTGCACACACTCATGCATTTTAAGTCAGTGTGTGTTTTTATTTATGTGCGTGGCACTGCAGGGATTGGTAGGTAGAATGAGGACTGAATGCAATCAATTTAACCATTGCACACACAATGTGGTGTTTTTGAATCAGATGGGAATAATAGGCTTACAAGCTCTAAGCCCATGTCCAATAGATTTAGGTCTACGCCCCTGGGGGCATAGAGATCATTTAACAAACAGCCCTCCCTCACTAATTCCAGACTACTTAAGCTCATTATGACACAAATATCCAAATGAATGAAAAATAATTCAAAAAAGCATCAGCTAACAATTCTGGGCTGATAATTCCACAGAGGGAGCAGAACAATAACACATGGAGAAGATGAATAATAGAAATAGCTTGGCTCTGTGTGATTTGGGTGTTTGGCAGGAATCTGACTCTGCATCCCTCCCACAAGGCCCTGTCTCTGGAGACTCAGCTGGTTCAAAGACTTGGAATATGTAATTAATATCCAGACAACACTCTTCGCACCCCGAAACATCTCGCCGCTGGTTCAGCTATTGTGAGAGCGGCTCGTTTTTTTTTTTTGCTGGCTAAACAGAGAAAAGCTTGTTTTCAACCTCACAGCCTGAGATGCCAATTCAATCAAATAACTCTCTGAGCGCCTATTAAGCTCTTATGTTATTCACTGTGACTAAAATGATTTTTGTTTTCAACAGCAAAAAGCACTGACTATGTAGACAACAGCATGCGAGCCAGAAGTTATTAGCATCTAGTTTTACAGGTAAGAATGCATCAGTCAGGATAGCTCGGAGCAGCGTTAACAAAGACTCCATTATACGTTTTAGGTCATTTAAGTTGGCGCCACTCAGCCAGTGAAAACAGTTGTATAATGTGGTTTGTGGCTGTAGAGCAACTTTGTTAAGTCTCTTTTCTTTTTAGAAATTTAATTCAAGTATTGTAAAAAAAGAAAATAGTAATAACAATCTTGGGTGTGCTTAGAGACAACACATTTATAACATAAGCCTGTGTTTCAAACCGGGGGGGGGGGAAGAGTGACCAGAAATGGAGGGTCTGTTAAAAAGATGCCCTTGAGTTGCATTATGGGAAGTGTAGGATCCAGCGACAAAGAGGCAGAGAGTTATTGGCAAGGCTTAACAAACACAGACTAGTCTTTTTAATGTCTGACTTATGATTTTGTTTTTGCCATAATCAGCCATAATTGATAGATTACTGTGGATAGTCATGAGTGTTTTTGTACAACTGTCTAACTTGCAGTTAAACATTGAAGTCATTTATCAAACATGATATGTCAAACATTCTCTTGTTCCACTAGCTTCTCCCATGTGAGGATCTGTTGCTTTTCTCTGTTTTATATCTATATACTGTATATATAGCCAATATGTATTTGGGCTGTTAAAAGATCAATGTAAAGGATTTTGTGATGGTCATTTTACACTAGTCTCTGAGTTTTTATAAACCAGATGTAAAGTGATTAAGTGAAGGGAAAAAAAAGAAAAAATCAGCTGATTAATCAACAGTAATAATTAAAGTGACTGGCAGCCCTGACCATGTCTGGTGCATTTAAACTGCTTCGAATCCCACAGATTCCAGCAGCTCACTCCACAGTATGTTATGCAAGATGTATCAGGCCTCACAGAAATGTCTGATTCGTCTAAGCATTTCAGAAACATCTTAAACTGTGCCAACATGTTTCTTTAGGTGCAGCTGGATGATTCATTCATCCATAGCTCTCCATCATCATGAGGAAAAACCCCCCTCAGACATGATTACTCTGTTAGATCTCATCAGTCTCAGATACTCACTGCATCACACAACTTACTTACTTCATGATGGGATTTACTTTTATGGTTTACTTATTTTCCTTTAACTGACCTCGTTTAGCTTATTTAGTGACTTCCTATTTCACAGAATGCCTTTACATAGTTCAATGAGAATGGGCATGCATGTGTTGCTATCAAACCATGTAGTTGTACATGCAGTAAATAAAGCTGTAGCCAACTAGTTGATGGGGGTCCTTATTCAAAAGATTCTGAAATATATTCTGATATTCTGAAGGAACATGTCACCCAGTGCAGCAGTGTGACCCAATCAACGTGTTTTCAATAGTTTTTGGACAACAACGGAGGTCTAAGGCACAGAAGAATAAAATATATCAGGCTTTGGATACACACACAATACTTAGTGGATCAATTCATTGTTGGTTTGGGTCTACACACAAGATTTGTTGTCTGTGCAACATTTTATTAGCAGACAAAGACACATTTCAGTCTAAATAATAAAACTTCTCACCCGATTACGCACAAGGTCTAGCCAGTATGTCTGTTAGGACATTCAAAGAAGTATAAATAACAAACAAGCTAAATTAGAAATTGATTTTAAGTGGTAAAAAATGATACAATGTACCTTATAACTCAGTATATAAACTGATAAGAAAAATACCATCCAAGACAAGGCTGATAATACAAGTTATATTAAGAAGACAAGAGAAAGTCATGTTGAACAAACAATAAACCTTCTGATCAATACTAACATCGTTTTTGAAAATGCACTTACACTGAGACATTTATCGGGAAACAATTATATAAATACATAATCCATCAAAAGCATAATAAAAGAAGGTCCATATCATCTTACATGCAAAGACTCCAATAGTGAAGTGCAAATTCATTTTATTGAACAAACTAAGTTAAGACATTCATAGTCTTTTATGCAGCATAATACCAAACTGTCATTTAGACTCTGAAGGTCTAAAGGAGTTTTTGTTCAATGCAGATGAACAGCAGGAAAAAAAAAAAAAAACCTCTTTAGCGTCATTCAGCTCCTGAATATATTCATTACTTTGTTGTTGTGCATGATAAACTGTTTAAAGTTGGAATTTGAACCCTTGATTCAATCCACGTTATCAAACTGTCATATGAGCGCTAATGCAATCAGCAGACTTCCTGTCCATCACTACTGCTAATTCCACCACGTTGTTCCTCTGCCTCGCAATGACCCACCTCTGCTGTGTGACTCATGCATGCTGTTTATTTATCACAAGGGCTGAATCACTTGGCTTCCACTGACTCATTTATTGACATTATCAACTCTGCGCAACAAGTATGCAGCTGAACAAATTAAGTGTTTGCTAAAAAAAAACCACAGAGATGTCTCTGGACAGTGTTTCCATTCAATATGGCTGTTTAATGTTGACTTTCATTTTCTTTCTTGCTTTTCACATGTCAACTGTCACAGTGTAGGAAATCAGCCCTGAATGGCTAAAGAATCTGATGATGATGACACATATTTGGTCCTACTTTTAGGTCAAGAAGTAAAAACATTTTAGCAACGTTTTTAACCTATGAGATGACTCCTGTCTCTGCTGATGATAACAAGAGTGTTCTAAGCTATCAGGAGTTTCCAGGAGAAGGCGCTCAGCAGAAACATTCTGTGAGGGGAGAGAGGTACTGGGGACAAATTCTGTTGTTGCTCCTCCTGTTTATTAAAGATCCCCTCCAGACATGTTTAAGGACATGTAGAAACCAAGCGGCAACCTCCGGGGCTGTAAAATAAAGCCAATGCAGAAGTGCCAAAAACTGCAGTTCCTCAAATGGCCACTTGAGGCTCCAAAAGAGAGTCATTCCCCATAGACCCCCATGTTAAAATGCCCAACTTTACAGCAGAAATAAACATGTTTACAGCCTGGTACAAAAAACGGTTTAGGTCTCTATAGCTAATTTCCCCTTTCATGACGACTGTACGGGGGGTGAATTTTTTTATAACTCATCCGTTTAAATTTTATTAAACCATAAAGTTATGCATAATGAAGGACATGGCTGCTTTGAGTGACAGGTCTGCCAGCCGCTAGGTAGCTTGTTTCAGCCATTCGGCCCGCCTCTTTGCCCATCTTTGATTGGCTGGGAGTTACATAGCATCACGCACTGCCAAGATGACGATGTCCGGAGCGGCTCACTTTGAGCTACAAAACCGCTCTTCAGAAACCAACGGGTGACGTCACGGTAACTACTTTTATACAGTCTGTGGTAAAACACTATAATAACTAAATAATAACATCCACAATAATCATTTGTGTCTCATATGTATCATCCACAAAAAAAGTTCAGTTACCTCTTTAAATATTCTTAAAATTACGTCTTCTCCTTCTCCATCATTGAAAAATCCAGTTTCACTCAGTTTCTGAGTGGAGGGGGACCACCTGTAGGCTCTCAGTCTACCTTCTCTTTGTGTCATCACCCCCCCACTCCCAGCATGGTGTTTTGTTGTGAGGAGTGATGAGGTCAGAGCCAAACATTAAAGCTGTACTGCAGTCATATAATAATCCATTCTACATGAGGGGGCTGTTTCAAATTTCTATGTTACGATGTGCAGGTGGTTGGGCGATAATTTTTGAGAGAAATATCACTATTATCACATTTATTTGAGTCCTTCCAATAATTTTGAATGACATTTACTTTTTAAAGCATGCCATTGGCTGGCCAATGTTTAGTTTACAGTCTAAAATGCAAATTACATTTTGGCATATGTTGTATTCAAGATTTGGCTTTAGCTAAATTATTTGCCTACACATAAAAAGTGATGCTATTTTGTGCATTTCAATTGTTTCATTGTCAAATGCTACAGCTGAAGAACTATAATATGTTTTATGTTTTATGTTAGGATTTATACATTGCAGCTGAAAGTCAGTGTAGAAAGCTTCATAAATAACTCTCAGCACTATTCTGAGGTAAGGCTGGTATTAGTCCTATAAAGAGTTGGGTTACAATAATCAGCTTTATTAAGTTTAGTCTAGCACAGAGCAATATGGAAATCATTCAGGTGAAAAGAGTGAAGTTGATAAGTATTTCTCTTGTGTTTGGATCAAATAACTTATGAAAAATAAGTAACAATCTGATCCCAAGATCAGTTTAGTTGCTATTTGGGAGCTTTTAAAGCTTATGGTGAGATTATTATGTGATAATAATCTCTACTGTTTCCAAGGTCAATACTGAACTTTAATATCAAGAAACATAAATAAAAATAACAATTTTCAGTTTTTGGCTAAAGATGTGAACATTAATAAGTTTCCACTAAAAAAAAGTGTTTCGCCTTCCACAGCAACAAAAGGAGATGACAGAATACACTTGAGTTTAAAAAACGTTTGTTACTTGCAAATGTTGAAAGCTAATCCTTGTTAGATGATGTAAATTATTTGGAAGAATTGTGGTTATGATACTGGACTTACTACTGAACACCAACCTTAGTCCAAGATAAACATTCATTCATTACATTTCAACTTTTGATTCCTAGCAGTGATTCTGAGAGCCTAGGCCTGCCTTTGTGCACTATACTTGATGTTTTCTTATCATTTGTACATTGCAAAACTCTTAGATAACTGTTGGCAGTATGTTGCCAGCATGCTGTCTGGTCCCAGTATCTGCCTTCATCCACTGCGGAGTGCCAAATGCTAAATGTCTCATGTGTTGGGTGTTCCAGCCATGTCATATTCCAGCTCACAGATGACCAATAATAATCCACTGATTTACACATGGTACAAACACAATCTGCACAGCTCATCTGTCACCCCCCTTTCGTCACACACTCAGTGTGCCGGGATTGCCGGAGCTCAGTGCATGATGTTGTGTAGGTCTAGTCTAATGTAAGCCTGGATGTGTTATTAGCAGGGTTGCAGTAAGGGCTCGGCAGATATGTCTGTTTGTAGACTGTTACTGATGTCGTCGAACTAAGGTTGCCAATAACTGGTATTTTGGCTTTGAAAGGCTTTTTCCAGGCCAAAAATGAAAGTCATTCCTGTCAAAATTGTATTCTTGTCAGGGTGGAAAGCCTTCTGCAACAGTGTTTACAACATTCTGGGATACTAAAGGTCTCTGAAGATGGAAACCCAGACTGACACCCAGAGCCAGACAGTCCAAACCACCAATGAATGTATCCTGCTAACTAGTATCGCTTGTGTATCCAAAGCCTGATGTATTTCTATTGTTGTCTAAAAACTATGAAAAACACATCAGTGAGCCACACTGTTGCACTGGCTGACATGTTCCTTCATCACCATGAACACACACACTGTTATTTACTTTCTCTCAGTCACACACACACCGTCGTATGGCACAGATATACATTTAAAATGACTTCACCACATCACCACAGAACAACCACTGAACTTTGACAAAATACATGTAAGCATATGTATACAGACATGGTGTTCACAGCAGAGTGTGTCCAGACAGATTTCAGTAGCTCCCACTCCGACCCCACCTGCATTTCACTATGATGGATTACCATCTCCATTATCATTATGATTCATGTCTCAGCAAGCTGATATATATGCTTTGGAATTAAATGAATGTAATGTAATGACAGTAATCTTTCAGCTTTTATCAGAAAGGGCAAAAACATGCAAAACCAGGGGCAAGGTCCTTTAAATCCAACTGATATCACTAAAGTCAGCTTTTTTTACAGTCCAAAATCATAGTCAATGTGATTTTCAAACTTAAAGACCCCCACCCCAAACTAGACAGCCACACTAGACCACTATACTAGACTAGACTACAGCTGATCAGCTAATTAGCTACATAGCCTGCAAATCGATGTCAGCAGTGCATGTGTCTCCTGTGAATGTTTGTGTGATTCAGCAAGTCAAGGTGCAACACAACATGGGTCCATGCTCGGAGATAAGGAGACGTTATCAGGAAAACTAATGCAGGTTGCAGTTTCAAGTCTGTGAGTCTATTTGTGTTGTGTGTCAGGCTGCTGTTCAGTGTGACCATCAGCCAATATGAGAACTGTTTACAGTTTGAAATGATCTGATTGATTATTCAAATCATTTCTCAATCCATGTAGATGGAGAAGCAAACAGCAGTGCACAGACAGGGGGCACCAACAAGAAACCAAAAAATATATAAAATTCTTCCTTTTGGGTACTTTTTTTCTCAAATCATAATATATATATCTGAAACACCTTATGATTTGCAATATATTCCACATTTTCAAACTGTTCAGAAGTTCATCAGAAGTAAACAACTGAGCGGCAGATACCTGATAATAAATTAATACTGTACCAGTGGTTCAGCAAACCAATAAATCACTACACTCTAGTTCCAAAAGTTACTTTCAAAATGTTGTACATTATGGATTCCTTGTTATCAAAATGACATTTGGGGTCTTTTTGCCTCCAAAAATCATAGAAACCACAGTTACTAAAAAATCCTATCAGATGTGTCACATTTTGATTCTTAAAATAAAGTTTTGAGGAAAACCAAAACTTATTTTTCACAAATCATAAGAACACTGTAATCTCCAAATTGTTGTTATTTTGTAAAGGGGCATTTCACTGATTTTACACAGAAGGTTCAGTTAGTAGTTATATAAAAATTTGTCCTCTGTTGCTCTGGAGAAGAGAAAATAACCCCAGTGATGTCATAGTGATGTCACCAGGATAATCTTATGGGCTTGGAGACCACAAATATATAACAGACAGTCTGCGTTACAAACTGGAGGTGTGGAGTTGAATGAGCTATTCAGCAAACAGGAAGGGTTTACTGAGAAGACACTATTAAAATCAAACTACACTATCTAGCTAAACCTCGAACTAATAAAACTATCGATTATGGGAAATGTAGTATGCAATGTTTTTGGAGCTTGACTCATACTGGGGACTTTAAGTCAGTATATCTTGGCCTTTGCTGCTTCGATTTGGACTATTTTTTTGAAAAAAAAAAAAAAAAAAAGCCTGTTGTGTGTTCCCTGCATTGGAATCATTTTTCTTTGATCTATGACACTCCACTGCATGTGCAATCATTGCCCAAAAAAAATGCCACTAAATAGAAAGTGAAGCCTTTTTACAGGCCAGCATTTCCTCTGTGATTTCCTGTGAAGAAAGACAGACTGTTTTCACATCACAGAAGCTGTCTTTAGAACACTCACCAGCCTTTGTAGAAAGAAAGCCACTGTATGGCTGGAACACAGAAATAACCTTTTGAGTTGCTTTCCAATTCTTCAGATGTGATAGGTGTGATTTCCTTACAATCACAACATCTCTGTATGAGCCAGTCAGCCTTCAGGCAGTTTTAGACAATTCAGAAAGATTTAAAAGAAAGAAAGGTTTAAAAGAGCATCAGCTGCTCCAGCTGTAATCATGACCTCTTTCATCACTTCTTCAGCCCAAAAACATTTCATTTTTCATAGGTGATGTCTGACTCTCGCCCTCGCCATCTCACTTCTCATGGCCAATCGCAACATGCTTCCTTGCTTTGAAATAAGGCCATTTTGTTTGCTGCATAAAAACACCATTTTCCACTAAAGCTTTTTCATTTTTTTCATCTAAATTCATTTGTAGAACATCTTAAATGCAACAGTGTTGAACCCTTTTCATTCTACACTGTTTTCAGTCCCCATTATTGCACGTTTTAGTCAGACATGTCAGGCTGTTGACATGTAAGTGGTACCACACATGTACTAAGATGTGTTTTTATGGAAAAAAAAAAAAAAAAGTGTTTTTCAACACACAGTAAATATCTGGATTGTGCAGCGTGTCAGTGTTCCAGGAAAGTATAAACCCTAATGGGCTATTCTGAGCTTCAGTTCTGCTCTGTTCAAAAACATGTATTAAAAGTGTTCATAGTTATTTTTTTTTATCTACTGCAGGTTTTTTTTTTTTGTCACCAGGGTCTCATCATGCTTTGGATAATTGAAATAAATATGATGTTGTTAGTGAGTGAGTTAGTAGCTTTGGCCCAACTCCCCACTAAATACTATAGTATAATATACTGTCTATTGTAGTTAGTACGAAAAAATCATTGTTCTTTACCATTTAGGACCGAAAGGGGAAATGATACTGAGTACATTCAAATGTCACTTCCAACTAAACTTAACAAAGAGAGACTAAAATATTTTCCTAAATATTTTAGTCTCTCTTTGTTATTTCACCTACCATCTGCAATTTATTTTCACACATTTTACACACATTCCACATTTCAACCACCTTGAACATGACGTTGTGTACCATAGTGTGCCTCAAAAGCGTTCTCAAAAATAAGGCATGTTTTAGAGTAAGTGTGAGCCTCTGCATACTCACAAAGTTAGACATAGCTAGTGAGTTAGCATCTCCTAAGCAGGTTACATTTTAGTGATTCTGCACCATATCATTCCTTTAGTTGTTTTTTTTTTTGCTTTTACATCTGTCAAAGAACTAGAGCCAGCTGGCTAACACTGGTATATTTACACAAATGTCGATTCATGTGTGTTGTCCTTATAATAACCAAGCTGATAATTCATTGATATTCAATTAAATGCTACATCTGCAGTCACTTCCTGTTTGTACTACTGTAACTATGGATGTTGAGGGATTACTTTGATACTGAACAAAATGTCTGAATTTGATCATGAGGCAAGATCTGAAGTCATATGGAACACATTTTATTATGAAGTGACTGAGTTTTGACTCTGAGAGGGGCGAGCATGTTCAAAGTGTTAATGTCTTAACACATGAATACAAAAACTACTGCCTGAATGAACGGCAGTATAAGTTAAACGAAAATATGAAACGAAAAGGAACTATCAAATCACAGATTACTCAGAGACAATATGAGATTTTAGAGATTTGAGTGAAGGAGGAGAAATCCAGGATGAGCATCTACTATCATCAGCATATGCAACAAATATTCTTCTTGTCCCCATTTAGACTCCATACAAACGTATTGTCAGGGTGATCGATAACAGCCGCCACAGAGCAGGCCCCTTTTGTTTCCACATGGAGAATTGCCCTAACTACCAATTTTAATATGTAAACGTCAGCAAGGATGGATTTTTAATCCAGAGCTGGCGGGGTGGTGGATCAGAGCGGGGAGGGAGGTCCCGGCATCAATCATGTCAGAGAGTTGGAGGAGAGCAGGCGTGACAAATGACCAGGCTCGCCATCAGCTTTCAGGCTCCGAATCTCCCATTACAGAATGAGAGGAGCCAGTCATTTATATACTGCAGCCCAGCATGGAAGGGACAGGCCCTGCACATACATTCCTCTTATTATGAATGCTGTTGCAGTTGGCGATTCCTCTATCAGTGTTGCTGAATTATTTTTGCTGAGCTGTATTGAGGCTCCAGGATTGTGATACACGGAGCTGTCTTTAACTTACATCAGCCGCAGTGGTAGCTTGTTTGCTGAAGCCACCAATAAATGCATCAATGCTGCATCTATTTTTAAGCGACTGTTCCTGCTGCTACTGCAAGATAATGTTTCTCCGCTTTCAAATGCAGGTAAGAATACAAATCTGAACAGAAAAGCTTTTTCATAAGCAGGAGGGAATCATTTTTCAGTCAGACTCATATCAGTGTCTTCTAATACAGATATGCATGCTCCCTGAATGGATACACAGAAGTATGTTTCTCCAGTATAAAGGATTCAACAAAGAAGGAATGACTAGATACAGGTGGTTCAGTGATGTTTAGCATGGTGCTGAGGACACAACATTGTCTGGCAGGTGGATTAACTTCAATCATCTGATACAAACCAAGAAGATTTCTACTGAGCCTGGCAAGTGTCGAGTATTTTATTACGCAAATAAATGAGTACACTATGGTCTCAAGTTAATAAATTGATAACAAATTCATAATTTACGTACACACAAATGAGAAATTCATGATCCCAAATGGATAACTTTTGTGCACAAATGAGTAATTTGTCCTCTGAACAAGTTCATCCTTGAATTAACAGCTTGTCTACACAAATCAGTAATTCATGCTCTTAACACAGCACAAACTGAAGATCCAGGTTGTTGTTAGTGAGGGAGGAGCAACCAGAGTGTTTGCAGCAGCTTGCTGGCAGCTGTGGAAACTGAGGTGCCCAAATATAGATTTTTTTATTCCTTTCTGTTATTATTGTTAGGTTATTACATTTATTTCCACACTGAATACCTGGACATTTTACTTACTATCATAACACTGTGTGTTGATATGTTTATCATATTGAACCACTTATTATTTGATTATTGTTATGTACTATCTATTGGTAAGTGGTAAATGGACTGTACTTGTATAGTGCCTTTCTAGTCTTCCGACAAGTGCTTTTACACTATGAGTCACATTCACCCCTTCACACACACTGATATGCTGAATGGCTACACACAAGGTCCCAACCTGCCTCATCATCATTTACTATCTATTCAATAACAATCTGCACCAAGGTCTGCAAGGTCTATTTATACTGCCTGTTTGCAAAACTTCATTATATACTTTAGGCTACTTGTCATATACAGAGTAGGGATGTTTGGAGAGCACAGTATTTGTATTTGTATTTGTATTTGTTAAGGCAGCAAACTTATTTATATTTGTCTTTGTATTCGAATAAAAGTGAAAAGGCTTTAAAATCCTGTTTTTGTTTTTATTATGTTTCTAATTTTAGAAAATTAAAGTGTTACAATAAGCATTCATGAATAAACTACCTTACGAAGGAGATCCCCACACCAGGTCACACCATGTGACGTGCAGTGAAGAACTTCAAAGGCGATTATTGCTTTGCACTTTTCATTTATTGCCTATTTCTTACAACCTAACTTTGTGGAAAGGAGAAGGGGAACAACAGGTCCCTTAGGACACTTTGCTTGTGTCAGTAGCTCAGCTTTATCTCTGGGGAACACGCCCAATTCCAGGAGTGATGTCCAAATTAGGAAATGTGCGTCATGTAGCAGGTGGATGTGACTCCCCTCATTGAGAGCTGCTGATAGACGTAACAGTGGAGCAGAGGAGAGAGACTGAGATAGTGATGTAACCGACCTGCATGCTGGTATTTGAGATTAGTTTTTTTTTTCTTCCCAAAAGCAAATAATTTTTAAAATACCTGTATGACACAAACATAAAAACCCACTATTTGTGCTTTGCCGAATAATGTATTTGTATTCGGGCACACCCCTACTACAGAGCATATATTACGGTGGTGTACTGCCTCTGTGTGTATTACTGTATGTTCACATGCCATTGTATATCCTGTTGAATCGCCCAGTTAATTCAGCTGTCAGAATAAATACTAAGAAATCCAGAGTAAATGAATAAATGCTCTTGAACTCAACCTCAAAACTAAGGTGTTTCTGCCTTGTTTGTATACACAGTCAAGATTAGAATCTCCGCTTCTCAACAAACATGATTCACTTTTTACAACTAATGGCTTTCCCCTTTCTATAAGACTTCATTTTGTCCAAATGTATCCAATTTTTCACAAAATGCACATGGTGACCATGGCCATTGAGAAAAGCAGATTCTGATTGGCTGAAGGGTGTGTATTTATTTCTGATAACAGAGCAGCTCTGATGCAGCATCCTCATCACAGCGGCCAGGCTGCTGTTTTCAGAGGCCACAGATGCTCCTACTCATTGTAGTAAAGGGCATCGTATTTGTTAATGCACAAGACCATTGTAGTTGCTGAAAAATAATGGGTTCCACCAAGGATAATTGGTCTCAATGTTGTGTGTTATTTGCAATAACTGCACAGCTCCGGACTATCCTTGTGAGTGGGATTTATAGTTGTGTGTTAATTGGTTACATAGTAGCTTCTGGCAATGTGGATGACAGGCACCTCTTCAAAAACGTACTTAGATGGCAACTACAGAGATGTGGGGTCCACATGAACTGTGATTGGTCAGCTTGTGTTTTTCTGCTACCAGTTTCTGATGCCAGTGGACATTATTAAGAGTGAATACATATGAAGCAAGTTGAGGACAGACTCAGTGTTCTTCTCCTTTTCAGTAACACATTTAACAAAAGCATCTCCACTGCAAACCCTCTGCTCACTGTCTCCCTGCTCTCCATTATAGTGAATGACACAACATAAATCCAGACTGCACAGAATAGTCTCATATTCCAACTCTGTCTCCTAGAAATTACGTTCATAGACAGCTAAATTGCAACAGCACAAATGTTCTGTTAGAAACATAATGCTTGAATTATGTTTTCTCTCAACATAATGAGAAAATGTTGATACTTAACCTATGAGTGAAATGTTCAGAGATGATGTTTCTAGTTGTTTTTTTTTTCTCACCAAAATATCTGACCTTGCAGTACAATGTCTGCTAATAGAAGCAGTATTAAACTTGTTATGGTTATATTCAGACTCTGGCAGCACTAAGATTAGAGAAAGATCATGCTCTTGGTTTAATACAGAAAAAAAAGTCTGCAGTGACTTGAAGCTCAACATGTTTATTAACATTTAAGACACATCACGATCTAAACTAAACCTTAATGCACGCAGGACTTTGAATACCTTTGTCTTTGAGTCCTGCATCTTGGCTTGCTAATCATGTCATTTTCTGCAACAAAAGTGTTACATAGTCTGAACACACAGAGCAGTAAAATAAGGACCAATATCTCTACTTTTAGCCCTGTAGAAAATTGATAAATACTCCTTTTTTTGCTGTTTATGGGCACAAACAGTGTTAGAGTAGCCTACTCCAGCTAGCATATTCTGGTTTCTTATAAGGGCTTCTCCATGTTTTATATTCTAAACTAAGATATAAAAAATAAAGAAAACAGGGGACGGGGAGGATGAAAGCTGTAGGTGAAATATGGAACAGCAGCCGACAGCCCAGGAAGAGCAAACAGAAGACGGAGTCAGTTTGTCCTGCTGAGGGTCTTCTGTGGACCACAACATATCATACACTGATGGAACCTCTCCTGGGGCCCACACACATGCCTCATTACTTCATATCCATACTGTGCTGTACAGCACAGAGAACACACATTGATATTTCTTAATATGAAGCACACTAAATGCCCCCCTTCTGTTTTCTTTATCTCTGTGTGAAACAAAGCTGAGGGCATCTATCTCCCTGTCAGACGCAAAGTTTATTTCTGCGCGATGCTGGCAAAATGACTTGTGCAGGTTTCAGCTGGGTCAACTTATTGTCATTGAAAGGAAAATTAATGCACAAATGGCCGAGCAATTACCCGATTTTCACTGTTTTTTTTTCCCTCTGAGCCGATGTCTTTCTCTCTCCCTCCTTCCTCAAGACAAATCAACATATGGTGTCTTGCTTTGAGAATGAGGCCAAGTGTTCTGGCAACTAAAAAGAGGCACTGCTCACACACATACACATGCACACACACATACACACACACACACACACACACAAGTTTGCGCAGCTATCCTTGTTAGGACCTCACATTGACTCCCATTCATTGTGGACAGCCTAACCCAAACCCAAATCCTAACATTAAGCAGGACTACCTATGTGGACTACTGGTCCCTTCAAGGTCAGTCTTTATACTGGAAAAGGTCCCAATGAGCTAAAAAAAAAGGCAAAAAATGCTTGCACACACACACACACACACACACACACATTCACATATGCACCCACTAACATAGATAGAATACATCTACCCAAGGGCACACACACACACACACACACACACACACACACACACATTCACATATGCACTCACTAACATAGATAGAATACATCCACCCAAGGGCACACACACACACACACACACACACACACACACACACATAGGAGAAGTCGTTGGATGTGTTACTGAATTGAAAACAGAAGACCTAAAGGACAGGAAAGCCGCCATAACCTATTTGCAAGGTAAATGCAGCCTCGTTACATGGTAGCATGAAAAGCAGCGCCTCCGCCGCACATCACATGAAAAGCCTCCATTGTTCTGCCACTACATGAAGACACTCTGTCTCTCCATTGTGGAAATAATAAAGTAGAGAACCCTTGTTCTGTGAGCCTTTCATTTCAACAAAAGACAAACAGTGTCTGATTCACTGTCTTCTTCATCCGTGCCCCGTTCCACAGGAAAGAGAAAGAGTAGAAGAACGGGAGAAAGAAACCCATCACCTGCTGAAATATGTGACGCAGCTTTGAACTAATCAGGTAGAGCGAATCTTTTGAATTCGGCGTTATTATCATGCGATGCGCTTTTCTCAGGGTGTCAGACAAATTCATACAGCAGATAGCGGCAGCGCTGCCTTGAAGAGGGATGAGAGAGATAAAGCACTTCTTTATTATTTCAACATTATGTTTGGCTTGTACAGGTAATTATCTACATTATAGACCTGTGTTTCTGTCTGCCACCGTGTGCCATGGTAATAATAGGACTTCCGTACTCCAGCTACAAAGAAAGGAAGACATGATTCTGGAGTTTTATGTACTTTTGTTCATGTTTAAAACAGAAAGCAAAAGGTAGAAACTGCAAGTTGTTGAGATGTTTTTAAGTTTGTCAACTTTGCCATTAAAAGATGAGAATAAAGGCACCAAAATGTGACTCTCAAAGACTCTGCCTCTATTTTGAGGAATAATCAGCGACTAACATCATCAAAAAATGACAGAATGAGACCTTTCAAAGCTAAATGGGTAAATATATTCAATAATATGCGAAATGTGCCGTACCAAGAATGAAAAAAAAACAACTGTTTAACTAATATGTACCAGTATCTCATAAAATGTGGAAGACGAGTTCTACAGCCCAGAGGTTGTCACAAGAACTGTTCATACTTTAAGGATCAAAACTGGACAAATAGATAAATCAAAGGCCAACAAAAGTATGCATATCTGTGTTTTATTGCTTATTCCTTATAAGGAAAAGAGCTCTGACACAATATCATGTGGCTAATAAAGTCCAAAAACTTTATTGACCTCTATAACCTAAACAAAAGAAAAAGAATAATAGATATGCAGAATAACAACAGTTGTGCTTTGCACCTTCAATGCCAGCACATCTAATAATCAATCTTACAACAATTTTCAAACAACAGATTAACAGTAATAACTTGCTTACTTTAACATATAATGCTTTACCAAATACCTCAAGAGAATTTTAAAAAAAGGGAGAAAGATTTAACTGTCAGCATCATTTTTTGCTTTTTTTGTGTTTTTACAACTTAACATTTCACAATCAACTTCCAAACTTTAGGAATGTTGGTACTCCCTCTCTGTTCACATTTTCTTTTTTTTTAAATTTTATTTGACAAGTTAAGTCTGTCAGGTTTCATAAGCTCTTTTTTAGATCTCTTTAACTTGTGTATCTTGTGTGTTTGTATCGGTGTGTGAGTCTGTGTGAAATGTACAAGTCTCAGCTGGTGGAGAAGTTGACTCAGACACGTCACTGGCTTCACTGAGTACAGTCTCTTTGGTTTTTAGAAGACTGCAATGATTCCGTCTGAGGAAATGTCCATCCTCTGTCTTCACTGTGTATGATCTTGGAGCAACTTCTTGGAGCATTGTTGCTTTTCCGTTCCAAGTATCTGGACCTTCAATCCTGACCACATCATTTCTTGAGTGGTTCAGAGGTTCAAGATGTTTGGAGGATCAGTCATAAAATGACTTTGTTTTACAAGCAAGAGGTAAGTGTGGTCCGAAGCTTTCTGTCCATTAATAATGCAGCAGGAGAACCAGAGAGCCATATTGTAGAGGTGAGGCTCTATATGTGAGTAAGGCAAGGGATGAATCAGAGTTGCTATCTGCAGCTTTTTTCAGGAGCTGCTTAAGGATGTGAACTCCCTTTTCTGCCTGACCATTGGACTGAGAGTACAATGGACTTAATGTGATGTGTTGGGAGTCATAATGCATGGAAAAGGTCATAGGCCATTGTCAGTCACAACAGTACTAGGTATGCCATGCCTTGCGAATATGGACTTTGGCATGTGTAGTGACACAACTTGCAGATGTGCTTGAAAGCAACGCCATCTCAGGAAAATGTGAATAGTAATCAATGAATACCAATTCATTTTTGCCTTTGAGATGAAAAAGGTCCATTCCAACTTCGTCCCATGGAGCTGCTGGTAAGTCAGCTAAAATCATTGGTTCTCTCATTGGTTTGTCTCTTTCTGTGTTTTTGTCAAGTTTCACATCCATTTATCAGTCTATGGGTGTCTTTATTTATTACAGGCCAAAAGACAGATTCTCTCACTCATCTTTTGCATTTCTCCACACCGTGATGGCCTTCATGAATTTGCAACATGTCCTTTCTCAAGCTGTGCGTTATGACATTCTTGTTCTGTTTGAGTAGCAGACCATCCACAACACTTAGATCAATCCTGATGTGATAATACAAAGGACAGGAACCTGGCAACCATCAATTCTGAATGCTGTCCATGTACATTTACTTGTCCTTGTCAGTTTCTTCTGTTATTTGAATCAATTTTGTGTTTGACACAGGAAGAGTAGCTGAAATCATATTTACATGCATTTCAATATCTTTTTCAGTTGAGCTCACACTACTTCCTGTGGGTGCTTGTGTGTCTGCAAACATCAGGTACTTGCTAAGTGTCTAGATCAGGTTGAAATCATACCTCTGCAACTTCTGGGAGACATTTCATTCAAGTTTCTTTTGATTATGGCAATCAATGGATGATGGTCTGTCCACACAGTGAAGATAGGAAGGCCGTAAACGTAATCATGGAATTTTTCAAGACCAAACGATAGCCCAAGACACTCCAGCGGCCATCTTTAATGACAGTCATCTCCTCCATAGTGACAGAAGCACCCGCCACCATTTCACTAAATGTCCTCACATGTTGTTACACCAGTTTGCTAGCTTGATATCGTGAGCTTGACATCGCATTGACTCTCGCAGCAGACGCTTTCTGACTTTTTTGTCATACATACCAAAAACAACCTGGTCACATATCATAGAATTCCTCAGGTCTACAAAGTTACACGTGTGTGCCTTCAACTTGGGATCAGTCAAAAAGTTGTCAAAAGGCACATCTTGCTGCTGTATCCAGGAATGAAAGACACACTTCTTGTAGGTTTCATTCTTTTTTTGGAGAGCAGTGGGCATCAAACTTCTTGAGTACCTCTTCAACTTTGTCCTTGTCCTTTTCAAACACAAATGCTTTGTATAGTGGCCTGTGTGCCAGCTACAGTTAGCAACAATGCAATCCTCTGTGCATAGGGTTTACTGTCCAGTCCAACAGCTGTGATGTATGGCAGGAACTGCTGCTTAAATGTGTGCCAGTTGCTGTTAACATGTCCAGTAAATTTTAAGCTTTCTGGTGGCTTTAATTATCCATGTCACTTCTCACAACATACAGGTTTCACTCCTCGTACCATGTTTTATTCCTTTTTTTGTAACAAGGAAAAGAGCTCAGACAAAATGTTATGTTGCTAGCATGGAGTCCAAAACATTATTGACCTCTGTAACCTTAACAATCACTACTGGACCTGTAGGCTGCTCATCACATGAGTGACTAACTACATATCATGACAATCTGCACTTGGATACAGCATCAAAGTTCATCCTTGAACAGCAGTTGAACAAAAATCATCTTAACTCAAGATTCACTGGATATCTTTTTGATGAAACTTTCCACTGTCTCTGATTATTGGTGTCAGATGTGATTGTCTGACTCCAGTTGTCCAATCCTGGTCGATGACCTTTGACCTCTTCCAAGTAGATGCTGTGGCCATTGTCGTTCTAGTGGCACCAGACATTAGACCAGACATTCAGAATGTGACACAAGATCAAATCTGCAGCATCAACCAGTAAGGGGTCCAACACCATGACAACCAAGCTAATATGTGGACCTGGAGCTAAGATTATTTAGACAACCACAAAAAAAGAAGAAACTGTAGATAAGCCACCACACAATGTGAAAGAATTCACAATTTATCAAAGTTAAGGTCATGAGAAAAACTGTTTCCTCTAGCACTTCTTATTAATTATTTATTGAAACTTTTTTTTCTGATTTCACATATATACAGAGGATTTGAAGGACTAGAAGCTGTGACGTTTCTCATGACTTTTCCACTGCTGCCAAGCAGCAAAGGCTTCCTCAAAATTTGAATTTAAGTGGTGACAGAATACTTCTTCCACAGCACACTGGGAAAAACATCTCTTTATGCACCTGGCTTTGTACAGGGGGGATTGTCAGATTGATGCAAAGGTGGAGGCACATTATTGCTTAAAAGATTATATTGTGATATGATATTTTGTAGCGTAGTATAAAGATTATTTCCTTCATTAGAACTAAGAGGATGAGACCAAATCAGCAAAAACAGACCCAGACCAGTGTATCTAAAAGTATATCTGGATGTGTCAAACATTACAAGTTAAAATTAGAGTCAGTCATTCTGGAGAAAAATTGTTGATATTTGAACTAAACATCCAAACAAATATAGCCCTCCTTTCATGCTCCTTTAGAAGCTCCACTCCCCCAAATTCATGGACACGCATTGCCAAGGCAACGACGAAAAGAGGAATATGGCGGAATCCAGAGCAATGCATCAGCTGTAGAGTCATTTCTGTTCCTCTCACACATTATCATGTGCAGAAAAAAAAAAAAAATTGGTCTCTTGTGAGCACAACAGTATCTGCTCTGTGAGAAAACACTTTCTATGTGAATCGGACACGGCCTCTCTCCACCACCATTCACTCTGTGCTGGAGACGGGAGACTATCATGTCCTCACACAGACAGCTGCTCTGATGACTTCCCCTCCCTGTCCTGTGCACGAGCACAAACGCCTCCTGCTGCTGATTGGCTGGAGTAGTGTTGTGTGGCTCAAGCCGAGCCAGGAGCCAGGACTGTGAATGAACACCAGATTTTTTTTAGTGCAATCGACAACCAGCGAACTGTGAGGAGATGTTCACTAAATTTGACAAAAAGTGTATTGAACAATCTTTCCCCAGAATCACTGACTCCACCTTTAAAGAAAGATCATTTCATGTCAGCGACTTGTGAAGGAGCTATTTTTATCCTTTTGTTTACAGGCACAGTTCTAAGCTTGTGATGATGCATTGCACTTAAACTGCATGGATTAAGTGATAAGAGGATGATATGAGTTTGAAAGTTCAGTACTTTGCGGGATGGTGGCAATTTAGGAAGTGGTCAGATTTGGTCTACATACATGAATCGACACAGATGATCGTTCTCAATGGGAAAGTTTTCCTTCATTATTTATAATAATAAAGTTATAACTAGTTATAACTAGGAGGTACAGTATACTGTATGTCATCATGTTTTAACGAGGACATCCTGTTGTTAGAATAAGATGCTTTTATAACCACACTTTTCCAAACTTAGAGGGGAAAGAGGATCTGACAAGTCACACTGATGGACAAGCTGCACTATTTAAGATGACATTTTTGTGATATAGTAAAATACTGTTATCTCATTATAACAAGATGTATTTTAAAATGATGTTTTGTTTCAAGAACAAGGTTTCAAAAACATATGTTCTGTTCTAGTGAGATCTTTTATCTGATTATATTTTGATGTTTTTGTCTTGTTTAACTTCCAGGTTTTGCTGTTATAACAATAAAAGTGAGAAATATTTTTTTGCACAGTGTAGTCCTGCTATGCCATATCTAGTCATTCTCAGGTCTCTCTTACAAAAGTGATCTTGATCTCAAAGAGATTTTTTGAATAAATAAAACTTGATAGTAATAATCAAGAATTATTGATTTGAATCTCAAAGACACTTGAACTCTTCTCGGGATGACATTTGCCTTTGTAGAGTTTAAATACTTCACTAATTAACTGAATGAATGGATTCATAATGCTATGTTGTTTTTTCTCCCTGGGCTCATTTTTGGCTCATCACATGCTTTATACTGTAACTGCTCATGTTAAGCAGCTCATTTGAGTCCTATAGGTCAGTCCTGTTCCTGTGACTAATGTTAGAGTTCACTCTCACTGACACAGATGGACAGATAGAGGCTTCAGACAGGCTGCTGTGTGTTCTCTAACCTGACCTTTGGTTCATCTTCTCACCCCAGCCAACTGTCATGTGCTGTGGATCACTTGTGCACACGTGTCTGTGTGTGTGTGTGTGTGTGTGTGTGTGTGTGTGTGCGTTAGTGTGTATGTGACAGCTGCTGTGACATGTCCATCATGTCATAATGAACTGTGTGGGTGTGTTTGGGCATGTCCCTGTACTTGTATCTCTGTGTGGATGTTAGATCATCACCTCCTGATGTAAGTCTTGGTACAATGTTTTAAGGAAAACTGGTGGACACTTTCTCTTCTGTTCTTGAAGCTTTCAATCATATCACATGATCTTCATCAGCAATATAGAGTTTGCTCAGTTGTCATGAAAAAGTGGACTTAGACTCAGATTTGAGGCTACAACTGTGTTTAAAGTTACATGGACTTTAAAGAAATAGCAATTGACAAAACAATCTCAGCACAGCTGTGGCTCAGGAGGTAGAGCCACTAATCGGAAGATCGGCGGTTCGATTCCCAGCTCCTTTAGTCCGCATGTCGATGTGTCCTTGTCGATGTGTCCTTGAGCAAGGTACTGTGCCATCAGTGTGTGAATGTGTGTGAATGATTAGATTTCCTCTGATGGGCAGCTTGGGACCTTGCATGGGAGCCCCTGTACCATTCAGTGTATGAATGTGTGTAAATGGGTGAATGTGATTCGAAGAGAAAAAGTGCTTTGAGTAGTCAGAAGACTAAAAAGGCGCTATACAAGTACAGTCCATTTACCATTTACCATTTACAAGGTCCGCTTAGTATTTAATTTGTTAGAATTCAGCTTTTGAGCTCAGACATTCTCAGAAAAATGGAAAACTGAACACCTACAGTTCAATTAAAACTGGGCAAATCCATCATCTGCTGACAATCATGTGGCATGTGGTGAGATTGTTTTCTCATCTGTTGTTTCCCAGGTCAGGAATGAACTTTGAAGCTCAGGTTTATAAGATGCAACTAATAACATTGTTGTTGGTCAGAAAATAATTGCGAATGTTATTAATGCCATTAATAATGGCAACTGTATGGATTCCAGGTTGTACAAAAAATAAGGAGTCATACGTTTCTCAATTCCTAAAACATCGAGCAACAAAAAATATTAAGTTATCTGTAATTATAAATGTTAATAAGTCATTTATACATTTTTTACAACAATGTATTGCAATCCAAACCTGTAGTTATAAATTTATTAAACGGAAAAGTGTCTTTCTAAAGGAGGATTAATACCAGCCAAAGGTATTTTTCACAACCTAGACAACATTATTAAAGTCATTAATTACAACATATGATATATCATATATCATACTCATGGTGTTATGTTTTTGAGTACTTCTGGCCCTATGACTGATTGATTAATCAATATATTTCTTGATTTTGATTCAGAAACTGTGATTCAGAGAGCTTAGCACCGTCATTAGCCCCATTTCCACCAAAAGTTCTACTTTGGAACCAGAGGAACTAATCTCAGGGACTAAACTTGGAACTTTAAAGTCCCGTTTGTGTTTCCGCCGCATCTGAGGAACCAGGTAGATCATCCAAATTAGACCAATGAGGAATTAAAAAATGATGGCTGCATTTAGAGACACACATGATGAGGAAACAACAACACAGATTTGTCTTGATGTTCTTTGTATTTACTGCTGCATTAGTTGGATGTGATGAATGAATGAAAAGGAGAAATGCAGAGGAGGAAAATGAAAGTGAAACCAAGAACATCTGTCTCCACAGTAAATCATCTGTTGAATGTTTGGTGGTTATTTTTTTCTGCTTTAGAACTTAACCACCGTGAAACAATCGGAAAATAACATTTTATTTCTCTCATTCAGCGGCTTTGTTCTTGCTACCGCCACTGCTCTCGCTCTCTCTCTCTCTCTCGCGTGACTTCTCAGCTGCTCGCGCGCCCTTTTTTAAAAAATGAGTTGGGAAGCCGACAACAAAGCCTAACTTTACTTTTAACATTATCAAACAAAGAAAAATCACCCCCCCTCATCCTAAACTGGTCCTGAATCGATACTAGAGTACTTCCTTTGACCAATCAGTGATGTCATCCCTGAAAACCCCGCCCCCAAAATTCCTGTACTTGTGGAAAGTGTCTCCCTGGAACTTCATTTAAACCCTGGTTCCTCAAGTGGAAACACAGGTAGAGGAACTGAATTCCTCAAAACGTTCTTCACCGTGGAAAAGGTTACTGCGGTCAAAATGTTGCTGGTGGTTTACTGCAGAATCCTCTGTTGAAGCAGCAATTTGATTACAATGTACTGCTGCAGGTATTGAACAGAAGGACAGCGCTCTGTTCATCTCTGAAGCTATTCAAAGATGGTTTACTGAGAGAGTGATTGAAATGACCCCACAGTGGAAGATAGAGAGAGGTGGAGTGGGTCTTCTTTGACTGAACTCAAGTGGGTGAACATGCTCAGAAAGAGTTATTCAGAAATAAGACAGTAATCAGAAAGAGTATTTACATGACACACTGTGTGACATTTCTGTGATAAGGGGTTCTCTGTATTAACAAGAGTCTGTCTGAGGTCTTAGCTCAGATTATTGGTGGATTGAAAGGCTTCATGTGAACATTTGTGTTGGACACTACAAACACACACAGTTCACTTAGTGAGCTTGATTAGAGTATACATGTAGGGTCTAGCTCACACCCAAAGCCTTGTTCTAAATCACGTTTGCAAGGCAAGAAAGTCCACAACCACATTTATTGCTCATAACATATCAAAACAAAATTGCAGGAATCTCAGCCTCAGCTAGTAACAGTTCAAATGTATATTCACAACTACTGAAGTTTTATTTA